>NW_026087389.1:16865000-17494614 GCF_022539395.1 Myiozetetes cayanensis
CAGCTGGTGTTTCTCGCCACTCTGGGATGAATTTTGTTAATCCAGTCTTGGAAGGACCAGGGGGGAGGGCTGGGGCGGGGTTAAATGGGGAACGTAGTCCAGCTAGATTACAGTGAGATGATGGCTCCTCGAAACTCGGAGCAGGCGCTCCCTGCGAAGGGACAACGAGGCGAGTGAGGGAGAGCAACCTCTGCCACCTCCCAGGCCACCACCACTGCCTCGGCTGCTTCGTGGTACCCAGCTTGGAGCTGGCGTCTGGCAAATCCACGGGAGCCTGAAGGAATCCATCACTGAGTCTCATTTGGGGTTTTGTGTTGGTTTGAGTTTCTTTTTTTTTTCTTTTTTACTACCGCCTTAGTTTGTGGCCTGTCTTGTTGTGGTTGGAAAGAGGAGTATTGCTAGCAGGGTGGGTTGGTCGGTTGGCCCCACGCATGATCATGTGCTTCCCTCTTCTCTCTGTCGAACGGGATGTGCTCGCCTGATCTCCCAGAACAGAGACTTTGAACAATTTGTTGTTTATATGATGTATTTATTTTTACTTGTGTTTCATGTCATTTTTTAAAAAATAATAAATTGTAAGTTGGTATAACTGCCTGTTGCTTCTCTCTCTCTCTTTTTTTTTTTTTTTTTAATATAACTGTCAAAATTAAAAAAAAAGAAAGTGGTGTGGTTTGAAGTGGGTTGGAGCTGGGCTGGGCATGGGCATCTCTGCACACCTGGAGCCCAGGCTCAGCCAGCAGCCGTGTCCCGCTGCCTCCAGCAGCATCTGGGCTCCCCTGGCACCTGGGCAGCTGCCCAGGTGAGCCCCCTGCCACTTCCAGAGGGGAGGGAGGCTGGATACACCAGTGGCCATGGCCTGGCTGGGTGCTGCCGGCTGTCAGGGAACCACTGGGAGAGCTGGCTCTTGCCCTTCTCTGTCCTCTGCTCTGTGCTTATTGCTGCTGATAACGATTGTCGTCAGGGACCAGGGGAAAACAAGGAGAATAAATATTCTGCAGGTAAATAAGAGTCTTGGAGAGCAGGTGCAGGCTGTGTGCCCTGGCCCTGGTGCTCCGTGGGGCGCATGGAGAAGCAGCTGGGACTGGCAGGGATTGAGGTAGTAACAGCGAGGCGTTTCTGCACGGCAAGGCGAGAGGTGTCTCAGAGCTGATGCCAAAGAGAAGGGCCCTGGAGAGATCGGGAAGGGAGCTGCGGGCAGCTCTGGCTCCCTCTGCCCGCTCACAGGCGCTGGGGGTGCCTCCGCACCCGGCCGTTCCTGCTGTCCGGGGATGGGTACTTCTGGTGCCAGGCTCTCTGCCGCTGCCTCTCCTGGTGCCGCAGGGCATTGCAATAGGCGTCCAGGCTGGCGCCCGGGGCGCCCAGGGCCCGCGGGAAGCCCTTGTAGCCTGGCTGCAGGTCAGTGCGGGGCCGGGGGCTCTGGTGGGTCCCTCCGAGCTCCCCCTTGCTCCGTCTGTAGGGCGGCAGCTCCATGGCCTCGTGTGCGATGAGGCGGAGGCTGTATCGGCTGAGGGGCCGGGAGAAGGAGCGCTCCACCGCCTGGCACTCGTAGGTGCCCACGTCCTCCCTCGCCAGCTGGCGGATCAGCAGCCCTTGCTCCAGCACCAAGAAATGTCCATTGTTCCTGACCTGGGGCGAAAGCAGAGAACCCGATCAGTCCCTGGCGACCGAGCCACCGCTGCTCCCCGTCCCCACTGCCCCGCGCCCCGCACCTCGCTCGGGCCCGTGTCCTCGCCGTGCCGCACCAGCCACCGGAGCGCCGTCTGCGGGGAGCGCGCCAGGCACTCGAGAAAGGTTGAGTTCTTCTCCACCCCGAAAACCACCTTCTCCACAGCAGCAATCCCTGTGCAGGGGAGGGGACAGGGGAAGGGGTGAGTGCCCTGCGTGGGAGCTGCGTGACAGGTGGGAGGGAGGGCAGTACGGAGCACCCAATGTGAGGTGGGGGCACTGGTTTCCCAGCTCCATCCCCCCCGCCCTCCTGGGCATGGCTGTTCCCTGGCAGAGCTGGCTGCCCACACGGGGGCTTCTTGGAGGGGCTGGGGCTGGTGCTCACCCTCTGCTGTGCCCTGGCACTGGCTGAGGGGGTCAGACTTCAGCACGTCCTGGCAGCGGGCACGCCTGTGGGAGAGCAGACAGGGCTGTGGAGTGGCACTCACTCTGGGCTGTGGGGCCCCTCCGTGGCACAGCAGCCAGGGAGAAGGACCAGAGAGGGCTAAAGCAGGCACAGTAGCAGTAGGGGTTTGGGCTGGTGGATAAAACTCCAAAGCTGGCACTTGCCCATTGCTGCTTCTAACAACATCCCTTTGCAGGGGTACAGCAGGGCTGGCCTGGGTAGACACTCACCTCTTCTCAGTGAGCAGGTGTGGGGCACAGGTCTTGCCATCCCAGGTGCAGTAGGGATCCCTGGCCAGGCAGCAGTCGGTGCAGGTTTTGCCATAGAGCTCACAGCGGTACAGGGAGAGCTGGACCAACCCATGGGTGCTGCTCACAAACAGCTCCTGCTGCTCGGGCAAGAGGAACAGCAGCACTCAGAGCCCGTGGCTGGTGACGAGTGCTGGCAGGGAATAGAGCTCCTGCCCCGTGCTGGGGTGGGGACACTGGGGGACAGCAGGAGTGAGAGACAGAGCCTGCCACCTCCCTAATGCCCTGGCAGAATCCCATTCCCTAAATGTGCAAGCCCTGGGGCCAAGGGACCCAGGCAGAGGGGTTGGGGTCAGTTGCCCTCTGTCCCTGTCCCTGGGCTGCTTTAGGGAGAAGCAGGAGGGAGGACTCACCCGCTTCGGTGATAACTTCATGTCCAGGATGGGAGAAGGCACCTGGAGGTGGAGAACGTGCTGAAGCCATGTCAGTCCCTCCTGGGTGCCCCAACCTGTCAGTGGGGCTGTCCCCGGGGGTGGCAGGATGCCAGGACCCTGGCTCAGGTCCCTGGTCCCAGTTCCTCCTGCTCCCTGCAAGCAACCTGGTCTACCCCCTATCCAGCCATCATCGTCCAGCCCCCGTGGTGCCACCGTGTCCTCCCGTACCTTAGCGACGCTGATCTCCTCCAGGCTGATCACCTCGGTGCCGCGGCTCACCCCGCCGGCCAGCCCCACCTTCAGCACTTTGCCTTCATCTGTGAAGGCAGCGGGAGAAGGAGCCGTCAGGGCTGGGAACCCCTGGGGCAGCGGGACCCATGTGCCACACAGGCTGCCCCGCGGTGACAGCGTCCCCAGAGCTGGGGTGAGCTCCCACCTGTGCCGAGGAAGAGCACGTCGTAGTGCCGGCCCTCCGTCTCCAGCCGGTGCACCAGCAGCCGCCGCAGCCGGTACGGAACATTGACCCTCACCAGCACGGGCTGGCGGCCCTGGGGGTACACGGGCTCCCACATCAGCTGGTGGCTGCGCATGAAGCTGATCACCTCGTCGGGGAAGTCCTTGGTGGACTGCAGGAGGGGGTCGTAGGTCTCGCTGGGGCACTGTGTGACACAGGGGGCTGCATTAGGGCCAGGCCAGCGTGTCCCGCTCCCCTCCCGCGGGTGCTGCCCAGCCTCTTACCGTGCCGGGGCGGGGATAGGGGACGCGGCCCTTGTATTCTACCCAGCGGTAGTCGAATCCCTCCTTGTGTGCAAAGGGGCCACTGAAGGCAGCTCTCACGGCAGCCATGGAGTAAACGCAGACGGCAGAGCCGCTGAACACGCCGCTGTGGGGAAGCACAGGGCTGTCAGTGTCCCGGCTGCTCCACAGGGCCGTCAGTGACCGAGCTGCTCCACGGGGACCAGGCACATGCATGCCCACAGTCCTGAGCCTATGCTGTCCCCTGTCAGCCCTAGAATCATGCACAGCACCCCGGGGGTGACAGAAATCCCTTTGGAATAGCCAGTGCAGCCTGTGGGACTGCTGGCTGTGCTGATGCCAAACCTGTGATTTGGCAAAAGGCTTGTGAACCAGCATCAGGGAAAGCAGAAAGAGGCTGGTGGACCTTCCTCAGCCAGGTGGGTGCTGGTCCTGCCTTTCTCCACCCAGAACTCCCTGTGGAGCAGCACTGGCAAGGGGCTGGGGGGCTGGAGTGCCCCATGCAGGGGCTAAGGACAGTCCTGCTCACCTGGAGACCGTGAAGAGGCCAAAGACAAGGGGGTTCTGGGGCTCCCGGGTGCGCAGGAGAAAAACATCCTCTGCAAAGAGAGGGACTGAGGTGAGGCACCCCAGAGCTAGAGCACCAGTCCAGAGGATGCAGGCAGGAATCCTTGATGCCTGGGAGGGAGCAGCTGTGGCAGGGCAGTGTTGCTCCCAGCTGCAGCCAGGGCTGTGCACTCACCAAGCTGGTCGAAGTGGGTCTTGGTGCCCTGGGGCCCAGGGATGGAGCACACCAGGCGGGCCTTCAGGAATGTGCTCCAGCGGTTGATGAGGCTGTGCTTCCCTCCAACATCATTCTGCCGGCCACCAAGAGCTGGGGTCAGCTCAGCTTCTCTGAGCCTCCCCCAGCACTGTGCCCTCCCTGTTCCCACAGCAGGACACCCCCAACCCTGAGCCTTCTGCCTTGTGGTCAGTGTGCAGTGACACCTTCATGTCTCACTGTTTGAGATGTTCCTTGGTCCAGAGGAGGTAAAAGCCCACCTGGTGGGACGCCCATCCACAGAAAGCTGGCCTTTGGCAACTGACCTTGCAGACCCTGGCCACCCTGGCGTGGATGTGCCGCCGCTCCCACTGCCCAGCTTCCATGGCTGTCTCACGGAAGAAGATGTAGACCTTGTCATCGTGTGGGTTGTAGGTGTCAGGGATGGCATAGGCACCAATGAATGCTGGCTCTGCAGGGGGAAAGAGCAGCACAACGTGGCCCTGTGCCCTCATCCCACCCTGTGGTCCTGCCCTGAAAGCCCCTGGCAGGTGTTGAGGGTACACAGGGCTTGGGTAGACCTGACTACCCTGTACCCCACATATCCCCCTGTTCCTACCGTGTAGCCAGTGGTCTTGGTTCTGCTCCGTGCGGATGTAGCTCTGCTCTGCCCCGTGGACCCAGGTCCGGAAGAAGGCAGCACTGCTGCCCATGAAGTCACTGGAGGTGCCTGAATACAGCTCCCCATCTGCGGGGTCAGGGGGGTGTGAGTGGGAACCAGAGCCTCCCAGTACAGACCATGCCCAGCACTCCCCCTCCCAGCATCGCCCCTGCTCCCTCTCGCTCTTACCGATGAGGAGTCCCGTGAAGGGTTCATGGGGGCTGTACGGGCACCGTCCTCGCCCCGACTCCAAGGAGTGGGGCACCAGCCGCATGGGGGGAGCCCCAGGACCCTGTCAGAGCCAAAGGGGAGATGTCAGCCCAGGGCAACAAGCTGCGATTGTGCGGAAGAGTGGGAAGGAGGCTGGAGTTCTCAGGTCTGTGATGAGAGTGGTCCTTGAGGATGATGCCAGGATCTGGTCCCATGCCATGGGACACACTGGCACTGCCAAGCTGGAGCTGCTCTCGCCTTGTGAATGGCAGGAACTTCACCAGGCTGTTCACCCTCCCCGCGCTCTGGGGCTCCCTCTCCCTTTGCTCCCTGGGAATGGGGATCTCTCAGCACCTTCTGCTATGGGGACTTATCGGTCCAGATGCACCTCACCTTCCCCCTGGCTCCCAGCTGGATGAAGGCACAGACGGGCTGGTAGGAGCCGGTGCCGCAGGCGAACACGTGGGTCCGGTTGAAGGGCTGCAGGAGGCGGATGAAGTTGGCACACTCCGTCTGCACAGGGGGAGATGTTTGTCAGTGGGCTGAGTCCTTTTGTGTCTGCTGGGGATCAGGAGCCTGGCCAGGCACCCGGCCAGCTGGGCTTGGCTCTGGCTGGCTCCACAACCCCATTCTAGGCAGACCCCCAGGCTCCCTTTCGGGGTGACAGGGATGTTTAACATCCATGGTAAACTGCCAAAGGCGATGAGCTGGGGCTGCCAGCCCTGCTTACCTCCACGTTCTTCCCTGCCAGCTGGCAGTGCTCGACTTGCTCCCTGGGGGCTGGCCAGAAAATCTGAAACACAATGACCCCTCATGCAGCCCCTGTTTCCCTTGGCTCCCACGGCACTGGTGAGAACAGGCTCAGTCAAAAGGCACTGCCAGGCTCAGGTGCACGGCGAGGACATGGGGCTGCTCTGCCACAGGTCTGACACCCCCCTGGGTCCCCAGGGCCCAGTGGGCATCCTGCCAAATCAACTCTGAGTGAACCTGGCATGAGGACAGAGCCTGGGTGGGCCACGGCACGCCCAGGCAATGGGCAGGCTCTCCTGGATCCTGGCCCGTGGGAACACCAGGCTGCGGTGCCTTAATGGGCTTTCCTTTTGTTGGGCTTGAGCTGTGCACCCTGCCAGCAGGATGTCTTGGGATGACATTAGTGGACTCACTGCTGGAACTGTTGCAGCAGCAGCAGGGACTAGGTGTGACTGCAGGGCTCTGGGCACTGCCCGCAGTCCACCCAGGTCATCTCTCCTGGCCGAGCCACCCTGTCCCTCCCTGGCGTCAGCCCATCCCAGCAGGGCTCAGCACCACCAGGGATGGGTTGACCCCAGTGATTGAGACATCCTGGTGTAAATGTGTCCCCAGTGAGGATAGAACAGCCCAGTTCAGAGCACATCCACCTCCACGCCCTGGTGCTGGGACAAGGAGCGGCTCACAGGGAGGAAGAGGCCAACTTGGTCAGGGCCACCCTCCTCCCAGCACTGACCTTCTCAGGCTCTCTACTGGGATGGTCCAGGTGGAGCAGGAAGATGTGGTTTTTTGCTCCCACCATCAACCAGGCTCTGTCTTCATCCACCAAGAGAGATTGGAAATCCATCCCATCCCCTGAGGCCAGCAGCAGGCGAGAGCTGTTGGATTTCAGCAGGTCTGAGGAGCACAATGTGGGAGAAAGAGAAACCCATCCATGAGTGACACAACCAGCAGCCAGAGGCCCTGTGCCTCCCTGGCTGGGACAGCTCTAATTACCTATCCTTGCTCCAAGGAATCACAATTCCTGCCTCTGCCTTAGTGAAACCCACTGCCCTTGGTGCTCCTGAGCTCATCATGGAATCTCTTCCGTGTTCCTTCCTAGGGGAAAGAGTCACTCCTACAGAGAGGAGAACTGTGCTGACCTTGCCCTGACTGACCTGGTTTGCAGGGCATAGAGCAGGGCAGGGGTCCAGCCCCAGGAGCCCAGAGTGCTCAGCTTCCAGCCTGGATTGCAGAACTCCTGGAGCTGCAAAGCCTCTGCATCCTGAAACTGTGGGGAGAGGACAGAGCAGAGGAGACTTGCATGCTGTTCCTCCTGGCATGTTTTCCATGGGTTTCAGATCAAGAGAGTTTACAAAAAAAAAGGGTTTGGCTATTTGCTGGGGCAAAGCATCCCTCCAAGGAAAGGCTGTATGGAAACAGAGCTACCACAGCCCAGTCTGGACACCCTCTCTGCCCACACTTTGAGTCTATGAAGTGGCTACTGGACTTTACCTCAGGCACACAGACAGGCAAGAGGATGGGAACTCTGGGTCAGACCCTTGTAAAGGAAGTTCCCATCTGTGTCCTGGATGCCTCTCCAAGCCTGCACCCAGCACCCCACATTTCCCATTCTGTGTCCTGAGCATCAGACTAGCTCAGGAAAAGTGCTTTCCATAGCACCCCTTTGGCACTGCTGGAGGGAAGAACCACCTTGCTGAGGGGAAAGTCTGCCGTAGACCCAGCACACTCCATGGAGAGTGGAGACAGGACAGCAGGAAAGGCTCTGCTGTTCAGGCTGCAGCTCCTCCTGTGCAGCAGCCGGGAGGGCTCACGTGGCCCTTCTGGCACAGTTGCAGCCATGGGGGTGTGTGAGGGAGACAATAAGCTCTTGTCTTTTGGTTAAAACTCCTGAAACAACATCCCCCGGGCCCACATCAGCCTGTGATGTGCAGCACCAGGTTTGGTGGCTGGTTGCCGGGGCAATCACCCCCCAGTGCTGCCGGAGTGGCAGCTGCACCGGACACGGGACTGCAGCAGCTGCCGCCCCTGAGCGCCTGCTCCCAGGGATCAAGGCAGGAGAAACCTGCACTGGGGCAGGCCTTGGGGCTTCCAGAAATCATAACACACGCCTTTCATGTCCAAAAGTGGTGGGATGTGGCTGGGGATAGGGGGCTGGCTACGGTGGGAAGGCAGCTCCTGGTTTTTGTGTTTTGCAGGGAAACAGGCAAGAGTGGGGCCATGGGAAGAGGAGATGGAGATGGGCTGTGCTGGATGGGAACTGAGTAGTGGCAGAGTATGGCTGGAAACCCAGAGAGATTTGTAAGACCCAGGCTGAAAATCTGCCCCAAATCATGTGGATTGAAGCAGTGTGTCAGGAGCAGAGGGAGGGAGGCTGCGGAGGGGAGCTGGCCGGGTGGATGGAGCGTGGATGGGAGCGTGGGTGGACGTGCAGCCCCAGGTGCAGGTGGGGTGTACGTGGGCACGGGCACAGCTCCATCTGAAGGGAACCGGCTGACCCGGGAGGTTGTCTCACTTCCTTCCACCCCCTTTCCAGGGCAGAGGGGAAGCAGGGCTGGTGCCTGAGGGCTGGAGACGCCACTGACGTCCGGTGGTCCCTGCTGGGCCCGGCAGCACATGGGTCCCTGCCCCAATCCAGCAGCCAGGCTGGCTCCCAGCTAGCACTTCCGCCCCCCCTTCCTCCGGGATCAGAGCTCCTGTTTAAGGGGGAGGTACAAATCCCCCTCTGCCAGGAGCCACTTCCAACTATATCGGGGAGCTCCTGGCTCTTCCCCTGCTCCCACAAAAACTGCACACAGCCCCACTGCACTCCCCACCTTTCCTCGGGTGCCTCCTCTGGGTACCAGGGATACAGGGGAGAAGGCTTCCAGGCAATTTTTCCTCCAGCTGAATGGGATTAACAGCTGAATTCCTGTCCCTGTCTCTGGGCCATTGTCCCTGCTGGGTCCCCAGTGGAGGAGTCCACTGCATCACTCAATCTCTTATGTCTGCCAACACCAGGACCTGCCTGATTCAGAGAGGGGGGAAATGTTACACAGAACTCTGGGGAAGCAGGTTGGGGTGGGAGGGAAGGGCAGAGGACAAGGTTGATTGATCCTAGCAAATGTCACTTGCTGGTCACCCTCTGATGTGCTGAGTGAGGACAAGGTCAGGCAGGGTGATGGAGGAGCCCTCTCTGCTGCTGTGGTTAATACATGGGAGAACCCTGGAAGGACTCGCTGTCCTGCACTTGCTTCCTCTGGCAGGTTAATGACCACGAGGGTCTGAGCCTGACCCCGTGGCACAGCTCTGCTCCCTCACCAAGAGGACATTGAGTGCTGTCATCCAGACCCAGGAGGCTGCCCCACACAAACCAGTCTCTTCTCAATCTCAGGGTATTTGATCCAAACCCAGCCCTGGAGGCAGGCAACCAGGGTGTCTCTGCAGCAGCTGTGCCATGGCCAAACCGATGGGTGAGCCCGGAGAAACATCCTCTCCTTTGTGTTCACTATCTCCCAAGGCCGCGGTGTTTGTCCTTATTGCCGGGACCACTTTAACTGCCTTGTCCCATCCATCATCTCCGCCTGCCCCTCGGCTACAGCATCCTCCGTGCAGGGCGACCTAGGCTTCCTGGGGTCACCTCCCGGCTGTGCCGGAGGGCTGTCCTGGCCCCTTCCCCCCGCCACTAGGCACAGCAGCCCACGGAGGGGATCCCCGAAGCCGGGGGAAGCCTGGTGCTAAATCGGGCTGTGTTCCCTCACTGCTGCTGGCTGATAAGGGACGTGCCAGGGCAGCTCTCGGTGCCGATAACCAGAGCCCCATGACCGCCCCGCACTCTGGAGCACTCGCTGCGTGGTGCTGCCCTGCTGGGCTGGCTGCAGATCAAAGGCTGCCAAAGGACCCGTTTGCCAGTTCCTGGGATATTCCCGCAGGAGATGCTGGCAGGCGTGCTGCGGTTTCACTGCGCAGCCACGCTGCTGCACAGCCTTGGAAAAGAGAGAGGTTCAGCTCGGGCACCGCCGGGGCTGACCCAGCCTGACCCAGCTCACCCCAGGCTGCCCCTGCCCGGCCGGGGTGGCCGCTGTGCTATTATAAACCTCCTCCTCGCCTCCTCGGCAGGGTGGGAGCCGCTGCTGTTGTTCCTGGCCCCGTGCCCTGTGCCCCATCCTTCCTGTGCTCCCGGGCCGTCGCTGCTGTCATTTCCTTCTCTCGACCCTGCTTGCGTCTTGTCCCCCCGCCCCGCCGAGGGCTCCGCCTGCCACCCCCATGCTGGGATCTGAGGGCAAGGCTGACCCCGCCGATGGACTCTCAAAGGCTCCTTTTATTTATTTTTTTTTCCTAGGGGTTTTTAAACCTAAACTTCTCAAGGCATTGTGTCCTTGAACCTGCCCTGTGCTGTCCATGAGTCACATCCCCTCGCCATTGTTCGCCTCGTCCTTGAGCCCTCCCGATGCTGGGAGCTTCCTCTTCTGCCTCTGCCCAAAAGGGTTTTTGGCATGTCTGGCCCCAGGACACTGTGGGGCTTTGAAGTCAGCAGTCCCCCTGCCCCAGCAGCCCTGCTCTGCCTCCTCTGGCTCCAAGGAAAGGCAGACCCTGCACCGTGTTTTTGAGCTGGGCTATCAGCAGAGCCATCTCCTCACACAGACATCCTGCATCCCTGGGAGGTCCAACCCTCTCCAGCCACAAGCAGAGGGCATCTTCCACCATGCTGGCTGTCCCTGCCTGGAGAGCAGCTCCTCGGGGTGATGGAGCAGGCCAAAAGGATGGCCCCAGAGCTTGGAATGCCATGCTCATGGGAAAGCTGCTCTGTCCTCTCTCGGGTGTGGAGAGGGCTGGTCCAGCCCTGCTGACTGCCACGTCCAAGGCCACTTTGGGGATGTGCTGAGCTGCCATCCTCAAAAGCAACTTGCTGGTTTTCACATAGGAGAAGCTGAAAGCAGGTCAGTTGGCCACATCCATGCTGCAGGTTCATGGCAGGGTGAGGAGCTGCCAGGTTAGCAGGGCTCTGCTCTAGCTGCTCAGCTCATTCCCCTGTAGAGACCCTTTCCTAGGGACTCCCTTTCCACACTTCTCTGCTGGGTTGTGTACTGAGCTACCTGTCAGTCTGCCATTGCTCCATCTTCAGGTCACCAAAGCATCTCTGCATTAGGCTTGAGAAAACAGTGCCTCCCCTGAAGAACTCATCATCTAAACAGACCAGACAGATGTAGGGGGAAGGGAAAAGTGCAGTAGGGAGATGATATGCATGGAGAATCAGTCTCTTCTGGAGGAGAGGAGGGGTAAAGGTAGGGCTGTGCTGGTGGGAGGCAGGGGAAGGGGCTGGTGGCACTGTCCTGGGGTTCAGTGTCCCCACTGCACTGTGAGCTGAAGGCAGGGGACGTTCTCCCGGGGTGCCCAGTTCAGCCCCAGCCCAGGACACACTGTGAGACACACAGAGTGAGTCTGAGCAGAAGGAGACATCCTCTCTGGTCCTGGTGTTGCACTGGACCATAGCAGAGTTCTCTCTACTCTGCCCTCTTCTCCAAGGCCAGTGACACTGGCACAGCATCCTCAGGGGCTGCTTGGAGCTGCACCCCTGAAACATCCCGAGGGCCCAATGTGTGGAGATGTTACAGCCACAACCACGGGGCTGCTGCCTGTGTCCCCTGGCCACCCCTTCACTCCCTCCTTGCAGGACTCTCCCAGCCCTCCCAGGCCAGATGCAGACCCCAAGGAGCCCCTACCTTTGTATGCGAGGCGGAGGCGCGGGGCGTGCTGCTTCCATGCCCCGCTGCTGCCCGGCTGCTGCAGGAGGACGCAGAGCAGGAGTGTGGCGAGGGGCAGCCCGTGCCTGGGGGCAGCCCACATGCTGGCACGGGGATGTGGGCAGGGACCACTCGCCCTCACAGCACCATGGTCCAGCGCTGAGATGCCACCTCAGCCGCCAGCTGCAAGGAGAGAAAGGGGAAGGCTGCAGCTGGTGCTCACCAGGCCAGTCTGGGCACTGGGGAGGCAGCTGTGGCTGGGATACCCCACTCACCAGCTGCCTTCCAGGAACTCCAGTGCCTTCCATAAGTCCTCTGAGGCACACAGGGGTTCACAGCCTTGTCCAGCAGCTCCCACAGATCCTGCCCCCAGGGCAGGGGGCTGGCCTGCTGGCCCTCACCAATTTATCCACGCTATTTAGATGCTTTTTCTCCACCTCATAAATGTCTTGGTCCCTATATGGCAGCTCTGACTAACTCCCCAGCAGGCAGTGATGGGATGCTCCAGCCATTTCAACCCTTACCATGCTCAGCCCCTGCAGTGGGGTCTCCCAGAGCCATCCTGTGGATTTGCAGCCATGCCCTGAGGGAGCGCTTCTGTCTCAAGGGTCATCCCAAGGACGGGTCTGGGATTTGACAGATGTATTTTTTTTCCTTTACCAAAGTGTGTTGTTGTGTTGCTGGAGGACTCAGGAAAATGCTGGCCTCTAATTGCAGCTTTCTATAAATGGAGCTGGGTCTGTGCTAGGCTTACCTTTGGGCTAAGCCAGCCTTGGAGGAACCTTTCATGACCCAGGGGATGCCAGGGCTTCTGCAGATGGCAGGCAGGGCACTGATCCTGCCTTGGGACGTGGTCACACATGACAAGCTTTAGGGATGCTTTGCATGCCTGGAGCAGGGGCTGGGGCTGTGGGGCAGGCGTGTGCACTCCCATCTGCAGCTCAGTTATACCAGTGCTCCGTCTCCTGCCTTGGGAATGCCACAGGCAGGTCTGATGGTAGAAGGAGCCACAGCCATGCACAGGGAAAACCCAGAGCCCTGGCAGGGCTGGGCACAGAGACAAGAAACTGAGGGTTTTGCTAGAGGGATTTGCAGCAGAGAAAGGAAGGAAAATTCCAGTTAGAAACACTTCCAGTGTGTGTCACTCTGGGACTCCCTCCCATCGTACCCAGGCAGTAGGGAGGGACTCCACTTCCGATGCCCACTTAAAATCCAGCACAGCCCCTGAGCTGGCTGTGCCCACAGTGTGTGGCACAGGGACATCCCTCGCTGTGCCAGTCAGTGCAGGGATAGGGGGGAAACAGATCTGCTGGAGGTGAGGAGCTCGGCCAAGCTTACACGGCGAGGGGGAGCGCGGGTGCCTGGCGGATGGAAACAAGCTGCGGATGATGAATCCAGGGTTAAATTAAACACTCCCGACAGCTTTAAATAATCAACTGTCCAGAGCTGCAGCTATTTCCATCTCAGTTTGGAGAGGGAAGTGCTGATGAGGGCAGGCTGCTGGGCGAGGGGATGGCGGGGGGTTAACATTTCGTACTCCAGGCACTGCAGGACCTGGCAGGGCGGACTTGGGGGATGGCAGCTGTGTTTTGGGGGGCTGGTAGTCACCAGGAGTGCCAGGGGTAGGTGGCACGGGTGGTGACACCATGGTTCTGGGCTGACTCTGCCACCAATCCAGCGGGCACCCTGGTCCCAGCAGCTGCCCTGTGCCCTTCTGCCCCTTCCACTGATGACCTGCAGAAGCCACAGAATCATGGAATGGTTTGGGTTGGAAGTGACCTTAAATATCACCTATTTCCAAATCACCTGCCATGGGCAGAGATACCCCCCACAGGTTTCTCAGAGCACCATGCAACCTGGCCTTAGACACTTCCAGAGATAGGGCAACCACAGCTTCTCTGGGCAACCTGTGCCAGGGCCTCCCCACCCTCACAGGGAGGAATTTTTTCCTAATATCTAATCTAAATCTCTCCTCTTTTAGTTTAAAACCATCCCCCCTTGTCCTGTCAGTGTCTGCCTGTGCACAGTCTCCCTCATTTTTGTAAGTCCCCTTTAAGCACTAAGGCTGCATTGAGTTCTCCACAGAACAGAAGTCCAAGAGGGCTAAGGCTCTTGGCTGTCACAAAGTCCCCTGGAAAGTCTTGCTGTAGAGTGAGCAGCCCAGGGAAAAGACAAATGCCTCCTGTTTGAGACACGGGGTATGGAAGGAATGGTTTATCCGTGAAAGCACCAATTTCCTCCTGACAATGCCTATCTGCTGCAGTGCCACGGATAGTGTAAACCAGCCCAAGTGTCAGAGGGGGAAGGGCCCTGGCAGTGGGTTTATCAGGCTATGGATTATCTCTGAGAGGGAAAGCTCAGCTCTTCAGCGATCCAGCAGCACGAACAGCAGTCGCCGTGTTGCCATGTGCTCCACCAGTTTCACAGCCCTGATTGTATCCCAGATAATCCCCACGTGCCATGGACAGCCTGGTGCCTTCTCCAGTTACATGGCAGGGCTGGCAGGGATGGGGTATGAGGCAAAATGCTGGTCCCCAACAGCTGGGGGACCTCACAGGAGAGGAGAGGGGGGAGGAGAGGATCTGCATCCCTTATCATTGTCCATCCATAGGGATCTTCCCTGTGTGGGGACAGAAATGCTGAGGTAGAACTTGCTGTGAGAGGGGAGAGCCCCAGGGAGCTGAGAGTCCCTCCATGGGACTGGCCCTGCCTGAGGCTCCTGAGCACCCAAGCCCTGGCTCCCAGACCGCAGTCCCAGATTCCTGACACTGTCCTGCCTCCCCCAGGAGAAACTCTGGTGTGGGTGGTCCCTTCTCTGCCACTTCTGGGAGCCGGGAGAAAGGAGTCTCACCCTGGCAAAGACACTGAGAGGCAGAGCCAGGCAAGGAGGTCCAGCAGACTCAGACTGGGCGCCCACCCCTGCACACACATCCGTGGGCCAGTTGAGTGCCTGCCACGTGGTCTGTGCCATGGGAATGTGGAGCCACGTGTGTGGGGAGCACTCCCAGCCGGAGCCACAGGCCATGTGCCTTGGCGTGCACCCCTGCCCACAGCTGTCCCTCTTCCTAAATCACTGCCTGCCCCCCTCCCTGACCACGCAGTGACAGAACCCTCCCTGCTCAGCCCAGGGCTGTGGTTGTCCCTCTCCATACCGCCCAGGATGATGGATGCCCTGGCAGCTGCAGGGAGAGGCAGCTGTCGTCCTTCTCCGTTGGGAGGACAAAGGCACTGGGGTGAGCCCTTGGCTCCCTCCCTGCCTTCCCAGAGAGCTGCCAGGCTGGGGCAGGACCAGCTCTGAGGGAGCCTGTGGTGCTGAGTGGTTTGTGGGAGGGGAACGTGATGGTCCTGCAGCAAGACACCGGAGCTGGAACCACAAAACCAAGTGGCAGAGCTTGGGTGGCATCGCAGCACCTCAGTGTGCCCTGTGAAGCATCAAGCTCTCGGCAAACCCCTCAGTAACAAGATCACACACACCCATACACAGCCCCAGAGACTGAGGGGAGTGGATTTGGAGGGGTTGGATGAAGGGGTTGTTGGACAACAGCAGAAGGCTGAGGCTGCTCCATCTTCACCTCCATTTCCCTGCCAGGCTGGCCAGCAGACTCCCTTCCAGCCAGGACATCTGGCAGCCTCTTACGCTCCTGCCTCCTGAGATTAAAGTCCCCGGCTGCAATTAGTCCCAGACCACCCTTCCTTGCCAGACAACACTACTGGAGTGTGCCAAGCACCACGGGTGGGGATGAAAGAGCCCAGCTGCCACTGGTGCACGTGGACCCTCAGCATGTCACCCTCCTGGGCAGGGGGGCTCCCCGCTCATGGGCACTGGGTGACAATGGTGATGGGGCAGGGACAGCCCGGTGGTCTGGGTGGTATCAGGGGGACTTTGCTGTCTGTGGTGACACCTCAGAGTGTCTCCATGGTGTTTGTCTCCCTGAAGTTATAGTAGCTTAAGGCACACTCCGGTTGGGAGCACATCCTTTAAAAACTAGTGGGGAATTGCCAAGCCCAAGGCTGGCCAGGATATTAATAACAGTTTATGATGGGATAAGGAGCTGGCTTCCCTTAACATCCTGCTAATCCCTTTCCTGGGAGACCGCTGGCTCAGCCCCTACCTTTCCCTTGCTACTGAGAGAGGTGGAACCCACTCTAGCCCAGATCTCAGGCATCTGGCTGGGAAGGTGGCCCAGCATCTGAACTTGACTCAGGGCACAGTGGTGGGCACAGTGATGGGCACAGTGATGGGCTGCATCAGCCCCTGCTTTCAGTCAGTGGTTCCTGCAGGAGTTTCAGGTGTTCCTGAATGTGCTGCCTGAGCCAGGTAGTGCCAGTTGAGGAACCACCACCATTCCTCACTAATTTACCCCAAGGGCATCCGGCACCAGGAAAGCAGCAAGTCCAACATGCAGAGAAAGCTGGATGGAGACACAGTGTAACTGTACCTTGCAGGTCTCCTCTCACTGAGATGCTGCCAGAGCACAGGCAGTTTCCACTGCAGAGCAGTGCCACCATCCTGCTGCCCACATCAGGGCTCCTGGAGTGGAACAAACCACACCGGGACACCACCTGGAAGTGGCACATTCACAGAGGGCTGGGATTCTTCCCAGGAAAAAAGCAGAGGTGGGACAAGTGTGGGTTAACTTGGTGTATTAAACTCTGGGCTGACTCAGCATCCTGAACTCCCAACCTGCCCCCTAATGTAATTGAGAAGCTTAAAATTCTTTCACATTTGGGGCTTGCCACCCTCTGATGTTGTGTTCAAGTACCCAAATAAGGCAGGGAAGAGGCTGTGTGCTGCCTGCCGTGCTGCCAGCCCCGCTCCCCAAAGCCTTGGGGGTCCCCAGAGGCAGTGCTGCATTCCTCAGAGCCATTTATACTCCAGTACTGAAACCCACCCTTGTCACCTGTCTGCCACACGGCCTGACACTCAGCACAGCCCTCGGGAGGCTCGGAGAGCTCTACCCCACTTGGGAGCCATTCCCTGGGCTCCAGACTTTCCAGGCTGGGTCTCTGTGAATCACACATGTGCTGGCAGGGGCTCCAAGGCCAGCCAGGAGTTGGTGTGGTCTCTAGCCAGGGACAAGTTTGGCCGTGTTCCTTGCCCCAGACTGGCTGTAAAGCTGCTGGGATGAGGGGCTGGGTGACACTCAGGGTTTCCATGCAGAGCTTGCCAGCCCTGGGTCACCAGCTGGAGCCTGGGCAGGCTCAGCCATCACCCGCTGTCACAAGCTCACGGCCCCTGGAAAAGGAGTGTTGGGTTTGGTTGGGGTCCTGGTGGGACCCCTGTGAAGAACCCCAGCAGAGAGCCAAGGGCTGGGGACAGCTCCACCCAGCCGTGTCTCAGGGGAGAGCTAGCCCTGGGCAAAGTATCCCTGCTCCCTGGACAGGCTGCAGCCTCTCCCAGCACCCCCAAGCCAGAGCCAATTGCCTCCTGAACTTGTCAAGGCATTCTCCAGCAAACCCACACGATTTGCAACACTCATTTTCTTCATTCACAGTGGGATTATTGCTTCCCACCTCCCGACCTACTGGACAGGGTGCTCAGCACCTCTCGGAGAGCTGTTAGCTTTGCCACACCTCCCCACCTATCATCCTAAGGCACTTCCAGGTGGGAGCTGGCCGTGAAACACCTGCTCTGCTGCTCAGTGACCCGGCTCATGATCCACTTCACCACTGCCAGCCAGCGACACGGCTGCCGGTCGCACTCCCGCGGCCACTGGCTGTCCCAGCTGGGGCCGCCCGCCTCCCCCGACACTTGAAAGCTCTGCGGTGTTTTCTTTTCATCAGCGGGAGCTCCGCTCTCCCTGCTCTCCCTGCTCTCCCGACCGCGGCGCTAATTGGAACAGGCTGGGCAGGCGTGGGGGGCTCCGGAGGAGAAAGTATTTTAATGAGGATGGAGGGTGCCGGCCTTGTTATCTGCTTCTTCTCAGAGCCTCTTGGCTGGGCTCCTCGGGAATTAGAGCTTGGATTGCCGGGTAAGCTCCCTGGCTCGCAAGCCTCGGACCCCTGCAGAGCACCACGCTCCGGAATTCCCCCCGACGGGCTGCCCTTCGCTGCAGGACACTGCTCGGGGAGCCAGGAACACAGCTCTGCCTGGCAGGCAGCTCCCCAGGGGATGAGCACCCCTTGCGATCCCACCCCAGCAGCTCGGCTGTGACCGAGGGAGCTGCCTGGGGCCAGGCTGCGGCTTCTCTGCCGGGTATTTCCCGGGATCAGCGGCCAGCGGAGACGCTGGGATAGACGCCGGGCCGTTCACCCCTGCCAGCCGCTCAGTCACGCTTCCCCAAGGGATGCCAGGTCAGCTCCAGGAGGAGCTGAAGATGCTGGTACGTCTGGCAGGGGCTGGGGCAGGTCAGGAGCGGGGCGGCTGACACAGCAGTGCCGTGGGGGAACCAGGGCAGCACCACCAGCTCCAAGGCAGAGAGCTCCCTGCTTCAGTCATTTTCCTCCCCTGACAACACAGGCAGAACCCAGACCAGCAGATGGACACAGTCAGAGGTACCCCCCTCCCAGCACAGCTCCTGTGCCCGTGTCCCCAGCAGGTCAGGAGCAGCCACCACCACGTACCATGCCCGAGGTGCTGCTCCCAGGGCACATCCCTCCTGCCCAATCCCTATCTCACGTGAAGGCCTCTCTGTCCTCCATGTACTCATCTGCACAGCGTTCTGCCATGGAAGGCCACTGTGGTGGTTGTTATTCTGGTGTGGAGCTGAGGCACAGCTGGACTAAAAGTGACCTGCTCGTGGCCAAATGGGAAGCATAGCAGGACAGGGATTGACCCCAAGTGTCCCATCTTTCCCCAAAGAAGCTCATTCTCCTCCAGCACAGACCACCTTAGCACTAAGCCTGATTCTATGCACGTGGCTCCGGCACATGGTGCCAGAGCTGTCACCGTGTCACCACCCGCCTGCGTGGGAGCACACACCGTGGGAAGGCCAGCTCTCCCCTCAGAGGACAGGGGACAGATTGAAACTGAAAGGCCTTGTTTTCCTTTTCACACCACAAAGCACGCAGGCCAAGTTAGCTGACATCAGTGGGCTCCTCCTGGAAAACAGGGAAATAAACCTGGACCTGGCGGTGGGAGAAGCGTGGGGGGGGTTCCTGTGCACAATAAATGGCAGCTCGCCAGTGTGTGAGACCAGAACAATCACCTCACACTGCTGAGCGCTTGTGAACGGCACCATTCCAGAGGAACCAGATCCTGGGCAGGCTCCCAAGTTAAGTGGGGCTGATGCTGGCAACAATTGTGCTCCATGCCGTGCCATCCCACTGGTGGAGAGGGGTTGTGCTGGCCTGGAGCGCACGTGTGGCATCCCTGCAGGTACAACAGAGCCAAGGGGAGATTCAGGGGCACGTGGGATGACTGAGCACAGCCCAAACGCTCTACAGTGACCACATCAGGGAATAACAAAGGCTTATCTCTGCCGGGAGTGGTCCCTCCTGGGCACCGCAGAATTACTATCATTCATAACATCCAGCTGTGAGGAGGTGCTGGGGTTTTATGGCTGTGATTTGGGATGATTTAGTCTCTAGGGAGGGAGAATGACTTGGTTCCCTGTGCTGTGAGCCCAGCTCTGTGGCCTTACACTGGTCATCTTGCTTCAGTTTCCCCAGGCAAAAAGAGCTGCAGAAGGTACAGTTGGCTCCCATGAGCAGGGCAGGAGCAGGGATGTATCAAGTGGCTCACAGGGAGGACTAAAGCTGGAGACCCAGTCCAGAGCAGATAACGCTGTTTTTACCCTCTCTTCCTGCTCCTCCTCTCCACTTGCTCCCTGTTCCAAGCAGGGGGGCAACAGGATCCCCTGATCTGACCTCCTCCACGTGGAGGGCTCCTCAAGGATGGCAGCTGAGCCTGGATATATCCCCCCATTACCCATCCAAAAACCATTCCCAGCTGCCCCCCAGACCAGGAGGTGACTCAGCTGACTGATCTCTGTGTCTCTGCTTCCAACAGAAAGTTTGTAACTGTGTGAGTGAGTGTCTGTAAGGATCTAATTACCCTGTGCTCTCTGAGCCACCTCTCATTGTAATCCCAGCCGGAGTGGGGATAGACCAAACTTGGAGGAAGAGGCTGTTCCAAGAGTCTGGGAGCCAAGGTTTACAATAAATCTTTATCCCTGCTGTAAACAGCCCCTGAGAGGGTGTCACAGGAGCACAGCAGAGAGCGAGGCAGCCAGAACCCCTCACTGTTCAGAACATCTGCCAGCTCTGCCGGTTCAGGGACTTGGTTTGGCAAAGAGCACCTTTAGCAGCAGCAAGACCTGCTGGGGACCCCAGGCTTGGCTCCAGCTCCCCATCCTTGAGCTGGGTGCTGCAGGATGCCACTGCTGGCAGCCCCACAGCCTGGGCATCAGCTCTTGCCCAGCCAGATGAGATGGCTCAGGCCGTGGCAGCTGCTCCCCAGCCTCCTCACACAAGCACATTGGTATTTGGGAGAGCGTCTTACATCCTTGGGGGTTTCCTGTTTAATTCTCAACCTAAGGAACTGCAGCAAATGATCCCTGTCTTGCATGCTTGTGGAATTCAGCGAGATTAGATTAGGGATGAATTCTTCCCATATTTCTTATAGGGCTGATATCTCTGTCCTGGCTCTCAGATTGACTTCCCCATCCCCGTCTCATTAATCACCGGGGTGTTTGTGTCTCTGTCGTTTTCAATACCGTTAGCTCGGCAGGAGAAATCTGTCTGTTCCAGCAGCCCATCGTGTCAAGCCAGTGACCCGTCAGGGCTGCCAGACCCCCTCCCTTTGAAGGCTGAGCGAGGAGAGGCCGGCAGAAAGCTGGGACACGCTCCACTTGGCAGAGGGAAAGCTCCCGCGTGGGGCGCGTGGCCGGCATGTGTGCGGGACGGCTGCAGTTCTGTGACCGCATCTCCAAGAGCACTTTCCCCTTTGCCCTCAGGCACATGGCTGCAGCAAAAAAATGCTGGTTTCCAGTTTAGCAGAAATTTCCTGCCAGTGCTCAGTAGCTGGGTTAATGCAATGGTTCCTTAAGGGCAATAAATTCTTAACTAAGGGCAGCCACAGCAGCGGCCAGTGCTCAGGGCTCACTGGACCCTCACTACACCCTGCCCAGGAAATGCTTCCAGATGATTTCCAGTGGGCAGCACATCCCTCAGCCTGGCTGCCAGGTAGGGCTGCCACACACTCAGGAGCAATGGTAAGACTATGTCCTGCTAGAGGTGGCCTTATTTCACGGACAGGAAGAAAGAACCCTCTTTGTCTTAATGTAAGTTCATAAAGAGCTTTGTTATTTGTTAAACAAACATTCAGCCTCCTCCCTCCCCCCTCACCCTGAGCATCAGCCCCATCGCACCGAAACACCCACCCATCACTTTCAGGACACTCAGGCGTGCAAGGCTCCCGACTCCCAGCCATCCACACTCAGGCTCTGCGATGCTTCCAAGCAGGGGGATCATTAGTTACAAGGACTCATTTGGAGAGCACCCGGCATTTCTCAAGCTCTGTTTCTTTTCTGCCTGCTATATCAGATGACCCGAGTTTCTGAGAGCTGAGGCATTGCAGAGGGAGGTTGAGGAAGCGCAATTTCCCTGTCCCAACAAATTTCATAAAGCCCAAGCAGGGGACAATTCCTCCATGGATCAGGGAGGCTGCTTTTTCTCCTTAGATCAAGGCTGTCACAACTCTTTGAAGGCAAATGATTGATTTTTATCTGCGGGGGGAGGGAGAAATCTGACAAAGTTATCTCTGAGCAGTGGCAAAGCTCCCTGCATGGGTTAGTGACAATTGCCCAGTGTGGGATTTTGGGCTGTTAAACCTTAGCAGCAAAGCAGAGTATAGAAGTAGAAGAACATCAGAAAATACAGCTTTGGAAACAGAGCTTTACCATAATAAAAAGCGCAAAACCCTCTCAGAACCCAAATTTCAGCATTAATAGATATGACATAACAGTAAAAGGTGGTTGCAGGGGGTTGGAACAAGATGATCTTTAGGGTCCCTTCCAACCCAAACTATTCCATGACTCTATAAAGATTAGTACCCCAAACTTTTCAGGGCATGCTAGGACAAATGGAGTGGCAGAGCGAGGTCTGCTCTCTCTGCAGGAGCTGGGAAAAGCCCAGCCACTCGTGAGTTGCTCTGCTCGGAACCATAAAACACAACGAAGCTGACAGTGAAAGCAGACGAGCTCACGGCTGGTCAACCCTGGCTCAGCCTCCCAGGCTGAGCTCTCCCACTGGGAATGCTACCCCAGCCAGCTCTCCCAGGGAGGGAACCAAGGCAGCCGGAACCAGCCTGGGCTGCCCAAGTTTATGAACAATTAAACCCATTGCTCGTTACTCACCCGTCAAGGAGCCAGCGGGATCCCAGCGGCAGTGCCCACCCTGCCACCAGCCCAGCGGTTCCAGCGCCTTCTCCCAGTGAACCCAGAGCACCTGGAGGCTGGAGGCGGCAGGAGGAGCCGGAGGGGGAGGACAGCCGGGGGCAGCCCCTCATTCATACTCAGCCCCGGCTGCGGGAACGCTCCGTCTGGTCCGCCCCGTTCATCCACACACCACAATTGCCATCTAGCGGTGTGGGACCGGTGTGGCCGGAGCTGCCGGGCTTCCATGGAATCATAGGGAAATATTCGGCTTTTCCCCGGGATGCTTCATCCCTGCAGCTCGAGGCACATCTCATGGAAGGGGACAGGAAAGCATCAGATGCAGCGCTCATGTTTTCCTTATCTTGTGAACTGGGAAGCCAAAGCACAGCAGGGTGGATGGGAGCAGAGGCTCACGGACACCATCCCACTGCTGTCACGCAGCAGGGTTAGAAAGGACAGCTCTGGTCCACAAGCAACTTTGGAGCAAAATGTGATGGAAAGGAAAATTTGGGAGGATTTGGGCTCCAATGTACAAGCACAGTGCAACGGGAGCAGACCCAGACATTCAAGGACCTGGTGTATTAACTCTACATTTCACCTCAAATCCTGTGTCCATTTCTGAGCCACTCACTACAAGAAAGACCTTGAGGTGCTGGAGTGTGTCCAGAGAAGGGCAACAGAGCTGGGGAAGGGTCTGGAGCAGAAGTCTGATGAGGAGCAGCTGAGGGAGCTGAGGGGGCTCAGCCCAGAGAAGAGGAGGCTCAGGTGGGACCTTCTCACTCTCTGCAACTCCCTGACAGGGTGGTGGAGTCAGGTGGGGGTTGAGCTCTGTTCCCAGGATACCAGCAACAGGGCAAGAGGAAATGGCCTCAAGTTGTGCCAGGGAAGACTTAGACTGGATATTAGAAAAAATTTCTTCACTGAAAGGGTTGTCAAGCACTGGAACAGGCTGCCCAGGGAAGTGGTGGAGTCACCATCTATGGAGGGATTTAAAAGCTGTGCAGATGTGGCACTTAGGGATGTGGTTTAGTGGTGGGCTTGGCAATGTTAACAGTTGGACTCAATGATCTTAGAGGTCTTTTCCAATCTAAACTATTCTGTGATTTACAAGGTGTTTTTTAGCTCCAGACAGGCTCTGGGCTGATCCTGCAGCCTGAACGCCCATCAGTGGCTGGGGAGCATGAGGTGCATTCCTGGAGCATATTGGGTTTGGTTTCATCTGAAAGGAATCTGGTTGATTCTGTCCCAAGCTCGACCTCTGCAGAGCTGCTCCAGGACACAATCCAAAAGTGGGGAAAGTCATGAGATCAGTTTCAGAAGTGCACCCCAGAGCCAAATTAAGGCACTGGAGCAGGCACACCCCAACAGGACTTTAGGGAAGGGGACTTTCCTGTCTGTGCAAAAGACCTACTTGGGCCCTCCCCTCTGTCCCAGCAACAGGACCCAAGGGAGTTGCCTGAGACCCCGTTGAGGCTCTGGGTGTAACAGGAGTTACAGGCAGCTTTGTCACCAGCTTGTGGGTGGGACTGTACCGCCTGTACTGGGGTGACCCTGCTCCCACTGCCCCTCTGTGATGGGAATGCAAACCACCCTACTGTAGGCACTCCAGCTCCTCAGGCTGATCCTCTCCTTCCCTCCAGATCGAGCCTGGCACGGCCCAGTGTGAAGCCCAGGGACGGGTGTCCTGCACTGGGTGTCTGCAGCAGCAGTGGGGTCTGTGAGGTGGTGGCTGGAACCACCTCCAGGGGTGAGCTCCAAGCTGTTATCCAGCCCTCTGCCATTTCTGGACCAGCCCATCCTTCCATTGTGTGGGACGGGGGACTCTGTCCTGGGGGGGTAATGCTCACATTCCCAGCTTCCTTGCAGCATTCCCAAGTGCTCCATAGGGAAGCAAGGTGCACTTTAACAGCTGGACAGGACTGGCCTCCTCCAGGCTGCAGAAGGGCTGAGCAGCACATGCACGGACCCAGCAGCAACTTGGCCAAACCATCCCGTTCAAAATGTGCTGGTGAAAGAGATCCACATGAAGTTTGGACAAGCGCTTGTGTCCGTGCTTATCTCGGCTATTCCAGGCACTGTGTGACTTACTATAGTGTCATTCATCTTCCTTTGAATCTTTGTGCTACTGAAAGGAAGTCCATGAAAGTGCAGCTTCACAGAGTTATACTTGGTGACATTTGAAAGCATAATGTCCCCAGTGCAGGAACAAAGAACAGAATGGTCTTTGTATGTATATGGATAAATAAGGAAATACAGAACCTACATTAAAATGGGGGCATGGTTTGAGCAACAACCCCCTCTGAACACTGAACTCCTGTTTTTTGGGCCTTAAAGCACTAAATGAGTAAAACTGGTCAACATACTCATCTGGTATCTTTCCATATCTATGTAGGGGTAGGTACATATGTTTATTACTTTTCCATTTCAAATAAAGAGAAGGCTTATGGATTTCTTTGAAAGATATATAAAAAAATTGGCTAATTGCGATGTATTCACTCCTAAAGCTTCTACTGCAAGGTAGAACTTTCACTTAAACTGTTCCCTGCTCATGTTCTGCTTGCTGGTGTCCTGTGCTTTCAGGGTGCCCTGGCAGAGCCTTGCCTGTGTGCCAAGCCCAGCCATACCTGTGCAGGTGTGCAATGCCCCGGCATCCAGCACAGCTGCACTTGAGATATTGGGAAAGAAAACCTCCTCTTTGGTTCCACTCTCAGTCCCTGGCTCCTGTTGCCTGTTCCTTTCAAATAAAATCCTTTTAAACCCCTTGTTCTGCCTTTTCCTCTTCCTTGGACACACAGTTCCGTCCATACCAGCTTCAGTTGTGGCTGTGGATTGCCCCAGTCCTCCTCCTGTGTGTAACATCTCCATGCAATCAACTGCTACAACACAGGACTTACCCTGTGAGCTGCTCCAGTTCTCTTACCAGGACCTTCAAAAATAAAAATAAACTGTAACCTGGGCCATACCCCTCACCACAGGATGGCACACAAGGACACGTGCTGAACACAGCCACAGCACTAGCACAGTGGGGAATAATCTCTGAAATAAAAGCAAAATCGTAGTTGCAATTCAGCTGTGGCTTTGTGTGACTATCCTGTAAAAAGTACAAAAGATACCAAAACCACTGCACCAAGGAGAAATAGTCAGGGTTTCTGCATCACCACCTACGCTGCTGTTTTCCCAAGGGAATATGACGTTTTCTGGGTTGGTGCTTCTTTTTAATGCTTTTAGTCTCACTCTATTTATCTGTTCCAGTTCATTAATAACCTCGTTCCAGTCACCTCATCCCAGCCCCAGCAGAGGGCTGCTCCACACTCCCTAATCCTGGATATCCACAGGGATGGATGCCGCGCCTATGTAGATATGTACACAGAGTACATACACACACATCTTCAAGGGAATACACAGGAGCTCACACTGGGTTACATTAGGGAAGGGGAATTTGGAGGAATTAAGTCAATATCAATCTAGGGAATATCTTGATTTTCCATGGGCTGGCAGGGGGATAATCCCTACAGTCCGTGTGAGTGGTGTTCCCAAGACACACACAGCACATTCCCGGAAATCCCACACTTCTGGGAGTGACACTGTGATGTTCCAACATCCCAAGACATAAGCAGTATTCCTGACTTCCCACAATCATTTACTAGGAACCTCAAAATAACAGAAGCCAACACAAGTATTTCTATGATTCACATAAGTAATGTGAGGTAGATCTACCTCCACGGACAGAAAAAGGATTTCTCTTGATTGGAGATAGATACATCCTGCAATTAGTTATTTGTAATTATTTTTTTTCCTCCTGTTTTCACAGCAGTCTGTTCCTGCTCCTCTTCTGTTCCTGACTTGAGCCCTGGCAATGGGCCTGCAAGGAAAGTGCTGTGTTGCCTCTCCTTTCACACATGCACATCACAGGCTAGAAGCAAGTGAGTGTAAGGCTAAGCCAAGGAACATACATTATTTAGTGAGGTCCATCTGTCTAAGGGAAGCTGCTCTTACATTTATCTGGTTTATTATCTTCTAATTAATTACATATCATCAGTCGTTAACAGGCTTTCACCAAGATGCATGTACCCACTTAGCAGATTAATAAAATCAGAACGGCTTCCTGCATTTGATGGTTGCAAAGGCTCCTTCTGGTTGTCTTGGGAATATTCTGTGGGTGCTCATTTTTGGCACACACAGGTGCCTGGCCCACCCAGGTGCAGCAGCTACTAATCTGCTCCCAGACTCCCCTCTTCCCTCATGAGCCACTGAAAATGGTGTCCCATCACAGTCATACTTCTTCCACCTTTGTGCATGGATAATTTCCAGACTTGAGAGCACAAGCTTGTTATGCCTGACCTGGTGCCACCACCACTGCTCCCTGTTTGGGAGTTCATCCCCAGGAGCCCATCACCTTCCCCATCCTCCCCTTGCATGCCTGGGTCTCCAGGAACACTGCAGGCCCTCACACACGTGTACTCACCTGCACAATGTCATACCCACCTCCACCATCCCTGGGCCACGGTGCCATGAGCGAGTCCTCCACACTGCTGTGGCACTGCCTGTGCCAGAGACAAGGAAATGCAGCCTGGACAGGTCTTCTGCTGCCTTTGGAAGTTGTCAGCTCTTGCAGGTGACTCTTCGCCTCCAAATCTTGCTGCCTTCAGCTTCCACATCTCCTACTTTGCCTCCTTTGGGGTATTTGGAAGCAGTGTCAGGCCTGACTGTCTGTCAGGTGAGCAGAAAGGCAGAGGGAAGTACCAGCAGCCCCAGCATCACCCCCTGCTTGCCAGGAATGGGCTCTGCTCCCACCAGCCACTGCAATCAGCATCATCCTTATCCCTACAGGCCACACTCAGCCTTGCCCCCCGTGGTCCCTGCTGTGCTCACACAACCACACTTGCACTGTGCTTTGGCGCCACCACTACATGTTCCTGCTGACTGACTGCACCTCCCAGGGATGTGCCAGCAGCACTTGCTCGGCTTTTCCCCTGTTGAACACAGCCCCTGCCACCATGGGCCAGCATGGATATGTCCCCATGAGGGCACCCAGTACCCCTGCCATCAGATCCAGCCTGCCCCATGTGGAATGCTTTGCCCAGTTGGGCAGCCCAGACCTTAGTGACGTGCAGCATCAGTGAGATCACCTTTAACCTCTCAGATCTTGCTATTAATTGAACCCCACTGACCTCACTACCAGCCAGGATGAAGCCCACACAGGTCACTCCTGCTCCCGAATTCCTCCCAGGCCTTGGGGCCATCCTGACCCAGGAGTACACTTTACCAGGAGCACCTGTCCCTGAGATGGCAGGGAACACACTGCAGGACAGTGGCACTGCTGGCACGGCCTCCAAGTGCCAAACCTGTCCCAGCCTCACTGACGTGGCTTCAACTCCCAGGGACCTCATCAGCAGAGAGCAAAACACAGTGGGAATCCTCCAAAGCATCACATGCTTTTAAAACATAGTTTCAGCCACAAGACAAGCACTGACAAATTTTCAGTTTTATTAAAAAAATTCTAGCAGCAAAACCTGTAACAATTCAAAAAAACAAAACAAAAAAAAGACCAAACCTTCAAAAAGAACATGACACAGAGAGAAAGAGACAAAGGTGGAGAGAGACTGGCTTGGGGTTCTTCCACTGTTCACTCCAGTTCCTTGTAGCGGGCAAACATGACCCTCCGGACGGCGTCGCGGTAGGTCTCGTTCGACTGCCTCTTGGGGGGCTTCCCAGGGGCCCCCAGGCCGGGGCCCTTCCTCCGATTTTCTGCCTGCAAACAGACACACAGTGTCAATGACTTCTCCTCCCGTAAAGAAAAAGCTTCCCTTGGGCTGCTGCAAGGACTGCTGACTGCTCCCGTGTGGATCTGTGGGCGGAGGAGGAGCAAGTGCCCCGTGTTCCTCGAAAAGCTGTCTGGGAGAACCTACAGGCCCTTTGTGGGCAACAAAAGCAGCCACAGCCAGCAAGTGCCCGTTGAGAATCACACCCCAGGGATGGGCTGTGGGGAACAACAGGAGCATACGGCGGGGTGGCAGCCAAGCAGGCAGCGCCGGCAGCCGAGGCAGTCACGTGCCAGCCAGGATGGAAACCGAGCAAAGGAAAGCGCCGAAGAGAGCTGGGCTCCTGGGGAACTGTTTGTGGTTAGCCTGCATTGGCACAAGCTCAGCTGTTCTCTCTAACACAGCTCCCATGGGCGCTGGTACCTCGCCTGGAATTTCAACCAGTGTTCAAGGACTGGTTTTTGCAGCCAGCGCCTGCATTATTCAGGAATACCTGCCTGGGGCTGGCCCAGGAGAGCAGGCCCAAGGCTGGAAGTTTCTCTCAAGTCCAACTTACCTGAATACCAGAGATCTCATCGATAAGGCCAAGAGACTAAAGTCCTGTGGGGCTGAAGTGGGCACGTGGCTTTGTCTCACGTGACTTGGAAGTGAAAGAAAAGCACATCTCTAGGGCTCTTTTGGGAGGCCTTTCTAGGAACTGTAGGAGGGGCTGTGCTTTGCCACCAGCTCCCCACCCAGACAGGGAGCCCTGGTCAGAGTTCAGGCCTCCCAGAGCGCGTTGCTGGAGCTGGCCCTGCAACAAAGCCCGTTTTATGGGCATGGGAACCTCACCACGAGGACTCAGCAGCAGCTGGGGCTGGTTCCTGCTGTCTGCACTGAAGAGGGACTCTTGCCTCGTGTGTGTGGGCTCAAGCAAACACGCGTCACAAAGCCTCAAATATTTGCTTTAACGATATACTCGACTGCAAGCTGGAAGTCGCACCATGAGCCGTGCTCCAAGCTGCCCTTGGCAAAGCACGGACACCACAGCAGCTCGGTGAGCCACGAACCTGCCACCACAGCACTGTCCTGCTCGTGTGTCCCTGGGCAAGGCAGAGCAGCCCCTGCCCCAGGCCGCTTCTCAGATAAGGCCTCTGAAGCAAATTAAGGTCCCCTGAGAGACCAGCCTGTCATGGTAAGGCAGAATCCACCTGACCCTGCCTACCCCTGACATGCTTTGCTGATGGGACTGCTCCTCAGGCGACGTACCCTGGCATTACCTTCCAATGTCCAGAGTCTGCAAGGGCAGTGAGAGCCTCACAAGAGCTAAGCAGAGCAGACAAAGAGCATGACATGCCCCGTGGCTTTGGCTACTCACACTTCCTTAGGGGAGGTTCACCTTTTCCCCCACATCATGTGGCTGTAAAGCACTGAGCTGGTGGCCTGCTCAAACTCCAGCCTGGCTTCAGGCAGGTACTAATCAGATGCAACATCCTTCCTAATTTGATGTTGTTCTGTTTCCAACACCTCCAGATCTATATAAATTCCAACCTAGTTCTGCAACCAACATACTTGCAG
This sequence comes from Myiozetetes cayanensis, assembly GCF_022539395.1. Classification (NCBI taxonomy): domain Eukaryota; kingdom Metazoa; phylum Chordata; class Aves; order Passeriformes; family Tyrannidae; genus Myiozetetes; species Myiozetetes cayanensis. The sequence continues at coordinate 16,894,288 of NW_026087389.1, forward strand.
CCCCTCCCAGCCTGCAAAGTTCATCAGTGCACACATATTATTCCAGCAAGTGGGTGCCGAGACCTGCAGCCTGCCTCTCGCTCTGGCTGGGAACTCCCTCCAGCTGTTGTGGGAGACATCATGGGTTGCAGGACAATGGTGTGCTTTGAAAGGAAGGGAAGACTCACCTCCATTGGTGATGCTGTGCCCTGCTGGTTGTGGCCAAAGCCCTTCTTCCACCCCGGAGACTGCACCATTCGGTTCCCTTTGTTGTTACTGTCAATCCTTGGATCAAAGTCACTGCAAAAGAGAGAGAATCAATTGTCCGATCTTGCAATGCTTCAAACACATGCCAGGGATTTTTGCCTCTGCTAATAGAACCTTCACTGACATTCCAACCTCTCATGAGGGATATCCAAGTTTCTTGCCAGAAGCACACCGCCTAAGGAAACCACCACAGTGGATTCTGTGTACAGGGCTCACACACCTTTGACTGCAAAATTTCTTGTCCCACCTCAGGGGGAAATACATCAGGGCACAGGAAATGAGCTCAGGTTCCAAAATATTTACAGTACAAGCCAGCCAGGAGCGTTCTGTGCTTGTATTCCTTAATTAGAATTTTAGCATTTTCTCTCAGTGCTGTGGTCAGGGAGCTCAACAGATGCAGTGTTAACTCGGACACCCTTTCTCCCACCTGGTCATTACTCATCCAAAACCATTAACCAAAACCCACAGTTTTGAAGACCTCTCAGCATAAAAATAGCTTCCTTCAGACAAGTTCTACTTTCTGGCTGCTGATGACACTGCACACAAACCGCTTTAGTTTACCCAAAGCTATTCCAGGAAAACAGGGAAGAGAAGATGCGGATTTTTAAACTGCAAGACACAGAGGAAAGGTCTCTTTCTGAGGTGCTGTACCAGAAGGGAACAGGCACATAACCAGTTTTGTCTTCAACACATGCCTGGCCCTTCCTCAGCCCACTGGAACACATGAGCTCGCAGCAGGCAGGTCTGTCGCGAGCTCCGCACAGCACGCACTTTCTTCCTCCACCTACTCTGAATGAGATGGAAACAGCTCCCAGCGTTCCTCTGAGTCAGTGAACAGATGAAACACAGCTTTGCTCTTTCTTTCAATGGCTAGATGCCAGGACAGGAGGACAGCAAGTGCCTTAAGGACGAGATGGATGGGAACAGGCTGCATTCTGCTCTCTATGCCTGGCCAGGCACACTCAACTCCCCATCTCACCCCTCCAGCACCAGACAGCTTATCTCTGCTTTTCCCTAAACCCTCATGTCCATCCTTGGCCTCCTCCTGCCCCCTCTGAGATGTCCTGCAGCACAACAGGCTCACAGTTTGGGGAACTCTGTCTGACAGTCTGTCTGACTGTTACTTTGCAGCCCTACCCCACTGGCCTTGGCGTGCCAGCAGCACATACCCCATCCCAGCATCAGCATCCCCAAGGAAATCTAACCAAGAGCAACCATTACCTCTCTGAATCCCGGTCATATCTGAGTCGTTTCCTCTCTGGTGAATCCATCTGCTGGAATTTCTCTCTCCGGTCATTTCCTTTGTCTTTATGTCTCCCCTTCATAACAGAAAAAACAAAGTAAGAACAGGACCTATGAAAGATTCAACACTGCAGGAGAAAGCTCTGCAGACAGATGTCATCTCATCCTCAGCTGGCTGGAAGGTTGTTCTGGGGACCTAAAAACACTGAATACATCACAATCCACTCGCTCTGTCCTGATGGCACCTGTTGGGCTGACTCAGACCTGTGGCCTGCAGCCTTCTAGCTATGGCACCAGCAGCAGCTCTGTGACATTCCAAACAATAGACAAGCACAGCTCTCCCATCTCTGTCCAGGCAGAAGCAGCACATACACCACATCAGTTTAGATGGAAATTTGGGTCCCATTTAGCCCAGAGCCCTGGCTTGCAGAACCACACTCAGACCCTTCTGGAAGAAGGGAGACAAGCTCTCAGAGGCCACAGCACTACCAACAGGTCCCAGTGCAGAGTGAGCCCATAGTTGCTCACTGGAAGGCTGCAGATATGGTGTGTAAGTGGAGGGTCCGCCTGGGACCACCATCCCCTCAGTGCAGAAGCACAAGCAGCAGTCTGCCCACCACAGCAGACCCACCTCACGCTCTCTCTTCTCCAAATACGCCAGTTCCTGCTCGGATCGTTTGATCTTCATATGAATCTCTAGGTTTTGCTGGAAGGAGGAAAACAGAAGCCAGTATCAAGCAGAGAACACAAGCTGTCAGGGTCATCTGCTCCACCTATCAGGAGCATAGGTAAAGCAGCATGTTCTTGCACTTGCACTAGACCAGGCACAGCAGCCTCTCTTGCAGCCCAGGCTATCTGCTCCCCCACAGAGGCCTGGAGCGCTTCCTCCTGCAGAAAGGAAGGCAACCAGTCCTATTTTAACCAGTATGCATTTGGCCCTCCTAGAAGCAAGAGCTCAAAAGCAGCCCAGAACACGGGGAGGCATGTGCCAAGTCCTTACTTCTCTCACACTTGTGTGTGCCAGCACCCCACTCTCCCCAAGCCTCAGCTCTCTCACTACAGCTTACAAAGTCACACCTTGATGTTACAGCACTCCCATGGCAGGAACAAGCAGCTCACACAATGCTTTGAACAGAGCTTCAGGGGAACTTTGCCTGCTACTGTGCCTAAATCAGCACAGCTCTTCCCACCCAACCGCTGCATTTTGCCTGCAGATCACGAAGCCATCAAGGCAAAAGCAGCTTGCAGCACACCCCCACCCACTGCTCCCCCATACCTTGTGCAGGTTGGAAAGCTGCTGGTGCTTGATGAGCACTTCCTTGTTGGGAAACTGCCTCCTGCACAGCAGGCAGGCCAGCTTGTTCCAGTCGGTGAGCTTGTCGTCGCTGGCCTTGGCCTTCCGCGGCTGCTCCTCGCGCTGTGCTGGTGGGTGGGGGGGAGGTGGCAGCCACTGAGCCTGGGACTGCTCCTCCTCTTCCTCCTCCTCTTCATTGTCGCTGTCTCCTCCATACTCTCCCAGAAGTCCTATCAGAGGGTTCACCACCTTGGGCTGAGGGAAGTGGCAGAAAAGTGTGACAGTTTGTAGCATCAAGCCTGCCCGGCCACGCGGGGCTTTGGCTCCCCAGTCAACCTCCCTGGGGCTGCTGTCTCTGTTCCAGCCCAGGAGGGAGAGAGCAGCTTCCCAGCAGGGCAGGTAGAGAATGCAGAGAAGCTGGCTGGCTTTGCATTCACACCACAGGGTGGAAGGCCTTCTGTTCTCTAGACAGGCCATGCTTTGGTGCCAGGCTTTCCCAACCTGCCACACACCTGAGCACAAGAAGCCAACTGAGGCAGCGGCTATTTGGCAGGGAGCTGCTGTCAGTCACTTCCTCCAGCAATGGAGGTCAGTGAGGTTTGCCTTTCCTCAGCCCGGAGGTGGCTGGAAGAGTTTTCTGCTTGAAGATTGGTTGAGTAAAGAGACCCTACTTAAATGCAGGTATCAAATTTCCCCATGCTAGAAGACCACAAACAGAGTCAGAGCTGTAAAACAAACTGCCTTCACCATTCCATCCCCAGTGCTTCCACCTCTGTCACTCAGGGTCAAAGCCAGGCTGTGGTGAGCCTCACTAGTCCTGTCCCCAGGCTCAAACAAGGCAAAACACAATCCTCTGGAGCCACTTACCGGGGCTGCACTCTCTTCCTTTTTCACAGAAGGGGGTAAAGGTTTTTTAAAGACGTTTTCTGCAGGGAACTTCTCCTCTCCAGTCTCAGTCTGAAACAGTCAAGATAAAGTGTTGAGACCACCATGGACTCAGTGCACACAATAGCTAAACATTATTCAAACAGGCCTCAGAGGACACTAGGCATTTGGCAGAAACGAGGTGGCGGTTTTGGTGGGAGACATTTGCATCCTGTGGAATCCACAGCTCTCCTGAAGCTATGTCCAGAGAACACCAGAGACTGCAGACACCCAGCACTGCAACAGGATGAGCCTGTGATGCTCACCTGTGTGCTCAGCAGCACAAAGAGCAGGCTGGGGTGAAGCCTCACATTTACACACTTCACAGAGAACTGACAGAAGCCCTGGACAGGCTCCAGCTTAGCAGTTCATGAGCTATTCACACTTGATCAGGAAGACAAGTGCCACGCAACATCTCACCAGGCCTGAGCTCTCATCCTTCTTCACAGAGGGAGGCAATGGCTTTTTGAAGACGTCTTCTGCAAAGAACCTCTCCTCTCCAGGCTCATTCTGAAAAACACAAGACTGGGTATTAGGCTGACAGCAGCACAGGGGTCAAAGAGTGCACAGTGCAGCCAGGAAGGGATGAGAAGCCCTGGATTTAATGTCACAAGAGAAAAAATTCAGGAACTTACTCCCACCTGGCTGGACAACAACCACATTCCTAGCCAGCTAGTGATTCCATGTATTTCACTGTCTTCTCTCACTGTCCCTCCCCTCTTGAATCCTCTGATTAATCTCTGTTTTCTAACCTCTCATGACCTCAGCCTCCTGGCCTCAGCTCCCTGACCATTCTGACGCCTGGAGGGATTTACCTTAGCAGAAGTACTTTTCCCTTTGTCCTTTTTGTCCCTGTTGTCCCTGCTGTGTGGCTCCTTCCTCTCATTTGTCCGTTCTTGGCTCCCGTGCCGCCGCCTCCTGCTCTCTGTCGGGGGCGAGCAGGATTCTCGGGATGAGCAGGATTCTCGGTCTATCGTGACTTCCCTCTGAAAGAGGCATTTGGGGCAGACTTAGCCAAAACCCTGCAACCTTCTTATTGGGCTTCTTGTCCTTACTGGGCTGGTGATACCAGCACACTAAGAAGGGACTGCAGAGGGAAAAGGCTTCAGAACTTTGCCGGGGCACAAGACAGGTCATCAGAGCACTGCCCTGCTCGCCCACAACACAGACATCTCTAGGATCATGAAAACAAGATGATAGTCCCGGAGCACCTCTGCTGATGGCTCTTTTTTGGCATCCTCATAACTATTGCTGGCTGGGGTGGAGAAGCAAAGAGACCACAGATGAAAACAGAGCTGTGCTGTGCATCTTTTATTACAGTCACATGTCTTCAGTAAAATTTAGCAACGATGCTCTGCTTATAAGTCTATTCAAGGAAGAGCAGACCAAAAACCTCCCAAAGGCAGGGCTTCAGAGGTCAAAGAGATGGCTACAGCTGCTTCAACATAACAGTTAATGGGTTCCTAGCCTCTCATTAAGTTGATATTTTGCAATGATATTTTTCCCTTTCATATAGGTCAAAGGACGGAGTGAAAAAAACAAAGCTGCCTCTATACTGCCCTGTCTTCAGGATCTAGATGCAAAACCTTTCCACAGAAGGGCTGTTTGTAAGAACATATTGCACGTAAAGCTTCCTTCCCACACACTCACCTGAGTCCTGGGGTCGTAGTATGTCCCTGCTATGGGATCATAGTAATTCCCAGTTTCAGGATCATAAATGTATGTGGACACATCCGATGGTGCTGGAGAGAGAGAGAGACAAGAGTTAGCACCAGTCCTCCAAAGACAGAACTTGCCTTTTACAAAGACAAAAGCATGAGCAAATATTACACTGGCAAAAGGATCAAGGGTGGGAAAGAAGGATTTTTCCCTCCTGGCAAGAGAGCTATGAGTATCTTCACATCACTTGACCTACATCTTCTTTTCTTTAAAGACTAAGAAGGATAATAAGTTTTCACAATTCTTCTGGTTTAGGACTCTGGCAAAACTGTCCACATCAAAGCAGATTTACAGGGGCTGTGCTGAGATCACCAGACCACAACGTTTCGCTGGACAAAGACATGAAATTCAGTAATTTCCCTAAGAATGGGGTAATGAGTACCAGGCTCTGTATCCACCCACCCCTGTGAACAAGAAAGAGCTGTTCTCTCTCAAACAGTCTCCTGTTTGAAGTGATGACACTCCCCACATCCCTTCCACCCCGTGGGTGCATGAAAGCTCCAGCGAAGAAAGGGGAGTGAACTGTTTCGACAGGAAAAGCCAAAGGCCTTAAGGGTAGTAGGCCCACAATGTCAGGAATGCTCTTCATTTCCCAAGTGTTCTTGGACAGAGCTCAGCAATGTTACATATAAGTTCGTAAAACAATCAGGAGTGCCCTTCCAGCTACTGGCACTGCTGCATCAAGTGTATTTTCTTCCGTCTCCGCTAGTAACTGCCAGGCTGATTTTATCCCATCAGTTTTCCACAACAAGGAAAAATAGGCAAGTTTCCTTTATCTGCATGTAGTTTCGCACAGTGAGAGTAGAGAGAAACACATCATCAGATAGGAAAATGTGACTAAACAAAGTTGGCAAAGGAACTCAGAAGTGGGTGTAGCAAACAAACCTACTCTTAGCCTTTAAAAATATTTTTGGGCTGATTTCTACATGTCAGTGCCCTTTTAAGGAAGAAAAGTCTCCACAGTAGGAGTGAGGCAGAGTTTAACTTACACTGTGCTCTGGTGCGTCGCTGCGATTCGCCACCCCTCCTGTCCCTCATGCCCCTTCTGCCCTGGAGTAAGTGAACAACACAAACAGATAAGAGACTGTTTGACAAATATCATATTGCTTCTCCTCCCTCTCACAGGCCCAAAGTTCAGCAGAATGGCTCATTTAGCTACCCTAAATAGAGCACAAGCTTTTCATGTGCAGAGCAATGGACAGTGTTGCAAAGCACAAGATCTCTGCAGCCTCCATAAGAGGTGCTCATATGGAAGCCTCCAGCCCGTTCAGTATGGGAAGAGCTCTGTAGTCTAGGATCGAGCACTAAAGAAGAGACATTCACTCTGGGAGCTGAGATCAGTCATCTATTAAATCACTCAGTAAAGCGTGGTGGGTAACCCAGCCCGAACTCCCTCCAGCAGCACCTGCACTCTGACTTCACTTCCACGCACATAATAAACACAGCGTGAGGGGCAGAGCAGCAGTGAGAGCAAGTGATGAGCATTATCATCCCATCAAACCTGCTGAACTTCCAGCAGCCCAGAGGGAAAAAGCCCAACACAGCCTGGCCTGTCCCCCCAAGCATTCCCCACCTTTCAGTGACCCACAGGGAAGCTGTGCAGACCTACCGGGCCATAGTAGGAATTGTCACCGTGCTCCCCATAGTCGTTCCTGTTGGGATAAAGGTTGCAGGTTAATGTCAATTTGGCTTCACAGTAATCTCACTACACTCAAAATGACAGCAGGACAAATAAAGGCAGAAAGACCATCTTTGCTGGCTGCATGTCGGGTTGTGTCCATCCCAGGAGACAGACTTGGCAGATCACTGTCTCTACAACAGTTATGACCCCACTCTGCTGTATCCACAAAGATGAATCTCTCCAAATGCTTTTTAAAAAGCTGAACGCGTTAATTCCTTCAGAATGGGATTTGATGGCTTGACAACAGCAATATGCAGTATGATCACTAATCCCATACTGCTCAATCACAAGCTCCTTCACGCTCTGATGTCTTCACTTCTCCAACACATTTTTAGGGTGTAGGAACATCTGTGCTAATTCCCATGCCAAACTTTAGGCACCTGGTCTGACAACACAGTTCTAGCCTTGCAGCACATTATACAAAGGACAGTCCCACTGCCTCATCTGTCTATACCTTCTTCTCCCTGTAGCAAGATTCACTTCCAACGTACGCCCATCAATGCAGATGGGGGGATCCAGGTTCTGCAGTATCTTTAGCAACCTCAGCGCCTCCTGTAAAAGGAAAGGAGAATGTCACTTCCATGAGAGGGAAACCATCCCATCTTCCAAATCCAGCCTGCCTGAAAGGAATGCTTTGTGCTTAGTAGGACAAGAAACACAACACTAAGTATTAGTCTAAACATCAGTGAAGGGTATTTAGGATGTGATAAAAGGGGTAAAAGTGTTGTGAGGTTCTCTGCTTGTCCTATAACCACTTTCAGCAGCCAGTTAGGGACTGCATCCTCCTAGGGCTGCTTTGGCTGCTGTTGTTCCAAGGAGTTTTGGTGAACACGCTCTGGAACAATGCCAAAGCACTGCTATGGAGTCTGGGAGCCAAAAAATATGGTCCCTCCAACATGGGACTGTGTGTTAATTGAGATTCTTGCCTTCTGCAAACGAAAACAATTGAATTCAAGTTCCCTGCAAACAAAATCTCTCTGTAAGAGGTGTTCAAGTTTAGGAGGGTCTGTGAAAAACTGCACTGAGGCAAGAAACACAGTGTCACAGCTTGTGACAACAGACAGCCTTTGACTCCTAAAGCCAGAGAGCAACTGGCCAGACAAGCAGAAGAGGACTCACTCCAGGACAGCTGCCTCCCAAGCACCGTGATTTCTTGTATTCCTGTGCTTTCTCTACTTCTACAGATTCCAGATGCCAACAGGGGGAGCATGTGAAATCAAGAAGCTACTTACAGCATGAGACTCCAGCTCGATGAAGCCGTAGGTCTGCCCCATCCGCCCAGCCTTGTTCTTCATGATGCGCACGCTGGACGTGGAGAGCCGCACGTACGGCGCCAGGAGCCCCACGATCACCTCGGGGGGCGTGAAGCGAGTGATGCGCTTCAGCATGATTGCTGAGAAGCACATTGAGGGGGGTGGCCCAAAAAGAAAAAAAATAGGGAAAAAAAAATGTAATTTAGAACTAAGTTTATTGTGACTAAACCCACTCAAAGCAACAGCACGGCTTCTCGCAGTCGAGTCTGGAAGCCATTGCTTTTTTTTTCTCTCCACTTTGCAAGATGCTCAGAGCACCAATTCCAACAGCTGACCTTTCCTTCTCAGAAAACAGAGCAGAAAATAGCCCATCCTCAGAGCTCAGGGTAACCCCTGGCCAAAGAGACTTTTGAAGGTGTTTTGAAGTGCTAAGTCAACTGCACCATCCTGAAGCCAGCTCAACCTGAATTAATCTTCCTAAAGGAAATTTGTCAGCACCTTTGGAGCTAGACAGCCCACCATTACTTGATGCCATGGATTTCCATAACACAGAAACAGCCTCCAGAGGTTTTAGTGAAATGCTGCCCTTTCTGCAGATGGTGTGCAAGCAAGAGGAATCCAAAATTGGGCTTTGTGCCACTCACTTCTGCTTCCTCCACCGTCCGGTGGTGTGGCTTCCTCCCCTTCCCTCTGAGAAGGCGGCTCCTGGTGCCGGTCCATGTCCCTTCTCTTCTCCTGTGAGGGTCGCCGCTCTCTCCCTTCATCTCTCTTCCTTGGCTCCTGTTCCTGAGGCTGACACTCCTGCTGTGGAGCAGGAACCGAGGGCTGCAGAGGTGGCTTTGGAGATCCTGGCTGACCTGACAATTCTTGCTCAGGTGTTTCAAGCTTTGTCTCTGCTATTAGAGAGGAGGAACGAAATGTTTTCACATAGAGTGTTTCAGCAGGTATTTTTCTTCTTCTCTTTTCTGGCCCCTGCAGCAACGGTCAACCAGTTCTGCCCTTTGCATATCCTGTGCCTTAACACTCTGCACACACAAGGTGTGTACAGGACAAGTTAGGTACTTCTCATCCTTCCACTGGCTTGTCTCATGTTGGGCTCCTTTACCAGACTTTTCCCGTCAGAGACAAGATGCTTTTTGGCCTCCTTTCAGGACTGGCTCTTGGCTGGACAAACATGAACTAGGGATGGATTTGGATATGTTCCTCCCATGTCCAGGACAATCTATATGGCAGTGACAGCCTTACTATGCATTATGCATTCTTGAACACCCACAGATGAGCAATATCAATTAGTAACTGTCACCCTGTCTCTATGCTAGAGGAAAACAGGGTTCAGGCCCCCTTGACTACTGAGTGAAACACACCATAATATAATCATGGATTTTATCTGGTGCCTACTGACCACAGATATAACGTGGAAACATCCTGCCCCCCAGTCTACCTATGCAATACAGAGAAGATAAGTTCCATCAAGCTTCTGTGCTTGAACGCCTCTGAACCACCTGGCTTCACTGCAAAAGAGATCCCGACCCAAGCTTCTAACACTGCTGGAAAGGGAAGCCAAAGCTGTGAGGCTGCAGTCAGACATCGCCAGCCCTGCACCTGCTGCTGAAGCCTCTTCCCACAGAGAGAAAGAAATGAGAGTGCAAAACTTGGCACGGTGAAGCTTCCCTCTTCAGTGTCCCCCCAGAGCATCTCCCTGCTCTCATTCTGCTCAGGCAGTGGGCAGCGTGGCAGAACACACCGTGATTTTGCACATAACTGTTGGGAAAGCTGCAACACTGCCTCGCTTGGCTGCCAGCACAGCTCACCTTGGACAGGCCTGTACTCATTTGTCTGCAGTTTGTAGCGTGCAGAGTTTTGGCTACAGAACCTCAAGTAAAATTTGCATATGCCACCAGTTTTGCACCTGCAGCTGCTAAAACTGCCCATGCAAATCACACAGGCATGAGCACAACCCTGGAGACGGGGAGGGCAATTCTCTTACTGAATTCTTGCTCAGCCGACGGGTCCTCTCCCTCAGCACCACCTCTGGACTCTGGGCCTGCTCTGCTCCCTGAAAGAGAGGCATATTAAAGTCCATTTCACAACCATCAGTCACAAAGCATGCCAGAACTCACACAAAGCTGCAGTAACCACTGTATATGCCTAGAGAGTTGTTTTGTCTCACCCAGTCCTAGAGAGGCTACCTTATTACACCTTTTCCCACCCAGGAAAAGCAGGTCAGCAAGAAGCACGCACCACCATCTGTCTTCACAGCAGCTTAAAGGCTCTGTTTAATTTGCTCCTTGGCAGTTTCATTACAACCCACAGTTGTGTTGGGTCAGCTGTGTGAATTTTGCTTTCACAACGCTGATGGAGGAGCCACAGCACACAGAAAATTCCTTCACCAAAAGGGTGGTCAAGCATTGGAACAGGCTGCCAAGGGAAGTGGTGAAATCACCATCTCTGGAAGTGTTCAAAAAACATGTAGATGTGGTGTTTAGAGACACGGTTTAGTGGTGGGCTTGGCAGTGCTTACTGGTTGGATTTGATGATCTTAGAGGTCTTTTCCAACCTTGCTGATTCTATGATCCTAATCTGGGATCCTCAAAAGGACACTAAAAAACATGCAGCTGCATCTCCCAAGGAGGGTGGGTTGAGGGGAAGCCATCTCACCTATGGCCTGCAGTACCAGCTCACAGTCCTGAAGGGCACACACCACTAACTCTACGGATGAAGGACAAAGCCAAAGGATTAGGAAGGAAAGGGTGTGTGCACTAAGAGACCTCTCCACCAAGCCTCACAAGAACTGGCAGCAACACATCCACATGTAACATCTTTAGTGTGGACAGGAAAAAAGGGTCTGAATGAAGCAAAACTAATAATCCTCCTACACAGTCCACCAAGAGGGACGCCACAGGGAAGCCAGAAGAAAAACTTACTTGTCAAGGCAGATGAAACTTTTAACTGACCAGGCACTTAGGACCAGATATACTCACCATCCCTTGGGAGCTTGCAATAGGAGCAGGAAGATCTGTAGCCCACAGTGCACACCTTACACTGCAATGGAAGATGGACAGCATGAGGAAGTCATGTTTTGGAGCCAGTGGGTACAACCTACTCCAGAATGCCAGCCTTTGCCATGCTTTCAGAAAGTAAAAGCCATGGAAAAGTTACAGCAAGAGGTTGAGAGACAGGATGGATAATGGCAGCAGGAGCCTTGGCTGGAATGGCAGGGAAATGCTCATATGACTCACAACTGGGATTGCCTTGGGAACAGGGTTTTCACAAAACTTCTGAGCACAGATTTATTCACTAGTCCTTGACATGGGACCCTTCCTCTTCTCAAGTGACACTGGACTAAAAGCTCCCTGCTAGGCACCATGTTGATTCAAAGGATCAAAAGTTATCTTGGCATTCTCTAACATCAACTTGCACCTCAAGCAGTGACAAAGTCCTTACCTGAGCTAAACTGTCGATACTGATGTAATTTGGAGAGTAAATGCAGAGATGTCTGCTACCTACAAGGCTGTACATGCTTGGATGGTTACCCCACCCAGAGCCATCATGGAGAGAGCCAAGTGCCTCATCTTCACAGCTCTCTCTGAACACAGCATTCCTAACTTCTTGCTTAAGTTTTTGTAAATGCATTGCTTCTCTTTCATACTAATTTTTTCCTGTAACTGAAGTCTCGTAAATGCTCTGGGGCACAAGGAAGCTCCTTCGGGCCATGGTTATGCACAGCAGCAGTGGGGACACTGCAGCCCCCTCTCAGTGCACTAAAAGCTGTTTGAAACCACTGCCTCTACTTCTGTCTCTACTTCATCTCTGGAGCACTGCAAGCAGAGATGAGGTGGTGAGCAACAGCTCTGCTGGCAGCTGTGTGTACCCATTTAGCCTGGGTGAGGCTCTCTGTAGCCCATAGTGATCCATGATCAAGGTGGAAGTCTAATTAGAACCAATCCCTTCCTGCCCTGCTGCAACCTCTTGGTCTGTAGTCAGTGGGAATGCAGGCAGCAGCCCTGCCCTTTCTCTGGCAATCACCCTGAGCCTGCTGCAGCCCAAAGTTCCTGTTCTGGGAGAACCTTGGAGAGGGCAGAAACTGTGACTTCCCAGAAATGGGCCAGTTCCAGCCTGTACTAACTGCTGCCTGGACTTGGATCCATTTCCATGCTTCCCTTCCTGCTTCACTTACTACACTCAGAGCTGTATCACAGGTTCCTGCATGAGGCAGAGGGGTGGTTACACACATGAACCACAGTGAAAGCCAGTTCCATTCCGGTTGCCGGAATCTGTCTCATTGTGGTTTTTAAGGAGAAAGGATCCACAAAATATTTTCCTCACATGTTAAAAGGGAACCACTGCAGAGGGGTGAAGCTGTTCTGTGCATAAAACCCTGTACCAGAGCAACGTGCACTCAGAGCTGGGATCAAAACCAAGGAAGGGAAAAACACAGCTTAGAAGAGGCAAGAGCTTCAGGACAGGTATTCATTATTCTGAGAGATCTTCAGCCACCCAGCAAGTATCTAACACTCCTCTGAGCTGCCACTGCCACGAGTGCCAGCAGGGGAAGTACAACACAGCTCTGAGCACATACTTACACGTTTGCAGCGCCAAAACTCTGGGCACGGAGTGTATTCAAGGGTCACTTCTTTGCCACCGATGGAAAGAGTTCCCTGTTGAGACAAGGGGGTAAATGACGAACGTGCCCAGCACACGCAGATCGCTCAGAGGCAAAGAAAGGGGTTGAAGGCTCTGGTTCCTAAAGGCTTCACAAGTAAAACAGGGTGAAAGGGGGAGGAATTCTCCTGGTTCAGTCAGCTGGAGCTTTGCCATGGAAGTGGGAGGGAAAACAGCCTGTGCCCTGCTCTAGCACAGGGCTACAAAGTTGTGTCAGCTCCAGAGGAACCAGGCAGGAGAGGCCACCTCCCAGGAAGAGCAGAGACGAGTAACCAGAGTGGGAAAATGCTTTAACCTGCTTTTGTCCACGTGCTGGCAAGGGGCAGCTGGGCAGCCACCACAAGGCTGGCCTCAAGGCAGCTACTCGAGGAGGAACATGAGATAAAATGCTAGTGAGGTGAGAGAATTTTCATACTTGGGTTAGTCTTCATGTCCCCCATGAAAACACGGCTTTCCTTCACAGAAATATGCCAGCACATGACAAGGAGGCTGGTCCTGCAGCCAGTCCTTCGTGGGGGTGGCCTCGAGCACCTGAGCAGCACCAGAGGGACTCTACTGCCCACAAAGACACACTGCTTCCAGATCCACACATGATGCTTTGGAGAGGTGTCAGGAGCCCAACAAACCCATTTGCTGAAATGCAGATGATGATTTAATGAAGTGAAATGAAGGTGCATGTTCCCCAGCTCCCGCCTGGAGCAGCCCACCAAAGCAGTGAGCAGCAAGGATTCCTGGTGGTTATCATCTGCTGTGGACAACAGACCACACCTGGGCATGCAGGATGCAGACTGAGTAGCAGATGCAGGGAGCCATGAGACATCTCCTGTCACTGGAGGCACTGCCAGACCACGCAGCCCGTATTGCCAATACCACAATGAGACTTGGTGTCAACAATGAGATCCAGACCCAGGTCTCCCAAGTGTCAGAGAGAGCAGCTGCTGGATGGTACAGGTGGATGTCAGGGAGCTGTAAATGGCCCCCAGGTATTTTGGGGACCTCTGGTGAGTCAGAAGCTTCCCAGGTACTCTGACCCAGAAGCCTCATCACCCAACAGCCCCCAGTGCAAATCATGAACTTGTTTTCTCAAGTTCCCAGAGTCATTATTCAGAAGTCACGATACACCCATGCATGAATTGCTCTGCAGAACGTGAGGGAGATGCTAGGGAATATGTAAAGTGGGAGTGAAAAGTTCATGGGAGGGAATCACTGAGTGGCAAGTACAACAATCCTTTAACTCCTACAAAAGAGCGCAGCAGAGAAAATTGGAGACCAAAGACGCTGTCCTGTGAGGTGGGGTTCCACACCCTGCCCTCCCCACATCCTGCCTGTTATGGACCAAATCCATCCTTTCCTACTGGGCCTATATGCCTTGAACACTTTTGGGGGTTCCTTTTTGCCACCCAGCTGCCCAAGCACTGCTTTCCAGCACAGATTTGCCTTTGCCTGACAGAAGCTGAGCTGTTCCTGTACCTTGCTGAAGGCTGATGTGTGCACCCAGAGCACAGTGCTGCATCCTTGGAGAATCCACAGCGTGGAGTACTGCCCACTTCACGTGCCTGTGAGAGGGTTTGTACCTTCTCTAAGGCACACGAGGAAACACAACTGAGAAGTGAAAATGAAGGCTGTCCCACCAGGACTGTGGGTCCCTCTGAGGTGGACACGCTCCCTCTCCCAGGCAGGGCACCCATCACATCCCATCACACACTCAAGAGATGGGCAGTGCCGAGAGCAGGCTGGAATCCTGCGTGTGCCTCAGGACCCACCGAGCAGAGGCAGGGAGAGAAGGCAGGGTGCACATCCTCACGAGCAGAGCTGCAGCTCTGAGCCCAGGGAAGACCTTGGGAACAGCAGCTCCTCAGCAGGCAGCTGCAGCCCCACCTGTAGCCCAGGAAACAAGGAAACTCAGAGAACACCTCCTCTGGTGGGGCAATCCGACCCACAGCTTCATCCTTCTATCAGCCATTGGGGACAAACCTTGCCAGAAAGCCTCAAGATTATTTTTGGGTTTATGGAAAATGGTACTTAAGTGCATGTGGTGCTGGTCCCTTCTGCAAATTCCGTTCTTGGAGGCTGCAGAAAGTGTCACTTGCATAATTACTCCCTAATTTCCCAAACACCCTGCTGATTGCCTGCTCACTTTTTCAGCATGCTCTCTCTTACTGATTTCTTCTTGATAAAGTAATTTTCAAGGTTGCTATCATCATTTAACCCTCAAAAGCGAGTCCTTCATTTAGGACATAGATTGTCAGGATTCAGTGGCTTTAAATTCCTCATTTTCCCATTTTGTTAGTAGATTCCATCCCAAATATTCTCAGAACCTTTATTTCCCCTAGTCCCTGTCACTGCTTATTCTTTTTCATCTAGATCTTCCTTTACTCCGCAAAATTTCAGTTCACCACTTTCAAATGAGCAGATCTTGGTGAAATCACAAAGATTTTCTGAAAATTTCAGGGATCAGTGGTGGGGGGGAAAAACAAAGGTAAGCCCAAGGTATGCCACATGTACTGTCTGGAACTGAGACTGGAACAATCTCTTTCATATTCAGTCATTTTATCCTGGACCTCTCTACCCGTTAATCCTCCTGGATTTTCAACATCCTCTACTTCGGAGCAGCTTGGGTTTTTCTTTCTAAATCAGAATGCTACAGAAATGTCTCTCTGGTCCTCCCAGTCAGGAACCTCCCCCTCAAAACTAGCAGTAAACACAGAGTTGACTCACCAGCAAAGGGTTTAAAAGGCAGCACAGCTCTGCAGTACTAGCACAGAGAGCTCTCAGCCATGGAAATGCCCAGATTTCCAAGGGCACGGGCAGATTCCACTGTTTTCTGAATTGCCAAATTCATCAAAACAGAGCATTAGGACTTCACTGCTGGGAGCAACGATTTTTGCTACTGTTTGATACCTTTCAAACACAGCTATAAATGTTCTTTTGCTTAGAGGTCTGTTGGTGATGCAGTACTGGATTCCAGTCTAAGTGATACAATTCAGTTCCAGCCATTTCAGCTACTAAAAAAATCAGCCCTATGGCAAAGTATGTAAATATTACTGTCAGCAGGCTGATCCATGGAGCAATCCCACCATGAGGTGGTTCTAGAGAGCAGTGCCACCACAAAACCACAAAGCCTGTTTGCAGAAAGCACACACAGGGCACAGCCACGTCTCAAAGCTCTTCACTGAGCAGGGACAAACCCACAGGAACTGGATACTTTTAGAGAGGGAAAGAAAGGGGAAAATCCCTTAGCCATGACATCCACAGGTGATGAAATCCATCCAAAAGCACTTCAGAGACTGTGTCAGCAGGGCACAGGGCTTTGCCAACAAAACTCCAGTTTTAAGTGGAACAGTTTCCAAGCTTTTTTGTCCCCAAAAGAAGCATTAAAGAATACCAGAATAGGATCTAAAGGGTGAAGAAAAAAAAGCCAGACCTAAAGAAAAAAGCCAGACCACACTCCTAGCACACATCATGCCCACTCATAAGGTTGGTTTTAGCTCACCTCTAGTTTAACCTGTTTGCCATCACACTGCTCTACACAGAGCCCAGCTGACTCACTGCTGAGCACTTTGATCCTGCTTCCTAAGCAAGCACAGGAGTTACTGCCAGGGCCAGGAGACAGCCTGCTGCAGGTCAGGCACTGCACGAGCTTCAGCTGCTTGTCTGTCAATTAGCATTTACAGTTGGCACGCTGAGATTTTTCATGCTTGTTGACAGCCTCCTAATGATGATAACTGGGGGCTGGGGAGGGGGAGAACTTGCCAAAAAAGTATCTCTTTGCTCTCAAGACTGAGATGACAGAATACAAATCATCAGTGTCAAAGCTTTTGCTAACTGTTTCTCTGAAAAAAAATTAGAGCATCCAAGAGTGACCTAGAAAACTGGAAACATGGAGGGAGAGCTTTCGGAGCACAGCCAGTCAGTTCCTCAAATAAAACCAGGCTTCTGCTTTAATTGAATCTGTCCAAACATTAAAACCTTCAGTAAAATCTCACTTTGGAGCCTCTGAACAATGAGCTGACAGCTCTCCAAGTATTCCACCTCATGGGTCATGCTCCAGCAGCTACCACAAGGACTGTGACACCGCACGGAGATGTGGATGCAGCATCCAACACCACTGTGGAGGAATGTACTCCAGATTCTCCAGTGGAATGGGAACAGCATGCCACCATCCCTGGTCACAGGGAAGGCCAGGGGTACCTGACTCAGTGGAACAGCAGCTGTCAGCCTCAGCTTTACCGATGACACACCTGGGGTGGCGCAGGTCATTTCTGAAACAGAACCAAGGCTCAGCTACAGAGCAACCAAATCCACATGGATTGGCAAACTAAACTTTTCTTCTTGGCTACAACCACAGAGCAGAAACCAAGGCAGTGCAGGAGGTGCCTGCACCACAAGTGAACCGTCCTCAAACCTCCTCCAGCAGCTGGCTCATGCACAAAAGCAAACACCACTTCAGCTAATTATTTCCTTATATTGTTCACGGTCTGATTAAATGGAAAATATCCGTGCCATGAACTGAGGGGTTTGAGTCTCCTTCTCACTGAGTAATAACGAAGTTGGAAGACTGACATTGTTGAACATGTTAAAAATTAACTGGAAATATCCTTTGCGAACACATAAAAAACTGCATACAGAGCTTATGACAAAAGAATGCTTACAGGCAGCACAGCAAAGCAGCCACATTAAAATACCAGAACTAACCTCGTTTACACGATGTTAATTCAGCCTTCTTATGCATATTTACTATAATTAGGATGGTTACTCAAAAATCAGTATGTATCCATCATTTAAAAATTATTTAAACCGATTAACAACTAGGGTTTATTTCCTTGGGGATGCTCAGACAGTACCCCAGGAGGCAGTCTGGGAATGCAGAGGGAGCCCACGGTCCCAGCAGTACTTCCCAGAACAAAAAGCTCTCACCATCCTCAGGGTATATTCCAGTCCTGGCCTCCAAATGCCCTGGACGGCACAGCACAGGGAGACAGGCAGCTGACAGCACAAGTTGGGTTATCTAACTGGAACTGCAAATCAGAATGTTTTCAGGTTCTGCTCCTATTTGAGTATGGATTATAAATGCAAATTCAACAACCCCCAACTGCCACACAATGTAAGTTATGTAATGGCATCCTATTCCACTGGCTTGGCTCTCAGCTCCCTGCAGGGGCTGGATGGAAGCTGGCAGGGAGAGCACAGGGCTCTCTCCCTTGAGGTATTTATCTCCAAATTAGGCAGGCAGGTGGGGTCAAACACCAGAGGTCTCTTCCCCTGATGCTCATGGGATTGAGGAGGCAGCACCTTCCTGGGATGGAGCAAAGGGCCAACACCTGGGAGAAAAAGAGTCCAGCTGGGTGTATTTCAAAACAAGATCATCTCAGCCACAGACACTCGCTTCTCATCCCGTTTTTCCCATATGCTGGAGTTTTTATCTCCAAACTCATCCACAGCTGCTGTACAAGGGACTCAACTCTACAGAGCAACAGGCAGTACATCTGCTTACCTCTGACAAAAAGCAGATGAGAAAAGCTGTGAACCCACAAACCACAATCCATCTGTAATTAAACATTTAGAAAACGGAGCGTGACATGGGGAGCTGAAGAAACAAGAGCAATCCAGCCTGCTGCAGGGTACTGCAACAATCTGGCATTTCCTACAGGAACACTAACTACAGGTGAATTCTCCATGTACTGGGATTTTCCCCAAGGCTCTCATCCCCCTTCTCCAGCTGCCTAAGCATTTGCAGGTCAGGGATTTCTTTTTACTGGCCTGATCTTAGCAGTGTCCAGTACTCTACTGCTGAGTGGCTGACAGCCAAGGCAGAAGACTCAAGATATACAGGGGCAAAGGATGGCGGATCCCCGAGGAATTGTTACATTACCAAATGGATCCAAACAACCTTGCCCTGTGTTATTATTAGAGTTTTCTATCAAAGACTTAACAATGAGATGACAACTGACAACATAAACGTTGTGTTAGTGGTCACCCGGAAAGCGGGATGTTTGGTTCCTGCCAAACAGCTGAAAGCACGTGGCATCACCTTGAAGCACACAGCAGTAAGGCATTTATTCCAAGAGAGATCCAATACTATCCAGCAAGTCAGGGCTCATGGTCTTCAAGGTCAGGGGAGGCCTGAGACTGGGAGCCCATCCACCCTGAGCTGACAGAACAAGGCTTCAGGCACACCGCTGATGGACACGTGAAATAAAACCAGCACTGCCACAGAACTCAGGCATTAGGAGGATAACTTAGAGAGTCCGAAAGATTTGGTAGCTAAACGTAACAGATTAAGATGCTATATAAGGATTATTTTATCCCAGATAGCTCTCAGCACCTCTTTTTCAAACTCTTTTTATTCAAAACCCATTACTCACTTGCACTGGGACAATCCACCGTGACACACAAGTTTCCACTTCTACTTGCTCCCTCTTCAGGCCTCCCTTCCTGCCTGGTTATCCAGGCCATTTGTCCTTTAGCAGAAGGTGCCAGTCTGCATCCTTTAAGTACCTTATTTCCACAGACACCCCAGCTAGCCTGCTGAGACACCTACAGTTTTCTTCCTACGATTTCTAAATTCCCTGGATACCAGCCATACTCCTTTTAAGCAAGTCCCAGTATCTCTGTACAGCTCATCTCCCCCCACTGACATCCTTTTCGCAAATATACACAGAAATTGCTTTTCAGGCTATGTCAGCTCTCTACATTTTAATGCCTGAATTTTGAACTCCAATTCACTTCCAAGTTAGGACTCTCAAAGTGCTTATCTTTTAAACACAGCATTTGCTTCGCTTGTCAGCACTCTCAGTCCTGCTCTGAGAACACCAAACTGGTGGGTACAGGCAAGCTCCCAATTACTGCTCCAGGAAGGATAACAGCGATGTTCCGCAGCTTGGGAAAACAGACAACGTGCCCAGGACTTCACATGCTCTGGGGCCAGCTCTGGGAGGTAGGTGATATGAATGGCTTCTGCATTCCACCCTTTAAGGAGATTTCAACACATATGAAAGTTTTCTTTGATCCAGTGAAGCCAAGTGGACTTTCACCTGCCACTCAGGGCCCTAACCCTGCCCGGCTAACGCCGACCTCCAGCTCCCCCCACCCCTCTAAGGCGGCACCTTTGTGGATCAGCTTACAGGATCACTGGGAAAAAAGTGGAAATTTTAAAATGAGAGCCTTTCCTTTACAGCATGAAGTTGTCAGAAGAGGATTTCTAGAGTTCAGACAGTGAGGATGGGAGGACATTGGGAGATAACAGTTCAAAGGGGGCAAGTTCTGTGCTCCGGTGCTCCCACTCCACAGCTAAAGAGAAGCATGGATGGTCGAGGCCTTATAATGGGGTAAGTGAAGGAGACCATGCATATGATGTTCTTTAACAGCTGGACTCAATGATCTTAAAGGTATTTTCCAACCTAAGTGACCCTATATAAAATACTCATTCCCAAAAAAGTATGGATCAGGTTGAATCCTCTATTTGAAAAGTATACTTAAATTATGAAAACTTAAGAGTACTTAAATATTTAGCATATTGAGCATCTCTATTAATAGATTGCTCTAGGAGAGGGTCCACATGGCTCTGCCTCATCAATATTCCTTTTCTGATTTATCATGGGCTACTGAACAGACACTGTGTTTGAACAACAGCTGCTCCAAAGACTTCATTTGCTCCCAACACAGGGACTTCCCTTCTCTCTCCAAAATGCTGCTCTAGTGACCTGGACATATTTCTCAATATTTTGTTACATGGCCACCTTCTTCCTCAAAGGTCATCTCATCCCATCACACTGTTAAACAATATAAAGCTTAATTCCATTACCACAATGCACTAATTCAGCCCAGGACCTTCCTGTGCACCTCCCTCGGGGACACCTCACAATTACCAATGGCCATAAGGAAGCTGGGAAACAATGAGGAAAGACCCAGCTCCTTAATCATAGACTTGAAGCACAAATATCAGAACACTGAAGAGCAATTTCAGTGTAAAATCATGCCAGAAGAAAAGTCAGATGGGAAAGTTCTGCCTTAAAGGGGTAAATTTATTCCTAGACAATTCAACCTGTTAAGCATATAAAGACCCCACACCCAAACAAACACATATGTCCTTTTACATTTACATGTGGGATTCCACACCACTTCCAGCACAGCTTGACCTGCACAGTGAACAGAATGTAGGATGTTCTGCGCAGCAGCTAAGAACACACCAATTGTAAATGGGGGACAGAGAAGGCCAGAGGCTCCTCCAGACAAGTCTCCAAACTCAGAGCTAAGAAAGACCCAAAAACCCTGAGGAGAAGGAGCAGTTCTGAATAAAAGAGGGTTTTGTCCTTGGAGACATCATTTCTCAACATCCCTAAATTCCCAGTAAATGGCAAAAGTGGTGCCTGACACTGATTTCCACAGGGTAAAAGGAAGAGCCTTGCCATTTGCCAGGGAAACACACCAGCAGTGCAACACTTACCTGTGCCGTCCCAATGATGATTCCCAGCACATCATCCTGACCTTGAGGTGGCCTGTCCAAAAGCTAAATCCAGATCCTTAAAACTCACACCTGGACAGAACCACAGGGCAGCTGGCACTTCTTCAGAGTGGCACCTGCACCAATTTCTACACCTGAGCAGGTGCTGCCTCCTGAGAGAGCTCTTCTTAGGAGCTGATTTGGAAAACAGCTGCTTTAACCTATTGGGTCAGTATTTGTCCAAGAAACCTGGCACAGCATGAGAACTTTTGAAGGGAAATGAGTTTCTCCTGCCAGCCCAGCTGGCTGCAACATAACACTACTGGGTGTCACAGCTCCCCATAGGGCCCAGCAGCTCCTCCTTTACAGGGCACTGAGGTTAAAGAGGTTCATCCACACAACTTCACTGCACATCCAGAGGGACATCTAGATCCCTCCTTCCTAGCCAGTTGCTAGAACTGCTGAAGAAAGAGATTTAGTGCCTTGTCAGGGTGCAACACGCAAAAGAAGTGACTCTCCTCTGTAAATATCCAGGTGCTCTGGTGGCTGACCTCAGCTCTTTGGGAGAGTACAGCCAGAGAGGTGAGTGTGCAGGAGAGCAGCTCCTAGGATAACCCTGACACCAAGGAAGGAGAATGTGATTCCCTGATGTGTCAGAACTGCCTCAGCTTGGCAGAATTCCTAAGGGATTGGGAAACCACATGCACAGACACCTCTTCAAACTAGTCAGATAAGCCCCACAAGTAGTGGGTGGCTCAGGTATTGTCACTTGAACCACTTATGGGACTGTAATACCTGGGGATTTAATACCTGGTGGCTCAGGAGAGACTGGCCCATGCAGACCAAGGGCAGACAGGCACAGGTGCTGCCTGAAGCTCCCTGTGCGCTGCTCACCTCTCGGCAGTGAGCTCTGGAGCACCAGAGAGGGGATGCTTTCAGCTGCTCCTCTTAGAATCAGATGGATTTGCCTGTCACTAAGAGATGTCAATGAAACATTTTGGAATCCACTTCTTAAATTTAGTGATGGGCCCAGTACACATTGGAAGGAAGAAAGAGAGAGAAGTTAGTGCAATGGGCAGAGAAGGTGGCAGTGGCAGAGACCACACACCAATCCCACACAGACCAGACACAGAACAACACCTTGTCAGGGGAAAAAAAAAAAAATCAAACCACCTCAGCTCTCTTCTCCAGTGATATCACAGGTTGGGAAGAATCAATCAGGCTTTCAAAAACCTAAGGCTATAAACAGTGAAATACCTTAGTCATCATATCATTAATGCACAGCTTTGCACAGTGAGAAAGCTTCTTAGTGAGACTTCTCAACCTGGTATTAGGTGTACGAAAATACATCTTGGGATTCTGAGAACTTAAAATTACTTTCTCTGTTAACTCTACTCCTGAGATCCTTGATGGAAAAGTACATCAAATGTTTGCTTGGGCTTTAAATGCCATCCTGGCTCAAATCTGGTTCATGAAGCCCATCTGGATATTGCTAATTTCCTGGTTAGACATGAACTATACATCACAAAAAACTAAGATTTCCCCTGTTGTCTATGAAAACAGGGGAGAATTAACTCTCATCCTTTTGTTCTAAAGACAGTTTCAGTGTTTAAAATACTTAAATATCATGTTTACAGCTTTATAGCTTTGACCCTCATTAAAAATGTAATTCCTTACATGACAGACTTGATTTTAGACCCATCCTTTGGAAGCTGTTTGTTCATTCTGGGGAAGACATAACTAACTAAACTTATAGGTGGCCTGAAGCAATGGAGATGAAGGAGGACCCTTGGATGCAACATCTGGTAGTTGTCAACACATACACACAGTGCAACAGCACCGCAAAACAAACCTTAAGGCAGAACTCTCCTTTACATCAGACAGCTTCTGTCACTGCAGAAAACAGGAAGATCTTTCCACCTCCCTCCCGTGTCCCCTTGTACAAAGCAGCTTCAGGATCTTCCCACATGACCCTCTTCTGGGAGCAATCGTAGCCAGGATTCAGCTGGTCAAACAGTGGCACTGAGACCTTTCAGTGGCTGACCCATTCACACGGGTTGGGTTATCAGGTTCCCAGAAACGATGGAAGAAGAAATTCTCCCCCTGACAAGAGAGGATCAGGGAAGATTGTGCCTTTCCTCAGAAATGCAGAGGGCTGTTGTCTGGCAGCACTCTTGGTGTTCTCCCACCTCACATGTTTTCCTGTCCGGCACAGATGCAGAGTGACAGCAAAGCTCCCAATCTCTGATCCTGTAGCATACAGGGTTTCTTGTGATCTCCATAGGTATTAAAGCTTTAATGAGAGTCTTGAAGGTGCCCTGTGGCTTGAAGGGGAACAGGGTGGATAATAACTCTGTGTCCTCCTGTGTTAAATACCTGTTTCCTTGTTGCCTGTGATTGATGGATAATGACACAATAGTCCACATAGGCGTGCCACCCCCGTTTTCCACTGTAATAATTTCATTTCCAGACAAGAACATTAACAGCCCAGTTACAGTCAAATGGAAAAAGAAATTCACAAATAAAAATTGCTGCCTGCCAGAGCTTTGATCTTGCATCTTCAAACTTGAAACCTCTGAATTTAATCTTTTACATGTGTGAGCCTCATAACCCAAGCAGAAAATAGCAAAATTCAAGGTACTTTTTTTGAATGCACCTCAATTCCAGGTAGCCAAACTTCCAAGATTGACACTGAGAAGGTCTGACACAAGCTCAACTGGGAAGAAAACAGACTAAAATCAACATCTGAAGGGAATCCCAGCTCTCTATCATAATCATAGTTATACAAAAAACATACTTAATTTCTGCAGAAAAGCAGGCAGACAATCTCTTTGAAGAGAAGGAAACGGTGCCTTCCTTAACCCCAGGGAGTGTGCAGTTTGTCATTTTTTCCCACCTCGACTCAATCTTTTACCTTCCTGTTCCTGCAATCCAACACCAACAGCGCACCAAGGAACGGAAAAGCAATTGCTGCTAAGACAGCACAAAAGCATGAACGAACAGTTCTGAGACTGGAGCTCACAACAACGACTCATCAAGTGAAAACTGCAACATTTTGGTGTGCTCCCACTTATCAAAACAGTCCAGATGGAGTCCTAGCATTATAATCTGGCTCATATGCTTGTAAAACATATCTGGTGTTCCCCTCGACGTTGCTAGAATTGGGCTAAGAAGGACTCGTTGGACTCAGCCCAACAACTTGTGTTGTCTCGTTCACGATGACGGGTCTTGTGCAAACCATTATGGCAAAACCGTGAGAGAAAATGGTCTTGCTCTGGAAATGAAAGTTATGGTGCACTCACTGAGATGCCTTGATTCACGTAACCTGAACCCACACAGACATTTCCCCTCTCACTGCCTGTTCATCTCCCTTAAGACACTTCAGTCGTATCATCAGCACCATCCACTTCTAAGAGTACAGAGGGAATTTCTGAGAGTGCAGCTCCAGTTCTGTTAGTCACCAGCTTACTTACAGGATGACTTCAAAAGCATCAAAGCAAATTAGTGGCATGAGTCCTACTGCTTTCATACAGGAGCTTGATCAAGGGATTTTACATCCTAATCCAAAATCCCCTTCTGACCACGTACACAACCTATCAATTGCAGCAGCACACGATCCGTCCTGCCGCTGATTTGCCACACTCCTTTGAAGCGCTTTGAGGCTACAGCGATACGCACTTTCCAAACGGTTACTCAAGGATATATTTAGAGTCTCTACAGATCTTCATAGCAAAATCAACTAATCATGAATGCAAGCACAATGAAAAACCAACAAGTGAGGAAACGCAGCCAGCAGTAAACCACCACTCTCCGTTTAAAGGTGAAATTGCACCTCCACGTAGCATCTATGACTAAGATTTCCTCGATGTCGCACCACTATTCCATTAACACCTTAGGAGGAGAGGACCTGACAGCTACATGACAGGGTGGCATTTGTATCCTGCCCGTGCATCCAAGGACTACTTCCAATCCTTCCTAGCTCAAGGCAAAATCTCACCTACAAGAGAATCCAAAGGATGAGTGTGCCAGATGCCACATCACTCAGGAAAGCGCTTCGCGTGCTGACAGTGACCGAAACAAAGCCATTTCTTAGGAATGCTCTGCCAGTGGGTGCTCTACCACACAACTTTAGCCCTATGGAACGGGCAGAGAGCAGACTTATCCATCGTACACATCGCACTTTGGATTCACAAGCAGAAGTTTTCGAGTGCCCCCCATTTTTTACAACAGCCATGCTGGGTATGACCAAAGCTCCAGCTATCCAAGAGTGGGTCCTCCCTGAGAGCCAACAGTGGAGTGAGTATCCGACCTTTGGCTGCCCGACAGCAGTGAGTGATGCACTGCAAGTACAGATTTATCACATCATACCATCAATCAATCGGAGAGGACTGGACACTTATCTTGTCAACCACCCGTAGATCAAGTTATTCAAACAAATGTCAGGAAATCACAATTATTCCCTCGAGCTTCTGGCATCGTAAACAGAACATCCATTCCAACAGAGAACTTGACTAACAAGGAGTTTACAATCTGCAGGGAAAGAATGGGCATTTCAGAGTAACATCTTCACACAGATTTGTTAGTGTCAACAGGCAAAAAATCCCAGCAAACCCATCACCAACAAAGAAATGTGCAGAGGCCAGTGCAGTTCCATTTTAGAGAAGGGCAGGGAGGGATGCTTTATGTGGAACAACCTATTTATACAGCAGCCCAAGCCAACCTCAGCACACAGAATACATAATTCTGTCATATACAGCAATATTTGAGTCCTGAGATAACACTGCTGGGCCACACATCCCCGGCAACAACAAGAGAGACCAAGGAAGTCCTGCTGAAGCATCTCCTGCGTGCTCCAGGCAGCTCACCCAGAGGCTGTTCAGTGGGACAATCCCATTGCAGAGCAGCAGTTCAGCAGCAGCAAACACATACTACCCCCATCACATGGGTAAGGTGAGGCTGAAGGAAAAAGGACAGGATCTTGAGTATGAGCAGGGAGGTAGAGGGACGTGGCAAGCTGGGAATCACACAAGTAGAGCAAGAAGACGCAGCTTCACAACTCTCCCAGTGAAAAGTGAACTTATTTTAAAACATTTTGCATAGCATACTTTGCTTCCTGAGGCAAAGCAGGACAGAGCTGCCAAGAAGGAGGTTGTAGTTTTTTTATCTGGGTAGGGCTAGAAAAAACTCACTGATGGGCAGCTACCACTGGCTGAAGGAAGAGTGTGTGAAGTCCCTGGCAGAAGATCTCTTACAACCTTCTGTGCCAGAGGAAGAGGGACTAAGAGGATTCACACAGCTTGAACAGCTGAGATGACAGAAGATGTTGAGATGACAGAAGAGAAGGTCCGGAGAAACATTTTCGGTACCAGAACTTTCTGGCAGTTACATTTCACACCAGAAGCCACCCTTCTCTGCACAAAGAAGGTCCCTGCAGCACACAGATAAAAATCACTTTATCACAACATCCCTGCAGGATACACACATCTACACCCACGCACCCAGCCCTGTCACAGGTCACTGCAGGCAGATCCAACTGCTTATTCACAGGCAAGTGTCTGTCCAGCACTAGGAGCTTCCCACTGCAGACTTCTATACTGATCTCAGAGGCTTATAACTCCAATTAAATGCCAGTTCGATGGGGTGATTAGTGAGACACAAGAGGGAATGAACAGATGATTGACTCAACACGTCAAGCCTCAGTGATGTAAGACCAGGCTGAGCTCGTGACCAGGTCACACACTGAATCAGACACAAAAAAAACCCCAAATCAGCTCTGCTGCCTGGAAATCCACTCACCCACTAGCCTATGGAGGGAACTTTCCATAGGTCAGGTGGCTCATAAAAATTCCTCCACAATGTGCATGTTTCCCAAACCATTAGGATGTTTATAGAAGAAACACTGTGTAGGTGTAGGTATACAAGCCTTTTCTCTCTCTATACACATGCTCCGAAAGGAAATTCTAGAAAACCACACAGTCTAAAGCAGGACAAGCTTAACAGGGGAAAAAATGTGCAAAGCTGCAACCTGAACAAAATCCACACACCTAATATGCAACAAGAAAAGCAGAAGATAACATCAGCTGGTGATTCAAGGAGGGCAGATCAAAAGCAAGCACCCTCAGCCTAACACACAAATGGATTTCAGTGTATTTGTGGACACCCTCAACTGCCACTACCATCACCCTTGACTGCAGGTTAAAGCTAAAGAGATGGATTGACACTGTCAAGTGGATAAATGACGGGTACCAGACAGCCCGTGAAAATACATCTGAGGCAGGTGTCATCTTCCATTACAGAGGGCATTTGGCAGATTCCTGAAAAAAATGCCAGACTCCACAACTCGGCACATCCTATCAAAAGGGAAACAATTATTTCTGATGTCTGGACACACATTTTCTCTTACAAATTGCAACACACTTCTTGCACCACAGGCTTCAATAAATACTCCTCGGCTACAGGTCACAGGAGAAGTTCCATTCTCAGGATAACCACATGCTCCTTCTGTATTTAACTGGGAAGCCACACAGAGTTGTGACTTCTTACTGCAAATGTTTTCAGGACAGAAAGTCCTAAGCTTTGCCTGCTTGTCACAGCATCTTGTGGATTTTAACACCAACAGCTACAGCAAAAAGCCTGTGAAGTCTGATCTGCACCAGAAGCTCTGTTCACACGGAATGCAGAAAGGCACTGCAGTGAATGGATACAACGGCTCAGAGCAGCAGAAACGCTCGGCTGATGCTCCCAGGTGCTCAGGGGTGAGACATGCTCAAGTGAGCACCCACAAAATCCAGTAAGAATCCCTCCTACCCTCCCCAGTAAGAAACAAGCAGGGAATGGAGCTATCACTGTGCTTGGCAAGCTGAACCACGACAGCGCTGCAGGGGAACTGCTCTGACACATTCCACCTCAGCGCAGGAAGTGGAATGACCACTCTAACACACGCCTGGAGACCTCCACAATAATTTTTGATGTACGTATTTTTAAAAGTTCATGCTATAGCTCTTCTCTTGCCCTCTTACTTAAGAAACAGGAGGAAAGGATTACAAAGCTGTTAGTTACTAGCAACAAAAGCCAGGAAATATTCATGCAGCCAGTGTTGCTAAGTTTGAGGCCTGAGAGGACTTGGAGACAATACTACAGCATCAGTGAGATAAACCATTTGCTCCTAAGGTTAAAAAAAAAATCTTCCTGCTTCCGTATGTGTAACAATCACCTCCATCTCAGTGAAAACAGTAAACTATCCAGGCAGCAGAGACAGGCTCCCTCCATTTCTCCTCCTCCGGCTGCCTTTATGACACACGACAGTACACGAAGGGTACTTCACGTCCCACCTGATTTTCTCACACCCAGTAACAATCTTGTTGTGTCTGTCTCTTCTCAGATGAAGGAGTGCAAAGAGATCCCAGCGCATATGGAGAAGAGCCATGGGATGTATTCCCGAAGTTGCTTCCAAGAAGCCAACCTGATGCCCCCAGAGAGGAGCACTACACCTACTACACCAGGGTGTCAAAAGGGTGCCAAAGAAAACACAGTCAGACAAATGCCACACCACCAGCCTTTCAAAAATGAAAATAAAGGAGGGAAGGATTATTTAGGAGAAACCATGTGACTCAGCAGACAGAAACCCCATCTTCCATTCAAAATACCTGTCTCTCCCCAAGGGAAAAGCAGCTCCTCACAGACAGAAGAGAGGTCTCACACTACTTAAACGACAGCCAGCATATAACAAAAGGCCACCATGAGCATCACCAACCATGAGGCTGCAACAGGGGCTGCACCCGGGTTCTGCACAACAACTCAACAGCCCATCTGCCCTGCTGGGGCAAAGAGCCCCCCAAAGCCAGCAGGAGAGCCAGCACTTGGTGCCCAGCACCTCCACACTGGGAATAACAGCACCTTTCACACACGTTAGAGGAGACCCTGGAGCTGGAATAAATTGCCAGTGCAACCATCAACAAAGCAAAGCAATTAATAAGGGGGGTGTTGTCATTACTTTAGCTGTGGCAATTAATACAAGTGGAATGAAACTCTCCTCGAAAATTAGGGCAACACAGAAGATGGATGTTTCCTTATCACAATGCATGTAAAAAAGCCCCCTCACATCTCAGTGGTCACACACACATGAATGTGTCACATTACTGAATGGAGGCAGTTGGACCTGGTAAACCTGTAGTTCATAAATTTGGGAATGGTCTTAAGTGGGTGCCAAGTAAAACAAAAGGATTTCATGGTATGGGGATTAGACAATACAGGGACGTAGCAAATTGTTCTTCAGGCGGGGGCAGTTCAACAGGCATCACACAGCATCCAAAAATGCTGGTTTTGCACAAGCTATTTATTCCCAGTCTGCAGATGCCTGAGAAAGAGGCAGGTTGACTAGAGAGGGACCAGGATGTCATTTGCTATTTATGCTTTCCCAAGTGACTGAGTTTGACAGGGGTAGCTGATAACCTTCTGAAAATAACTGAACTATCAAAGAATCTGTGTCTTAGCTAACACAGGTTTTGCAGCTTGCAGAAATGCAGACTGATTCTCAATCTAAGGAGACCATCTTAGAACTCTACCCTGGAAGTCATTAAAATGGAATATCTGTTCTCTAAGGAAAACTGAATTCATAACTCCCTTTCTGGATATCTCTATTTGGCTTTTACTGAGAACTTAAAAGTCACCTATCTTCCCTTGCAGTATGTCAGATACAAATCTTGCTAGTTTTTTAATTTAAACAATTAAGGGGGCTCTTCTTCATGTTCAGTCACAAGCAAATTAGAGAAGTTAACACACATGGGGCAATCCAGAGTTTACAGCTCTCCTGACCAAATGCAAATAGCTTGGGTCACCCCAAACCCCACATTTCTAACTTCACTAATTACTAACTACTGTGGGTCTACTGAAACATCATGAAGACTGGCACATGGAGGCTTTGGAGATGATCCTCTCCCAACACTCCATCTTCCAGGTCTCCTCTGCACACACAGAGACACGTATAGCAGGAAGAAAACGGGAAGACTTCACACTCTGTCACTTTTTAACTGGTGGAGTGCATGGCTGGGACCACTACCCCTGCCAATAGCAGGGTTCTCTGCCAGCACCTGCCTGAATGTTGGAAGGGAACCCCAGGAAAACATTCCCCAGCCTGCCTGCTGCAACTGCTGCTGGGGAGGTCACTGTAAGCAGCAGTGGAAAGCCAGCCACAGCTTCCTCCTGTGCACGTGTGTGCAGGGAGTTACTGGGCACCACCAGCAACTCAGTTCAGTTTAAGGATTGGTGCCTAAAGGCTCTTTGCTGTAGCAATGGACCAAACCTGCCCAAATCTACATACTCCAAATAGGAGAAGGGGCAGAGCAGGCACCAACAATAGGAAAAAGAGGTATTCCCAAATTCCCTGGTACTTGGGGATTGCTCTTGCGCAGGGAGATGTTGTTTCATGTCAGCAGAGGAGAGGCATTTGGTTAAAAGGAATGTCATCTCTAATTACAGATTCCCCAGTGACAACAAAATAAATTGGGAATTGTAGCAACACTGAGGGGGAAATAGAAGTTGTCACTGATGGTAAAAGTAATAATTAATTCCGGAGCCTTCTCTCTCTATGCTCCTCACCACCACCCCGGTGGGAATGTGCCAGGCTCTTTCCCAGCAACAGAATTATTTCTGTAAAACATTTTTTGTAAGTTGCAATACCTCTGTAACTCAAAATAGAGGCAAATGCGAGTGCTTAGTGGGACCTTTGAAACCCCAGCTGTGAAGACTCATTAACTGTAAGTACATTTTTGCAGATGCACAGCTCTGAATCTGACTCATAACTCTCCTCTCATGACAGTGAGACCCAGGATTCAGGTAAAAAGGCTTAAGATAATTGATATGGATTCTTAGTCAGGCAAATTAGGAGGAAGAAGGCAGCAGAGAGGAAACTTAAGGGATGTAGTGAAGGAAGGGGGATCTCAGTCGTTTAGTTGGTTTTGTTGAGTGATCCACCACCTACAGTTCCAAGGCACGGGAAGGGTGGTGTAGGATGGGAACTTGTTTTATCTAACAAATTTTATGCATCTTGCTCTTGTATGGTGGACAACAGCTCTAGCCTTAAATACTGGGTCAGAGTAAAGGCCCCCCATGGGTACTTACTCCCTGGGGATTTCAGCCCTTTTGTCCTTTTCAGGGAACTTTCAGGTTTACCAGGCTCAACTGCACGGAGGGCAGTCCTTGTGTCTGCAGCTCCTGTTTGCCAAAGGATGGGATAGATATGGGGGAGATGCACAATAAGCATCTCTCCCACGCACAAGGCATATGGAAAAGTGGAGCCTGCAAGTCACAGTTGACTCAGAGCTGCATCCAGAGGCCTCACCTACAGTCACATGTGCATGTGTGTGTGCACACAGACGGGGGAAGAATCCAGTGCTAGCAGAGCTCTTCCCAACCAGATTGCAGTGTGAGTACAGAACCATCAGGGTCAAAACCTGCATCAGGAGTCTGTCAGCCACCAGCTTCTGACTCCAGCCAGTGTGCTGACACACACCAGGGAGGAGGGCACACCATTTGGTGTCCAGCAGCTCCTTCCCACTGGCATTTCTAAGCCTTGTACAA
Organism: Myiozetetes cayanensis; assembly: GCF_022539395.1. NCBI lineage: Eukaryota > Metazoa > Chordata > Aves > Passeriformes > Tyrannidae > Myiozetetes > Myiozetetes cayanensis. The sequence continues at coordinate 16,926,330 of NW_026087389.1, forward strand.
GATTCTGGTAACAGCATTCAAACCGTGGTGTTGTGTATTATACAAGAACAGATCTTCCTTCACAAAAACCTCATAGGCTTTCCACCACCCCACCAAAAAAAAGTAATTAAAAATCTTCTAGCAGCATTGACCGAATTGTAAAGCAACCTGGTTGGCTTCCATGCATCCGATGGCCTCTTCCAAGAGTGAAAACTCCACGCAGACATAGCCATAGTCGTAACCTGGGGACAGCATTTAAATACAGACGGGAGTCATGTTAGTGCCTTGTCATAAAGAAAGCCACATTAAATATTCAATTTCCCTTTCCCTCCAATGACAAACCCTCTAACCACCACCCCTCTAGTCCAGAATGAAAAAGAAAGAAACCAGGGACTGGCTGGATGATGATTAACTGTGCAGTTTATCATGAATGTTAATAGTACAGTGTTCCCACTTCCCCTTACACAACCCAGTGACAGGCAACCCTTCCTTAGGGCAAGAAATAATTGCTTTGTCGGTTTTTTAAGGCATAGTGACTTTCCACTGCCAGTTTCACATTTTGTGCTACCTTGGAGGCATCGCCTTCCAAAGTAAGTGTTGATAAATCATTTCCAAGTACCTTGCTGCAAATGTATTTTACACGAATAGCCAGCACTTTAATTGGGCAATATTTCAGAAAGAACTAACACCATTCCTTTGCCTTTGCTATTTTTCCTTCAGCACCTGCTTACTTTTTGAAGTCCAATCCCTTGCATTATGAAAAAGTACAGAGTATAGCAGAGCAGGAATGAGAACTCCAACTTTCTCATTTTGGTATGGATGTTACTGCACATCTAACAAGAGGGTGTGAGAGCTTTAAGTTTAGATTCAAGAAGCTACTCTAGTTTCTTTCCTTTCCTCTTCTCACTGCTTGGAAAGCTGTCATCTCAGTCGCTACAGAAGGATGCACTGATTTAACTGCGTACTCCAGTTACCTGCACTGAAACATTATGTCCCAAAGCAAAGTGCAGTGTGAACACTACATAACCTAAGACCAACTCAAGATCCATCCTCGATGCTGAAGCTGTCTCCAAGAACAGGAGCGCTGAGGAACAACCAAAAGTCACAACCTCACCCTTCACATGCCAAGGCCACCTCACTCCAAAAGAGTGCTTTCCAGATGACCATGGGCCAAGATGCTCCTACACGGACACGCAGTGAGAGGAAAGGCTTGGCTCCCTCCTCCTGCTGCTCTGTTGGTGGGTTTGGAGTGAGATGAAAGCCTGGTCTGCATACAATTTGTTCCATTTTAGGCACCTAAATGTCCTGGTGGAGAGCTTGTCTCCTCTCCTTAAGATGCACATTTTAACTCTGGTATCTTCAAACCAGGTTTATATCTGGCTCCTATTGCTTCAGCCCCTCACCTTCCATGGGAAGGTAACTCCATCCATGCTTCTTTCAGACAAGGCATTCCAGCCTGCTGGAAAACCGCCCCCATCTCCCCCAAGTCTATGCCAAAGACATTTGCTGCACTCTCTAGTTTTTCCTCCTCTGTTTCTTTACATCTTTGTACTTTACCACATCAGAAACAAGGCCACACAAAACTATTTCATCATCAAACTGATTTTTAATTCTTTTTTATTCTGGGAGCTCTTTGCATGCAGTTCTAAAAACACAATTCTGACTTTGCACCTTTGCCTTTAATAATGAGACTCCAATTTGAATCCAGCACATCTTCCACATCACACAGGAATTTATTCCCCTTTCCCATATTATTTTAGTCAATATAATTACACTAGAGGGAAATTTATCAATCTGGGTGCTTTTCAGCTCAGTGAAAGATGGAGTCTAGCAGCACAGCATCTGTGGTGGAAGGCAGCTAAAGCCACTTGATACTCTTACATGAAGTGGGCACCTGGAACTAGAGGTATGGTTTCAGCTGGCAGGATCGACTGAACCAAATTGATCCAGCTGTTCCCATAGCATCCATTCTGCCCTGCAGCACAGCCACACCGGATCACACTTTGCAAATGAAGGAGTTCTCTCTGCAGAAGGCAGCTGCTCTCCAGGAGCAGTGCTGCCCCTTGGTGGGAGACTGTTCTGCATTCCGGGCAGACACCTCTGCTACTTCACACGCAGCGTGCGGCCTCACATGGTACATTTTAAAGCCTTACTCAAACCCAGAACTCTTAAGTTGCTTCTTCCAATTCTGTTTAGCAAAGAGCTGCATGAATTATATTTGTCAGCCCATAAGGCTCCTGATTCCCCTTCAGAGAAGGATTTTGAAAGCTGCTGTAATCAGGGCACTATCTTATTTCCATGTGTATATGAAGCTGGGGATCTCCTGACAGAAAACAAGATTGCAGAAATTTTCACTCTATTTGCTCTGCAACAAGAGGACATTTCCATCCCAGTCCTCATGAAGGGAATGAGTGGTTTAGACATGGATTTAATCCAGCATGACACAACTGTGAGTGCAATGCTGAATGTTATACACATATACAAAAGCTCAGACGCTTGGAGGAATATATGCCAGAGGATCATTCCAAACGTTACATGGAGGCAGTTAAGGGGAAGCCCAGCACATTTCTCCTTCTGCACTCTCCCACCTCTGCTCTCCCCCACCCAGCTCATAAACACAGCAGCAGTAACATGTACAAAAACAATAACTGTGGCCCCATATCCTGCCAAAAAGCAGCTTCAGGCCAGACGTTGGGCTCTTGTGGTCGGGTTGCAGAGGGACGCAGCGTTCTGGAATTCACTACGAGCTGTCCCTGCACAGACAGCACCGAAGTAGTGATGCAAGAAGAGAGCAGCCTGGAGCCACTGCTCCGCTCCAAACCGCTGCTGAAGATGTGCGAGGGCTTGACACTTTCCCCCGCCCCCAGATCCAGAGCTTTGCATGGATCTGACAAGCACACTCGGGATGTGAGAACTACGGAGTAACATCAGCCTTGGGCGGTGCAGCACCCCCGATCTGCCCCCTGCCCCAGCCTCACCAGAGCATCCCTCCATTTCAGACCAGGACTGAAATGGAGGCCTGTGAAACAACGGCACCGCACCTTCAAAACGCGGTACCTGCTGATTTTTCCACAATCACATTAATTGTAGCACAACACTTGAAACAAAAGCAAGTGGCCTGAGACTGGTTCTAAAAGGGGAGCAACTACAGAGGCTCCTGCCACCAACTGTTGTGCCTCTTCCCTGCCTCCTCCACAGGGCTTGTTCAAGCTCTGTGTGGCAGCTGCTGAGCTTGGATATTTCTATTTCCAAAACCTTCACACATATTTTGTCTGTCAGGACACAGCAATTCAGCTGCTGTTACCAGAGACAGGGCAGGGGATTTTAACAGAGCCGTAGGGACAGGCATCTAGTGTCTGGAACTGGTTCAGTAGGCATCCCAAGTAAGCTGTGCTCCCCTGTGAGTGAGAGCTCTCAGACACCCACTGGTATTTTACTGCTATGACCTGGAGAACCAAAGCAATCAAATCAGGAAAGAAAAACCACTGCTGAAGATTACAGTGTGGTGGTTTTGACTCTAGGTGGCCTAACTGCACATGTAAGGTTTCACATGGATATCAGTCTTGGTATCTTCACTTACTGGTTAGCACAGCACTACAGTTTCAGGATCCCCAAGAAAGTAGAACAGAGCAATGATTTGCAGAAGTATACATGATCGACACAGACTCTGACAAAAAGGAAAAATCAGTATTTCCCCCATGCAACCTCTGAGCACGCTGCAGCACAGCTACACTGTCCAAATGACCTCTCCAACAGGAACAGCCCTCCAACACTTGAATTCACCCAGATTTTGGCCCTAGCATAGCCCTAAAACATGCATGTCCTCATCTCCCCCCATGTTTTAGGTCAACTGTGTAAAAGAACTCTTGTACCTTATTTAGCTACTTCCTCTCAGCTGCACAAGCCTGCAGTACCACAGGCTGTGTACGACAGGCGAAATCAGAACACAAGGAGAGTGAGCACATAAGATCCAGAGGACTTCTGCTTTCCCTTAAGTGCTTCTATGTATACACAATCCTTCACGGATGCTCCCAAAGCATGCTCGGCTGTTTTCTGCACTGAAAATGGGCACAAATGCCTAATACTTAGGAGTAAAGACACATTTAGAGCTCCAGAAAGCTGCTCTGCAAGTACTGGAATAAGGAATATTCTGCCTCTGAAACAGATGTGTTTTAGCAAAGTGAATTTTGACAGCAAATGGAGGGTCCCTGTTAGCACGCAATGGTTTGGATAAAATCCTGAAAGCTTGCCTTAAAATTACTGTTCTTTGGCTTCAGAGATAAAGATCAAAAGACTTGGGATTTAAAATAAGACTTGTTTCTATACACACACAGTTTCTACTGAACAACTGACACATAGTAACGTGTTACTTCATGATAGTTTGTTATATCAAAGATCTAAATAAAGGAAAACCATAACGTTGTTCTCATGGGGCTGTAAGCAGTGTGAAGACATAAAAAAAAAAATATCTCTGGAGTTTTAGGAGGCCAAACGAAAAGATCATGTAGTGACAGCAGCCCTGTCTGTGCCAAAGCAAAGATAGTTTTGGAAAGAAGGCAGGATGGCAGCATGACAAAGGCATCCAACCCAAGAGGCGGTCCGGCTTCTGGATTCTAGGAGTGAGCACGCAGTCAGCCGTGTCACTGCACACCCCGACAAGTTTAAGGCATGAGGTCACCTCCAGTCCCTGGTGAACCATCACCTGCCCTCTCAAAAACAACCGCGACAAACCCCCGCCTGCTGTGGTGCTACGCGAAAACATTCCCTCTCCTCTGGGTCGGGAAGAAGAGGGTCTCGCATCACAGTAACTCCATGTAATAGGTCGCCAAAGGACACCACCCTAACCTGGGCAGAAATCCGGGCAGCTGGGACAGCTGCAAACCTGGTGGAGGTTCTGGCACCTGCCGGGTGGGGCCAAGCAGCCTCAGAGCAGATGGCAAATGATGCAGTTTCCATGGACAGACAGCTTCTCCACCATCCCAACAACACTTCACTTGTGCTTTTTTTCCCATACGATGAGACAGAACTACCACAGAAGAAAAGCATTTGCCATTTTGTGGGCTTCTAGGACTCTGAGAGGTGGTACATTAAAGCAGAGCCGTGGACAGCTGCAGAAGCAGGAGATTCTTGCTGCCTGCTCTCTCCAGAGACAGCATGGCAGAGTGCAGCTGAGAAAAACCTCTGCAGAGAAGAAAGTTCGACTGCTCCAAGGGCAACTACAGCACAAAGTATGGAGTGACTATGAGGGACTTCTACACCCTCTGAAGGAATCCGCGGTCTCACACACTTTGCAAAGCTCGGGGAGTGACGACAGGATTGTGCACACTGTTCTCAGAGAATGTGCCATTCTGCAGTTGAGTGGAAGCTCTACCTCATCTGTGGCAGACTTTGGCCACGTGCCCCTGACCCACTGCACAAGTTTTCCCTGTTTCCTCCGAGGCAAGATGCAGATGTAGGTCATCTGTACTAAAGAGTAAATACCTCATCACAAGCAAATACTGGAAAACACAGTATTTCTCTGTATTTCTGTGCTATGACACTGGACTATTATTAGCAGGCATCATACACTCAGTGCTTCCAGGAAAACAGGAGCTCCTGGACATGCTCAGGAGAGGCTGTACCTGTGCTTATACAGTGGGCACTGCCCTTAGAGCATTGTAGTGACTTCTGTGGCAGGCAGAGGAAACAAATCTGTCCACACAGTCTGAAAACTTGGAGGGCACCCCCACAGCACGGCAGGGAACAGCAGCAATCCATCTATGCTAACACAGAAGCCAAAATCATGAGCTCTCTCAATACCAGCTGGTGGATTCTGAGCATCCATAAATTTGTCAGATCTCTTTACTGCACAGATAAATTGGTCTTCAGAGCTACTAAAGCTGAAGAGCTGTACCAGAATAAACAGGACAATCTGCAACAAGCCATATCCCAAATTCCTTTCAAAGGCTGAGCATTTACAAGCCACACCTGCTGCTGGGAAAAGGCCTGTCACTTCCTACTGTCCCTCTGTGTAAAGAAGTGCACTCTTACACACTCATTCACGACAGAGAACAGCACTGAAACCACAGGATATGAAACAGAGCTGTATTCTGAAAGGTAGAGCACTACAGTCCATCCTCCTCCCTCCCTCCTGGAGACCAAGACACAGAAAGGACCTGCCTGAGATGCCCTCAAAGGCAGCTCCATAAACTACAAGAACTACTACAGTCAGAACTCCAAATGACTGTCAACCCTTCTTGGCCCAACAAGGGTAGTTTATACACCAGCAGATAGGAGAGGAGGGAAAAACACACAATGCCAAGATTGTACAAACTGTACTTTTATTACAGATGAAGTATTACATTATATTTGTACAGAAACCTGGAATCTGAGGAAGGCTGGGGCTTTCACTAAACTCCATGAGGGGACTGGAAGCTGCCTATCTGGGAAAGTGTTGCAGACAGGAGCTTGGTTTTAAAGTGCTGTTAACGTGAACCTGGTCTCCAGGATATATGATCTGTCATTTAGCACAAAGGACTCAGAGCAATGAATGCAATGTCAGCACACTGTGCAAAGCCTTGAAGTTTTGCTCTAGAGATGCAAAAGGAATGAGCACCTTTGTAAAAATGGCTGCAGCGAGGATTCTGCGTGTCAAAAGGCCTGTGAGCATGTTTTATGGATGAATGTATTTGTTGCCTTTTCTGTCGGACAGGCCTTATAACCCTGAACCAAGGGTGATCACTATCACAAACACTGACTTAGAACAGATTTGTACTTCCTATTTCCTAAGCCACCACATCACAGATAAGGAAAGACAAGCAAGAGTGCCCTTTGCTTCCAAGAAACAATGCACTGCTGCCATGAAACCAAGCCAGACAAGCCAAAAGCCTACTGCCCACACAGCTGGGAAAACTGGCAAGGACTGGTATTGATGACCATGGACTAATTCCAGCTAAGTGCTTTTTTAGTCCTTGGCAGGGCTATTCTGGCTACAAACCAGAACCAATTGCTTCACTCAGATGAGCACTGAAGACATTTCTGCAGCTCCTGACAGGTGAGCCCCTGCAGACTGCAGAACTCTGCTGATGAGCAGGGGATCTGGCCTCAAGAAGGAACTCCACGTGTGCTACAGCATCTTGTGAGCTTGTGGATGATCACTTCAGCTCTCAGCAAGCGCCCGAGTCGTGGCTGACACAGCAGAGTGTGCCACACAACCTTCGCTGTGCAAAGCACCAAACACAAGAGATTATTCATCCTTAGCACCAGCCTTGATGGTGAGCCAAGATGTCCTCTGAATAATTAGCCCAACAGTCAAGATGCTCCTCTGTGTGCTACAGACAACCCACAGCATGGTCTTTGTACTAAACCAAAGAATCTAAGTCCTTGTGGGACCTATGCCTAATCTAACTCCAGAGGGTTGGTGCCAAGCTATCTTCATAAGGAAGCCACTAGCTGGCCACAAATCTACCCTTCAGAGGGGATTTCCCCAAGGGCACTGCATCACTCCAGAAAGGGAACAAAAGCACTCAGCCCAGCACAGTTCTGCTGCACAGCTCCCCACACAGAGCAGCAGCTCACCTCTCCAGCCCTACATATGGCTGGAAGCTGCAGCACAACAGCCATGGAAAATGGAAAACTTATCCCTACCACGGACTGATGCACCACGCAAAAATCTGTACCAATTTTTCCATCACAGACTGGAAACTTTTGGACCCTTAGACCATGAGTGTTAACAAAACATAACACTAAAAAAACCACCAATTTTAAATTCCAGAGGCTTCCTGATATATTCCTGAAACCAATGATTCACTGTTCTGATATACAAGATAGGCTGCACTACTAGGTAAAAAAAAAAAAGCACCTCTTAGAGATTTATCTAAGGGGCTTATTAATATTTAACAGGGCACCAATGCGGCAGAGCTTAGTAAGAACAAGCAAGATAATACAATTTTCTCCTAGGATTCATCCAAGGCAGTTTAAGTTTAACACAGGGAGGGATAAGGGGGGCAGTTCCAAGCGCCACATTAGGGCCAGGTCTGGAGCAATGAAACAAAACATAAATGCCAGGGCAAGAAGGTGGCCAAGCAAGTAATAAAGTACATTTAGTGCCAGTAGCACCTGGCAAAACAAAAGCTTTTCAAAACAGAGCAGGCAGCTGCCATAAAGCAGCTCTAAGTTAGCCATGTTTTCAGGTGACACTACATGTCCTGTGTGTTCCTCCACCACAGGAGGATGCCTGTCCTTTAGCATCAGCCACCCATATCCATGTGGTCATCACTCTGGCCAAAAGCATCACTGCTGTTCAGAGAGCTCCTCCCTGCTCCAGGCATCCCAGTTCCATGTGTGCTTTGCTCCTCAGGGGTGCAGAATTGTTTTCCCACATCCCCACCCAGGGTTCAAAAGCAAGTATTTGGAAGGGTCAGAAGAGAGCTAACAGAATTTCTGAGGTGCTGCACTAATTTAGAGGGTATAAAGGCGTTGGGATAGACCTCACTGCTCCTGCTGACTGCAATCCAGCTCACCTGGTCCCTCCAGAGCTCCTCTCTGCCGTGGTGAGCATGTCCACTCCTCACCAGGCTCTCCCAGCCCAGTAAAAACTCCTCAGGTTCCCCAGATGGGCTTGTGGAGTGAGATAGAAAAGCCTCATGGGCTGCCAGCAATTTCTCAGGCTTGCTTTCCCTGAACAGCTTTCACAACTGCTGATACCACCCCTAACACAAATCATGCTTGGAAAACACATGTTCCAAGCTTGTCCCACTGCAGACTGTGTGCAGGAGAACAATTTGAACAGAAGGCTCAGAGTACACTTTGTGTTTTCACTTATTACTTAGATACCACTGCAGCATCTTTTAGGAGTGAACAACTCCTAAAGCAGCCCTTTAAGATGAAGATGGCTCCACATGCTTCCTTCTCCAAAACACTTACATGTGTGCTCAGCCAGAGTTCTGGGCACATCAGACCCTCAAGATAAGACCTCAGACTTTGCTTATGTTTGACATTAGGCAGGGGAGTGGAAATAAAACCTGATGAGAACCAGGCAGGAGATAAGTTTAAAATACGATCAAAATCAAAACCAGTGCAAGGTGTGTTCACCTTAAGACTCCTTGAAGGTCAAAAGATATTGGTTTCAAGTTCCTGGCAGTCAGCATGGATGCAAGTGCACAGACAGTAACAGGAGAAGGACAGACCCAGGGCTACAAGCAGCCTGGTACTGTCACATGCTGCACAAACAGCCCCACAGAGAGGGGACCATGGTGTAAAGCCACATGAAAGCTCTGATCCCAGTGAGCAGAGATAAGCACCTTCAAATGGGACAGGGTTGCTACTGAGCTGCTACTGACAGACAAGCCTTTCCCAGAGAGCTGCTGACAGGTCATCACCGTCAGCATCTCCCGAATCAGGAGGACATCTGCACGAGGCAGCAAGAGAGGCACCAGGAGATACTGCACACCAAAGCAGCTGATGCTCTTTGAGAAGATTCCACTGTCACCTCAGGGTTTGTTCTTTGCAACGATTAATTGGACAGACATGACCAAACACACTTGAGAAAGCAAACTGGAAGATAAGCCAACAATCTAATACAGTTATTTCTGCCAAGGCTTACACACCACGTTGGAAGAAGCCCTCTTCCCCCCACAAATGGATTTGGCACTTTCAGTCTGAACATACAGGCATCAACTAAATCTAACTGATGGAAATTAGAAGTAAACATTTTTTAGGGTAATACTATGAAGTCCAACTTTGACATCTTATCATTGTAAATATCTGCCTCTTTGATTTAAATAGAATTACTATGCCACTTCTTAAGGTCTCTCCTTTCACTGCCTCGTTTAAAATCTAGCCACCATTTCAATCTGTGGGCTTCAGAGACAAAATAATCTAAAGAATCAATAGCTTGAATGCATAACAAAATCACACCAGGTATAATAAGAACAGCGTTCCATTCTCAGCACAGCCTTCAGTGAAAATAGACTTCCCTTCGCACATACACAGTATGTAAAAAAAAGGGCTTTATAAAGAAGTTGAGCTGCTTTTCCAAGAAAAATCAACCATATATTTTCCCCCAAAACAGAGTCTTGTGAAAGATCATACAGTGGAATCATCACATTGAAGCTGCTGAGATAAGCTTTATGATAAGCGTTATCTTTTTGTGAAACCGATCCAAACCTCACTTATTTCGAGTTAATTGCGTGTTATTTGTTATGGCTGTTATTGTTCTCCCACAGCTGCAGGCATTCTTCTCTGAAACACACTCAACATGCATACTCATGATCAATGTTATTTTTAACATTTCTGGACAGCACTCAAATATATACAACCCACTCAGACTGGCTTAGCACGTGCTCCTCTGAGCCAGCCATCGAGCCGATACAGCCCGTGGGCCCAGGAGTATCCCAGAGACATCACTAATCCAGAAGGTTTACTTTTCATTCTCAGGGATGTTTACATACAAACCCCACCACAAAAGCATTGTTTAGCCCATGACTGGCCTCTAGTTTCAAACAGGCTTAGCTTTTCAGAAGTTATTATGAATTCAATTCTACACACTTCTCTAGGATGACCTAATGTGAAAAGGCTGGATTAATTTTACTACTGCTTCTAGTTACCCAATTTCAAGATGAAGTTTTCACAATTCAGGAAGCTTTTACTGCTCTAGACATATCCACCTTGTGTAAGAAGGATCAGAGAGTTGTTTAACTCAGCAGCTGCATTTGCAGCCTCAGGATTTAACGCAAAACAAAGATTTTGGAGCATCCACGTACCCTAGAACAATGTTACACCACTTAAATGACTGACGTTGACAGCTTTACACAGCTCATAAAACATGAGCTAGTTTTAACTTCATTCCTTGCCTCTCCACAATTGCCAGGAAAACTTTTAAACCCCCCAACTTTGCAGCTGAAGATACAGACTGAATCAGAATGCAGCTTTTGGAGAGACAGCAGAAAACTGCAAGCCTCATGTAATATGTGACCACCCGCAGATATCGGAGCTTCTGCACGTAACTTCAGGCACTGTGTCTCATCCTGAGCAGCCTTTGAGACTGGGAGTGGGAAGGAAGAAACAGCAGTTCTCTAATGAGGGCAGTAAGTCCTAATAACATACATGGGAAGAGACTTATGAAGAAATTTCCAGTTCAAGTTGATTTATTACTGAAAAAAACCCCCACAACAACTGACAAATCACATCAGCACAGGCAAAAAGGGGACAGTGTTGCAATTACTGTGTTGCAGTCAGTGCCGTGGGGGTGACAACAGCCACGCTGAACTATGCTTAGAAAAGAGGAAAAGAAGCAAGACTGACTGTGCCCCTTAAGCTCTGCTTGTTGGGCCAGACCAGATTATGTGACACAGGGATGTTCTTTAGTTCAAAGGTTCGTCAGAAGGTTGTGAAATCTCCTTTGACAGCTTCCAGAAACAAAAATACACTTGAGAAATACCCCATTGCCCCAGTTTCTCTCCCCAGTTACTAAACACATTGGAAGCCTTTATATAATGTATTGACACCAAGCTGCTTCATGTAAAAACCATACTGGAAATAAGAAAAAGCACTGATGAAGGTAGAAGCTTCTGCTCTCCTAGGTTTAAAAAATAAAATACCAGTTTCCAGGTATTTCCTGCTAGTATTATCCAAACCAATCCCCAGGACTCACCCTGCATTTCCTACCATTGCACATCTTTGTTCCAGTACAACTTTCTCACAAAGCAGCCTTGTAAAATATTTCTTTCTTCAGAGTCTTATACACACTGATCAGAAGTACAGCAGAACTTTATTCTTTGAATGATGAGGAGCATCCAGACTCAGGATTTGGATATTTGCTTATAAAACTTACTTTGTCCTGTTTTTTTAACCTGTCTTCGTACCTAAGCAGGGCACCAGTTTCATGTTACTGAAGGAGAAATGTTAGGATGGAAGAGATTTCCTGAGGACACTATTTGAGCAGGACACATTCCACAGTAAGACCACCTCAGAAACAAGATTTAGAACAATCCAAAAGGATTTAGTAATAATTATTTAAAAAAAAAACAACTATAAAGGAATTAAGCTGCTGTCCCATGGTTTTACTCTTGATGGCTACTAGAACAGCCTTAGTGCTCTTCCTGCTGCTCCTACCCCTTTCTAGAGGACACATGCTTTACCTCTGAAGCAGCAGTGAGTAAAGCCATCAGTTTTGAGGACAAGAGGACAAACTACAAAACTCTGGGCATTTTCCTTCAAAAATACCTGCAATTAGGGCACCAAAGACTTTAACCAAACTGCCTAAGTGAGTATCAGTGTAAAAAATACTATTTTGTAACTCGAAACCAGAAGCGCTGGGAAAGCATTCTCACCTGAGCTGTAATCTTTCAGTCGCAGGTCCTTCACAGGTGTCCCATCAGGCCCTCGGAAAGCGTTGAGAATCTACAGGAAAAATGAGATCCACTTCATCTCCAAAATCAAACCTCCAAAAGCAAGGTACTTGCTAATGTACATTTCTCTCTCTCCAAGACTTCTTTTATTTCTAGGTTGACTCTGTTACAAACTGACACACTTTCCTGATTAAGTTCCGGCAGTAGCCGAGAACTGTTACTGAGTTTGGAGAAGTATTTTGGGGTTTTGTTTGAAGTGAGCTCCATTTACACCACAATTCAACTGTGCAAAGGTTTATTACACTGGTCTCAGCCAGACAGTTCACCTCTGATCCTTACTTAAGGTCAGAGATGTCCTACTGCCTTTAAGAAGGCCAAAGTACACGGGTGAGTGTTCCGAGTCTTATCATCCTTTGAAGGACAAAGTTTCTGCCATGAGTTCTCCAATATCAAAGCCTCAGAAGCTGATCAACACAGCTAACCCTAGAAAAAACTGCTGCATGTAGGGGTTCTCATGCCTGGAATGGTCATCAAACAACAACAAAAAAAAATCCCTAAAATCCTAATTCAAAGTGAAAGATCTAGGAAGGGGAGCTTCTTTCATCTTGTAGCCTAGATCATTTTATTATTTTTTACTAAAACCAGCAGTAACATCTTTTCCATCCTTGTAAGATCTCCTTTAAGCAATTTCAAGTAACTAAGAACAAACAAGTTCACTTAGACACTACATGTCTTCTGAGCCCAAAATAGTAATAACAATATTTGGTATATATAAAGCAGTGATGAAGTAAGGCATGTTAAAGAGTCTGGAGTCAAGGCTTCTAGCTATCAACACCCCACATGCGACTGCAGAAAAACTCAGCACTTCCAGACCCCCCAAAAACCCAGAATAATCAGATAAAAGGTAACATTGCAGTGACTTCTAAATCTGGATTTTCCCCTGGGGAAAATGACAGACCATCTGATCCACATTAACCAGACTTAAAAGTGGCACCTTAGAAACCCTTGACAGAAGTTTTTGGATGAGAAACATTCCACTTACATCATCCTTTGTGGCAGTTTCAGGCACTCCTCCCAGCCGAATGAGCTTGCTTGGTTTCACATATTTGGGGCAGGTCCGGTAATCTTGGTCCTTGAGTTCACACAATCAAGATGATTTTACAAATCAGAGATGGTGGTTCACAAGGTACACAAGCAGTAACAAAACAAAGCAGGGGACAATTCAAAGGCAAGGGCCCATAAGCAGCCTGGCTCAGAGCTTTTACCCCTGGGTGAGATTCAGAGAGCTCTGGAGGAGCTCTTCACCTGCTCACCGAGCTGTACAGTGAGATCTACCTTCAGGAAAATGAAACAGGTAAATCATCTCTCTTTGCTTTCCAGCAGTGGGAGATTCAAATTCAGTAGTAGTTATTCACATTCAACAGTAGTTATTAACTCGGTAGTTACTCTTATCCTCAGATTTCCAAGTTAACTCTGAAGGAAAACAAAGCGAGCACAAGAACAGCTGTCCATAGGCCAACCCAAGCCAGCAGCTTCTCTCTAGTAGTGCTCATAAGCAATATCCAGGAGAAAACAACAAAGTAAGTTCTTTTGTATACCATTTCTCCCCGACATCCTCCCTCTGCCTGGTCATTTTCAACTTGGGGACTTTCTGAACCAAATCTGGTTCTACATATTTAGCAATTCTCGTTTGCCAAACTGCACTTCTCTTGAGAAGAGAGTGTTTCTGAGATAGAAAGGGTGCCCACTAAACAACCTGGAGCAGAGGATGATTTTGGAGAAGGATGGTGAATTAGGATACAACTGAAGTGGTGGGATATGGACAAAGACACCTCCCCAACTCCTTCCATTCTTTGGCCAACACGTATTTAACAGAAACACCAACTGACAAAACCACCTACCTGAAGGCTCTTATAGGGCCTAGAATCTTTGCTGGGTTTTCCTTCTGAGAAGGACTTGCCATGTTCATAATCAAACATCTGGTTCCCTGGCAGCCGGTGATCCACATCACGATACTCCATGTTCCGGTAGTCTGTGTCTTGCCTTCCAAGGAAATCCAGGTCGCCTTCACCCTTTAACCCAAGATCAGAATCGGATCTTTGCTGCTCCCCCCCAGAAAGCTGCTGCTGTTGCTGCTTGTTAGCAAAGGTCTGAGGTTGCTCCTCTTGGTCCTGAAGAGTAGGAAGAGGTCCACGGCTATTTTGGAAATTGTGTGAAGTGTCATCTTCAAGACCCAGTCCGAGGGATTCCTCTTCTCTGGCTGGTGCTTCCGAGTGTTGAAACTCTCCTTTTTGGCTATCAAAGGGAGTTCTATCTAGACCAAGTGCAGACTCATCTCTCTTGCTGGTGCTTAAACCAGAGCCCTCTCTTTCTGCTAAAGGTACAGTAGATTGGTTGCGCCTAAAATCTACAAGGCTTTGATCCATGGGAGGCATTTCCCTGTCTGAAAAGTCCATGGGAGGAGCCACATCTCTGCTCCTAAAATCCTGATCAGACCGGGACCTGTGCCTATTTCTGAAGTCTGACGATGGTGCATTCCTGTTTCTGAAGTCCAAATCAGAGGTGCCAACACCCCTGAAGTCCAAATCAGGTACATCCCTATTTCTGAAGTCTGAATAGGAATGGTCTCTGCCCCTGTAGTCTAACTCAGACATGTCTCTTGCCCTGAAGTCTGAATGAGACCCATCTCGACCTCTGAAATCTAGATCATAAGACCCCCTTCCCCTGAAGTCTGAGGGAGGTTCATCCCTGCCTCTGTAATCCATGTTATGTGCTTCCCTGTCCCTGTAGTTCATACGGAACGTCTCCCTGTTCCTGTAGTCCCCTGAAGGAATGTCCCCCCCTCTGAAGTCCATAGGGGGCCCTTCTCTCTCCCGGAAGTCTCCAGAGTACATATCCCTGCCCCTATACTCAGAAGGGGGTGGCTCCCTACCTCTGAAATCCATCTGAGACTCATCTCTGCCCTGGAAGTCAGATGGTGGGAAATCTCTGCCCCTGAAATCATGGTGGCCCTCCCCACCTCTGAAGTCACTACGTGGTCCATCTCTAGCTCCATAGCTGAAAGAAGGTTCCTCTCTGTTGGCAAACTGAGGATTGAGGATGCCTGAGAGTGCCTGGATATCAAAAGGAAGTGATTTTCTGCCAGAGAAGTTGCCAGAGTGTCTTTCTTGAGCAAGACTATCAAGGGAAGGAGGATATTCCCTGTTCCACCCGGGAGCAAACCTTTCTTCTTGGCTCCCACTGTAGAAATAAAGACAGTATTATTCATAACGTGCTTAGAGTCTGAAATCTACACAGCAGCACATTCTTCTCTACACTTTTATAGAGCTGTGTAACAGTCTAAGATCCGCAGAAGATATTGATGTTTGGCAGTTTAAGATGAGGCAGCATACGACAGATGTGAGAAAGTAAACTTGGGTGCTCCCATTTCAGCACAATTTCCAGAAGCACTCAACAGGGAATACCTGCAATATTAATGGGTTAATGATGGTAGCAATCCACACAGTCCTGCACTGCACACAGCTCTGCAGCTGTCCGAGGTGCCGGCAGCTGGTGTGTGAGGAACCCCACGAGCTTAAGCTCTCCGGGCAGTACGGAAACAACTACACTTACACGTCGTCCTGAGGCACATGAAAGCAGAGGTTACCAAACAGGCTTTATTGACATACTACAAAGACTCATTTATGCTTCCTTGTGCTGGAGTCCAAACTGGCAAACTGCTGAAAGCCACCAGTTCAGACACTGAGGATGCCTCACAGGACTGTGCCAACAATCAACATCCAAGATGTCCCTGAGCTTGTGCCTCCAGACTGTCTTACACCGAGTTCACAACACTAGAGCTATGAGCTCTTCCAAAGTCTGCATAAAAACACTCAGGAAAAAGTTTCCCCTTAAGACAGTTTTTCAAAACCCAATGAGGGCTTTTTGCCCTTTTTTTTTTTTTTGAGATGGAGCTACTTGATTTTTCATTTAAACAAGGCTCCAATATATTTTTTAAAAAATAGAATAATCCAGTATCAACACATTTTAAAATAACACCAAATGCTACCCAAAGCAGTGGACATTTCCTTAGCAACTACAGCAAGTCATGCTGTACTTCAAGCTTCACTACAGAATCACTCACCACAATTAATTAAACCATACGCAGATTTCCTAAGCTGCACGGTCCATTTCACCACCATGGACAACAGTAATTAAAACTTGGATCAAGGACAGCATTCCCCACCCAATACACTAGAGAATGATGCCGATAAAATCCACTTAAAAAATCAGCAGAACAGCACTGTTGATATCATCACAAGACACAGTCACTCCCTCATCAATACCATTAGGACATGTTCTGGAGGATACTGGTTTTCATCAGCTTTCTCGACACATTAGACAATTATTTGAAGTATTCTTATTGCAGAAACCCAAGGTATGGCACGAGCAGTACCTTTATCATGCTGATATTCAAGGAACTGAGGTGCACACACAAGCAAAGGATGAAAGAACTATGCACAACAGAGGAAAATCGTAGGTTTTGGGGGCTCCGTTTTTATACCCACAGCCCTCTTGCAGACACAGGGGCAATTAACAACCAGAGCAACACAAAATAAGAGAAATATCATGCTGTGCAGGTCAGCTGCACGTGAATCTTTAGAACAGTTCCAGTGACATTCAAAAATGCATTATGAAGGAATATATGGGAATACAGACTTTTTGCAAAGGCATGTAGCGACTGGACAAGGAGGAATTGGTTTAAACTGAAAGAGAGCAGGTTTAGATTAGGTATCAGGAAGAAATTCCTCCCTGTGAGATGGTGAGGCACTGACACAGGTTGCCCAGAAAAGTTGTGGATGCCCCACCCCTGGAAGTGTTCAAGGCCAGGTTGGATGGGGCTTGGAGCAACCTGGGATAGTGGAAGGTGTCCCTGCCCATGGCAAGGAGTTGGAATGAGATGGCCTTTAGGGTCCCTTTCAACCTAAACTATTCTGTGATTCCATGATATATGGAATTATTAAACTCATGTTAAAAATTCAACTCTCAAAGTTTTCATAAAATCCTGTGTGATATCCTGTGCAAAGAAAGTGCCAGGATTTTTGAAGTTATTTTCTTCTCTTACAGGTGTTAATATCACATAGCACCAAAAGCCATATGGCACATCATCACCTTAGCTCACAACAGCTAAACTAAGTATCACTAGAAAAGGTGGTGAGGAGAGGGAATAGAACTATTAAAAGCAGTTGTTGGTTAAACAACTAAATTAAAAACTTCACAGAAATGCAAAAAGTTACACTGTCAATTAACTTGCCTGTTGTTTGGCAATCACACCTAGCTCCACACGGACTCACAACTTCTACCAAAACAGTAAACAGAGAGTTCCCATGGCTTATTGTATTTCAGAAAGTTGCTGAAACAAACTGTGCATTCAAGTGCTTACCGAAAAGACCCCATTCGGTTGCCTTGTCGATGGTCTCCCCACATTTTGATCTTGTCTGGTAGGTTTCCAGAAATGGTTAATTCACTCTAGAAACACCCAGACGCCACAACCTGTCGAATAAACAAGATGACAATAAGCTACAAGGCAAAGAACACATATCATGGGAGAAAAAACAGTGCTGGTTGGAAGGGGGGTGTGTAACATCTGATCAGGATCCACAGATATACAAGACCACGCTTAGGCATGAATGAATTCAAGTGTCACGTTTCTCCACGTTCAAATTTGCAAGCGTCAAACGACTCCTGAAATCAAACTGTCGATATGGTGGGCAAACAATTTGATATCTGCTTTGATTAACATAGAGCTTTCCAACATGCTGTGCTGTCTGACACTATTTGGGGTGCAGATAGAAATGTGAGAACGCCAACCATCTACAAACAACAAGGACCGCAGCCGAACAACAGTTTGCAATTAATGTTTAATCCAAACTATTTTTGCCAACAGCTCTTTGCTGTTCAAGGAAATGATCGCTTACTACTGGTCTGCCATGGGGACCCTGCCCTCAGAAGTCTGTAGATAACAGAGGAGGCTTTGCCAATAAATCATGACAAGCACTGCTCTCCAACGCTGCCCTCATCAAGCTGAGTGACGCAAATAACACTTGCCTCAACAGAAATCTAAAATTTCATCCACTTCCTCCCACCAGCAGAGAAGGTGAGGATTTCCTGGCGATAACCAAAGCCAAGACTTGAAATAGGAAGTACTTCCGTCTTTCCCCCCAGAAAAAAGAGGGGAAAAAAAAAAAGAAAGAAACAAAAGAGCCACAGCAGAGCATGTGGAAGGAAAAGGCAACCTGACACCCTCAAACCTGCTCTGGCCCATCCAGCTGTAGTGGTGCAAGAGGTTGCCTGCCGTGCCACCAGAGCAAGGCTGGGGCTCCAAGGCAGGATTATTTAACTCCAGTGGTTCAGGGCACAGAGGACAGCAGGGACAGTCACCACCAGGCCTGGCTAGAGCAGCTCACACCGAAGAAAAGCACACAAAGGTCCTGTTTATTCTCACTTCCAAAGGTCAGCAAAGCTGGTTGTGACAGACCTCACAGCAGGGAGTGATCCCACAAAGGGAGCTGGCAGCCTGTGCCAAGGAGCTGAGGGAGCTGCCCCTCCAGGAGGGAGTATCCACTCCTGCCGGGGTCCATCGCCCGCCACGGAAGGCTCAGGTGGGAGCCAGGAATGGCCTCAGAAACCAAGGGTGTGGAGGCTGAGGACGGCAACCTGTGCAACCTACACAGATCCATCCCCCGCCCCAGCACCATTTCCAAAGGAACAGTTCATTCAGGTGGCCACTAAAGCCCAAGAGGTCTGCTCACGTTTTACATGGTTCTCCATGCAACAACAACCTCCCTGGTCCCAGGATTTCTTCCATAACCTCTATCGTGTTTTCTTACTTGGAGGTGAATGTAAGAGAACCAAGACCACACCCTGCACGGCAAGGACAGACAAAGGGAGGTGGTCAGTCACCATTACAGCTGGCTGCCATCACCCAGTCCTTTCATCCATGAACTTTTGCAGCCTGCAGACCTGGCGTTTCTTGTTCTTCCCTTCTGGGTTTCCTCCCCCACTCCAGTTCTCATTAAGTCAACAACCTCACTGATGCTTAAAAAAAAACAAAAATAAAATCCCTTGCCAGCTGGGAACTGTTTAGACATAATATTGAAATTATCAGACAGGGAAAAAAAATACCACTGGACAGATATGAGGCCTGGCACAGATCCACTGAGCAATGCAGCAGCCTCCGTGGGTGTGAGGTCATGGTTCAATAACACAGGCAGCCACACTGGCTCCGACAGTCCCCGCTCAGCCCGACCTGCTCCCCCCGCTCTGCCTTTGGCAATGCACAGGGTGTAAGTTGTGCCAGCTTGTGCTTTTCTGGGTCTGCACCACGGATGACCCTCGGAAGAGAGTTATATTTAACCCAGGTCACTCCAGTGATACGCTTTACCACACAGCCCCACAAACCAAGGTGACAGCAAACTGCAGGACAGGGACAGAAGGGCCTTAGCCTGGCTCCAATCGATGCCAAGATCTCCTGAAGGTGGGCCCTGCTACAACTGCTCCAAAAAAAAAGCACACTGTGATAAGACACCGTGAGGATTCACCCTTCTGCCACGGGCAGGTAAGTGCCAGCTCAGCTCCCACCTCCCAGCTCGCAGGGGGATGCTGGGAGACAGCTCAGTGTGAGGGAGGCTGTTTCCAAGGACACCCCAACAGAGCCCCGGGGCTGGGGCCAGGACAAGAGCAAAGCACAGAAAAAATCCAGCCCTGTGCGCAGGGAACTGTGCATCGGTTAGTTGTCATACTCTGGACACAACCAAGTGTCTGAGGGGTGGCACAGAAGGGTGCTTCACGCAGTGACACGGCCTGATCCAGTCACGGGAAGAGCCCAGACTGACAGCTCTTTAGGACAATAATGAGCTGTTACAATGACACTGAACGTTGTTCAGGAGGGCAGACATTCATCACCTTTCCCTCCTCCTAGCCCAGCTGGCTCTACTCCCTGGTGGCAAAGCCTTGGCTGCACTGCAGACAGAGGAGGCACAACTAAAGGAGGGGAAGCATTTTTGTGGTTTTAGTTCCTCCAACAACCAGTGGTTCTGCAACTCCCCCAGGAGAGTCAAGTGGAGCTCCGGATGCTCCCTGGCAATTACACCCAAGGACTTCCCCAGGACCGTGCCCCTGCCCTCCCCAGCACACCCTCAGACAGCTCTGGGAACACTCCTCATTCCACTTCCCAAACTACATGTGCCAGGCCTTACAGCAAACTCCTGGATCTCTTATTCCAATTTACATACTGCCATGGGAAAATAATGGCATTGTACATAGGAACTGTGCAGCTGAGCCAGACTAAGCAACTTGTCTTCCTCAGGACTAATTACAGACTTCTGGCACGGAGCAGAGTGTGAAATGCCAGCACAGTCCTTGAGCATCTCCTCACCAACTTATATCCAACTTCACACCTTGTTTTCCATATCTGGGGGGATAAGGGGGGTAACTGGTGATGGACTGGGTAAAGTGAGGTTTCAAAGAGGTGCTAATTTCAGAAAAACACTCTGCTATTCACAGTGTCCCTCCAAGCAGATTTTGCCAAGAGGAAATCCAACAGGATTTTTTCAAGAACTGCTGTGGAACAACCTTCTGCACCCAGTAAAGTTTTTGTGAGGCTAAAGAAAGGAAAAGGCCTCTGTGAAATTCAAGTACTGCAGAAGGTACAAAAGAGAACATTTCCCTTGGGGGGAACTGCAAGAAGCCGAGACAGCCAATTATATCCAATGTTAAAGTTGGAGGTCCCTAATTCAGAGGAAGTATTGAAAGCACATCACTGAAATCTGAAAGTGAAGGGAGAGGGAACCATTCTGGCTCTCATGGGTGTCAGGCTGGAGGACTTTAATCAAAAAAGGGGAAGTGTATACTTTTGAGCTGTATGATGCTTCTAGAAACATGTATTAGAGACTCAGGTGAACTTCTAACACACACATGTCCCCATTACTATCCTGACCTTGCATGTCCCAAAGGACTTAGTGAGCACATTCCCAGCTAGGGAATGCTGGGAGAGACTCTCACACCTACCCCTGCTGGGATAGGACAGTGGATTCCACCTCCAGCAGCATTTCCAGAAGTATCGCCACGCACCAGCAGCAACACCAGACTCGTGTAGTGCTAAGTGTTTTAAAAGCTAGAGCATGAGAGGTCACTGCCATCACTCCCAGACACCGCTTTACTTACAGCCCAAAATCCCATTTAGCCCATCCCTAGGGATTACATCAGCTAACACACAGCCCCCATCAGCAACTTCTGCATCCCGGCATGAATCCAGCCCACTTCTGTCTTTCCATCCTTTTTACAACCACGAGCGTTCAGAGACGGAAACACAAGTGCCCCGGTGCAAAAAAAAAAAAAAAAAAAAAAAAGGCTTAATTTTGATCAGGGCCTCAGAACAACATACCCAGAAACACCGCGACATCTGACAGTGACATAGGCGGCAGACCCCAACATTTCCACGTGGGGCCGAGCTTCCCAATCCCACAACCCACATCCCACAGGGGCGTGGGGTCCTGACGAGGACACGGAGCCTGCAGCGCCCAGCCGCGGGCCCACAGCGCCAGGAGCTGATGCCCCAGACCCCGCAGCGGGGCCGCCCCCAGCCCCAGCCCATCCCCGCTCCGCGGGTCACCCCAAAACAGCCCCCCCGCGCCACGCTCCCGGGCTCCAGAGCCTCCCCCCCTCTACCCGGGACAAGCGCGCCCCGGGAGCCTCCCGGGACTGCCCCGCCCCTCTCACCACGCTAAGCGAGCCGCCCTTTCCCCCGGGCACCCCCTTTCCCCCCGGGCACCCCCTCACCTCCTGCTCCCGCTCCGCCGCTCCCGCCGCGCACAGGCCCCGGCGCCGCCACCGCGAGAGCCCGGAACTTCCGGACCCCCTCCCGCAGCGCGGGCGAAGAGGGGGATGCTGGGGATTGTAGTCTCAGCCGCCCAGACCCGGCCTCCCCCTCTCAGCCGCGGCGGAGGAGCGCGCGGACTACAACTCCCGTGATACCGCTCGGCGCGCACCGCCTACAAGCCCCATGATGCCGCGCGGCGGGTCGCCGCGATGGCCGGGGTGTCGCCGCAGTCGGGGCCGGGACCGGGGGTAGGGCGGGAGGCGACCGCCCGCCGCCGGCCCCTGGCCCTCCTCCGGCCCGCCTAGCCCGTGCCCGGGGGGCTGCGGGGCGGCCCCGGGAGGAGCCGCCGAGGTGGGTCCCCGCGCGTTGTCCTTTGCGGGGGGTCCCGGGCCTGGGTCGTGTCGGGGCTGTGGGAGCGGTGACACCTCAGCGCCGGGGGGTGGAGGGTCGGAGTGGGTCCGCGCTGGCCCGGGGGAGGGTCCTGGGGTGAGCCTCGCCCCCGGGAAGGTCAGCAGAGTGTGGGGGAGAGGTGAGGACGGGGCCCTGACGTGCTCCCCAGAACCCTCCAGGGCTGTCACAGGCTCCCCCAGGGCAGGACGGAGCTCTGACCAGCTCCCCAGCACCCTCCGGAGCCGTCCCAGGGTTCTGGGGAGAGGGTCCGGCTCCCCTAGTTGAGGACGGGGCCATAATCTGCTCTAGAGCTGTCACAGGGGTTTGGGGGAGCTCGGGCTCCCTCGGGTGCGGCGTTACCTGGTGCTGGGTTTGGGAGCAGGAGGTGTCCCGGAGCACAGGGCAGAGCCGGCGCTCCATGAACTTCCCCCCCAGCCAGTTTCGGAGGCACAGGCTCCCAGCCAGCCTGCCTGCCTCCTGTTGCTTTCAGTTATGCTCGCTTTTGGGCTTGTTTTCCCCCGGGGAAGGAAGGAAGGAGCTGGGCTGGAGGCACGGCCGGCCCTGCCCGGGAGGGCTGGGGCTGTAGAGGACACCCGGCTCCTGGGGACGCCATCTGTGCCGGCTTAGCAGGAGTGTCATCAGCCTGGTCCCATCGCAGCCACCTAATCCAGGCCAGGGAGGGTCATAAAACCCGCCCTGTGCAAACATGAGGCCTCTGGGATCGCGGGTGTGCAGGACCTGCCCCATCCAGGGCCCAGTCCCTTCCCCCTTGCTGCCAGGACCGGCACGGGGAGGCTGAGCAGCTTTCACGGGGGAAATTGGGGCCAAGCCTGGATGAAAGGTGCCGGGCCAGGGAACTGGAAAGAGCTGGGGCTGCGTGAGAGAGGAAATCCTGCTGGATTAGAGCAGCTTTCCTGACGTCTCACCAGGGCTTGGTGCTGCCTGCTGAGCCAGCGGGATTGGGCCGCAGGTGCTGCCATGGCCCTGCTGGACAGCAGAACATTTCAGGACCCACTGTGACGGTGAGGGGACACAGGGTGACACTGTGGGTCACACACAGGTCCTGCCTCGAGGAATGGCTGCGGATGTCCACAAGAAGAAGAGCTGGGAAGTGCCCAATGGGTCCCTGGCACCAGGAGATGGGCAGCACACGGAGCGATCCGAGAGCCCCACACCGGGGCTGGCACAGGGCACGGAGCCAGGTATGGGGCACAGCTTGACTGGGGGGGAGAGAAGGGGGGGAAAAGCAGGTCCTCAGGCGGGCTGGGCCCTCTGCAGCCCCTCAGGCAGGAGGAAACAGGCCCACTGGCAACTCCCCACGAGCAGGACCTGCACCCCAGGGTGCTGCAGGATGGGGAGAGGAGGCAGGTCCTTGTCCCCTTTGCACCCTCTGCCCAGCGTGGGGGACACATGGACAGATGCTGCATGGCCCGTTATTCCAGGGGCGGGCCAGGAGGGAGCCATGTTCGTGCACACCCGCTCCTATGAGGACCTGACCAGCCCCGAGGACGGGGCGGCCGCGGCGCGGAGCCCGGAGGAGCGGCGGGGGGAGCCGGGGGAGCAGAGCAGCATGGAGCAGATCAGCAAGGACTTCAGCGAGCTGAGCACGCAGCTCACGGGCATGGCCCTCGACCTGGAGGAGGAGATGAGGCCGGGCAAGGAGGGGAAGCTGGAGCAGTCCCCGCAGACCCCCCGCCACGACTCGGTGCTGTCAGGGAAGGAGGAGGAGGACGTGACCATGGACGCCTGGCGCATGCACCGCAAGCACGTCTTCGTGCTGAGCGAGGCGGGCAAGCCCGTGTACTCCCGCTACGGCTCAGAGGAGGCCCTGTCCAGCACCATGGGCGTCATGATGGCCCTGGTGTCCTTCCTGGAGGCCGAGAAAAATGCCATCCGGTCCATCCATGCAGGTATGGCCCTGGTGGAGGGAAATTGGGATGGGGGGTTCACGACCTGCCTATCCATGCACCTGCTGCCCTGGGCCATGTTAGCTGTCCCCAGGGGCAGATTGGTGCTCGGGGGAGAGCTATAGCCCTGGGAAGCCAGGCTTACAGGTCTGTCCCTGGTCCCCCCGGGGACTCCCTCCCAAGCAGATGGCTACAAGGTGGTGTTCGTGCGGAGGAGCCCGCTGGTGCTGGTGGCAGTGGCGCGCACCCAGCAGTCGGAGCAGGAGATCGCCCACGAGCTGCTCTACATCTACTACCAGATCCTGAGCCTGCTCACCTGGACCCAGCTCAACCACATCTTCCAGCAGAAGCAGAACTATGACCTGCGCCGGCTCCTGGCCGGCTCCGAGCGCATCACCGACAACCTGCTGGACCTCATGGCCCACGACCCCAGCTTCCTGATGGGCGCCGTGCGCTGCCTGCCCCTGGCTGCCAGCGTCCGGGACGCCGTCAGCAGCAGCCTGCAGCAGGCCAAGGCCAAGAGCCTGGTCTTCTCCATTCTCCTGTCCGGGAACCAGCTGGTGTCTCTCGTGAGGAAGAAAGATCAGTTCCTTCACCCCATTGACCTCCACCTGCTCTTCAACCTCATCAGCTCTTCTTCCTCCTTTCGGGAGGGTGAAGCCTGGACTCCTATTTGCCTCCCCAAGTTCAACTCCAGCGGCTTCTTCCATGCCCACATCTCCTACCTGGAGCAGGAGATGGACCTGTGCCTGCTGCTGGTCTCCACGGACCGTGAGGATTTCTTCACAGTGTCCGACTGCAAGCGGCGCTTCCAGGAGCGGCTGCGGCGGCGCGGGGTGCACCACGCCCTGCAGGAGGCCCTGCGCACCCCCTTCTACAGCGTGGCCCAGGTGGGCATCCCTGACCTCCGGCACTTCATCTACAAGTCCAAGAGCTCTGGGCTCTTCACCAGGTGAGGCCCCAGGGAACCAGCAGGCTGAGGCTGTGGCATGTGGAATGGGCCAAGCCTCTTCTCCAGGGGGCTAACGGGGTGCTGTGTTCCTGCAGCCCTGAGATTGAGGCTCCCTACGTGCAGGAGGAGGAGAAGGAGAGGCTTTTGGGGCTCTACCAGTACCTGCACAGCCGGGCCCACAACTCTTCACGGCCCCTGAAGAACATCTACTTCACGGGCCCCCGAGAGAACCTCCTGGCGTGGGTAAGGCTGTTAGTGGGTTTTGGTGAGCCTGTCTTTCCTGGTTTGGCGTGGTGGTGGGACACAGCACCAGCTCCATGGTCCCCTGGGAGGCCCCCAGCCTGTTTTAGGGGTGAGCTTGCCCCAGTGTGAGGGAGGGACGGGCAGGGATAGCAGCAGGAGCTGCAGGAGAATTTCGGCACCAAGGGCTGTGCCATGTGCAGTCATGAACTCGGTGCTGTGGAGAAAACCCACTCCAGGGGCAAACTCCGGGGTTTGGCCCTCCCACTTCTGAGTAAACCAGATGCCACCCATTTAGGGTACCACCTCATGTCCCTGCACTGGAGCCCCTGTGCCTTTTCCCAGTAGCCCGGGGTGGGAAGATGCAGTGCCAGCTCTAAGTGGTGCACAGTCCTGTTCCCAGCATGTATCCCATTCCTTCTCCCAGGTAACCAATGCCTTTGAGCTCTATGTATGCTACAGTCCCCTGGGGACCAAGGCTGGTGCCATCAGTGCTGTCAACAAGCTCATGAAGTGGATCCGCAAGGAGGAAGATCGACTCTTCATCCTCACACCCCAGACGTACTGATGGGCATCACCCAGGGTGTGGTGCCAGCTGGGAGAGCCCCCGCTGTGCTGGGGAGCCCATTCCCAGGGATTCCCAGGCCATGTGTCCGGGGGAGAGGGCATGGTGGGACCCCAGAGCACAGGGAAACCCTCCCCCTGGGACTGTCCAACCTGGATGTAAGAGGTGGGGTGCACGGGGGAAGGGAAAGGAGCGAGCAGGACTTTCTCAACTACAGGCAGTGCCCCAGCTGGGGGGCTGCCCTTCCTCTGTGGTCCCCCAGCTCTGTCCCTGGAGTGGGGCTGCTGGTACCCCGGGCTACTGGAGGGGAACAGAGGAGCAGACCCCCCAGGTCCTGCTGCCTGTGCCTGTGTCTCCTCTGGCATCCTGTGGCTGTGCCAAGGGTGGGGGTCCCCAGAGGAGAGGTGGCAACACTCAGGAGACACCAATGCTGCTGTGCCCGCAGATGGCGGGTGACACCACCCAGGCAGGGGACAGGGCTGGCCTGGGGCACACACTGCTCTCCCTACCCTGGGGGAGCTGGACCCCCCAAGTGCCAGGGAGTCTCTGGCAGTCCCATTGCAGGTTTGCCCCCTTGGCATCTGTACGAGCCCTGACCCTTCTCACTGTGGCTGTGAAAAGGATGTCCCTCGGGATGCTGACAGGCAGGGTGGGTCAGCCTGCCTCAGCTGGGACAGCAGGGTCCCCTCCCCATGGGGACACAGAGCAGCTCCAGAGAGATCTGGGGTGCCGAGGTGTCCATCAGGGTGCTTGTGGGCTCTTGCTGGCCCTGGGTAGTGAACCCTAAAGGGGCAGCTCAAGCACAGCCCCTTGGAGACCCCACTGGCACAGGGCCCTGGTGCCCCCCAGCCCAAGGAGGGTCTTCCCCTTTGGCACAGGAGCACCTGCCCCCAAACCCAGCCCCTTGAGCCAGTTATGCTGAGGTTGCTGCACAGGGGCCACCTCCTCCCCAGACATCCCCAGGCACTGGTGTGGGGCTGAGCATCTGTGAACGGCCCCACTCCATTTTCTGGGGCTGTCTGGGTAGTGCTGGGGCAGGTGTTTGAGGATGGCACTCTGACAGCAAGGGAGCTGGGAAGAGCCTGGCAGGGCTAGTGCAGGGATCTGCTCCTGTGTTTATCCTCCTGCCAGAGTGTAATCGCTTGTCTTTGCTCATAAACATTATATGGACCCTAAGTCAAGACTTGTCGCATTCGTTTTTGTCCGCTGGAGTAGGGGGATGACCAAGCTGAGGGGGAAGTTTGGTTCAAGATTGCATACGGTTCAGTCCAGCCCTGGGGACCCGCTGGGAGCCAGGAAAGCTGGCCGGGAGCGGCGTGAGGCCTCCGGGGCTGTGCTGGCAGGAGGCGGCGCTGGCTGGAGGCTGGGAGCGGCGAAATCCCCGGGCTGAGCTGGCCAGGGCCAGCTCATGTCGAAACCGAGCCGAGAGGCGCAGCCGGAGGAAGGAGCTGTTGGGTAAGGCCCAGGGCCAGCGGAACTGCCGGGCCTTGCACAAGCGGGGCGGGAGCCTGGGAGGGCCGGGACTGGCCAGGTGGCAGGGGCAGGAGGGCCCCGTTTCGGAGTGTTCAGGACCAAAGTCCCCGGCTGCGTGAGACAGCGCCCTGCTCAGCTGAAGGAAAAATCCATGTGCAAAGGGACCCGCAGCCCCAGGGTCCGAGGGTAGCAGGGCACTTGGAGGGCAAATCCACGTATGGACCGGGATGTAAAGCATCTTGCATCCCTGGAAGTGCAGTGCTGGCATTTCCTGCCACCGCGGGCAGCTGGGGAGGAAAGGGACATGAGAAACAGAGTGGGCACAACAGAATTAACCCCCACTGCTGTCCTCGCAAAGCTGTGGCTGCCTCAGCCCTGCTCCTGCTTCCCGGCTTGGAACCCCGTTGCTGAGCCTGCCACACCCCCCAAAGGCTGCCCTGTTCGCCTGGAAGTGAGCTGCAAACGCGGTGCCAGAGTGGGAGCTTTGGGGAAGTGGCAATTTCGATTCCACGTGTCAGGGTGTCGCCCTGTGGCAGGGGGACTGGAATCTGTGACCGAGGGTACCGACATGCAGGATCCCACCCGCGCCCCGGGATGCCGGCAGCCGCCTCCCAGCCATCCGACGGCCACCCCGACCTGCGGTGGGCACCCCAGGAGCCGTGCCTGCTCTGCCCCCGCTTACCGATCAGGGGCCCCTGCTCCCACCCGTTTCCCTCTGGGGCACCGTGCCCACCCATGTCTGTCGCCCCGAGGTGCCCAGCGGGCACTCCGACCTGCGTGTTTCCCCTGGGCACCCCCGTATCCCCGGGCTGCGTGTGGCGGTGCCGCCCTCGGGGAGCCCCGGGCGGTGCAGGGGCAGGACCCGCCCTCCCTGTCCCGCCCCGGCCCGTCCCACCTCGCCCGCTCCGTCCCGGCCCCGCTCCACTCCGTCGGCCCTGCCCTGGCACGGCACGGCACGGCAGCGCCCAGGTGAGCGCCACGCCGCCTGGCACCGCGGGATCGGACCGCGCCGCACGGACGGGGGGTAGGGGGGCAGCCGGACCTAACGAGGACTCCAGACCCGGTGAGCCGCGGCGGGGCCGGGGGTGGAGACCGGGCATACGTCGGGGTTTCTCTCACGGGAGGCTGGTGGGACCTTTGTCCCAGTCCCGCGGGGATCCTCGGTTCCTGTTGCTGTCCTGGGGGGCTGGCAGGGTACCCATCCCAGTTCCTGGGAGGGGTCATTGCAGGGCAGAGATGCCCCAGGGTGACAGGCGGGGTCTGGAGGTGGCAGAAGGCAGGATTTACCCCCCTGTCACAGGGAGCTTGGCTTCACCCACCCCTCACAATATCTGGGGAGAGGTTTGGTGTGGCTGATCCTCCCCTGGTGGCATCCCTCGTCATCTGGCCCCTGGAGACACCAGCACACCCGGCTGTGGCAGTGCCCAGGGTCCTTGCCTAAAAGCAGTGGGTAAAACCCTTCCTCCTTTATTTTGGCAGATGCAATGGTAGCCCATCCTCTGTTTGTCCTGACCCCACTGGGTGCTGAGCACTGTCAGTAACCCCACAGCAGTGGCACTACACAGTATGGGCCTGTTGTGCCTCCTGTGCCTCTGGCTGGTGCTCGCCCTGGCCCCTCTGAGTGCCTGGTGCCTGGCAGTGCCCCCTCATCCCATACAGCTCCACCAGGAACTTCTCTGTCCCCTACACGCTGCCCAGCCTCGACGCCGGCAGCCCCATCCAGAATGTTGCCGTCTTTGCCGACTCTGACGGCACAGTTGCCATCTTTGTGGCCGTCCGTAACCGCATCCTGCTGGCCAGCGCCGAGATGCGCCTCCTCTCCATCCTTGTCACCGGCCCAGTGGGTAGTGCCAAGTGTGAGATCTGTCGCCTGTGCCCGGCCACCACAGATGGCCCCGAGGACACGGACAACGTCCTGCTGCTGCTGGACCCGCTGGAGCCATGGCTGTACAGCTGTGGCACGGCACGGCATGGGCTGTGCTACCAGCACCAGCTGGAGGTGCGGGATGGGAAGGTGACCATCACAGAAACACACTGCCTGTACTCGGCCACGGGCAACAGCCCCACACTGTGTCCTGACTGCGTGGCCAGCCCCCTGGGGACCAGTGCCACTGTGGTGGCCACCTCCTACGCCTCCTTCTTCTACCTCGGCTCCACCATCAACAGCAGCGTGGCAGCCCAGTACAGCCCACAGTCGGTGTCCGTCCGCAGACTGAAGGGCACCTTGGACGGCTTTTCGGGTGATTTCCAGTGGCTGACGGTGCTGCCACAATACCGCGACAACTACACCATCCACTATGTGCACTCCTTTGCCGACGGGGACCACGTCTACTTCCTCATGGTGCAGCCGGAGCGGCCGGGCTTGCCCGTGTACCACACGCGCCTGGCACGGCTCAGCACTCATGAGCGCGACCTCCGCCGCTACCGCGAGCTCGTCCTCGACTGCCGCTTTGAGTCCAAGCGCCGGCGCCGGCGGCGCAGCGGCGAGGAGGATGACGAGCGGGACATTGCCTACAACGTGCTGCAGGCAGCCCACACTGCCCGCCCTGGTGCCCGCCTGGCCCGTGACCTCGGCATCAACGACACCGACACGGTGCTCTTCGGCGCCTTCGCCGAGAGCCAGCCGGAGAGCCGGATGCCACAGGAGAACTCGGCTGTCTGCGCCTTCCCAATCCGCCTCCTCAACCAGGCCATGGAGGAGGGCATGGAGAAGTGCTGTGGCATCGGGCAGCAGCCTCTGCTGCGGGGGCTCAGCTTCTTCCAGCCAGTGGAGTACTGCCCGCACAACGTGAGTGCTCTGCCCTGCGCCGCGTCTGGCCCGAGAGGCCTGGGTGTCAGCTGGGCTGTGGGGAGAAGGGGGCAGCATGCTGGGAAGTGCTGATAGACCAGGGTGGATGGTGGGGTGGGGTAGGGCAGGGGGAGAGCAGCGTCACCCAGGTGTGAGTCAGCCCAGCAGCCACCCACCACCTATTGCAGGGGCCGCTGTGCTCCAGCAGGCCTGGCTGCACCGAGGAGACAGGGTGCTGGTGGGGATCCGGTTGAACTCCCCACCTCACAGACATGTGTCCCAGCACATGGGCACACTGCTGCATGCCCTGCACTGGGCTAACAGTCCCTCTCCTGGTGTGGCCTCCCCAGAAGCACCGATTCCAGCCCCCGTGGTGACTGTCCCTGGATCCCAGCCAACCTCTTCAGCTTGTTTATGTGGAGGAGGGACAGGGAAGCCGCGGGGCCTCAGTGGTTCCCAGAGTGGATGTGTGAGGTGCTGTGAGGTGCTGGCTGCTCCTGCCTTGTCCCCTGGGCTCAGCCACCGCCTTCTCTGGGCAAATAAACCACAGGCGGAAGTGCAATTAGTCACCGGGGTTCCTCGTCTGCCGCAGCCGCGGGGCAGGAACACCGTGTCCCAGGTACAAGCCCCGGCATGGCCAGGACACAAATGGGTGGGCGCCCCAGCAGGGCCCCCTTGTCCCAGCATGTGACACGAGTTTTGGTATTCTCAGCCTGGAGCAGGGCAAGGTGCAGCCAAATCCCCTCCTCTTCCCACATGGAGCAGACAGCTCACTGCCGCTGACTCACTCTGCAGCAGGGCGAGCCCAGGGGGGACCCCAGCCCCGTTCATGGGGGGTGTCCAATAGGGACGTTGTGGCTCCCAGTGTCCCCCTTCAGCCTCACCCCCCCACCGAGCTCCAGGGGTCAGGGAGGGTTGGGATTGGGGTATGCATCCCATGGTGCCGGAACCCGATAAACACATCCAGATGGAGTGGGAGGGGAGGGCAGGATCTGACGCCACACAGGGGTTGCGGGAGTGGCTGCGGATGTTTTTTTTTTCCCCAAAATTTTCCCAGCCTGGAGGGGAACTTGGGCAGTCTGGTGCTGCCCCAAAATGTCTCACAGCTGGAGCTGGTGCCCACTTGTGAGGGTGTAGGGAAGTCGGGTTGCCAGGGCCAGTTTCAAGGCACCCACTCCGTGCTTGGCTGTAGGTGAACCTCTCGGCACCAGTGATAAACACCAGCTGCTGGGACCAGCCCACCCTCGTTCCTGCCGCCTCCCACAAGGTGGACCTGTTCAATGGGCAGCTGACCGGGGTCCTCCTCACCTCCATCTTCGTCACTGCCCTGGGGGATGTCACTGTGGCCCACCTGGGCACAGCAGAGGGACGCATCTTCCAGGTGAGATGAGGGGCAAGGTGGGGTGGGGGTCCCGTGAGCCATGGGGTGCACTCAGCCTCACACTCTGCCCCACTGCAGATGGTGCTCCAGCGTTCCAGCTCCTACCTCCTGACCTTGGCCAACTTCTCCCTGGGGGAGTCAGGGCCGGTGCAGGGTGCCATGGGGTCGCAGAGCCACTCGCTGTTCTTCGCTGCGGGCACCAAGGTGAGTGGGGGGCCTAGGGGAAGTAGGACAGATGCTGAGCCCCATATGCCCCCCTCACCTCCACTCTCCATCCCCAGGTGTGGCGCCTGAACGTCACCGGCCCAGGCTGCCGCCACTTCTCCACGTGCCAGCGCTGCCTGCGTGCCGAGCGCTTCATGGGCTGCGGCTGGTGCAGGGGTGGGTGCACGCGCCGCCACGAGTGCGCCGGCCCCTGGGTCCAGGACAGCTGCCCACCCGTCCTCACCGACGTAGGTCTGCGCCGCTGTCCCCCTGCTCCCCACAGCTCCCGTGCACTCAAGCGGGGAGGGAGGTGGCAAATGGGGTGGCGTGTGGTGGGACCCGCTCCCCATGATGGGTGTTGTGTCCCTCAGGGAAGGGGTTTTCTGGACCCGCAACCATCACTGGTCAGGGCTCTCAGTGTCACATGTGCTTCTCCCACAGTTCCACCCCCGGAGTGCCCCGCTGCGGGGTCGGACACGGGTCACGCTCTGTGGCATGACCTTCCACTCCCACTGGGACCCCGACCCCAGCCGCAGACCCCCCGCTGCCTACCGGGTGACAGTGGGACAGCGAGGCTGCACTGTGCTGCCGCAGGAGAGTGGGAGGTACAAGTGTGTGCCGGTGCTGGGAGGGAACAGCAGCAGAGAGGGTTTGGGGGCTGTCCCCTGGCCTAGGCCTGACCCTCATCCTTGCCCTGCAGACCCCCGCCCTCCTCCCGCCGCAAGGAGTTTGTGAATGTGCTGGTGTGTGAGCTGGAGCCGGGGGGTCCAGCAGCAGCGAGGGGCCCGGCCAACGTGGTGCTCACTGTGGAGGAGCCCACCAGACCCTCTGGCTTCCATGTCCAAGGCTCCGCCACCCTTGGTGGCTTCATCTTCGTGGTATGATCCTGCACTGGCAGTCACCTCAGCTGCCCCCTGGCAGGGTTTGGGGGGTTTGGATCACCCCCCCCCCCCCATTCCACTGACCCCATCTCTGCTCAGGAGCCACACATCAGATCCCTGCATCCCCCGTTTGGCCCCCGGCGGGGTGGCACCCACCTCTCACTCCATGGCACCCACCTCTCTTCAGGGAGCAGCTGGAGGGTGATGGTCAACGGCTCCGAGTGTCCCCTGATCAGGCAGCCCAGGTATGCCCCTGCCCTGCCCCCACCAGCGGGCACAGTGGGGTCCCTGGCAGGGGAATCAGCACAGGGAACCCCTGCAGTCCTGCTGCCCCCCCCAACCACGGCTGCTGCATCCCCAGTGACAACGGGACAATTCAATGCACGGCTCCCACCGCCAGTGGCCTGGGTGCAGCCTTGGTGGCCCTGTGGATCGATGGGGAGGCATTCCCAGCCCCCCTGCCATTCCAATACCGCCCTGACCCCTCTGTGTCGGCCATCATCCCCAACTGCAGCTATGAGTAAGTCCATGGGCTCCCTTCCCTTGGGTGGGGGGACATTCCTGGCTTCCCACTGTGCTGGCTGGGCTGGATGAGCTGCTGGGGATCGCATGCACCCCAGGCACCACACACACCATGGGGACCACATGCACCCCAGGGACCACATGCACCCTGGGGATGATATATACCCTGGGGTCCTGATCCCTGCCCACCATAGGGGCTCGGTGCTCACCATCATTGGCACCCACCTGGACTCCGTGTATCGCGCCAAGATCCGCTTTGAAACCAGAGGCGTGACTACCAAAACCACAGTAAGCACCTGGGTGGGAGCCCATCACCCCCCAGCCCTGCCCTGCCCACCCCAATCCCCTGGTGGGCATCATTCCGTGCCAGTGCCCAGCATTCCCCTGCCTGCAGGAGTGTGAGGACCCGCTGGCACCGGAGCGGCTGCTGTGCCGCAGTCCAGCCTTCCCCTTAAAGAACAAGGCTGAGGTGGTGCTGGGGAACATGAGCGTGCTGCTGGATGGCGCTGATGGCCGCTGGCTCTTCCACCTCCACTACTACTCCTGGCCCGAGTTCTTCCCCTTGAAAAAGGAGGGCGGGCGCTTCCGCCTCAAGCCTGGCGATGATGAGATCAAGGTGCAAGTACGTGGGGCATTGTGGGGTGAGCCAGGGCAGGGGGTCCCACCGCCAGGACCCCCAGGCTTAGGGCTCTGTGTCTGGGCAGCAATTGGGCCTGAACGCCTTGGCCACCTGCATGAACATCACCATGACAGTGGGGGGCCGGGACTGCCACCCCAACGTCCTGATCAATGAGGTGACGTGCCGCCTGCCCCGGGAGCTAAACCTGCCCCCTGCTGGGGCCCCCGTGGAGGTAGGCATCCCCTAGATGGGCAACCACCCCCCCACATCCCCCATCCCATCCCTGCTGAGCCCCTGCTCCTCCAGATCTGTGTGAATGGCGCTTGCAAAGCACTGGGCTGGGTGCTGTCCCCCCCCACCTCACTGAACCTGGCTGCCAGCCTGGCCCTGGGCATTGGCATCACCTTCCTGGTCTGCTGCATCCTGGCTGCCGTGCTGCTCCGCTGGTGCTGGAGGAAGAAGCGAGGTGAGTGCCGTGCTCACCGGGCACACTGATGCCCCCCGGCCCCCTGCCACATTGCCCCCCACCCACCCCACTGCTGCCCGCAGGGACGGAGAACCTGGAGCTGCTGGCGCAGCCCGGCCGCAGCAACCCCCCTGTCACCACCCAGCGCCCCGGCGTCGACTACAGGGAGGTGCTGGGTAAGTGGGTGTCACAGGTGGGTGGTTGGGTGCTGGGTGCTGCCAGCCCTCACCCTACCTCTGCCTGTCCTGGCAGTGCTGAACACAGCAGGCACTCCCAGCCCCGTGGGGACCCACACACGAATCACCAGTGCCGGCGCTGGTGCCAGTGCAGCAGGCGGTGGATCCCCCATGCCCCTGCTCAGAGCCACATCCTGCTGCTTGGAGGACCTGCGGCCAGAGCTGTTGGAGGAGGTGAAGGACATTCTCATCCCCGAGGAGCGGCTTGTCACCCACCGTCACCAGGTCATCGGCAAAGGTGACTCTGCAGCCCGATTTGGCCGTGGCATCACCCGCTGGCTGTGTGCGGTGCCAGCTTTGTGCCACCTGTCCCTGCAGGGCATTTCGGCAGTGTCTACCATGGCACCTACTCGGACCCACTGCTGGGGGACCTCCACTGCGCCGTCAAGTCCCTGCACCGTGAGTAGCGCCCGCTCCCATGTGCTTTCCCGTGGCACGGCAGCAGAGCGCTCCACAGCTCAGCTCTTGGCAGGCATCACGGACCTGGAGGAGGTGGAGGAATTCCTGCGCGAGGGCATCCTCATGAAGAGCTTCCACCACCCCCAGGTGCTCTCGCTGCTGGGGGTGTGCCTGCCCCGCCATGGGCTGCCTCTCGTCGTCCTGCCCTACATGCGCCACGGGGACCTGCGCCAGTTCATCCGCGCCCAGGAGAGGGTAGGGGGGTACCCCGGGGGGCAGAGGGTGGTAGGGAACCAAGGTCACCCTGCTCACCGCTCCATCCCACAGAGCACCACAGTGAAGGAGCTCATAGGCTTCGGGCTGCAGGTGGCCCTGGGCATGGAGTACCTGGCCCAGAAGAAGTTTGTGCATCGGGACCTGGCAGCCAGGAACTGCATGTGAGTGTGGCTGTAACTGCCAGACCCCCACCATGGGGTTACCCTGTGGGCCTGGATGTGCCCAGGGGTCCCCACCTCAACCCAGTGTCCCGCAGGCTGGACGAGACACTGACGGTGAAGGTGGCTGACTTTGGGCTGGCGCGGGATGTGTTTGGCAAGGAATACTACAGCATCCGGCAGCACCGGCACGCCAAGCTGCCGGTCAAGTGGATGGCACTGGAGAGCCTCCAGACCCAAAAATTCACCACCAAATCGGATGTGGTAGGCACAATGCCTTTCCCTGTCCCCCATCCCCATCCCACCTGCATCTCCACAGCAGCTCTCTGCTCGGCAGTGGTCCTTCGGGGTGCTCATGTGGGAGCTGCTGACACGGGGGGCATCGCCGTACGCCGAGGTGGACCCCTACGACATGGCCCGCTACCTGCTGCAGGGGAGACGCCTGCCACAGCCCTCCCACTGCCCTGACACGCTGTGAGTGGGGCTGGGGGCGGGCAGGGTGGCGGGGTTGTCCTGGGGGACTGCCAGCACTGACTGGGGTGTCGGGGCAGGTACGGGGTGATGCTGAGCTGCTGGGCACCGGCGCCCGAGGAGAGACCGTCCTTCACGGGGCTGGTGGGAGAGCTGGAGCGTGTCCTGGCCACACTGAAGGGTGAGCACTATGTCAACCTGACTGTCACCTACGTCAACCTGGATTGGGGTCCTCCCTTTCCTCCTGCCCCACCGGGGCAGCTACCTGATAGCGAGGATGAGAGCAAGGACAACGAGGAGGAGGAGGAAGAGGAGGAGGAGGATGCATCTGTGTGCTAATGGGATGCCCTGCACTGGAGAGGCTCCTGGACCCCCATACACCGTGGGCACACTCCCCAGAGGAGGGATGTAGCATGCAGCCGGATGCTATGGAGCACATTCCCTATGGGATGGGTGCTAGGAGGCAGATGGGTGCTGTGGGATGCTCTCCCATGGCTCACACCCAGACCCTGCTGGGTGCTCCCCAGGCTTGGTCCCATGCCCCCCATGTTGGGGGCCTCAGTCCTGAGCTGACTGGGTGCTGGGGGACTCAACCCCACAGTGATGAGGCTGTGCTGTGGGGTTTGGGGCTCAGCCTCACAGTGGCAGATGCCGTGGAGGCCCAGGTGGAGCCCCACCAGGTGCTGTGGGGTAGCCTGGCCCTCCTAGGGCTCCCATGGCATTTTCAGCTGTTGGTTGCTCGAATCACTCATTAAAATGTAATTATATTTTTTCCCTGGCTGGGGCTGTGTCTTTGAGGGGGCCATGCCCAGATGGGCGGCACCCTTTCCCCCCTGCCCAGGGAGGGTATGGTCTTGCCACCACCCCCTGGGGGCACCCACCTTGCAGGGGGGGTGCAGGTGAGGGTCCACCCAGCGTTCCTGTGCCAGCCACGGGAGGGCACCTGCACACCAGTGCTGGCACTGTCCCCCGGTGCCCACCATGCTGGGGCTCCCCTGTGTGCCCTGTATCCCACCATGGCCCCCCGAGCTTGGGCTGTCTGGGAGGTTTTTCCTAAAAGTCCCCTTCCCAGCCATATCCAGCTCAGGGTCAGTGTGGCTGTGGGGTATGAGGTGGTGTGGGGAGCACTGTGCTCCTGGACATGGGGTGATGGTGTCCCTGGGGTGCAGCTACCTGGCACGTGGGTCATGGTGCCCCTGGGATCATGGCATGATGGATGCCAGGGAACATGGGATTGTGGTGCCCATGGAAACACGATGCTTCTGGGATGATGGGTGCCTGGACATTGGATCAGGGTGTTCATGGAGCCCAGGGTATAGGATTACAGTGTCCCTGGCATTGAGGTGCCCATGGGACCACAGTGGCCAGGAGAGGTGATCACAGTGCAGACACGGTGGCACCCAGCCCACCTACTGCTCCCCACCCTGTCTGCCTGCACAGGGTCCCAAGTGGCACACATGCTGCTCCAGCCTCAGGGCTGCTGTCTGGTGATCAAGAATCATTACCACCCTCATTTAATGGCACCTTTATTCCTTCATCACTTCTCACGCAGGGGATGGTGCAGCTGGTGCTCCAGGGCATTCCCAGGGGTGGGCATGGGTCTGTCCCAGAGAGGGAGAGAGCAGCAGAACTCCCTGCAGATCACTGCCTGATGAGCTGGCGCTCTCTGCTTCTTTTGCTGGTGGCAGTGGCAGACGTCATATCTGCAAGGAGCTCATCCTCATGAGGAGATCCTCTCTGCCGCAATTTTGGGGTAAAAATCCCCTACAGGACAGTGGAAAAGAGTGGGGCAGTGGTGGACATCACTCCCTTGGGTGCAGGTCCAGAGCTGAAGGCAGGGGGCAAGGGCAGAGTCTAGGGATGGATGGATGGGTGGGGGATACTGGGTGCAAGCCCAGGATGGGCAGGGAATGCTGAAACATGCCCAGTCCGTGGCCGTGGGCAGCACCATTCCCGCTCCATGGCCAGCCACGCAGGTCCTGCCACCAACACTGGCTTTAAATAAAACCTCCTCGGCTGCTCATTAACTGGTGCTGGAGCCCGGGGCCGCGTCAGCTCCCATCAGCCAAGCTGTCCATCTCCGCTGGCGCCTCGCACCTGCACGGCTCCGCCGCCGCGCCCCGGAGGGTATTTTTAGTGCAGCTGGGGCCCAGCATCCCACGGTCGAGGCAGCTGCCAGCACTGTGCCTCAGTTTCCCTGCAGTGTGGCTGCACTGCTCCCTGGGCCTGGGTTTTGGTGTGACTGTGACTCCCAGTGTGGGTGCTGACCTCACCCGTGTGGGGTCAAGCAGTGCCATTTCGGTACCACTGCCGAGTTGTTGTGGCAATGGGAAAGGCCCTGGCACCGCGTGGTTATTAGGGCTGGATCAGAAACGCAGGTGCTGGGTGGTGCTGGCACCGGTACTAGGGGATGCTGAGTGCCTGGGGAGCAGCAGGGGCAGCTGTCTGGGGCACTGACAGCTGATGGGAAGCAGGAATCCAGGGATGGATAGAAGCATGGATGGATGGGTTGAGGGATGGACAGACAGACGAATGGATGGGTGAGTAGGTGCATGGATGGATGCAAGGATGGATGCAGGGATGAATGAATGGTTGGACGAATGGATGGATGGATGGATGGATGGATGGATGGATGGATGGATGGATGGATGGGTGGATGCTCTTTTCAGCACGAAGCATTGTGATAGCCTGGGCTGTGACTGGGTGGAAGATGTGTGCCAGGCCCCCTGTCTGGTGATACAGTGGGCAGCTGCAGGGGTACCCAGTGGGAACAGGGCTGTCAGAGCTGGCAGTGGAGTGGCAGAGGGAACTGCTCGTTAGCTGATGAGTCTGGTGTGGTTACAGTGACGTGTGTGAGGGCGGCTCCTACTTCAGGCTGCCCCCATCCCCCCTGCAAATGTGCTTGCAGAGATGACAGATTTCATGCTAATCCGCATTTATCCTGCCCTAATTACGCTGCGGGAGGTGAGGAATAAGCACCCAGACTTCCATGCCAAGGGCTGGCATGTGCCCACCCCTGCCCACCCGTGCTCGATGCTGCTGGTCAGGACTGGTGCTGGTGCTGTGCCCACTGCCATGGCAGCAGGGACAGGCAGGTGACCTCGCAGGGTGGCACCTTGCATGGCACGTGGCACCCCTGCCCCAGTTGGGGGGATGTCTTTAAGGTGCTGGCTGTGCACCCACAGGTGGGCACTGGGTGGGTGGCACCCAAGGTGCTGCGTGCCTGGCCATGGTTGGTGGAGCACTGGGCTGAGCTGTGGGCAGGTGTGTCCGTGCCAGGCCATGCCACGCTCTGCCGTGCCGTGCCACGCCACCTCGTGCTGTGCCCACCCGCCACGGCTGCAGCAGAGCAGCCGGCGTCCCACCCCGGCAACGCGCCGTGCACACACAGCACTTTAAATGTTTTATTTGGGGAAAGTGCTGTCGTTAGCAGGGATTAATAATTAAAATCAGAGCCATCTATAAAACATGAGTGGCCGCACGCGGGGCTGCTGGTGCACAAGCAGAGCCGGGCACGGTCCCGCCACTGGCATCGCCCGGGGATGTGCTGCGACGGCGTTTGCCGGCGCTGCCGCAATGGCACCTTGCGCCAGCAGCGGGTTTGGGCTCCTCACGGAGAAGTGGGCACAGGCAACGGGTCCCACGACGTAGGGGTTGGACTGGAGATGGGCAAAATTGTGCTAAATCAGCGTTTGGGTGTAGCGGTGGTCTCCGGTGCCAGCCGTCCCGGAGAGAGGTGGCAGGAGGCAGCAGGCAGCGCCGAGCTGTTTTTAGCGGCTGCCGGTGCTGGGGAGCGGGCGTGAAGAGCAGCCGCCGCGGCACCGACGTGCCATTTTTAGAAACCGGCGAGTTTTGCTAATGATGCCTGTGAGCGGCGGGGGGGCCGCCCGCACTCCGGTACCCCCGGTCCCTGCTGCCCACACCCCGGCCCCGGCGGCCGGCCCTGTCCCTCTGGCCTCCCCGCCTGGTTCTGGAGCTTGTCACTGGGGGCGCCTGCACTGCCCAGGGCACCCTTGCACCCACCTGGGGCTCTGATGGCCCTCAGGGAGCTCTGATGGCCCCTGGAGAGCTTTGGCGGTGCTTGGGGAGGTTTGGAGGTCCCTGGGGATCTCTGCTGACCCCCGGGGAGATCTGCTGGCCACCAGGAAGCTTGTGTTTATCCTTAAAATCCTTCCAGGCTATAAGGCATGTCTTTTGTTCCTTTCTCTGCTCAGGAGACAACACCCACCCTTAGCTGGGGAGACTCATCCCATCTCAGAGCCTGGTCAGGACCTGTGCCAGCCACATCAGTCCTGACCTTGGCCCTGTCCCTGGGAGCCAGTTCTCTCCCCTGGAGACATTTCTCTCCCTGAGCTATTGCCCTGAGCAGCTTCCCTGCACCTTGGTCCCTATGGCTGCAGGTACCACACAGAGAGCCAGGGGACCCTCAAAGCTCTTCCAGTGGGAAGGGGAACCAAACCCCAGAGCCATGTCATCACTGTGATGCAGAAGGACACAATGGAAACCTACCCCCTTCCCACATCAGGGCTCCAGGGACCAGGAGCCAGCCCTGGATGTGATGGGAGCCAAGCTGGTGGAGAGGTACAAGGCTTTGTGTGTGTGTTGTCATCGACACAGGAATGGGCCACACCAGGAGCAGGTGGCTGGGGACAACCAGTCACAGTCCAGGGTGCCCAGCCAGGTGGGTGGCAGCCCTGTCCTCACTCATGGTGTGATCAGCAACTGGGACGGGCTGGAGGAGCTGTGCCACTGTGGGGGGCACCATGCCTGGTGGCCGAGCTGGGGGTCACTGCTGAGGCTGCCCCACACCTGGGGCTGGGCTGGGCAGCTCACTGGCTGCGTCCCTTGACGCCTTCCAGGGCACAAGGGTGCCACTGGACACTTACGGGGAGGGTGGCCCTGCCACCATGCACCCCCCTGCTGCTGATCCCAACTGAGGGCCAGGGGTGATGACTGGCAGCTGCACTCCTGTTTTTTCTCCCCCCTCGCCCCCCACCAGCCCCCCGAAAGGAGGGATGGGGTTTATTTGGCCCTGTTGCCGGGCCGACGTGCGCAATTATTGCTGATTGCCTGGCGGTTGCCATGGCGATGGCGAGCACGCAGGGATGCGGTGCCGCGTGGTGCTTGAGTCACGGACACGCTGAACACCCCCCGCTGCACCCCACTGCACCCCGACACGGACACGCCAAACACCCACCGCCACACCCCACTGCACCCCGCTACCGACACGCTCAACACCCCACACCGCTCCCCACTGCACCCCAACACAGACACCCTGAACACCCCCTGCCACGCTCCACTGCACCCCTGCACGGATACACTGAATAGCCCCCGCTGCATCCCACTGCACCCCAACACCGACACACCAAACACCCCTCACCACATCACTGCACCCCGATATCAACATGCCAAACACCCCCCACTGCACCCCTGCATGGACATGCTGAATGCCCCCTATCACACCCCACTGCACCCCTGCACAGACACACTGAACAACCCCTGCTGCACCCCACTGCACCCCTGCACAGACACACCAAACACCCCCCACTGCACCCCTGCCAGATACTGAACACCCTCTGCTGCACCTCACTGCACCCCTGCACTTATACACCAAACACCCCCTTGCTGTACCCACTGCGCCCCAGAACAGACACACTGAACACCCCCTACTGCACTCCACTGTACCCCCAGCACCCTCCAGGAGGGCCCTGCACCCCCTCCACCCTGCTGGGTTGGGGGGGTATGGCCAGACGTCCCCCACACTGTGTCTCCTCACCCAAGGGTAGGTCCAGGTGTCACTCCCTCCCCATGTGCCCCATCCAAGGCAGAGGTGTAC
The DNA here is from genome assembly GCF_022539395.1 of Myiozetetes cayanensis. Lineage (NCBI taxonomy): Eukaryota > Metazoa > Chordata > Aves > Passeriformes > Tyrannidae > Myiozetetes > Myiozetetes cayanensis. The sequence goes on from NW_026087389.1 coordinate 16,968,261, forward strand.
AGCCAGGTGCCCCCAGCCCTGGCAGCCCCATCCACCTCAGGCATCCCAGGCTCACTCACTCCAGAGGATCTGTGGGGAAAAAACACCCCAGATTGCCATGACACCCAGGACCCAGCTCTGGGAGGCAGTGGGAAGGGGGTGTGGAGGTGTATGAGGCAGTGGGTACATGGGGTGGTGGATGCACGGAGCAGTGGGGCACAGCACCACAGGGACAAGATCTGAACCAGTCGGGACCAGGGAACAGTGATGGGACCCCAGACCAGTTCTGACATGGCCAGGAGGCTGGTGCTGGCAGGTGCCGGGCACAAGTGGAGTCAAGGGACAATGGAGGAGTGCCATCCCATCCCATCCCATCCCATCCCATCCCATCCCATCCCATCCCATCCCATCCCATCCCTCGTGCTGTGAACCATGGCTGGGCAGCCCCACACGGCACGGGCACCTGCCAGGTAATTGTGACTTACGCTCCAGATCCCCGCGAGGTGCAGAGATTAATAACCGTGGCGCGCTGCTGCCAGCCGCTATGATTAAACTCTTGATTAGAAGCTCAAACTACAGTGCCCTGCTAATTCCCCCTGCTCTCATGCGCCGTTAATTACCCGGCGCGGGTGGCGGTGGGCCCGCGGCTCGGTGCCACGCAGGGGACAGGTGCCAGGGGTGCCCCAGGATGGCTCTACCTGGGTCTCCTGTGTGCAGAGGGGAGACGCTGGCTTAGGGGATGGGACCCTGATGTTCCCCGTCCATGGGCAGGGGGGAAGGCTGTGGGTCTGGGGAGCTGGTGGCCACATCCCTGTGGCGACTTGGTGCAAGCCAGGTGGTTTGGGGAGCTGGGGTTTGGTGGGTGCAGGGGCGGGAGGGAAGGGGAGTGGGGGTGCGGTTCGGAAGCAGCACCATATGGGCCGCAAATGCCAGCGTGTGGCACGCAGCCGTAGGGGAGGCTCCGCACACGTGTCTGCACTGCATGAGGAGCGGGGGGCAAGGGGGCTGGGCAAGGGGCTGGGGACCCTGCTATGCCCCAGGGGCTGTGCTGCCCACCTTTGGTTGGATGTGGTGCCTGGGCTGTGGGCAGAGGAAGAGAATCAGGGTGGATGATTTCTCCCTGCTTTCTTGCTCCTTGTGCCAAGCTGTGGGGCACAGACTATCCCTGTCATAGGGGGCCTTTGGCCCTGTAGTTGGGGAAGGAGAAGTTGCCTGGTTCACCCTAGATCATGGCAAAGAGGCAGGAGTGTCCTCATGGCAGTGTCCTCATAGTGCCCTCAGGGGACAGACATTTGTGATGCTGAGCCTGAATTCAGCTTTGCTAAAATCCTGCTCCTGTCCCTTCCCATCCCATCCCATCCCATCCCATCCCATCCCATCCCATCCCATCCCATCCCATCCCATCCCATCCCGTCCCATCCCATCCTGTCCCATCCCATCCAATACCATCCCATCCCATTCATATTGTCCCATCCCCCTACATATCATTCCATCTCATCCCATCCATCCTGTCCCACCCTATCCCATCCCATCCCAGTGGCCATGGCATAACCCAGGGGGACCTGGGCTCAGCCCGATGGGGACAGTGTAGGGTCCCATGGCCCCCAGGGCGTGGCGTTGTCCCAGCTCGGTGTCCCACCCCCGTGGGCAGCTCCGGGGCCACTCGTGACGCGTCCCCGCGGAGCCCACGGGCGGGGCGCGAAGTTCGACGGTGACGTCATGGGAGGGGGCGGGGCGCGGGCCGGGGCGTGTCCCCGCGGCCCCGCCCCCCCAAGTTGCCGCGCCGGGCGCGCGGGGCCGCGCCGCGACGGACCGACGGCTCGGCTGGGACCGGCTGGGAGCGCTGGGAGCGCTTGGGAGCGGCTCGGCTCGGCCCGACTCGGCCCCGGCCCTGCGCGGGAGGGCGGGAGGAAGGGGCGCGCTCCCCCCGAGCGGCGGCCCCGGGCCGCAGCCCCCCGTTGCGGTCGGAGAGGCGTGCAGGTGAGCGTCGCGCCGCGCCGGACCGGGGGCGAGGGGGGCCGGGCCCGGCGGTGGGGGCGTTGCTGGGATCTGGCACTGGCTGTCCCGGGGCTGCCCCCGACTCTCCCCCGCCCCCGGTGGCCCGGGACATCCCGGCGGGGCCGTGCGGGTCCCTGCCCAGTGCGTGTGCGCCCCGACGGCTGCCCGCCGCCGCGCTGCCCCCGCCGGCACCCCGCGTCCCGCAGACCCCGAGCCCCGACGGGTGCCGCGGGCACGGTGAGCTCCCGGAGCCCGGCTCCCCCCGCACCGCCCCACTCGCGCCCCCGGGCCGCTTCTGCCCCGATGCCACCCCCGTCTCCGCGCGGAGCTCGAAGCGGAGACCTGGGCTGGCCCCGTGGCTGGCGGTGCTGCCAGAGACCCTCTCCCCACGTCCCCTCCGCCAAGCATCCCCTCCCGGACCCCGCGCCTCTCTCCCGCAGTCCGCTCTCTTCCCGCTGCCGCAGCGCTCCGAGCCGGCCAAGCGCAGACCTGCCTGCGGTGCGCGGCCCGGGCTGTCCCCCCGCACGCCACGGGCCGGGGGCGGTGGGGCTCCCCAAGCCCTGCCTGAGCCCCAGCCCGGGGGCTCCGCGGGCAGCGCGGAGCCGGCCGGCCCCTCCGCTTCCCCTCCGCCTCCCACTGCCTGCCCGCTGCCTGCACTAGCAATATTTCGGTCCGTCTCAGCCCGGCTGCATTTTCTGCCTGTCCCCGGTACATCCTTCCCCCGGGACGTGGGGGCGGGATGGCAGCGGGGACACCCCCCCCACGGACACGTCCAGGGCAGCTGCAGGTGGAAGCGGGGCTTAAGGTGGAGCACCGGCCGGTGGCACATCGTACTGTAGGGCAGAGCTGGGGGTCGGGGGGCTGGGGGGCCCCGCTGGCGAGGGCTGCACGGCTGCGTCATCCCTCCGTGCCATCCCCACCCGGCCACCCACTTCCCCGCTATTGTCTTACACCCGCTGTTGCTTCTGCTCCCAAATTAGACACTTGGAGGGGGGTGCTGGCTGCGTGCGGGTGCCAGCGCAGCACTGAGCCTTCCCCCCGGCACCCCGGGGAGGAAGCACTCGCCCTTCTGCCCACCTCTTGCCCCTGAGTGCCCCTGCCGTGGTGAGGGTCCTCTCACCTGTGGGGTGCAGGTGCTGGCACCGATGTGGGGCCGTATGGCAGCCTCCCTTGCAGGGTACCCCAGGTGTGCTGAGCCCCACCTCAAGCCTCCTGGGACAGGGGAGGGTACCAGTGCTCAGCCCTGGCAGGAGGAGACCCCATTAAACCAACAGGAACTAATTTTATGAGCGCAGATTAGCTGAGCGCTCGCAGAGACAGCAATAAAATCCCAATATATCATCCTGCCCGGGTCCCCTTCCCGACTAATCCTGGCATTGTGCCACCAGTGCTGGCAGCCTGCCTGCCCGCCTGCAGGCCAGCCCTGCCCCGATGGTCTGTGGCACTGAGCCCACCACCACACCAGCAGCTGCCAGGACAGTCCTCGTCCCCCTTGACCGGGCACAGCAGCACGGCAGAGCCAGCACGGTGTGGCATGGGGACACGGAGGTGCCAGGCAGGGCACGTTTGCCAGGGAGACTGGTGGGATGAGTCAAGCGTGGGCTGGAAAGCCTCACTCAGCCTGTGGCATGGGCAGGGATGTCCCATGGGTGCTCTGATTCTCTTTCGGGACTTGGTGCGTGCTGAGCAGGACGAGTGTGGGTGCTCTTGCCCGGTGCAGGCTTTCCTGGCAGGAGGGTGCCTGGGTGCCATGCAAGCTGGGAGCACCCATCCTGTGGGCATTGCTTGAGCAGGCACAGAGGCAGGTCAGCTCCTAGGGATGGAGGCAGGAAGAAGCATCCCCCCATTCCCTGGCTCAGGGCACTCACGTCCCACCCAGGTTTGGGTCAATCACCCCAGGGAGAGTTTAGGTGTGTGCCCCGGGTGCTGTGGGCAGGACCACCTTCCTCCCAGGGCCTGCGCAGCAGGGATGGGGCTGCGCACCCGCAGGTGGGTCGGGTACTGCCGGGTGCTGCCCGTCCCTGCCCCCTCCAAAGGATGTGCCGCTTTCTGCATCTTCAGCTCCCATTGCCATAGCAACAGGCTCGGCGCTTGGGTACCCGCGATGCCGGCTCCCGCATCCCGCATCCCGCACTGCCATCCTGCCCGCAGCTCTCACCACCGGGCCCCGGGCGCTGCCAGCACGGCACAGCCAGGCCGGCACAGCACAGCACGGTGTTTGGGGAGCTTTAGTGCTGGGCAGTGGGTGCCTCCAGCATCGTGCCAGCATCCCGTCACAGGGTCCCACACAGGCCCATCCAAGAGGGCTGGGGGGCCGCAGGCAGCTCTGTCACCTTCTGAGCCATCAGAAAATAACACCAGCTGAAACTTCCTCCTGGTAACAGGGTGGGAGAGGGAAAAAAATCACTTTATGCGACCAGATTTTTTTCTGGGAAGCTTCCAAGGAAGATCTGGTTTTGAAGGGTTCCCAGCAGGAAAGCAAGGGGCGAAACATCCTTAGGAAAGGGCCAGAGGAGCTGGTGTGTGCCAAGGCCAGTCAGCGTCCTGCCTGCTGCTGGTGGCAGGAGGGCTGGCACCTACAGGCCATGGTGCCAACTGCCCAGTGCCGCAGTCGGGGCTGGGAAAAGGGATGGGGAGCTGAGGCTGGTGTAACCCACTGCACATGTGACAATGTGTGACAGTGCTCTGCTGGGGAGGCCCTGGCTGCTGAAATGTCACCGTGGGACAAAACTGGGCTGAGAAACAGGAAAGGGTCGATTCACCTCCACTTCCCTCCCCAGTGGGTGCTCCGGGCCCTGCGCTAGCCCTGGCTGCTAATTAAGAATTAACGATCCGGACAAGGGGGGCCAGAGGGGCTGGCTTGTGGCTGTGCTGGCGGCCTGAGCCCAGGCAGAGAGGCTGGATGCCACAGGGATGGATGGATGCACGTCGGTGGGGCTGGGCACATGGTGGTTTGTGACAGCTGGGGAGCAGGAGCAGGCACTGAGCTCCGTCAGGTTTTACGTTAATTAGTGCAGCTTGGGAGGGTCTGCTGTGGCTCCAGGGGGGCCGGCGGTGCCGGGGCACTCACCGCCTCTCCCTGCCCTGCCAGCACCGGGCCCTGCGATGCCGTTTGGCTGCGTGACGCTGGGAGACAAGAAAGATTATAACCAGCCGTCCGAGGTGACTGACAGATATGACCTGGGCCAGGTCATCAAAACGTGAGTTGGTCCCTCCATGGCCCGCGGATGCCCCGGGGACCCCAACGCCTGCATACCCTGGGCTGAGGAGTGGCACGACACTGCCGGTGGGGCTCTTGGGGTGCTGGAGCCCAGCTGGGCTAGGATGGCAGGGTGCATTTTGGGGTGGCTATCTCCTAATTAGTCCCTCTTGCTCGTGGGTGCATGGGGGTTTCCACAGCTGGCTATGAGGAGGGCAGCAAGCTTTCCCACCGCTGCTGGCTGCAGCTGGGTATCTCCCTGTATCTCTCCCTCCTCGCCACAAGACTTGCAGGGATTGCAGCAATTCTGCACGATCCTGGCTCCCCCAAGCAGTTTGGGAAGCAGGAGGGCTCTGTTTCAGCAAAGGAAACACAGATACCATTTGGTGGGGGGGGGGAGCAGAGCACTGCTGCTTCCCCCAACTTTTATTGCCATGCTGGGCGACCCATTAGAACGCACTCCAAAAAATGAAGCCCTCAGACCCACTGAGAGCAGTCTGACTCCAGAATATGCACCAGAATTTTTTCCAAAGCAACCACTTTGCCATTGGTCATGCCTGGTGGGGTGACACTGGGTGGTATTGGGGACCCTGGTGCTCTCAGATCTTGGCTCCATCCCCTGGGCCGCCTGCCCCAAAGCCCACGGGTCCCAGTTCCCCTCCATCCAGGGCAGTGGCCATGAGGATTTCAGCACAGCAGGAGGGACTGGAAGCCAAAGGCTTTGCTGGAGCAGTGCCGAGTGTCCCCCAGGGGCTTCCCCATGGCTCTGGCCTGGCCGATGGGCTCGGGCACCATTAATAATACAACAGAAATACTGCAGCAACCGGCGAGTCTCCCCTTCTTTCTCCCTGACCGCAGTGCTGACAATAATGTCGGGGTGTGCTGCTGTTCCACCTCAGCACAGGTGGCTATGCAGTGGGTCTTACCCCAGCTGCTGTGAGGAGGGGGCTTTTTAACCAGCAAATGTTATCCCTTCCCTATCATTTTGCTTATTGCATATCAGTTCCTTCTCATCGCTATTTTTTTCTCCCCTCTTCTCTAAAGAGGTTTTTAGGCACAGCTTCCTTCCACCCCTATGGCATCTCCTCTGACCGCTGGGATTGGGGGAAATGCTGGTGGGCCCACCTGAGCACCCCAAGCTCAGTGGTCCCCAGGAAGGGGGTGATGATTGGGGGTACCCTTGCAGGGAAGAGTTCTGTGAAATCTTCCGGGCTAAGGAGAAGACGACAGGGAAGCTCTACACCTGCAAGAAGTTTCTGAAGCGGGACGGGCGGAAAGTGCGGAAGGCGGCCAAAAACGAGATCATCATCCTCAAAATGTGAGTGCCAGGGCTGGGGGGGATCCTGTGCAGCTGGGCAAAGTGGGGAGGGACCCCCACCCATGCCCCTGTGTCTCCGCAGGGTAAAGCACCCCAACATCCTACAGCTAGTGGACGTCTACATCACCCGCAAGGAGTATTTCATCTTCCTGGAGCTGTAAGTTTGGGACATGCAGGGGGGTGTGCAGCGTGGCCCCACCAGGGTGGGGTCTCGGCAAAGCTGCTGTCTGCAGGGCCACTGGCCGGGAGGTCTTTGACTGGATCCTGGATCAGGGCTACTACTCCGAGAAGGACACCAGCAATGTCATCCGGCAGGTGCTGGAGGCTGTTGCCTACCTGCACTCGCTCAAGATCGTCCACAGGAACCTCAAGGTGGGTGATGGAGGGGTGGGAGCACCCATGGGTGTTGCCGTGCCCCCCACCCTGGCACTCACAGCCCCTGCACCGGCAGCTGGAGAACCTGGTGTACTATAACCGCCTGAAGAACTCCAAGATTGTCATCAGCGACTTCCACCTGGCCAAGCTGGAGAACGGGCTCATCAAAGAACCCTGTGGCACCCCTGAGTACCTGGGTGGGTGAGAGCCAGCCGGGTGCGCATGCAGGGGTGGGCAGTGCTGCTGGGGTCCCAGCAGGTCCCTGCTGTTCCTCACCACACTGGGGGGTCGTAGTGGGTCCCTCCTGATGGTCATAGGTGCCCCTGGCAGGTCCCTCCCATTCCCCGTCACACCCTGTGGGCTGATCCTGGGTTCTCCCAGTGGGTGCCTCCCACTCCCCATGATCCAAACAGCTGGGGTATTTGGGACCCCGGGGCAGGGTTGCTCTTGTGTCCCCTGCAGCTCCGGAGGTGGTGGGGCGGCAGCGGTACGGGCGGCCGGTGGACTGCTGGGCCATTGGCGTCATCATGTACATCCTGTGAGTGTGGGGTGAGGGCTGGGGTGGTCAGAGGGGCCTTGGGGACCAGGGGCTGGGCTGAGACCCCCACCACATCCCCCAGCCTCTCTGGGAACCCCCCTTTCTACGAGGAGGCAGACGAGGATGACTACGAGAACCACGACAAGAACCTCTTCCGCAAAATCCTGGCTGGAGACTACGAGTTCGACCCGCCTTACTGGGATGACATCTCGCAGGCAGGTGAGCCACACGCTGGGGGGTTCGTGGGGTCTCGTGTTGTCCTCCCCCAGCACTGACGTCCCCCTCTGTGCCCCCAGCCAAGGAGCTGGTGACGCGCCTGATGGAGGTGGAGCAGGACCAGCGGATCACAGCGGAGGAGGCCATCTCCCACGAGTGGTGAGGGGCGGTGGGGTGCGGGACTGGGGTGGGGGGCTGCTGGGGGCTGCTTATCCCTCCCCACCTCCCCAGGATCTCTGGGAATGCCGCCTCCGACAAGAACATCAAGGATGGAGTCTGTGCTCAGATTGAGAAGAACTTTGCCCGGGCCAAGTGGAAGGTGTGTGGGTGCGCCGTGTCTCAGTTTCCCCCGGTCCCCCATCGCGGGGCTGTGAGCCTGGTGGGGCTCCCCTCCGCCAGCCCCACGCCCCGCGCCTCTCCCCTGCAGAAAGCCGTGCGAGTGACCACGCTCATGAAACGCCTGCGGGCGCCCGAGCAGACGGAGACGGCGACGGCCGCGGCACCGGCAGCGGCCTCGGCAGCAGCCCCGGCCGCCACCCCGGCCCCTGCCGCCACCGCCGCCACCAGCCCGGCCCCCGCCGCCGCCGCCACGGACCCTGCCGCCGCTGCCGCGGAGCCCACGACCCCGGCCCCCGCCGCTGCCACTGAGCCCACGACCCCGGCCCCCGCCACTGCCACGGCTCCGGTCTCGGCCCTCACCACGGAGCCCGCAGCCCCCGCCGCCGCCACGGAGCCCGCGGCCCCTGCAGCCCCCGGCACGCCGCCCGCAGCCGCGCAGCCCCCGGCCCCCGGCACGCCGCCCCCCGCCACGAGTAACGGGGCCGGGGCGGCCGCCGAGCCCTGCAGCGAGCAGAGCGGCTGAGCGGACCCCGCGCCCCCTGTACATAGCCCCGGCATGGCCCCCCTGCCCCCGCCTGCGCCCCCTTTTCTACGCGCCCCGCCGGCGATTCGGCCGCGGGGCAGAGCCCTGCATGGCGCCCGTCCCCCCGTGTCCCCTCCCGCTCTCTCAGTCTGTCCCCCGCCGCCGTCCCCTCCCCCGGGGATGCCCAGAGAAGCGAGGCAGATCCCCCCGGCCGCACGCCCCGCACGGGGGCATCGCGGGGCCCCTCTGGACACGCGTGCACGTGCGGGGCCGCGCGGGACGGGGAGAGGGCCGTCCCAGAGACCCCCTCTCCGTCCTGGGACCCCCGGGGGGGGTCACGGGGACTCCCCGCACGGTCCCCCGTGCGTCGTGCCTGACGGACTCCCGGTGACCCCCCCGCGCCTCCTCCCCGGTTCCCGCTTTCCCCCCCCGCAGCTGCATGCCTGCAGGGCCGGCTCTGCCCGCGGCTGCCGCCCCGCGCCCCCCCCGCTGTATCTCTGGCAAATAAAGACCCCGCTGAGGACAAACTGAGACAGCACCAGCGCCGCCTGCCCTGTCTCTGTGTGGGGCCGGGGGTCCGCCGGGCGTGCCACCGGCACGGGGCTGAGCGGGACGCGACGGCAGCACTCGGAGCGGCAGCGGGGGCCGGGCACTGCGGGCAGCGGGGCCCTGCGGGAGTTGGTCCCCGTGAAGGTGCTTCGTGGCGCCGCCGCCCCGGGGTCGGTCCGAGCTGTGCGGGGGATGGCGGGACCGGCGGGCACAGGGACCCGGGGGCGCCCGCGGCGGGGCGCGGCCACGCCCCGCCACAGGCCACGCCCCGTCACAGGCCACGCGCCCGTCACAGGCCACGCCCCCGCGCCCCTCGCACCGCCACGCCCCCTCTGCCCTCGGTTTGCGCGAGGCTAGTGAGGTCACTTCCGGTCCGGACCGGAAGCGGTGGAGCGCGGCCGCGTTTGAACCGCGCAAAGTCGCGCGGCCTCTCCGGCACCGGCAGCGCCACCCCGGGACCACCCGGACCCACCCCAGCCTGCCCGGGACCCACCTGACCCACCCTCAGCCTGCCCGGGACCCACCCGGACCAACCTCAGCTTCCTCGGGACCCATTCCGAGCACCCTCTCCACACACCCCCTCTCCTGGCCCTCCCCGACGCCCCGTCCCGGTGCCCCCTGCCCCGTTCCCGCCATGCCCATCCGCGCCCACTGCACCATCTGCTCCGACTTCTTCGACAACGAGCGGGACGTGGCGGCCGTGCCGTGCGGGCACACCTTCCACCGGCTCTGGTGAGGGACGGGACGGGTGGGGTGGGTGCACGGGGCAGGCCAGCTGCCCCCGCGGGGTGTCAGCCGTGACCCCCCGCTCCGCTCTGAGGGGCGCTCGGGGCGGCCGCGGTGCTCGCTGGACACGGGAACGGGCGGCCCGGGGGGGCGGTGGGGACAGCGGCCCGGGTGGTGCTTCGGGAACGACTGGCCGTGGCACTCAGTGCCCTGGTGTGGCTGGCAGAGTGGGGCTGGGTCACGGGTAAGGCTCGAGGGTCTCGGGGGCCTTTTCTGTGACTGTGTCACTCCGCTGCCGGCGGGCTCCCTTCTCCCCGAGGGCCGGTGCCAGCTGTGCTGGATTGCGGTGAGGCCTCCCTGGCAGTTCCCTGCTGCTGCTGGAACAGTGCTGGAAGTGTCTGCGTTGGACGGAAACGGTTCTCCTGAGGAAATAAACCTTGTGTGTGGGGAGAGGGTGGGCACTTGCTTTCCTGGCTGACAAACCGGGAGCGGCACCACGGGTGTGATTGTCGCCCTTACCGGGCTGTGCTTCTCGGGCTCGCTCTCCTCCAGCAGCCAGCGGAGGAGGGAGAGCTTCCAGCGGTAACCTGCCAGCCCCAGGCCGTTACCCTGCTTCCGAAATAAACCCTTCCAGCGCGACGTGACGGCTCGGTTGCGAAATGCATTAGTGGCTCTGCTGGGGAGCACAGCAGGTTTGCATCCATCATCTCGGAGCAGAGAGCGTCCCAGTCCCGCCCGCTCGGCAGATCCGTGTTCAGTGACACCCCCTGGAGCTGCCCGCTCGGCAGATCCGTGTTCAGCGGCACCCCCTGGAGCTGCCCGAGCTGGATCTCGGCTGTCGCGTCCCGATATAGAGCAGCTCTTGTGCCGCGCCCTGCGCGGATCCGCGCGCTCCTCCGAAGCTGCGGTTGTTCAAAGCCTGTCCCCCAGAGAGATCCGAGCTCTGCGAAAGCTCTGCCCCGGTAAAGATAAGCTCACACGCTGAATTCAGCCGGGGATTGTCTCGGAGGCGCCCGTGTGGAACGCGGCGTTCCTGTCGGCCGCGCCGCTGGGCTGAAGACTTGTTCTGTTTTGGTGTGTAACGAGGAGCCACGTCCTGCTGCCTCCTGGGGAGCTGGGGTTGGCCCCTGGGAGCAGCACTCCTGGATTTTAAGGATTTACTACCTGTTTTGTGTTCCTTTCTCAGCCTCATCCAGTGGTTTGACACCGCACCGAGCCGGACGTGCCCGCAGTGCAGGATCCAGGTAAAGCCATCACCTGTGCACACCTCTCTGTGTCTGTGGCACAGTGCTCTGCAATGGCAGAGGGGTTGTGGCCTGGGGTGATGCCTGAGGTAGGAGACAGGGATTTTCTGTCACCTGGGACTCCCCAGAGGCTGAGAGGATGGACTCCCCTCTACAGCCCTTCTGGTCAGAGTGGGCTGAGGGTGCCCTGCCATTGTCTGCACTGCAGCTCCACCTGGAAGGGACTCTGGGTTTTCACAGATCTTATTTAGGCTGGGTAGGTATTGGCAGGATGACAGAAAGGGCTTCAAGGGGATAATGGGGACACCTGACTTGTGTTTCTGAAGTGCCCAGTTCCTTGCTCTCAGGTGAGGAGCCTGTTCTGCTGCATGTGGGCCTTATAACACATCCTGGCTGGGGAGCACTTGGTCCTCCCTTGAGGAGAGCAAAGGCTGGGAAGGGAGGGAAGAAAGGATGTGCTCTGCTTCTGAGATGGGAAGCTGAGTCTTGGGTTTCCAGTGGCTTAATTGGGACCTGAACTTCTTTGAAGTCCCCTGTGTCACCAGCCTTCATGCCGCCTGTAGGTCTTGGCGCGGAGCGGCTGCAGGAGATGTTTCCTTGCTCTCAGATGTAAATTTTTATCCAGCTGCAGCTCGGGCTTACTCTGTGTTCGTGCTTCTTTCTTCCTCTCAAGGTCTTGGCCCTTGTTCCTTCCCTGACTTGTTGATTCCCTCTGTTCTTCTCTGCCTCTTACATCTCTGGGTTACCATGGAGTTATCGCGAAATAACATCTTATGTGGCAGTAACCATGCAATTAGCTGGTGTCATGACTGTATATAATACTTAAAACACAAAGCTGTAACTGCATGGGGGAGGTGTGGAGAGCTATCAAATTCAATTACAGCACCTTCTGCCTGCAGAAAGCAGCACGTACTTCTGTCTTAGGATTTGGCATCATGTTAGCTTGGCGTCAGCTGCTTGGGCCTGAGCTGCCAGAGAACAGACTGCGCTCAAGTCAGAAATGTCTGAATCTTTCTGCTGAGGCTCAGGAGCTTGGCTGGAGCTGCACTCCCAAAAAACTGAGTGGGGGGTCTGCTGCTGTGCTGACGAGCCAAAGCAGAGCATCGGCACTAATGGCATCGAGCACGTGATCTCATTTGCCTTTCATGGCCTTGTCACAAGATGGTTCCTTCTCCCCCTCCATCTGTCTTCCATATCTGTGGTTTCCATATTTGTGCCCATGAACCTCTTCTGTCTCCTGTGTTTAGGTCAGCAAAAGACACATCATCAATAAGCTGTTTTTTGATGTTGCCCTGGAGGAGCAGGCAGCACCGGATGCAGAGACCTTGCAGGTAATTTGACTGGGGGTTCTTCCCTTGTGTGATGCTTCAGCCTCTTGGAAGCATGGCCTGTGCTCTCCAGGAGGTGCTTCCCAAGCTGGAACCTGCTGTGCTCATGTTTCTGACCTTGAGCACATCAGTCTCTACGAGGTGATTTAAAGTTCTCCCTGACCAAATCCCATGTGGTGACTCAAGAAGCTTCTTCTACTTTGCTGCTGTTCCTTCTGGTTCTCACCTTACTTGGAAATCTCCCGAAGCAGCATCACATCAAACTGCTGCTTCTCCCCTGGGAATGAGGCTACAGACCTCTTCTGGAGGACAGGAGAAGGGAAATCCCAGATGCAGTGAATTGCTGCTGGTGTCTGTGGCTTGGTTGCCCATGAGGTCTGCTAACCCCTCTGGAAAAAAGGGGCTGTTGGAGGAAGTGTCCCCTCCTCCCTTCTGTGCAGCTTGCACAGGCTGAAGGAGGTGGGGTGGGGTGGGGAGTAAGTCATAATTCCCCCAGAGATGTTAGGAAAGGGACTGCCTGAAGCCACACCAGCAGCAGTGGACAGTGCTCAGGCTGGGGCCCTGGGGGATCCTGGCTGGAGCTGGGGTGGTGGGTGGTGGTCTCCAAGTGCCACCCTTGGGTGTGGAGGGCTGGGAGTGAGTGGGGATGAATAAAGAGCAGCTGTGCCGTGTTCTCCTCCTTTGTGTGGATGAAACAGGGTTCCTTCTGTCTTGGAGTTATCTGTTCCCAAAAAAAAAGTGGTCAGCTGACCTTGGTATAACAGGACGGTTGTACCCTCTTGTGTTTAGAATCAGCATGTGCAGCAATTACCATAATTAGCAGTTGCCATGACAATTCTATATGTATATCGTATGCCTTTAAAATAAAGCCAGCCAGACTATAATGTCAGGAGCACTGTCGTTCTCCAAGACCACTAATTACAAAACTGAAGGCCAAAATCTGTGTGCTGAGGAAATGGAGGAGCATCTCTGGGCACTGGGGTCTGTGTGCCCTTGGAGCACATAAACATTGCCTTTGGTTACATATTCGTATCTGTTCTCACGAGTGTAATTAGATGAGTGACTCGGAAATGGGTTGACTGGAGAGAATTGCCCTAGAAAAGCTTTCTGTTCTCTCTCACCCCCACCCCAGGATCCAAGATGGGTTCTCCCAGCCTTCCCCCTCCAGGCAGGCTGTGCAGAGCTGTTCCCTTCTTTGCTCAAGGGCAGGTCTGTGGAGCTGCTCCTGCACAACAAGCTTGATGGTAACTCCTCCTGCTCCTATAAATCTTGTTGTGTGGCCGTCAGAGCAACATCTAGCCCCGAGTGTTCTGCCTGCTTAATGAGGGCACTGAGGTCACCAACGGGAAAGAACCAAATATTTTCTGTGTAAATTAGCATTGTTAGCTTGTGTTGGTATTTATTGCTATGTGCATTCGAGTTGCTGCTGGGCTGATACTGGATTGTCAACAGTTCCATGTGGTGTGCTGCCTTGTTTCTGGAGGATGTGGACCACCTTAATAACCATGGATGCCTTGTTCACCACGGGTGGGGGATTTAATATCCATCTAGACTGCAGCTCTGTTTGCGATGGGGTATCTGATTCAGGCCAGGCAGCAGTTTAGCAAAGCCAACATACAGTGAGCCAAGCCCAGGCTCTTGAGGCTGAGAAAAGAATTGGTGACATCCTTGGCCAGAAGGGTTTTCACCTGAAAAAGCCCCACAAATCCAAGGTTTGTGACGAACTACTGGGTGGCCCTCTGAGAATCTGGGCATAGAGTGGTATTTGTCTCTGTAGTCAACTGGAGCTGTATCTGTGCAGCCTACAAATGTTCTTGAATGAACATTTGGCCTCCTGCCATGAAAAGGGTGTGCTAGGAAGCAGAGTGTGTAGCTGTGGTCTGCTTGTCATCTTGGGGAGACAAGCCTGGGATCCTCTTTTGAGAACCAGTCTTAGGTACCCAGTGAAGTGGTCAGAAGAGCTCCCTCGTGATCTGAAACTTCTTCCTGTTGTTGCAGAATTATCCAAATTATCTGTTGGATAGTAATTGTCTTTGGTGCTGTTCCTCATTCTTGCGGCTGCTCTGAAATGTCTGTGGTCAAAGGAGTGCGGGGGCTGCTTTGCTTTCCATCCCCAGGCATAAACTTCAACAGAAGCACCAGAGGGAACCTGTATCCCTGGAGTAGCTTTGGTGGAGGATGAGGGATTTGAGATGAAGTTGATGAATGAGGTAATGTTACATAGCTGCCCGCAGTAGCCCAGGATTTCTTTGCTATCATGATAATTGGCACATCTTCTGAGCTCACTAATCGTTCCTGAATAGGACTTCTGAGGAAGCTACTCCAGAATAGTTCCTGCAGCAGAGTTAATTCCACCTCAGCCCTGCAGCAGTTGTGCCCCTGGGGGCAAATCCAAGTCAGCTCTGCTAGGCTTTGCATTTAGTCCCTTCTGCTTACCGAGCTTTACATCCCATATTCTCTCTCCTGCCTTTATTGTCACTAGCAGAGCTTTGCTCTGGTCCCGTCAGATCTGTGGTCACTGGCGGTGCTATTCTCGGCTCAGATTTGCATGTAGCATTCCGGGTTGTGCAGATTTGTGTGCTCTGCTTCAGTTCTGTGTTGGCATTTTATTGTGGTTTTATTCCGCTGCAGTTCCTGCCTGACTTGTTATGTGCTTTCCTCTGCAGTTCTCTAACACAGCTTTTTAAGTCATCTTCTGTTGACTCTTTCCTGCATATATTTCTCTCTCTCTCTGGGTTTTTATACATATATATATATATATATATATATATATAAAAATAGCCTCTCTTTGTAACCTCTCTACATTTCCTTTGGCTATTCACCAGCGTTAAGTCATATCACCTCATTATCACTAATTTAAACTACAGGGCATTTGCTGCCTCTTTCTGATCCTTGATGAGGGCGTTAGAAATATTTGATGTTCCTCAGACCCTTGTGGCACCCGGGAGATGTTGTGCACCCTCAGTTTCGTGTGGTATGGATTAGTTTCTCAGTGATCTGTTTCCAGCCATTCGATTGAGCTGTTAGCTCATATCAGCATCCTGAGCTGCAGTGACTTCAGTGTCTGTCAGCGTGTTTGATTGCATGCTCGGTTACCTTCTCAGGTGTTTGAGTGTGCCCTCCTGTCTCCCACCTGCATCCAATTAAAGTTCACTTCAGTTTAAAGAACTCTCAATAATCCAGTTAGTCTGGCAACATCCCTGCCTTATTGCCTTGTTTAGGTAAAACATTATAAAAATTGTTCCTGCCTGATTTCCTGTATTTCCCTGAGAGCCTTCCAAAATTATTCAGCTTAAACAAGATGACTGACAGTGTGAGAAACACAAGGTTGACAAGGCTAAGACAAAACTGCGATCCTCTCTTCCCCCACCGAAGGATGCCAGTTGGAGGTGCTCTTTGCGTTCCCTGTGATAGTCCTGGCTTGTAACTCCGTGCTTGCTGTTTCTGTGTTCCCTCCTTAGCACCTGCCTGGTGCAGACATCCTGCTGAGAACCCTCTGGTCCCTTTAGGATTTGGTGAAAGCATCTCTACAGGGTGTTTCCTAATCGGGTTCTCTGTGTTGTGTTTCAGAATGAACTGGACAAGGTGAAGGCTCAGCTCTCCATGAAAGGTGAGTTCCAGCTGCCTGCAGGGGGTTGGCAGCCCACAGTTGACAGGTCCTGGGCTCTATCAAGTGGCTTGACCAGGCCTGAGGAACCTGTGTGCAGAGCCCACCCCTCTCTGAAACGGTGCTGGCTGCAAACTGTTTCACTGGTACAGCTTCTTCAGAGCTTCTCCTGGGGTGAGACCACCTAAAGCTCTGTATGACAGAGCCCAGGCCTGCAGCCTGGCCCAGCTCTGCTGTAACTCAGGAGCTCACTGTGAGTTTAGACACACGGATGCAATTTTACTTGCCCCTCTTCCTAATCACAAGCTACAGAACTGCAGCACAGCTCTATCCGGAGCAGGCTTGAAAGCAAAGCCCTTGGTTTGCTCACTGGGTAACTCACAGCTGCATGTGGCAAAGGCTCACTCCCTCCAGCAGATGAGAGGGTGAAAGTGGTGTCCAAGAGCAGCAGTGGGAAGGCTTTGGATTTGTTTGGCTGTTGCAGTGCCACATGTGTCGCGCGAAGAGCAGACGGAGTTCAGCGTGTGCGCACTTCCATTTTCCCATCTTTAATTTTAGAGGATGTTTGAGGGAGGCAGGAAAAGCAAAAGCCCTGGAGACTTGTCGATGGGTTTTAAGCATCGTCTGTAGGCAGCCTGTCATCAGAACATGAGTCATGAGCAGCGAAAGGAAAATGTCAGTCTAAGTGACAGAAATCCTAAAACATGCTAGCAGAAGGGAAAAAAAAAATGTTTAAAGAATGCTGGGGGCTCACCCACGCCCTGAGAGTTGTCTTCCCTCTGTGTTCCCTGCGTGCACGAGACAGACGTGAATAGCCAGTAGAATGAGGATTCGGTCCTTAGCCTGAGAGCAGAATTGGACGGTCTGCACAGCTCTATTCTGAGGCCTGTTCTCCTGCCAGCTCGGTTGAGTTTAGTGTCTTGGTAGAGAGCCAGATCTTCTGGGGAAGGTGGCTGGGATTCTTGCTAGGATGTTATCCAAGAAAAACTGCTCGAAGGCCTGCTAATCTTCTCGGCTCCTGGTGAGTAGAGGTTGGATTTGACATTCCCTATCCCATTCTCTTCTCATATTGGAAATGCGAAGCTCCTTCCCACCTCCTGCCTCCTTTGCTGTGGGTACTCTGCTCTCTGCTGGTTCCTGTGTATAAGTTCTCCATGTGAAGCTGTGCTCTGCTCTGTGCTGTGCTCTGCAGAGGACCTGTGGAACTGCCAGGCTCAGATCAGCTTGCAAATGGCTCAAGAGGTGCTGAGCTCCAAGCAGACCCAGCAGGTGCTGTGGGAGGCACTCTGAATGAGCTGAACACTCATTCCTGCAGCACGGAGAGCTTTGACTCCTGCCATCTGCCTCTGGGCAGCTGGGAACGGAGGAGGGGGAAACCCTAACTCTTCTGGTGGGTGTGGAGTCCCTGCAAATGCAGGGGAGCATCTCCAGGCTGTGCTGGTGAGAAAGGGTTATGCAGATCAATGGAGAAGCCACCCACCTGCTTCTTCTGGGTTACGTTCCTCTCCTTCCCCAGTCCCACGTGGCTCTTCTACTCTCTGATCAAGCAGTGAAGCTGCACTGCAGGTCATACTTCCACAGGATATGGTCGCACAATTTGAAACTGGATTGCTAGGAGAACAAGCTTTTTGGAAAGGCATTGTTTGGCTCTCCACTCTTGTCAGGCTGGAGCCAGAGGCGATTTTAGCAAAGACTGAAATGCTGAGCTGAAAAATTCACCCTGCTCTCAGCAGGATTAGGTGGAGGGGTGCTGCTTTCCCTCATTACCCAACTGCTTTGAGCTTTCCAGCAACTCTGGCTGTTCCCTGCATAGATCTGTCAGCTCCTGATGGTGGTTGTTGCTTCCTGAACTGTTCTTCTCTTGTCTCAACAAAACAAATCAAAATCTGGTGGTTTTTTTTCCCACCACCTTCTCTCTGGTGGTCAGAGGCATGTATTCCTGGTTTGCCTGGGGGAGGAACAGCAGGGCTCGGGTTTTATGACCTGCAAAAAGTGGGCACTTGGGGAATCCACTTAATCTGTCATGTGTCCTGCAAAGTCCCCGATGTCTCTGCTTCTTGCCCTTCACAATGTAGGTGCTGTGGTGGTGGCAGATGCCAGAGTATGGTGTACCACTGCATGCAGCTGCCCAGTGGCACCCAAAGGGCTTCCTGGCACGTGAGGCTCCATGTGGAGAGGACAGGCTCGGAGCTCTGCTCTCCAGCTCTGTGACAGCATGGTGTAACTCAAGAGGAATGATTTCCTTGTGCAAGCCTGGCTTTGAGAAAACGCAAGAGTTAAGATGCATCATCTTAACGCTAGCAGGGCTGGCACTGGGAAGCTATTAAAGGGAGTTTTTTATCTTTAGTAAAGAAATCTTGAAGCCTGCTGGCACTGAGAGAAGCAATTGCTCAGTACAGAACCTGGTGCAGACAGCACTTAGAGAAATGGCTCTCTCCAGGAACGGCCAAATCCTGGCAGCCTGGAGCTGGGATTGCAAGCACTGTGTGTGCTCCAGCTGCTGTGGGGCAGCTGCAGTCTGGGTTACTGGGCCATGACCTTTTTCTTTCTTCTTTTCTTTTCCAGAGAAAGAAAAGCGAGAATGCCAGGCTGTTGTGGATGGGCTGAGGGACACTCTGGATGTGCGCAATGCCACGATAGAGTCGCTCCAGAAGGTGCTGGGAGAGACAGAGATGCTGTGCTCCTCTCTCAAGGTACCCTTCCTGTCCCCAGCAGGACTTCAGCACTAACCATTGCACAGTCAGCGTTAGTTTTGCTGAAGGTCCCTCTAGGTCCTGCTAACAAAGAGCTTGTGCTGGTAGGATTTTGAATCTGGTGCCTGGGTTTTCATTTTGTTTTTATTTATGAAGCAAGTGGTGTCGCTGGACTCGAGGTCCTGCGTGTGCTCTGCCTGGAGGTGATTCAGAGGCACAACAGCCAGGCCTGTGGTTTGTGTACAGGTGGGTGTGTGCTCAAGGCAGAGGTGGCCGTGGTGAGGGAGAGTTGCCAGCCTGGCCTGGGGGGTGTTGCTGAGCCTTGCTAATGAAGTGGCAGTGCCGATCATAAAGGTAGCAGCGTGAGCCTAGTGTGGGAACTGGCCCCAGCACCCCATTGCTGAAACGCTGGCTCCCTGTGGTAGAATGTTCTTCTGAAATGGGTTTAGGCCAGGCAGGATTCAAGGAAAATTAGTTTCTTAGTTTGACTGGGGGAGAAATCAAACTGAAAAATATGGAAGGGGAGTTGCAGGCTTCTGCTGAGTGGGATCTGATCCAGCTAACTCTCCTGTCTCTCCTCCCTTGCCAGGGCTTTGCTTCAGTTAGGTTAGTAATGTTGTGAAGTCCAGGGATCAAATATTCCTGTTATGTTTCAGCATGCAGTGACTCAGTGTGTAGTCATGTAGTGTGCGTAAACAGCAAGAGGAAAAGGGTAAGAGCAGGAGTGGTTTTGTTGGGGTGCCTCGTAGCAGCTTTGCCTTGGGTGGGCTGGGCAGTCTCTGCTGTTGAGGGTGATGTGCCTGTCTCAGGTAGATGGGGTGCAGGTAGAGGGGGTTCTGAGTTGCAGGCTGAAAGATTGGGTAGGGGTCAACTGCACTTCCCAAGCTCTCTGCCCCTTGGAGTGCGGGTCTGACCCAGTATCCTAAACTACATCATATTCCTTGACCTGCAAGGTCAAGTGGCCCAGGGAGAGCCTGTAGATGTGTCACGGGGCTGTCCTGCTGTACACCACCTGCAGCTGGGCTTTTCTGGGAGGAACCAGTTCAGGTCTAACTGACACTAGAAGGACAGAGTAATGAATTCATGCTAGACAGGCCTTTCTGTGAGCCAGCACAACTCTTTTTACCCAATCATGGAGTTATATCCAATCTACTGGGTGTAAAGGCAGACGGGACCTTGGGCGTGCCAGAGATGCTTGTGGGATCCCGGATGTATCAGTGGCAAGATACTTCTGATGCTCCCTACTCCAGCAGAAACAACTGGGACCGTGCTTGCTACTGGACTCAGTATCTCTCTGCTTGGCTTTCCTGCCTTGACACTTCCAGAGGAAGCTCTGTGCTTATCTTGCCTGTTGCAAAACCTTCTCTGTGTGCTTAAGTCCCTTTAATGAAAGCTGGGCAGGGCAGAAGGATTAGGGACCTGGAGGTATCTTTTCTGTGGTGTACGGGGTTTCCCAGCCGAATGCCAAGCACTGTCTTATACTGCATCATTAAAGATTAAAGCACTAAACTTCTGCAGTGAAAATACAGGCTTAACTTGCTGTGACGCAGGTTAAGACTGCGCCGTTCCTGTCTTCTGCTGGCACTGTCAGCTGCTGCTGAACCTCCCTGTGAGGGTTTGCTGCTGTTTCAGGCTGGCTGAGGCTGGGGACTCTGCTCCAACCAGGCACAAGGCGCTGCTGTGGGGATCTGAAGTGTAGAAGGTTCTGTTTAGGGAAAGCCAAAGGCTCTGGTTAAGCAAGAGTAACATGTGAGCCTGCAACACCCTCCCTCCACAAATTCCCGGTGGTTTCACAGCTGTTTGGTTTCTGTGGCAGGAAGTGGATAAAATCCCTTAACTTCTGTGTGGGAAGGAGCTTTACGAAGCGATGGTCCTTTGCCAGGCCTCTCCCTGGAGTCAGCACTGTGCTGAAACCAGGCCCGGAGCCTTTCGAAGTTGCTGTGTGAGGTGCCCAGGCACACACAAACCTAGACAGCACAGATGCATCGGAATGGTGCTAATTCAGCTCTCCCCATCCTCTGCCACACTGCAGATGTGTGCTTTTCCAGCTCAGCTGAGGTTCTGTGTTGCTGCTGGAGAGCCTGGAGGGGCGATGGCTGCAATAGGCTTGCAGCAGGTGAGCAAAGTGCCTGGGTTTGTGTCTTGTTTGGCTGAGGTCTCCCAAAAGAGACCCACTCATTCCTATTTATGCTCTAAGCAACTAATGGCAGGGAGAATAGGGAGGCTAAAGCAATTTGCTGTGCATGCAGGAGAAGGTGACAGCCAGGTTTGCTTGCTGTGGACTCCGTTGCTTTGTAAAACAGATTGTCACTGTGTACAGGGCACTGTGCAGCCCCTCCAGTGCTCCCAGCAGAGAGGGGCTACGATATGGTGTCAGCTCCAGCCTCACCTTGCGATTAGCACTGAGACCCTGCTGTGCTGGTGGGGGACAGAGCTGGGGGTGCAGCGGGAGGGAGCTCAACTGTCCCTAATCCTGGGCTGCTGAGGTAGTGATAGCATTAAGAGCCAGTGTACGCTCCCAGCTGCCCGCAGTGCGCATAAGCCAGGATGTTTCTCCGACAATCCCTGGAGCCTTCCTAATGGTCTGTGTTGTGCTTGCTTCTCTGCAGAAGCAGATGAAATTCCTAGAGCAGCAGCAGGAGGATAACAGAAGTTCAAAGGAGGAGGCCCGCCGTCTGCGGAACAAGCTGAGAACCATGGAGCGGTGAGATCCGGGGTGCTCCCTGGGCCCGGCAGGCTGGGCTGCACACCCCTCCCCTTCCTGGAGAGGGAGGGAGGGGTCCTGCTGGACCTGCTGCAGTGTCCACCTTCACATGCTGGATCACCTTACCTGTAAGGTTGGAAACTGCTGCATTAGCAGGCCTGCCTTTGCCTGTCCCTGCTAGGTTTGTAGGCAGCTGCTCTCGTTGAAGAGCAGCAAGGCATGGTACTGGCCTCATCCCCAGTGCCCCAAGCATGGCTGTGTGCCATTCCTGCTATCAGAGGATGCTGGGGCAGAATGCCAGCCCAGGAACACAGTCAGCCACAGGGCTATAGGGACCAAGAGCTGGGGCATCAGCTCCATATGCACTCTATGTGTACAGCTGCCCCTTCTCTAGTCCAAATGGTGCCACACTTCCCTAGCGAAAAGCCCTGCTTGAGGTGAGGCAGCGGTGTCTCTTCCCTCATGACACCCAGAGTGTCTGCAGCAGGAGCTCAGGCTGCACCAACCCCATGGGGGAAAGCAGGGCTGCTGTTGTTTCCCCAGCTCTGTTTGTGACTCCTGAGCTTGAGGGTATGTTTTTGTTTGGTTTCTTTTGTGCAGGATTGAGCTTTTGCTTCAGAGCCAGCGCCCCGAAGTGGAGGAGATGATCAGAGAGATGGGAGTCGGGCAGGCAGCAGTTGAACAGCTTGCAATCTATTGTGTCTCACTGAAAAAGTAGGTGCTGCAGGCTTGGCGCAGCTGGCTAGTGCTGTCCTATCCTAACCTCAGCCCAGGGAGACCCTCTGCTGAGTAGCAGCAGGCACATGGGCTCTGCGGGGCTCTCGCCGCCTCTTCGGGCTTCCACTGGGTTTTGACTGACACATCCCGGGGACCTAGTTTGGAGCCTGTCACACTGAACTGTTCCTGTTGTCACTGTAGTGACATGTGTGTCACCATGGGAACTGTCTCCAGAGTTGTCAGTGCACCTATGAAGTGATGATGATTATTCCCTCCGCTTTCCTCTCGCGCCCGGGGGGAAGCGAGCGGATGAGGAGCTCCGGGTTGTGCCCTCTGCAGCCCTGCACTGTGCAGCTGTGGCCTCTGGCGTGCTCTGGCAAGGCAAGTCTGCACTGCTGCCCTCCCCTACCTGGAAATCCATCTGGTCCTGCTAGGCAAAAACACAGGTTTTTTTTGGGTCCGTTCTGATGGCAGCTGAGTAACTGCAGCTTTGGTATGAAGCTGTAATGAGGCAAGTGTCCCTGTGGTGTAACTGGAAGTGAATGTGCATGGCCAATAGTGTGAAGTCTCTGAAAAGTCACTTAAATCAAAGTCCCCTATTTGCTGCCAGCATGAAGACTGTGCTCTGTTGTCTGTCTTTTCCATTGGCAACTGAAATGTCTCTGGCTCTGGTTTCCATTTTGCTGGTGGAATCAGGCATGATATCCCTTGCAGGTTTTTTCTCTACCATGGGGTAGCAGACTGTGTGACACAGTGTTGGTACACTCAGCTCTGTTCCCTAAGGGGCTTTGTGTTTCCTGGGTTTTCTCTGGTGGCTCTGCAGTTCCAGAGCTTCAAATTAAGGGTTTAGGCTTGCCTGTGAGAAGTTCTAGCTCAGTCATCTTGCAATCAGTGTGACTCTTTGGGTCTCTTTGCAGGGAATATGAGAACTTGAAGGAGGCTCGGAAGGTCTCTGTTGAGATGACAGAGAAGCTGAAGAAGGAGCTATTTTCTGTCAATAACAAGGTAAAGGGGGGAGCGTGAGTCACCAGGGTGACATCTGGTCTATAGATCCCCAAGGCCTCTGCAGTGACCCACTCCCACACTGAGCACTACCTGGCTGTTACGGGCGTGTGGAAGGTCAGGCTGGGGTTTCTGGGTCAGGGTGTGATGCTGCGGTGAGCGAGTGGCTCATGGGCTGTTGTCAGGAGTGCAGTCTCTGAGGACAGTGGTAGGGCAGCTTGTGCAGAGCCACAGTTTGGCAGGGAGCCTGGGCTGGAAGGCAGCAGCACACAGGTGCTCCACTGCTCCAGCTGGGTTCTGGAAGTAGCACTTCCTTCCTCCTGCCACACTGCTGAGCGCTCAGCTGACAGCCCCTCCTTCTGCAGCACTGGGCCCCTAGGAAAGGTGGGAAGGGGCTTGGAGCCAGTGTCAGTTGAGCAGGGCTTAGCCCTGGCTTGGCACAACCAGTCACACCCAGCCTTGTGCCTTCAGCCAGCTGAACTGGGCCAGGGCTCCTTCATCTTGCTGTGGCCAGGCAGGAGAGGTTTCCAAAGCGCAGTGAGGACATGCAGGTGGCCCTGCACAGAGCCTGCCTGGGCTGGTCCTGAACTGGTGCAGAGCTTGGGAATGCTGACATGCCTCTGCTGACATGTGCTCCCCCCTGCTCCAGGCCTGGCTGGGCCTTGTCAGCTCAGGCCAAGAAGCACTTTGTCTGGTCTGGTAGCACGTCCCCGTGAAAAGTGTGTGCCTGCAGCCTCACTCTCCAAGGCACAGGTGTTCCCTGGGGCATCCCCGTGTCTCAGTCAACAAAGTAAGAAGCTGTGGGTGGCTTTGGCCTATTTTTGTTTCTCAGCCATAGCTGTTGTCCCTTCAAACAAAGAAGGAGGTTTTCAGATTGCTGTGCTGTGCCCCAGGAGTGTTAACCCCCTACACAAGGTGCTGCTGCTGGAATTCAGCTGTTCCAGGCTGAGTCAGAGCCAAGCTGTGATAACTGCTGGGTCAGGAGGATGCGAGTCAGTGCACTCAGGGCTCAGGGCTTGGCTGACAGGGAGCTGAGTGTACCCACAGTCTGTGGGCTGGCCCAGTCTCTGGGACCCACAGAAGTCTCTGATGTGGTAGCCATCCACTTCCCGACCCCTGCTCCTGGCATGCTTCCCTGTTGAATCAGGCTTGTCCATGTGCCAGCACTGCTGATGCACAGCCATCCTCCAGCCTGTGGTTTGTAATTCCTGTGCTCTGGTGTGTCCAAAGTCCTGCAGGAATTCAGAACGCAGCCACCAAGTGTTGGAGCAGGGAAAAACTGTTGCTGTCAGGCATAAATGTTCAGGAAAGGCTGGGCAAGCAGCCCTGGAGATCCCTCTGCAGGCAGCTTGTGGAAGTGGGTAGGGATTGGCTTGTGCTGGTACAGGAGAGGTTGGTCAGACTGATATAGGAAAATTGAACCCTTGAACAGGGGAAGTAGCATGTGGTGCAGAGCCCACTGCTCTCACGGGGTCTGCAGTCTCCCTTTCCCAGGTGGTGTAACCCACACTGCTGTTGTATCCTGCAGCTGCAGAAAACGACTTCAGACTTGGAGAAGACGCAGGAGGAGTTAGAAAGCACCCAGAAGGATCTGAAGAATGCAGACAAAGAGATCTTGGTGAGAATATCATTCCTCAGTCTGCAGTAACTGGCAGCTGGCCATGGCCTGCAGCTGCAAAGCCAGGAGTTATGCTGGCTTTTGCTCAGTGACTAAGTTTCCCAGCCCACTTCTGAGCTCCACCTGATGCTGATTTATGGAAAAGGGGCAAAGTATCTACTAGTAAATCTTTCCTTATCTCACTGTCTGCTTTCCCTTTTCCCTCTAGAGTTTGAAGAAGAAGATAGACATCCTGCAGGACACTCTGAAGGTCCCATCTGTAACCAGAGAGACACTCAGTCGCCTAATCTTTGAGAGGTTAGTGAGCTGCATCCTCAGATACAGGTCAAGGATGGTGGTCATGGGTCCAGAGCAGGAGCTGACAGTTTAATTAGCTGGGGAAGCAGAGATGTACTAGTCTAGGAGGTGTTGCAGTAGTATTGTTGTTTTGTTTCTTATATCCTTTCTCTTGTGGCTGACCTGGAAAAAGTGTGTATCTCAGAGGCTTTGGGTCAGGAGCAGGTAGAGGAATGGCCTGAGTTTTCAAAAACTCTTTGTTACTATATCCTGCCAGGGAAATATCCCTAAAGCTTCTCTTCTGGTTGCTTCAGAGCTGGCCTTCTGGGGAGCATGGCACCGTGTATGGGAACCAGAGATCTTAGCCAGGCAGAGGAACCTAGCCTGAAAAATGGCATCTCATGTTTTTATCCAGCCTTTCTTGTGAGGAGCCTGTGCCATTACCCCAGTACAGCAAGCTGGGCTGTGTGCACAGAGCAGCAGTGTGATTCCCTGGGCTCTGGGTGCTGCTCTTGTAGCGCAGCCCATTTGAGGGGGAACAGTAGTTTGGGGCATTGGCTTTAAACTCTGAGGTTTGGATTGTCCTTCCTTTGACATGCAGGCAGAACGGGGCTCTGCCTCTGGTCCCACTGTTGTCCTTGTGTGCAGCTCTGCCTTCCCTTCCCCTGCTGGGTGGCCCGTGGTGGCCCCATGGCTGACGCTTTTCCTGGCCTTGCAGCCCCGTTCCCGTGGAACTGCAGCACCCGAAGCTGCACCGCCCGGCCCACAGCGATGAGATCAACCTAGATGCCACTTTTGATGTGGACACCCCTGAGCATCAGCCCTGCACATCCCCCTTCAGCCCTGCAAAAAGGCAGAAGCTGGATAAAAGGCCGTGAGTTCCCCCTCCTCTCTCTGCTTCTAAAGGAGATCAAAGTCTCGCTGCTTTGGAAGTTGCTGTGTGAGATCAGATAGCTCTCCAGCTGCCTGATGGCGTGCTGCAAGCTTTGTCGTCATTCGCTTGGCCTTGTCTGTCCTTGCCTGCTCCACTTGAACAATAAATCTCTGCTGATTTGCTCCTTGGGCTTCTTACAGGCCTCCCGTGGTAAATCTGGCAAAGAAAGTTCTGAAGCAAACAGTGGAGGTAAAAGAACTAACCTTGATTTTCTGTATCTCCTCTTTGATTCTGCTGTTAATAAGCTTGGGATAAACGATCCATTTTCTCCATGTAGAAGGCACTGTGGTCATAGACCAGCCCATCTATAGAACCACAGTATGTGCTTCAAAGTGCTTTCCTTGATGGTCTCCTAGAAACACTATTGCTGCCTCGGGCCTCCTGGAATTGGGCAGGAGAGGGAGGGTGGAGGCCCACGTGCTTCTTGCTGATGATTTTACCCCAGGTGTGCTTGGCAAATACCACATGGAGCTGACCACAAGGGCTGGGGGTCAGCTGAAGTGGCTGTTCCCAGCCTTGCTGGGGGGCAGTGTCCTGCCTTCCGGGCACTGTTCCTCACGAGCACCAGTGGGAGGTTGGAAGCTGCTGGTTTTCAGCCTGACATGTGGTATGGCAGTAGCCATTATCCTAAATAGCTGTCTGTGTTATTAGTGCTGCCTGTATGTGGACTCCTTTACCCACCATGATCTCCTGAGTGGGCTTTTCTTGGGTTTTTTTTGTGGGACAGAACTGGGAGGATGATGTGGAGGATGATGCTCTTAAAGGACTCATGCCAGCATTCATCAGGAACTCTGCTCTCTGCAAGAAGCCATCTTTGGGCAGCTTGCTGGGTTCCCACAAGAACAGGGGCATTGTAAGTATGACTGTCCAGTTGGTGAGTGTGTCCAGGGCTGGCAGTGCCACCTCTGTCCTGAAGTGACCCTGCAGGAGGAAGCGAACCAGGCTTTTACCTTGCCACATACTGCGTGTGGAAAATAAATCTAGGAGCACAACCTGGCTACTTCCCAGTCCTCCTGCTTCCTGCAGAGCTCCGGGGATGACAGATGCTCATTCCCTTCCTGGCAGCAGACTAAGTGGCTCTCTCTGTCCTATTCGTCTGCCTCCTTGGAGCTTTGGGTGTTTTCCTTGTACTCCTCTGTCCCAGTGACAAAATCCTAAGCCTTGCTTGGAAGGCTCAGCCTGCCTCAAGAAGTGCCCAAAATTCCCAAACTTTATTAATACCCTTCAGTCTGTCTTTTTCCAAAGGTGAGGGCTTAGCACAAGTGCTGAGTTCTTCCAGGTGCTGTAACTCCTCTCCAAAAGCTGTGGTCTGCAAGGCTCTCCCTTGTCCATAACCAACACGAGGAGAGGTAGCCATGGCTCTGTGCTGCTGCTCCAGGCTCATTTGTTTCTCTCTTCTAGGTGAGGACAGGGTACGATGGCATGGGAGGCAGAACGAAGTTCATACAGCGTGTATCCTTTCCTGCAGCTCATGTGGCAGTAGGGATGCTGCACCTCATTTCTGTTCCTCCTCTTTGCTCTCAGCCATCTTGAGGACTCCTCTGCCCCCCAGTCAAAAAAAATGGACAAGGACCCTCAAGGAACTGTCTGATTTCTCTCTGACTCTGAACAAGTCTGAGCTCAGCAAAGGCGTCAAGGACCTGAACTTGCTGGGAGCACCTGTGGCTCGTTCAGGGGAGCACATCAGTTAGAAATCTGTGCAATTTGCAGGGACTGCCTGTGCCCTTGAGATCTTGGAGCAGCAGTGTGGCACAGCCTCTTCCTGGCCGTGTGCCTGCCAGCCTGTGCAGCTGGAGCCTTCATTCCTGCGGGATGCTGCTGCTCTGTGGTGAGGAGTGGCTGGGCTGAGCTCACCCTGTGGGTGTGGAGCTGCTCCTCCCTTGGGGTTGCTCCTGCAAGGGCAGGCTCTGGCTGCTCTGCCCTTCCCTGCACAGTGCACTGGCCCTGAGTGTCTTGAAGCTCAGATGTACACACTTAAATTCTGTTTTGTGTGCGAGGGGGTAGCTTAGAATCATCAAGGTTGGAAAAGAGCTCTAAGATCACAGAGTCCCCCAGCACTGCCAAGCCCACCACTAAACCATGTCCCTCACCACCGTATCTACGTGTTTTCTGAACCCTACCAGGGACAGTGATTCCACCACTTCCCTGGGCAGCCTGTTCCGATGCTTGACCATGCATTCAGTGAAGGCATTTTTCCTGATATCCAATCTGAACCTCTCCTGAGTGGGAAACATTCCTTGACTCATGGGACAGGTGCGTGTCTGAGCTCTGCTGCTGTGAAAAGGTAGCAAAGCCTTTGCTGTCCTGCAGGGAGTTTTTCCTTGGGTGTAGATAGATGTATGGGTCCTAGGTCTGTGGTTCAGGCTGGCCTGCAGCAGGTGCTGGATCACTTGTGTCCCAGGGCACTGGTCTGTGCTTTCCTTGACAGTTTCACCCCCAGACAAACCTGGCGGAAATCCGTCCGTTAGCAGTGAAGAGCAAGAAGAAGGTGTCCAGGCCAGCATCTGCAGCTGCTTCCACATCTTCCTCCAGCAGCAACCAGGCCAGACTGGACAGTTTCCTGCAGTGAAACCCCCTGGCTTCCTGGGAGAGGCTGGGAAGGGGCTGCAGGGAGAGCACACTCACCCAGAGCCTGGCACAAAGCAATGTGCAGCCACCACTGTGTGGGGGTGCTGTTTGCAAAGCACTGACGGTGCCTTGTGGGTGAGACAAGCTGCCCTCTGGATAATGCTTGGACTGAGTTACCCACCTCATTCTACCACTCCTTCCTTCTTTTTTCATGCAGAATCAACAGGGGGGTTTTTTGTCTTCTGGCCTGCTCAGAGCTCTGCAGTTGCTGCTGCTTTGGGCTCTCAGACATCAGACACCAGGTGGAACTGCATTTCTTGGATGCAGCCACAAGCTAGAGGTGTGGAAGGGGTATCTGGGATTGGGAGTCTGGGGGAGGAGCAGGGAGAAGGGACCTGGATCAGCTCCATGCCTGATGTAAATAGTTCCAAGAAAGTTTCCTGGAGGAAGAAGTGTGCAGAGCAGGCTGTGTTGCTGTGGAATGTGTGTATATTCATCATCAAATTAAACACCTTCCCTTGACCACAGGCCTGTGTGGGCTGGGGAGACCCACAGATGGGCCTGGGGGCTGTGCTGCCCTACCCTGTTTTGAGCCATGAAGTCCACTGAGTTCTTGCAGGCTTGGCACTGACACTGCTGACTGGGGAGAAGGGTGTTGAG
Organism: Myiozetetes cayanensis; assembly: GCF_022539395.1. Lineage (NCBI taxonomy): Eukaryota > Metazoa > Chordata > Aves > Passeriformes > Tyrannidae > Myiozetetes > Myiozetetes cayanensis. The sequence continues at coordinate 16,997,372 of NW_026087389.1, forward strand.
GTGATGCCCTGCCCTGCTTAGAAGCAGAGATAGGTGTGCTGGTATGACCCCTGTGCTTGGCATGTGTTTGTGTGAAGCTTGTTTAGGAATTTCTATTTTTTTAATAAGACTGTAGAGTGGTTTTGTTATTTTGTAACTGTTCTGCCTAGCGATTTGAGGATTTGGAATGGCCTGAAGAGGTGCTGAGGAATGGCTCCCTTCAGGGGAGGGGGAGAGCGGTGGGGCTGAACCTGTCTGGGCTTCTTCAGCTTGAAGACATGGAACAGGAGCTCCCATCCTGCCCCCTGAAGCAGGGCTGTCCGAGCCGCAAGGAACAGACGTGGTGAGGCACCTAATGCAGCACTCTTGTACAAATCTGATGTTTCCCATTTCCAGCTGCTTCAGGCTGGAAGTCTTAGTTCCTGGACTGGCTAAAAAACGTGTTTTTAGGGAATAAAATATACTGCTGTGCACGCTTGTTAACACAAGTGGCTTCTGAGTATTTTCTACCCTGTGGAGGGCTGAGCTCGGGTGCTGAGTGCGGGGTGATTGATGGGCCTGACCCTTCAGAAACCTTTGTTGGCAGCTCTCAGGTGCCTGTGAAGCTCAGCCCCGTGGCTGTGTGGCTCAGGGTCCCTCCCAGCCCAGACAGCAGTGCCTGTGTGAGCTGGACTTGGTTTCTGTTAGACTGCTGCTCGATCTGTGGCTCCCCAGTGCTTTAATCTGATTTCTAGACAAAAAAATCATACTGGTCAAAAAAATCCCTATACTCCGACTGTAGGGAGCAGAGGAGCTGGGGCACATCAAAAGCAGCGTGATTAGCAGGTTGATTGTCCCCTTCTACTCTGCTCTTGTGAGACCTTACCTGGAGTGCTGTGTCCAGCTCTGGAGCACCAACATATGAAGGATGTTCCAACCCCTTCCACCAGGTTCAGAGGAGGCCATGGAGATGCTCTGAGGGCTGAAGCACCTCTGCTATGAAGACATGCTCAGAGAGCTGGGGATGTTCAACCTGGATAAGGCTCCAGGGAAACCTTAAAGCCCTTTTCAGTGCCTAAAATGGCTCCAAGAGAGCTGGAGAGGGACTTTGGACAAGGGACTGGAGTGACAGGACAAGGGGAAATGGCTTCACACTGACAAGAGAGCAGGGTCAGATGGGATATTGGAAAGAAATTCTTCCCTGTGAGGGTGGGGAGGCGCTGGCACAGGTTGCTCAGAGAAGCTGTGGCTGCTCTGCCACAGGAAGTTTTAATGGCCAGTTTGTACGGGGCATTCTCACTTTCCAGGGACTTGCTGCTTCTGGAAGTTGTTTCTGACGGGGTTTTGTTTTGGTTTATTGCACATACGTGTTGCCCCCACCCAGAACTGAAGCTGTTTCACTCTTCCTCAGTGATTTCAGCTCCTCCAAAGCTGTCTTCCTCCTAAATTACATCTTCTACACCTGCTGCCCGTGGGACGGCAGCAAGCTCCAGCCGCCGGCACTCCCTTGCCTGGGCTGGGGACGCGGAGCCGGCAGGGAAGGGGCAGAGGTGCCGTTTTTCCCGGTGCCTGTAGGAGCCGGTTTCTATTTCGGTGCGAGCAGAGGTGAGACCGGCCCCAGTTTCCCGTTTATTTTGGGATTTAGCGCGTGTGTGTTGACTCACAGCCCATAAAAAGCAGCCGCCGGGCTGTGTCGGGTCTCGGCTCCGGCGGGGCTGCCGCTCCCGCGGGCGCCTCCGGGTCCCCGCCGGGGTCCCCCCGAGGGGGTTCTCCCCGTGCCCCCCGGTGTGGGCAGCGGGGACCCCTTCATGGGGACACGCTGACACCGCACCGCTAATTAGCGTTAATTACCTGCGGCTGCGCTGTCCTTGTGCGCCGGCGGGGCTGGGGCGCTCCCGCGGGCACCGCTGCTCTCTGACGTCATGGGCAGCCTGTGACCTCACACTGAGAGGGTGCGCCCATTGGCAGAGCCCCGTGTGACCTCATGGGACGGGGGTGGTTGTCGGGGCTCCCTGTGATCCCCCCCGGGCCATCCGGGGGCTCACGGGCTGAGCCTGGAGCTCAGGGAGCTGCTGACCCATTGTTTGGGCCCTGTGATGTCAGGGAAGGGCAGCGATGGTCACGGGCTGGGCACTGGGGGACCCTGAGGGCAGGGAGTGGTCATTGGCTGGGGCTTTATCGCTGTGACCTCACTCCACAGCCACTCTGCTTACAGCACGTGTGACCTCACAGGGAGCCAGAGCCCAGCTGTGGGTGACAGCAGGGGACAGCCTGTGACCTCAGCAGCCAGGAGCGTGGGACATCGCAGGGAGCAGGACAATCATTGGCTGGCAGGGTGTGACATCCCAAGGCTATCCATGACCTCACAAGACCCTAGGACACTCATTGACCCTCAGGGTGTGACATCCTGGGGCAGCCCATGACGTCACGGGGTGGCAGGTGCTCACTGGCTGTCAGACTGACATCCCGAGGGAGGCAATGACCTCACAAACGCTTGAGGCACTCATTGGTGGGCAGGGCGTGACCTCTGGAAGGAGAAGAGCTCTCACTGGCTGGCAGGATGTGATGTCCTGGGGCAACCCATGACCTCATGGGAAGGCAGGTGCTCATTGGCTACCAGGCTGTGACATCCAGGGGCAGCACATGAGTTCATTGGTGGGCGCTGTGTGACGTCCTGCGGCAGCACCCGTGACCTCACGGCCGAGCGGGCCGCCCATTGGCTGCCGGGTGTAACCTCATGCGGGAGCGCGCGCCCATTGGCGGCCGGTCCGTGACGTCACGGCGGGCGGACGGCCCATCGGCGGCAGGCGCGAGCTGTCGCGTGGCGCCGCCTGGCGGGCGCGAGGCGCGGGCGCCGCGCGCCTCCCATTGGCCGGCGGGCGGGGCGGGGCGGGGCCCGGGGGCACGTGCCGGCGGGGCCCCGCGGGGCGGGCGCCGATTGGCCCGGCGGGCGCGCGCGCGCGCCGCGGCGCGAGCGGGCGCGGGGGCGGCGCATGCGCGGGGCGGCGCGGGCGGGCGGCGATGGCGGCGCGGGGCTGATGGCGGCGGCGGGGGCGGCGCTGCGCTGAGGGAGCGGCCGCGGTCCCGGTCCCGCCCGGCCCGACATGGGCAACGAGGCCAGCCTGGAGGGCGGCGGCGACGACGGGCAGCTGCCGCCCGCCGCCGCCGCCGCTGCAGGGCCCCGCCGCCGCCCGCCGCCGCCGCCGCCAAGCCGCCTTCAGCACCGGGCGGCGGCGGACAGCTCCCGCCCGCCGCCGGGCCCAGGTCAGAGCGGGGCGGGGGCGCGGGCGGGGCCGTGGGGGCTGGCGGGGCACAGGTGTGTGCGGGGCGGCGGGGCAGCTGCGGGGGTCGGGGGTGCGGGGGCAGCACAGGTGTGAGCGGGGCGGGCACGGGCACTGCAGCGGTGCCGAGGGCAGGGGTGCGGGGTGCAGGGAGTGGGGCGCAGCTGTTTCGGGTTTAAATGTCAGGGCTGGTGCAGCTGTGTGGGGTTTAGATGTCAGGGCTGGTGCAGCTGTGTGGGGTGCAGCTGGGCTGGGGGGCCGTGCGGGCAGGGGGTGCAGGTCTGTGGGGCACCTGCAGGCAAACACAGGCAGGCGGGTGACAGAGGGGTGTGCCGGGGGCGCACAGCGAGGGGAGAGCAGGTGTGGCTGCGAGGGGCGGGCAGCGGGGAGGAGGCAGGTGAGGAAGGTGCAGTGGGGCTCAGGGAGATGACAGAGCCACCCGAGGCAGGTCACTGTGGGAGGGTGCAGCCCCGGGGGAGCTGGCAGCTCCAGGACACTCGTGGGTGCTGGGGAGGGTGAGGGTGCAGATTGTGGCTGGGTGCAGGGGATGGACAGCGTGCCCTCAGGGACCAGTGCAGTGTTTGGGGGGCAGGAGAAAGCGGGGTGCTGCCCGCTGGGCAGAGGTCCAGCAGTGAGGAGAGAGGGGCTGGGAGGAGGGAGGGACCGTGGTTCATGGTTGGGAGGGTCTGGTCGGGGTGGGGGGACAGTGCCTGGTAGCACATGGCTGACAGCACCAGGGCGTGTGAGCACCCCAAATGTGGCCACCCCAAATGTGGCCACCCCAACCAGAGCCAGCACCAAACGGGAAAGGTTGTTATGTAACAGGAGGGACGTGCAGCCCTGCCAGGAGTCATCGGTGCAAAACCTCACGGGGAACCGCGTCGAGCCACTCTCCCTCTGCCAGGCAGCGCCAGCCGGGAGGGAGATGCTTCGGAAGCGGGCGTGGGATTGGAGATATTCCTTTAGAAAAAAAAAAAAAAAGTTAATCCTAAAATATCGTCCTATCTGCAAAAATATAAGATGAAGAGCAGAAAGTTGCATGGAAGGACGCGGGGGACTTGGTAGGCGCTTTGCCCTCGGTGCGTGGCGGCGTTCCGGGCTCCCCACCTCGCCTGGGCAGTGAGGAGCGCTGCCGGTGCTGCCAGTCATGTTGCTTTGAACGGGGAAAATCCAGGCAGGAGCCTGGGCGGTAGGCTACAGTCTCGCCTGGCGGTGGGTTCCGTCTCACTGGGCTGCAATTGCCACTCACAGGCGGCACCGTAACATCCAGGCAGGATTCAGGGATGCTACAGGGCAGCCAAGCCACGGACACACTGCTGTCTGTGAGATTTCTGAGAGCTTTCACACAGGGAGCGTGAAGAAATACCCCTGAGTGAAACTGTGCTTGTTTTCCTTTGCATTTTTCTCAGTTCCCCTCGCTAGAGAGTCGTGGATCTCTCTGCTTCAGGCTCTGCCAGTCAGAAGTTGTTTGCAGCTGCTCGTAGCAGTTTAAAATTAAATACCTGGAGGGCTGTTTAGGCCCTTGTAACGAGATGAGCCGAGGGAGCCATGCAGGTCTGCTGTCTCTGTCCGATTTTGACACTGCTCTACCATTGTTGCCGGGGTCTGTGTTTGCTGTTGTACAGGACTGGGGGTCCTGGAGGCTTTGGGGGTCCTGGAGCACACGGGGCTGGCGGGTGGAACAGCACGATCCGGCAGCGCCGGCCGACCGCGCTCGTCTCCTGCCAGAAACGCCAGGTTGTTTTTCCCGGCCGTGCTCCAGCCTTTGCACACTGAGCTGATGCTTCTGGGCCTCCTGGGAAGCTGCTGCCGGGGAGCTGCCCTCCCTTGCAATTAATTAAGGCAATTAAAGAGGTGGGCCGTATGGGGCTCTGCTGGGATGGGGACGGTGCTGAGCTGTGCCAGTGGTTAAAACCTGCGCGTGGGAGGGGTGTGGGGAGCTAAGAGCTAACACTAAGGGATTTTAATTCAAGGTAACAAAGTGGAAATGAAGGAAAAAACAGGCCTCGAAAAGAAAGTCGTCTTTGTGAGGTGCAAGAGTGGGCACGTAAGATAGACCAGATGCTGTGAAAGGTTTAGCACAGCATGGCTCGTGCTGGCTGAGCAGCGAGTGTGCGGTGAGAAAGGAGCTGCTTCACAAATCCCAGGTGACCAGGGAAAGTGAGTTTCTCTCAATGTCTCAGCAATTTTTTTTTCCCTCTGAATTAAGTAACCTAAATCCACACACAAGCCAGTGAAAACCGTAGTAGTGTGACTCTCCTGTGTCAGTTTTCACAATTTGCTTTGTGTTACACAGGGAAATGCTCTGAATGCCTTGTAGGGGGTACCCTGGATTTCAGGGTCTTCAGTTTAATCCATAATAAGTTTCTAGGGAACTGTGCATACACTGTGGACTTCAGAGAGTAGAAACCATCCCATAGAAGTAACATCTCACCAGGTTACAACATATACCACTATATATAAACTTTGATTTTTTGCTTGTGTGCTTCGATGAAGCTCAGGGGAGCTGGAGGTTGGATAGAAGCTGGGAGCAGTGCTCAGCCATGGGGCATTTTGGCTCTGCCAGCAGGATGCAGCTCTGGAAAAGGCCATCGTGGTGCAGGATTGCATCAGGTGAGGTGTTTTCAGTGCAGACCTCACCCTTTGCCAGGTGCTGCTGGAATCCCATCCAAGGGGCTTATGCCCTGCTCTGGTACTCAAGCAAGGAGAGGCTGCATCAGAGGAGAGAGAGAAGGGTTGCTGCTGGTCTGCCTGGACAAACAGAGCCTCTGTGGCTTGAAAGGAGATAAAAAGCTGGAGTGTCATTAACTTGTAGGATCAAAGGAACCCAAATTGGTTGCAGTCACATTTGAAAACTGAAAACTTTCCAGTGCCGGGCAAGTCCTAGTCTGCTCCTCCAGAGAGACCCCCTAAGCAGAAGGGACAAGCTCATTTCATCTGTGCAGCTTGGATGAAAAGGGGCTGGATGGCAGAGCAGGGATGCTCCCAAGTTCAGAACTGTGGCTTGGGGCACAGTGCTTTAGATGGCTGGTTTTCCTGGTATCCTGAAGAGAGACTTTATTGCTGCTTCTGATCGTATTTGTGTCTGATTTATGCCTGATTCATTCAGGTTTTCAGCCTCTCTGCTGCTCAGCTGTGGAACTCATAAAAGACTCTTTTGACACCTGGATGCGTGAGCTCAAGCTGAAGGATGGGAGGGGGTCAGAGGGTTGGTCTCCTGGGAAGCACTGAGAACTGGCCACAAATTCAGGGGCTGTCAGAGGGAGCAGCAGTGCTTTTATCATCACTGTTTCTCTGGAGCTGGCAGATGCACGTTGCCAGCAGCCAGGCTGGGTGCTGGGCTGCACGGCTGCAAGGGAGCTTGTTTTCCACACTGTGGGTCATACCCCAGTAATTTCTTAAGCTTCATGGTAGGCTTGCTGTGAGCTGAAGGTCTTGAAGTGACCAAGAAGGGAAGTTTTCAGTACTGCTCCCCCAGAGCCTTCCCTTGGAACAACGTCAAGCGAGTGTTGGTCCCATTTACCCCACTGTTACGTTCAGCATCGCTTTGTTTGGCAGGTGGTGGAGCTTGAAGTAAAAAATCTGGTGGTAGGGAGCAGTATAGGAGGAACAGAACTGAAAGAGAGAGCCCTTTAAAATAGAGAAACTTTGGTAAAACCAGTGCAGTGAGGATGTTCCCTTCTTCCTTTTCTTGCTTGTGTGTGCTGGGTGTAGGCTTGTTTGCCTGCCATAAGTACCATCACAGTAAGAGGTAATAAGTACATACATATAGGTAATTAAAAAGAAAAACCAAAACAAACGAGTTTGGCCATTTCTTTTTTAAATGGGCACTTTTCCCAAGCTTGCAGAAACAAGCAGTCGATGTCCATTTTCATAAAGCTGTGCTAGAAATAAAACCAGGCTGTGTGATGGGAAGTCAGGCTGTGCACAGCCCAGAGAGCCAGCTCTGTGCTCGTTTCCATGCTCTGCTCTCCCCAAAGGGTCTGAGCAGAATGGGGGGCAGAGGCATCACTGGCAGAGGCATTGCTGGAAAACTCAAATATCAAAGTAGGCTTTTCCTGGCTGAACCATGGACTGGCACTCTGGAAAAGCCTGGCACACACACGTGCTTAGTGAGTACTGGTCTAAGAGATTTGGAGGGTCAGGAGGAAGCTGAGGATGCCTGGGTTTAAGTGAAGTTTAACAGATGCACAATATTTCGAGCTCATCAAACTTGTGTGAGCAAAATAGAAGGGAAAAGGAGGAGTAGAAAATGGTGTATGTGGCGGATCAAGTCAAAATATTTGTGGCATTAAATACCCCTCTGGGCTTCAGTTTGTCCTCCCTCCTGTGGTGGGCAGGTGGTGCTGGCTGTGGCGTGGTGCTTTGCATACTTTTGATGGCTCTGACAGCAGCCATCAGGCCACTGAGTCCAGACGGCACAATTCTGGGTGCTTAAGTAACTCCAAAACCTCTTCTGCGAATGTGCTCATCAATATTCACAGTGTTTGGCATCAAATATTAATGCCTTTATTTCCAAAACAAATACACAGATTTGCAATCTGCTTCACAGGTCGGGGTTTTCTCACTGCTGGAACCAGCCTGGGTGGCACGCTGAGGGTATGGCTCTTTACCCCTTGCTTTTGCTGGGCCAGGGGATCCTGGGGATGTCCCTACAGTGTCCATTTCTGCTCAGAAGGAAGGATGTAGAAGAATTTGGAAGGCTTGATTTCCTTTGCTGTGTTGGCTTGTACTGGTTGGAGGGCTCTTCAGCTCCTTCTGGCACAGTTTGTTTCCTTTGTGCTGGAAATCCCAGTGCTGATGGTCAGCCTTCCAGTGGAAGGTGTCCTTGCCCATGTCAGGGGTCTGGAACAAGATGATCTTTAAGGTCCCTTCCAACCCAAACCATTCCATGATTCTTCTGCTGATGCTCAGGAATGGTACCACAGCTCGAGTGACCACTGGGGCCGGTGGGTCCCTCCACGCCACGGGTTACCCCGAGCAGCACAATGGGCTGACTTCTGCCTCTCCAATTCTGCTTCTCCCATGTGCCTGAATAAAACTGTTTCTTCTCTCTGCTGTGTGAACTGAGCACATACTTGATGTTTCCCATCATGTTTCCAATTCAGTGCAAACAGATAGTCAGTGCTGTGGCACATTCCTGCAGTTTATGTGAGTTTGGGGAATACTTGATGTGCATCTGGACAACCTGGCAGAACACCACAGCCTGCCTGCCACACACACACCCAGCCTCTCTGCACAGCCGTCTTCAGCTTCCCCAGCCAGGGCTGGCACCACGGCTCACTGCTGGCCAAGGGCGTTTCTCCAGGAATCCTTTTCCAATATTAGACTAATTTCCTAGAGCTGACCCTTGGGAAGGTTGGGCCAGGCAGTCAGGGTGCAAACAGCGCTTCCCAAGAACTGGTAGCTCGGTAGGGTGAAGTGGCTCCATGGGAAAGGCGTTCTGGTTTTTCACTGAACGTGGCACTAAGATTATCATGCTGTCTTTGCTGATGAACGTTGCTGGTCCGGGATGTTCCTCGAGTTTTTTTTGGCTGGTGAGTGACAGCAAGCACTGATGGTCATCGCAGGCCCACACATCGTAAGCTGTTATTCTTCTTGAGGTTGCGATCGTCACTGTTGAGCCGTCCCCGTGTTTTCAGATGTCTGTTTGAATGACAGATTTGTTATTTTTGCATCAGTCTATGGGCACGACTGTTCTTACAGGCAAGGTTTTTTTGGCTTTTTGAGTGCCTGGAGGTGCTGAGCTCCAGTGTGACCCCGAGGCACTGCTGTGCAGCCTGTCAGTCATGGCTGGGCATGCCATACCGCTTTTGATGTCACTGGGAAGGTTTTATGAGAACAGCGAGCTGGCTCCTCTCTGAGAGCACCCAGCACCTCCAACCAGCTATTTAGGAGCCTACAGGAGCGAGCAGCATCACTGCATCCTATTAACACTGGCCTGTGCTTTGTGACAGGGCTGAAAGCATGTCCCTGGGAGGCTCCTCGCCCCTCTTCTGCTCATGTTTAAAACCAGAGATGACTTAACTACTCTGGTGGTGGTGTCTCACTGACTCTTGGCCTCTTTGTTGCTTTCCTGGTGTGTGTTTGATATCGAAGAGAGACCCCAGCCCATTTAGAGAGTGGGGATAACAGGCTGATGGGGCAGGAGACAGCAGCTCCCTGCCCCTGCTGAGCTCCCCAGAGGCAAATCAAGTAAAACCCCTCTGAATGTGATTTTTATTTTGTTTTCCCTCTTTTTTCACAATTTATTTAAGTGCCGTGGTTTGGCTAGAGATGAGGAAGGCGTGTGTCCTCCGGCCTGGCTGTAGATGCTGGGTGGTAAAGATCATTATGATGGCTAGCAAAGGCAAACCAAAATCTGGAGTTCAGAGGTCCAAGCTAGCCAAATGGCAATGAAATGTATGTTGACAGTGAGCATAAATAGGCGTAGAAGCAGATTTACCGGAGGGTGTAATGGGATATATGATCACAGAAGGCTTAAATAAAAGCCTCGCCTCCAAAAATATACAGTCCCCCTCAGCCCAAAACTATAGTTTCTGTGATGAGCAGCAGATTAGCCATTCTTACTGGCTTCATTCCCCCCTGAAGATGTGATTAAATAGTTTGGAGCATTCTCTTTTGTCAAAAATGATTTAGTTGTGTTTCTAGGTCATTGTCTATAGAAGAAAAATGTGCATGTATTTAATGCAGTTGAGTGACTTAGGCATCTTTCAAGAAGAGCTACAACAAAACCCCTTTCCTGCCCGGTCTATCCCCAGACCTCTCCAGCCATAGACATCCCATCCTGCAGCTTCTGAACCCCCTGTGTGAGGTGCAGTTTGTCATCTCCTGTGACTTGCTGCCCACCACCCCTGCAGCCATCTGAGCCTCTTCTGCTGCTCATGAGAAGAGCATCTCCTGCCCTCCTCTCAGAGGATTTCTCCCTTGTTTTAACAACAGTAAGAGCAAGCAGATGCTGTATGGACAATGCATCCATGCTGCTTGGGAAATGTTGCTGAATTTTGAGGGGTTTTGGGCAGGTTATGACTAACCATTCTTCGCTTGGTTCCGGGACCTGACAGGGACCACAGTGTTTCAGACGTGACAAAGCACTTTCCCACGCTGAGTAGCTTTCAGATGAGGATTTGACAGCTCCTCTGAAGGCCGCAGAAGGAAAATCACCGTGAACCAAAATGTCGTTCGGTGCAGATGTGCCAAAATCCCGTGTTTGAGCCGGGTCATCCGGGGTTGGCAGGGCCTCCTCCATCCAGGGTGCCGGAGGCACAGAAGGCTGTGTGGGTCTTACGGGGTAGGAACACTTGCAGAGGCCAGATGTCAATAGCTGAGAGCAGCCTTTCAACCTTTTTTTCTCTTTATGTCCTTGCCTGCCAATAGAATATTGCTTTTTAGCCTGTTCTGAGTCTTTTCCTGGCAATGGAGGCTCACAGGCTTCTCCAGCTGCTGAGAGGATGTGGGGCTGAGGGGCTCAGAGCCTGGTTCCCGTGGACATCCATTTGCAGAATGCATCCTGAGGGTTGTAGCACCATAAATGTGGGGATTTATTTTGAAATTTGCCTTTATTTATGGAGTTTGAGATCTTTTAGGAGATGCAACCACTTCTGGCATGGACTCAGGGTGCTCCATCCTTGGAAGTTGTATGTGGGTGTGGAGTCAATGTTAGACGTGTCTTCTTAGGCTATCAAATTAATCCAGAGGGTCCTGCACCTCTCAGCACCCCACCTGACACCCAAATGGGTCTGCCTTGGACTTCCCAGTAGGAGAGAGAGTATGTTCAGAGCTTGTGCCCTTCCTTCATCAGTCTAGACATGAGGAATGCAAAGAGATTTTGCCATATTTAATGTCTGGAGAAGGGTGGAATTGTGCGTGGGAATTACTTTCAAAGATTGATATGTTGTAGCTGTTAACCACTTTTTTTTATTATTATTATTATTTAACCAGAAAAAACAGATTGCAGCCCAGGAAAAACAACATTTTTTTCTTTCTTTCTTTCATCTTGTAAAGAAAACATTTCAGTTATAGATATGCGAAGTTATGAGTTATAAAATAGGAATAGTCGAAAATTGGAAATGTATAATAAGTTCTTAAGGGACTTGGTAATTTGCCTTCCTCTTGTGAAAAAACACCAAATCAGCTGATAATACAAAGCTTATGAAAGGCTGGGGAAAATGCAGAGCTGAACTAGATCTTTTTCCACGTCAACTCCGGACTGCACTTTTTTCCTTTGATGAAACATGAAATTACTTTTAATTTATTTTGTTTCAATCCTAGTTACATAAACTATTATTTGATTGTACAGCTGGACTGAAAAACTGTAGGAGGTCTCACATTTAGGATTTTGCTGCCTCTCTCTCATTAAGCCTACAGCCTGATTTCTTTAAATGCACCTATTAATCTTCTTAGGGAGACAAATTGTTGTTTGGTTGGGTTTTTTCTCTCTTTCTTTCCTTTCCTTTTTTTTTTTTTTAAAACACTAAACTCCCAGTTTAGAGTAAACACTGATGGTTTGCAGCCTTTCCAGCTTGTGCTGCAGTTGGGCACCGTGATGGTGCCTTGGCCAGGCTGGGTTTAGTCTGGTTGGCTTAAACACTGGAGGTGTTCACAGCCTGAGCTGTTCTCACCATGCTCAGCAATAACCTCTGAGACTACAGGATGGAGTAAATGTATTTTTTTCCATTTTAATTTTTCTGTAGGCTATTTTAGTAGTTCATCTATGGCAGCTTGCCAGAGAAGTGGCTGCCCCATCCCTGGAAGTGTTCAGGGCCGGGTTGGACGTGTCTTAGAGCGACCTCATCTAGTAGAAGGTGTCCCTGCACGTGGCAGGGTGTTGGAATGAGATGATCTTTAAGGTTGCTTCCAACCCAAACCATTCTGTGATTCTGTGAATTTCTGTTGTATTATTAATTGCCAGTCTGGGACTTGTAGGGTTCTGGGTTTGGGACCCATTAATACAGTCCTTGTAGAACCAGCAATAGGATGCAGAGAACCTCATGTTGTCTTTGAAATGAGCAGATCTTTCCTGTGTTTCCTCTCAGGTGCCTCAGCTCTGTTGTCTGCTGCCCAACTATGCTAAGCCACCTTATTTTGGGTTTCTTTCTCCCTGCTCATCACAGGATTTCCCAGCACCCTGGGCAGGTGTCAGCAGCGATCCTTTGGAACGCTGCTCTTGCAGACCTTCTCTGTGCTCCTCTGTTCCTCTGCTGGGAATGGCTCTTGGGAAGGTGGGGGAATTGCTGCCAGGCTCGAATACATCCGTGGGCTGCACTGGCTCTCCTGTGAACCTGGGAGATGTCTGCAGCAGATAGTGTGGGAGCACTCTGTGCCGGGGCCGGCAGCTCCCTGGGAGCGCTCCTGACGCCGGCGGACGTGACGAGGTGATGCTGGGTGCTGCTCACCACTGTAAATCGACCAGCCCTTTCTATTCAGGGCAGATCAGTAGTCCCAAGGAATGGAAATTTCCAAGCCTTCCTCCTTTTCCTGCTTGTCTGTAAGTTGTTGTGGATGTTTTGCCTGGGAATCCTTTAGCTGGGGAGCACACCAGGAAGAGAGGTTGTTTCCATTTATACAGGGTGTATTATATAGACCCTTTCATGGTGGTGGTGATTCTCAGAGCAGGTAAAGCCCATTTGCCACCACAGTAGGTGAGGTTTTGCCTGGTTGCACACTGCAGTAACAACAGAACAGCAGTTCCTGTTGGAGTGGAAAGATGATCCCTATCATTACGTTATATGCCACCGGTAAAAATAAGGTAGCCAGAAACATCCCTCTGGGAAGAAACTCCAAAAAAGTGTCTCCTTAGGCATCCCTTTTCTGCTTTATTTTATCTGCCTTCCTTATCTTCCAGTATCTCCTCCTCCTGCATTGTTAATGGATGTTAAGCACTGGTTAATGGATTAGCATAGGATTCCTATTGGCTGTACAACTCAGTTTCACCCAACCCATATTGGTAATTACAAGTTAATTTTGATTTATCGTTAACTGAAAATACAGGCCCAAGCACTCTGAATTCACAAAATGTCACATCTTTCTTTTTCTTTGAAATACCTGAATAAAAATCAACCAGCTGCTCTGGGTAGGAATAATATGCCTTCTACTTATCAATATGTCTAAAATCTGCTTCACTTATCAACTAAGCTTCTCAAGCCTTAAATTTTACCTGCTGCCATTTCTGCCCAGCTAAGCCTTCCGAGGGTTCCATGAGAACAGATACATCAAATATGCAGATGCCTCTGTCTCTTTGGGGACAAATGTTCTGGGCTGAGGTATGTGCAGCAGGGAAATGCAGGCAGGGACAAGGCTCCTCAAAGAATTGCAGACGCTGGAGAAGTGTTTTCCTTTGATCCTGTAAAGAATTTGGCAGGGGAATTTCAGACTCTCCTATTTCAAAAGTGCATTTAAACTGAGCAGCTTTGAAATATTGAAGTTGATGCTGTCTCTGACAGGACTGGTAATGTGTTATTCCTTGGGTTTGCCTTACCTTTCTTGTTGTGAATAACGAGCTTTACAAACAAAAATGTAATTAATTCCAGGTTTGGTTTGCCATCCACATTTCAGCTTCTGATTCAAATCTCTGAAAACCAGAAAGAGCAAATCTAAGACACACAAACACTCAATGCTGACCCCATCCTCTGCCAGACCCAGGGCAGTGTCCCCACCAGCCACTTGAAATCCCAGTCTTGTCTCCAATAACGGACATAATGCGTGCTGGTATGGAGAATGTCAGGGATGGAGAAACCTCTAGGGCTGAGAAGGGTTTCTGAGAAACACAACCTGATGTGAAGTTTTTGTTAAAAGGCATCTAGCCACGTTGGACACAGATCTCTCCTCACAGGAATGTGTGGGCTCATCAGTTTTTCCCTGTGTTTTTCCACGTGTGCAGTGCTTGGAGCTCTGCAGGGAGGATCAGTTGATTGCTGTATCCTCAGTCCCTGCCCAAATGGTCTTCTCTTGATTGATCTTCCACACCTCGGATATCCACTCTGCGGGTAACTTGAGGCAACAACAAAAAAATAGAATTAAGGCCCTAAGTGGGGAAGAGTTAGAGGGACAAATATGAGATGGCCAAAATGCTCTGAGGTGCAAAGACACAACAGCAGGATGGATAAAAATGCTGTAGTTTTTCACACACAAAAAGATAGGTCTCGTGCTTCGTTTGCTCAGGCTCAAACAAACGAGGGTGCAAAGTCAGGATTTTTCGGTTGCTGCGCAGTCACCAGGAGCTTTTTCATCTCTCTGCAGTATGGCAGACTGATTTCCTCTCCTGGAAATTGCTGTTTTAACTGGGTTCTTCTTTCCTTTTTCTAAAAATACAAACCGGTTTCTTTCTGGTCTGTCATTACTGCCTCTTTTTTAACGGCATTTCTCTTTCTGACGGATCTTCCTATTTTTTTTTATGCCAGGAATGAGTGTTGTTCCTCGTTCTGGGCTGAGTTTGGTTGACTCAAGCTGTCATGGAGATGGATAATGATACATTTTTTTGCATCAGCTTTTAATTTTGGAGCATGGGTGGAACTCATCCAAAGAAAGGGCCCTGCAGTCTTCCCAGCTTCGTAATGGTTGAATCCAAGCTTCTTGCTGCTGGAGGTTTTGTAGAAGCGTGGGCATTCTTGGGTGGTGTGGACATGACTGGGAATACTGTCCTGGTGGAGCCAGACCCCTGGGATTGACTCCTTTTTACCCATCTGTGCTCACATCGAAGCAGTTTTCTGCAACCATCCAGCACCTGCAGGAATCCCTCCAGCTCCTGGATGGAGCTGAGCCTGAATGCAAAGGGGAGCCTTGCAAAACCAGATCTTTGTGCCACTGAAGGGAAGGAAGCCAGCAGCAAGTCAAGGGAACTGGCTGCCTCTGCTCTTCCCTTTGAATTGCTTTCCAAAAGGCATTTTTCCCAAAATAACTTAATTGTATATTTTTTGGGGGTAGATTGTTCTATATTTGTTGACGAGCATTGAATTGACGTTTTCTGAGAATGGCCCAAAATGGCTTGCAGAGCTCTGCAGAGCATCAGTGTCTCATTTAGAGCCCATCACTACGTGTGGCTATGGCTGCCTTCTCTTCTGTGCCTTACTCTGCATTTCCTGACCTTGGATTTCACCTGCCACAGCGTTTCAAGACATCCAGTTCAGGAGAGCCTTCTACAGCTCCTTGCATTCAGCCTTACCTTTGAATACTCTGAATAAATTTGCATGGCTCAGCAAACTTGTTCTTTCATTATCCCCCTCCTTCCCAGGCTGTTTATGAATATATCCCTTTTATCCCAGGGCAAGATCCTGCACCTCTACTTGTGAAAACCTGACCACTGCCTCTATCCTTGGCATCATAAATCCTAATCAGTTATTAACCTACAAGAAGGTTTCCCCTTCTTTTATCATCTTTCACTTCTTTTTCCCTCCTTCTTTATAGATTTTTATCCTAACAATTCTTCTACTGAGGCAATTTTTCAGACTAATCCTGTATATGAAAGGATTTTGGTGTGGGAACCTTCATAAATTTCTCCTTAGCAAACAACGTGGCAAAGGTTTGATTTATTTTTTCTTTTACGGTCTTGCATTTCTTAAATATTTCTGCTGCATTTCAGTCTTCTTTAGGTTTTCCAGATTCTTTGGCAAATTTCATATTCCTAAAATTTTAGAAAATAATTTTTTTCCCTGATTGACAAGTTGTTCCTTAAGAGATTTTTTTTTTTTTTTTGGTATGCTTCATTAGGTCTTCAAATTTAATTTGCTAAAATTTTGGGTTTTTTCCTCATCTGGGTAAAATGTTTACCTTTTGAAGTATTGCCTTTTACTCCTGTAGCTCGGTTCTTCAAGGATATTGCCTTGTTATGGCCATGTCTTAAACCCTTTCTTGACAGCTTTCTGCTAACAGGTGCCATGGAAACTTCCCTTTCTTACCCTTCCACCTGCTGCTTTTAATTTCTTTCTAACAAACCTTCTCACTTTTTTTGATTTATTTTTTTTCCCCAATTATATCTAATAATTATAGCAGTCATGTATTTGTGAGGGGTTTTTTTCCACTCTTACAAATAGATTGAAGCCGAGTTTGTTGTGGTCACTGTTGCTGAAAGTTTGTGCTCCTCAGAACAGGCCTCATTCATGTTGCAGGACTATGTCCAGAGCAGGTAGTTCCATTCTGCGTTGCTTGAGGGGATGGTTAACGACCTAAACAAAAAAATTGTGTCGCTGCTAATTAAAATCAGAGAGGCTTTTGAGAAGGGGGTGGGTTGTAATTGCAGATTTACAAGATAAGCTTTCATAATCCATGTGCCATAAAAATTCCTTAGCTTCGTGCCATGGTTTATCTTTTGGCTTTGCTGGCATTTCATAAATACAGCACAGTAATTCGTAGTGTTGGCTTTCCTGGGACAAAGACTCTCAGTTAAATGTGACTGAGGCAATCAGCTCTTCTACCCTTTAATTGCTGGAGCTTGGGTATAGGATGTGAGTGGATGGAGGCAGAGGGGAGTGGCTGTTCCTCACCTGGGGTACTCTCCCCGTCATCCCTGTCCTTTCTGCTGCTCACAGTATATTTTCAAGATTGTCATGGCTCTTTTATATAATTTTAACACACATAAATGGCTTGCTGATGGCAATCAATTGGGCCGGGGAAGGATACGGAGGCGACACATCGAGTAGCTGGGTGGAAATCAGATGGAAGAAGAGACAGCTCCAGCCCACACCTCCCCAGGGCTCCTGGGGACGTTAATTCCCATTTTAGCTGCGCTTTCCCTGTGTGCTCCTTGGTGCTGGTCACAGAGTTGTATCTCTGGGGCAGGGCTCTTCATCATTCCTTGCAGACCTTCCATATCCTGCAAGAGAGAGGAGGAGCTCTGCAGGCAGCAGCCCACTTTACTGTCCAGCCTGCAGCATGGCCACCCCCAGCATCACCTGAATTACTGTGGAGTGTGGTGTGCCTAACCAGGGCTTTTTAATGTGCCCAGACCTGCTGACCATCCTCCCTTTGGCAGTGTCCTTGGGGCCAGCAGCTGGGGTGCACAGTGCCTCCCCTCCCTCCAGCTCTCCCAGGGGCTCCAAGGCTGGGCTTCACCTGCACTCATGGTCCAAAGCTGACCTTCTGACTGCACCCATTCAGTGAAAGAGCTACCATTCCTTCTTGCTTTGGATCTTCCAGATACTTCCTAAGTCCCCAGAGAGAGACAGAGCGAGATTAGGTATCCCATGGCCTTTCTGGTATTTCCATGTTCATCCCAGGCACAGTGGAGCCAAGGCTCGTGCTCTGCAAGCTCCTGGCTCAGCAGTGAGCTGTACTGCTCCTCTCATGCCATGCAGCTGATGGCATTGTGATCAAGAAGTGGCTTCTACTCTGTCTCTGGAAGATTTACATGTAGTTTTCTGCTATCACAGAGGAAACAGATTTTCCCTGTCACTGAAGCAGAATGGATATGGACACCCCCCTTATCCCCGAGAGATTTTAATGCTTTGAAGTTCAAGATCGTAAATGTTCTCAGCAACAGTTATACCACTTGAAAAGGAGACCTATTCAGACCTTTGAGCCTTCGTAGTGCCTGCTTCTGTAAAGCTATCCGAGAAGAAATCTCTTTGATATATATGGGACTGAGATCATTATCTGCAGACTCTTCTGTCAGGCCAATTTGCCTGTGGCTCTGAGGGGCTTGGCCAAGATCCTGACAGTGGTGGCCACACACTTCAGGCATCAGCAGCTGAAAGAGCAGCTCCCCGGAGCAGCAGAGGGTGCTCTGCAGGTCACTCGGTGACCTTCTGGCTTGTGAGGGCTCTTATGAGACATGCAAAAGTCTGCCCTGACTGCAGTTCAGGTTGCTTTGGGCTCTGTGGGGATCAGTTGCCTTGCATTCAGTCGCAGATGTTCACTGTGGTCTGTGTAGGGTGACTGGTAGACATCAGACCTTGGGGGTTTGGGGTTGTTGGGCTGGTGGGTGGGAACAACCCTTGCTGTGGTTTTATGCTGCAAAGTGTCCTAAAGGAAATTGCTCTTGGCTCAACCAGGGCCAAGTAAGGTGCAAATTAAGTACTTACTTGCCACATAGCAAGTAAGAACAGAGCAGGATAGAATGGAATAGGATACAAAATAGAATATTTCCAGTCAGAAGGACCTTCAGTGATCATCTAGTCCAAATGCAACTGATAATGATTCACAAACCTTTCCAAAAAGGCAGTTGCACAGGAATGAAAAGAAGCAAGTAAATGCTTATTTAGAGCTTAAATCAGTTATAAACCCCTCTTCTGGTACGTAGGATTCAGCTAATAAGATGGCAGATGCTTCTCAACAGCCGTGCTTCATAGAGCAGCAGTGTGAGCGACATTGATTTGTTCTCCTGTTGCTGATTCTCAGCTGAACTAGACGCAGTGCTAATAAGACAGAGAATAACTGGTTTGTGTAAACTGAAAAACTCCTGGTTATTGTTACCTTTCCTTGGATGGCGTAGACCTGTGCATTTCGAACGAAGGGGAAAAACCAGCAGCAGCAGCTCTGGGTGTGTTGTCTCCTGCCAAACCATGGCCAGAGGAGGAAGCTGGCACACCGTGCATGCAGCGCTGCTCACCCCACAGCAGCATCATTCCTCTAGGGAAGGTTGTGAGTCTGGTGTGTTGAGTGCCAGTGGCTTATGCCACCTCCTGCCTGGCAGCCCCTCCTTGAACCCCAGCCCCAGTGGGTTGTAACAGGGAGGCAGAAGACTCCAGGATATCACATTCCTCTCTATTTAGGAGAACAGGTATATGGGTGGAGGTTAAGGACCCAAATGATTGCCCAGATTGGGTGGGAGCCTGGAGCAGGAGCTCAAGTACACTGTCAGCATCAGGAGATGCGCATTAGAGACGCCTCAGTCACTGGGAAAATGCCTGACAGAAGCTGCATCTTATTTGACGGGGATAAAGCAACCCTGGAGCACAAAGCTGCAGGAGAACAGGGTTTTTCCACTGCTCACAAAAGCTAGTTATTAAACACTGTGGCCTTTCACAAGAGTGCTTGTATTGCCATCTAATAAAATACTCCCTGACAGCTTCTAGTCACCATTTCGTATTTTCTGATTTGATTTCAGCTGGGTGGCATTCGCTGTTTTTAAACCGCCCAGTACACACATTTCCAGCACGATCCTCTTCCTGCATGGACATCCGTGTAATTAAGTCAGGGGTACTTGGATTTAAGCAGGTGCTGGTTTTTAATTCTGTAACTGCTGCTTTTTTCTTTTTTTTTTTTTCTTTTTTTTTTTTTCCCCCAATACAGAATTCCCCATGCTGGATGTAGCACTTTTAGAGCTACAAAGCTGCCCCCAATAAAACTCCCAGGCTCAGGGTAGATCTGAGCATCGCTAGTGTGAGATTTTCAGTGCGCAGAGCTGAAACCAGAGACCCTCCACATCAGACACTTCTTTTTCTGTTTATTTATTAAACGGTTGCATGTCCTATTTTCTAGTCAGACGTGCTGACAGGCAGAGCATTCCAGCTAATGTTTGATATTACCCACGCCGTTCCTATGCCGACCCATAACCGTTCAGAACTATGTCTTTCCAAGTCAAACCCAGTGCCATTTTAACCTGGAGTACAACTGCCCTTCTGCTTAGCTACCTGTTTTGGTTTTTTTTAATAGGTTATACTCGGTGATTCTTAAAATCAGTCATGTGGATGTTCACATCAGGTTTCAGTCGAACCAACTAGGTCAAATCTCTGCTCGTAGCTGAGCAGCTCTAATTCTTGTTGGTCAGCCCGGCCTCCTTTTGGGTGTGTCTTCACATCTTCTCTCTTTTCATGCTTTATCTTGAGTTGTTTGCTTCTCATTCCCTTGGTTTTACTGCAGGCAAGCAGTCATTTCCCTTCTTTTTCTAGCCATTTTTTTCTCTTTTTTTTTTGACTAACAGGAAAGACTTGCTTGTCCTCGTTTTGCTGATTTTTGATCCAGATGTGAAGCTGGGAGCTGCCTCCCATGGACAAACCCAGCTCTTTGGAAAGCATGGGCAGAACGTGCGCTTTGTCAAACTACGGTGACAGTGCCACTTATTTTTGTGTTCCTTTTATCTACTACAATGCAGTAATTAGATCAGTTGCCCAGTGAGTAGGGATCTGTTTCCATTGGCACCAGGCGGAGGGAGGGATGCAATCCACGTTTCCCGGTTGCACAGAAGGGGTGCAGCTCATGAAAGGTTTACTCAGACCACGAATGCCAAGCCCCTGTGGATGTGAGCGCTGCCGGGGTTTGGTGGCCGCTGAGCAGATGGATGTGGCTGGTGTGTTCAAGGGGGAGATGTGGAATTTAGAAGACAACCAATAAAGCAGGAGAAAACCAACGCACATGCTCGCTCTTGAACTTTTCCACACAAGTCAACAAGACTTGATTTACCAGCCACGCGTGTAGATTTTGTGTAATATCGCTATTGCTTGATTTTACAGCAGAGACATTAATGGTGTTGGCATTTACCTTGCAGTAGTTATTGCTCCCAAGTTAGCACCTTGTGTGAAAAAGGGCCTGTTGACATCTCTTGGGATGCTGGCTCCAAGCCTGGGTCTTGCCTGTAAAATTTAGTGGCACGGATGAACCTACTTCAGTTAATTAGAGAATTCCCTCCTACAGACCCTGACTTTACCTGGGAATTCCCAAATAAGAAGGCTGAACTGATTTACTGGAACAGAATTGTAAACCAATGCTATGTCATTGCATTGCTTTCATCTTCCTGAAAGCTGCTGACATCTTTTCCCTGGCGATGCCGTGGCATCAAAAATTTGGTTTAGGACAAATCATGTTTTTTCCGAAATTAAATATTAACCAGCAAACAGTCTAACATTTGTTTTGGCTGTAAAGAGGACTTTGTTTTTAAAGCCTTCCCAGTTCTTGTAAGTTTAATAAGAACCATCATTTTTACAGAAGGGAAAAAAGTAGGCATAAAAAATCCAAGGACTTTTTACACCCTGAACTCGATTTTATGGGGAATGACTTTGACCCTTGGTTTTCCTTGTGCCGATCATGTTTCTGATCATCTCAGGCAGCTTTTCCCTCCCAGTACTTATCCATCTCCTCCCAGGGCATTGTACCAGCCCTAAATAGAAAGGCTGGTTTCATACCCACGTCTGTTCCTGAGTGGAACAAGGGAAGTTCTGGGCCTTTTTAATCAGGAGAATTATCTGATGGAGAGGCAGAGCTGGATATGGATTAATGTCTCAGTGTGATTTTTAGCTCTGGGCTCCATGGCAAGCAACTTGGCAGCTTCACCTCCTCTCTTTTATGGAGATGAGTGTTAATTTTTGTGGGTGCTTGCTTGGCTTTGTGCTGGAAAACGGAGTTTTAGGGGGAAAAAAAAAAAAAAGGAGTAAAGACACTTTTTTTCAAATTAAAAATAATGAAAAAAGGAAGAAAACAGCATCTTCCCAGCCCCCCACTGTGCCAGTGACTGCAGGCAGGTGAATAGAGCTTCCTGCCTGCCCTCGTGATAAAGCATTCATAGACAGACTATCATAAATGAAAACCTTGGCAGTATAATTGTTAATAAACTCGGTCACACACACTTGATATTCTTTAGTTGTACAAATGTATTACTCTGTTGGTAACAGAGAGTGCTGCTGAGTTTGGACCCCGTGGAGATCTTTGTATTGCCCAATATATCTAATTCAGCAATTAGGGCGGTGCAAAATCAATACAGTCCCCATCAAACAGGGGGAATCGTGCCTTATTAAAGCACTTCAATTTAATTGTTAATAAACAATCAGTGGCATTGGGGGAACTCCTTTGGAACCTGTTAGCAGCTTGGTGCTAGTTAGTATTAATCAGTGATAAAGGCTGTGAGGAAACAAGGGGCTGAGCTGCAGTTTGGACTTGTGTAACAGCAAAAAAAAAAAAAGGGTTCCTGGATGGGTACAAGGCACACAAATGTTGGAGCATCCTCGCAGAAGATGCAACGAGCGTGGGCCTGTGTCTGATTCCATATGACTATTCTCATGTTCTTTCCTGAGGCATCTCTCCTGGATTGAGTTACTGTATTTGACAGACCAGATGATTTTTTCTGGTCTTAAAATTTCACGGATACGTTCAGCTGGTGCAAGTGAGAGACATCCCAGCCTGTGGAGGGAAGGCTGAGGCATTTTGGATAATTATAAAATAAATAAATGCAGTGATGATATATGTGTATGGAGTGAAACTGCTGCTGGGAGTGGGATGGAGGTGGTGACTGGCATTACTTTGCACCTGAAAAAGTGCAGGGAGCTGGGAGGGAGCTCCGACCTAGGCTGGTCCTAGAGCCGCTGGACCTGCCAGGCAGCGAGCACCCAACTGCCCTCCTCCCTCTTGTGTGCCAGGAATGATGCTCAGGGCAAAATAACAGCACCTGCTGTGTTGTTCCTCAGGGGTTTTTGCATTTTCAAGAGAGCCACAGACTCTGTTTTGGGTTGGAAACGTAGTGAGCTTGTCTGTGTTGTATGACAGCTCCTTGATGGAGCACAGATCCAGAGGTGTGGCACTCCTCACGTTGATTTGCTGCAAAAATCCAGCTCAGAAATTTCGCTCTTTATTTAAAGAAAGGTTCTTGAACTAAATAAGCCAGAGTGCCAGTGCTACTAATACCAGATGCAAAAATAGGTGATAACTACTAATACAATGCTAAACACGTGCACTGTGAGCAGCTGCTGTAAGTTATTCCCATTTTTCACTGAGTTGGGAAGTGAAACTGTGTTGAGTGGGATTCCTGGGGTCAGACCCAGTTCGGAGTCAGAATTGCTACCTGGTGGCAAATGGCAAAGATTTTTTTCATATCAAATGGAGGAAAAAAATTTTGATTTTGAAATTTGCAGTGGAATAGAATCACAGAGTGGTTTGGGATGGGAGGGACCTTAAAGACCATCTTGTTCTTAATCCCTGTCATGGGCAGGGACACCTTCTACTAGAGCAGGTTGCTCCAAGTCCTGTCCAACCTGGTCTTGAACAATTCCAGGAATGGGGCAGCCACAGCTTCTCTGGGTAGAATAACCACTCTGTTATTCCAAAACAACAGTTATTTAATTGACCATATATACATGCAGTTTTTCAAATAATGTTATGTCAGAGTTGTTTAATACACCATTAGGATAGCGTGTATTATAATACATAAATGCTGCTTTTATAGGATTTAAATTTAAGGTGAGAAGAGGGTGAGAAGGGGCTGAGTGGCTCCCATCTCCACCAGCTCAAGATGCTGTGTGTTTTTGGGGCAGCAGCTCTGCAGCCCTCAGCATCAGGAGGCAAACCCCAAATCTGGACCCAAGGGTGTCAGAACTAATGATGGAGGAGAAGCACTTGCCAACAACACTCATGTCAGGTCCCTGCTGCAGGGCCAGGAGCAGTTTACTTCTTAGTCTGGAACAGATCAGTCCCTCCCTTAGTGCTTTGCTTTATTATTATTGTGCAATTCCTCCTTCAGAGAAGTGGGTTTCAACCTGCAGCCGGAAAGTATTCCCAAAGTGCTATTTTACTATTTATTTTCATCCAACTTCCTATTACTGTGGCAACATGCACTTTGAATTTCATTAGTTTTATGCATTTAAGTTCCCTTTTTAAACTTTTATAAGGTCAGACCCTGCTTGGGTAAATCAACAATGTATTAAATTTGAGGTTCTGAGTAATACTTTTCCTTAAACAGCTGTAGATCACAGGTAAGTGAGGGCATTAGGGCTTCTGCATTTTCGAGAAATATTTGTGGGCATTATTGATAAGCACATGCACCAAATTATTCTGTAATTAGATAAGCATCTTCCATCACAGATTCATTCTCGTGCACTTGTGGTCCATCAGCAGCACATTATAGGGTGCCTGCACTGAAACCACACGGGAGGAGGGTGTGCAGGCTGTCATGTCATGCTCTGCAGCACAACAGCTCAAAACTCTTGCAGCTGGAGCTGCTCCAGAGCTCCTTAGGGTGGCCAGGAGCATCCCTCAGCACTGTGGGGTGCTGAGCATCCTACACAGGCCATGGGACTGCTGCTGGACCAGCAGTGGGTGCGACCTCAGGGTTGCTCCTTCTGGGTAGTTGTGGTTTCACACGGAGGTTTCATCGTCCTGTCCTGGTGACCAGATTTCATCCCAGCTGTTTTTTGCCCAGCCAAGACTCACATCACCCAGAATAGGGTTCAGCTGGGGGGCAGCCAGCCCACAAAAGCCCCTGTGCTTCCCACTTCAGTACTGATTAGTAAAGCAGAGCTAATGCTCTCTTCTCCTGATTTCCCACTCCTGTGGCCTCAGGGAAACGAGCCCTTAGTTGCTTTCACCTGCGACTCGGGCGGGTCTGCGTGGCAACTGAGAAAGTACAAGTAGGTCTCCTGCCACCTCTGGGCTTCTGGAGGGGTTTTCCTTCAATAAATAGGGCTCTTTGCAGGCTTCTGGTTTCACAGCTTTCACTCGTGAAAGTAGGTTGTGAGAAGCTGGTTTAGCATGTGTTGGCCATGTCCCTGCAGAAAGGGCCCTGCAGGCTGCAAAGCGGAGTCACTGCTGCCTCTTCCAGTGAGTTTGTGCTGAAGTTTGTGCTGGAGAAGTGCTGGGAGCACTGACTGGCAGGAGGCTGTGCTTCCCAACTTATCACACACAGTTTTATGTGCAATTTTCTGAATAAAGTTCAGCTCGGAATACACCGAATAATTCAATTACATCTCTGCCGCTGGGTTATGTAAGAGAAAGCTGAAGTTGTGCCTCGTTTCTTAAGGTAAAATGTGTCCTTCTGCTGATCTGAGCAATTTCCCTGGTTTGCAGTGGGGTTTTGCTGTGCCTCCTTGGCTGACTGGGGCTTTTGGGGGCGAGAGGATGCTGTAGCTGTTGTCTGCACTGACTGCATGTGAATGTATGAAACCTGGGCTTATCATGTCTGTTTTGGTGGTGTTTCAGTGTGCAGAGGAGACCGGAGCAGCTGGATCAGGCCGCGGGCCAGCGGTCAGCGTCCCCCTCCCTGGCACAGACTGCACCCAGCTCCCAGAGCCCCCGGGAGATGAGGGGCCGGGGCCAGCCCGCACCGGCGGCGGAGGGGCCACGGAGGACACTGCAGGTGGACGCCAGGAGCCAGGGCCCGGGGAGGTCTCCCTCAGTGTCACCGGACCGGGGCAGCACCCCTACCTCTCCCTACTCGGTCCCGCAGATCGCCCCCCTGCCCAGCAGCACCCTCTGCCCCATCTGCAAGACGACAGAGCTCACCTCCTCCCCCGGCCAGCCCAACTTCAACGCCTGTACCCAATGTCACAGCAAAGTCTGCAACCAGTGTGGCTTCAACCCCAACCCGCACCTCACCCAGGTAACGCCTCCTCTTCCTCGTGCAGCCCTCCTGGACGGCTCAGGGGGGTGCTGGGGTGGCTGCCACCGAGGTTCTTGTGTTACCAGCAAGGGCTCTGCTGGTAATCAGGGAATAATTGTGTTAACATGAGCTTTGATGAGATAGGGGAGGTAAATCAGTTGAGGGAATTGGTAGACTACGAGAGGGGTTCAGTCTCTGTTGCTGAGACCCCAGAACGCTTGTCTGAGGTCTGCGCTCTCAGAAGTGTCTGGAAGTCGAAGGACTTGACAGTGGGAGGGGAGCAGGGGGGTTGCTGGCACCCTGAGGTGTTGAGCATCTCAAACCCTGACTCATCACAGGTGCTGATGGGCGAGTTTCAGGCAGCGTCACGCTCGGCGGGAGGGAGTCGTGCGCAGCGTGATGGGGGAGCGTTCCGTGGGATGTGTGAAATGGAGGTTCGGCGTTCCAGGGGCGGATCCGGCAGCGGCACCACATGGGGGTGCTGGGGCTGGCTGGGGTGAGGGGCTCCCTGTGCCAATCTGTCAAGTCAGAGACCGCCACACAGGGTGGGAAGTGACGTGGATGGTTTTTGCAGCTGTTAAGAGCCAAACCACAGGGATTCCTACTCTCAGGCTTAATAACAGAATCTTAAAGCCACGCTTTGGAAAGCCACTATGCTGGTCCAGTTTATGGTAAGACAGGATTTGGGTACTGAAGTCCCCTGCATACTCAGGATTTATTGCCAGTAGCCATTTCTGGTAAGCACATGATGCTCCTGACACCAGACACAAGGGTTTGTAAATATCATTGTTTGAGAGAGGATCCAGCCTTCCTGTCCCTTTTTCCAATGGAACAAAAGTTGAGGTGGCTGATACCCCTGGTACAGCAGGGTATAATTGGGTCCAAGGTATAACCTGGGTCCTGCTTTTACCCTGCAGGTATTTCCCTCTGCAAAGGTCTGTGTAAGGTCTCGGACGTTAATAAAGAGCTGTGAGGTAGGAATTCAGGCTCCTGCAAGGAAATGCCATGGGCCACTTTTCTGTTTCACTTTCAAGTTTCACTTTTAAATACATATGCCAAACATTTATTTTGTTGTCCAAGCTTTGTTTTGAGTGTTGACCAACTACTCTGAATAGTATCAGTTAACCAGCAAATAACCAAACAGAAATGTACCTATTGCTCAGTTTCTGGTCAGCCTGGGCCTTGTCCCCTCTGTCTTGCCCCAAGAGCTTTCCCACAGTGGTTCTACCCCAAGTCTCTCCTACAGATACGCACGTTAAAATGGGTGTGTGCATGGAGTTTCTGCTTAGAACTCTAGGCCATCTCTCTCTTGGCATCTCTAGGTCTCTGTGCCCTCTCAAATGTGATTGACTGCAGAGCATTTTTAAACATCAAATCAAAAAACTGGACCTGAAATGAAAAAAGATGTGGGTTTTTTTGTTTGTCCTGAGTTTAATATGCATTTCAGCAGCAAACAGCCTTATGAGTTGTAAGTAGGTCGTTGTGGGAGCTGGGGGATGCAAACAGTTGTCCAAGAGAAGCACATTTACAGCTCGTGTTGGCAGCCCGTGTGATGGGCTGGCTGGGGGAGCAGTGGTGGTTGCTGCCTGGTTGGAAGGTGTGACTCGCTTTCCTCAGCATCATTCCTTGTGCTGCTATTCCAGAGTCACACAGCGAGGTGTCTGAGGCAGCCTGGTGGTGTTACAGAGGAGTAATGGGAGGCAGCTTGGAGGGTGCTCTCTATCTTGATGGTAGGAGCTGGGTTGGAAAGGATCTCCAGAGTGTCCAACCTCTGCTCAAAGCAGCAATCAAGGAAGGATCTCTGGGCTCTCCCCCTTTGGGTCCCAGAACCTTCCAGGGATGGATGTGCTGGTCCCACCTGCTCCATCACCTGACTGCCTTCACAGGGGAAACATCCACCCAGTCTGGTCCCTCCAACCCAGCAAAACATCCACCCAGTCTGGTCCCTCCAACCCAGCAAAACATCCACCCAGTCTGGTCCCTCCAACCCAGCAAAACATCCACCCAGTCTGGTCCCTCCAACCCAGCAAAACATCCACCCAGTCTGGTCCCTCCAACCCAGCAAAACATCCACCCAGTCTGGTCCCTCCAACCCAGCAAAACATCCACCCAGTCTGGTCCCTCCAACCCAGCAAAACATCCACCCAGTCTGGTCCCTCCAACCCAGCAGGTGCTGCACAGCATTGCTAATGAGGGGCTGTATTTTCCATTTGCATTTCCTTATGAATGTATTTTCATGTGAATAGTTGATGTTGCCACTTCGTGCTGCAGCAGATACGGATTTGTAACTTTTTTCTGCTTTCAAGGCTCTCTACCAGGATTACATGATCAAAAATACCACATTTTCTAAGGAAACCAAACCCAAGAAAACCAAAATTGTGTTTTGCTTGGTACATCCTCTCCTGTGCAATCTGTGGAACTGTCAGAAACCAATGGCATGGTGAGGTGGGAGCTCCAGGACTGGTTTGGCATGATTTCTGAAACCATTTTGAGAGTCTAGTTTTGAGGCTTATATAAACACTTTCTTTTCATGAGTCTTTTATATATATATATGTATGTGTGTGTGTGTGTGTATATATGTATATATATCTTATACACATGCTATAAAATAGCTTTTTATAATATATATAAAAATAAAGTAACAGACTTAGTGTATGAGCTGTAGTCTTTCATGCTCCATCGTTCTACTTACAATTCCAAGAGCAGATTTTTCTGAGGAGGGTTAGCTGTACCTCCTAGCAGAACACCTTCACTTCATAATTAGGTGATACCTTCTGCTCAGAAGCATGTGAATTCCTTTTAAAGACTATTTTTCTCTGCCTTTTGTGTTTTATCCCTTTTCAAGTGGCTTGATGGCCATTTTATCTCCTTGGGCAAGTTATGAATTTCTGTGCTGACGAAGCAATCAGCCTCCGTGGCATCTTGAGTTGATCGCTTGCTGAGAAGAACAAAATATCTTGTTGGGTTTTTTTCTTCGCTGTCTGTTTATTCCTTTGAGCAGCAGCTCGTTCTTGTTTCACAAGACTGGGCAAACAGAAGTTCCTGTCTGCTGCTGGTGTCACTCAATATTTTACATGTAGATAATCACATTCTTCCCTCTGTTCATCTCCACACGCCGAAATAACTGCTGTCATCGTTTTCAATTTGGTCGTGTGCTGGCGGGCTGCTATCCCCGTTTTCATTCACTTATTCCTGAAGGTCAGTGCTCTTGCCATAGACAGTTATTTTAAGCAAAGGGAATTATCAAGCAGGGAGCCATGGTGGCACCATTAAAGACAAGGAGTTATGAAATAACATGGTAAAATCGAGCCGTTTGCTTACACTCCTGTGCAGGAAATAGGTTTTTGAATGGAGATGTGTTATTTTTAGTGCAACGCTGCAGCTCTAACATTCTAGTAGGATTTTTAATTTCTCATTAAAACTTTTTTTCTACTTTTCCTCTGTGTTGCCTTTGAGGGGTTTTTTGGACAACTTGTTCTGCAGGACCATACCAGTGATGCTGTCATCTCCTCCAGGGAGAATAGCTCAGTTTCAAACCAGTACAATGGGTTTAGAAAATCCTCTTTTTATACATCTTTTGCTTTGTTCCGCCTCTCCCGTGGCTTTCGCCTGACTGATCCTGCAGCATGTTCATCTGATTGGATTTGCTCTGTTTGGTATCATAAGGAGTAACCTGCAGGCATCCTTTCTGCCTCTCTGGGGTTTTGAAGTGCCGCTGCACATTGCTAATTTGATAAATTAATTTCTTCTTCAGTCTTCTCTTAAAATTTGTTGGGCTTCTTTTAATTTGTTTTCTCCCCGTCCTAAGTGCTAAACCAAAAACACGAGGAACTTGAGTTTGATTTTAATCAAGAGCAGCGGCACTGCATTAAAACATGTGCTTCAGTTAGAGCTGAAATGAAACTCAAAATGCCTGGCTGCCTAATAGGTCTGCTTGGAACCATTTGGGATTATAGGAGGTCTTTGCCTTCTGCCTTACATTTCTATTGAGCTTTTCCAAGTGGTGTTTATTAGATGCAGTTTCATCAGTATTCAAATCCACCACCCTGAATAAAAGGAACGTATTGGTACATGTGTGTTCTTGACCAAATGCCTTTCTTTTTGAAGTCCCTGCTTTTGTCCCTGGGCCATTTTGATTGTTCTTGCTGTATTTGTGACCATATTTATGACTGAGAATTGTATACTTCAGTTCTGGCTCACGTTTTTAGCTCCACTTAGGGAGATTGAAGTGGTTCTTTGTACTCTTTATGCCGTGAATATAATTAATTATGAAATATTTAAAATATTTGAGAATAAATCTGTTCCCTACGTGCTCTGTGCCATGTAAGCTCATCACCAACCTTTGATCACGGACCTTCAGCAAGCAAAACATAAAAAGTCTCAGGGAGGATTAAAAACTTGCTGGTTGGTTTCCCAACAGCGGTCAGGGTTGTTTGACAGGAGAAGAAAAATTCTCAGCAGCTGCTGAGTTATCAGTGGCAAGAGGAGATAGCCACAAAAATCGTTTAAAGTTCTTAGGTAAATGTTTATACTGTAGCAGTGGAAAATAGACCATCAGCTGAGGAGATGAGAATGAAATAGTGTAAGTATTGTGTAGGGCTGTGTTTATCCTACCATAACCTAACAGCAGATGGTTTTCTGCTCAGTAGTGTAAGAAAATTTGGGTAAAGTGGAACAAAGAAGACGAAGAAGACGAGGTGGGGGAAGCAGAGGGGTGACACAGTGCTCAGCACAGCATCTCTGGTGGCAGGAGAGGGGCTTGTTGGCACTGGAGGGATGGCCATGGTCCAAAGCCTTCTCCAGGCTGGCTGTACTGGCAGGAGTGGTGCCTGCCTACAGCATCACCTCCAGCCATTTAGCCAATGACTGAAAAAAATCCAAATATTGAAATGATGAAGCTGTTCATACACTGCTTTTCTTAAGAGCCCATTTCTCATTTGGTTCATTATCCCAATTTTACACCACGATGGTGTCCAATTTTCAGCAAACCCCACCATTTTTGTGAATTAAGGACCTAATCTAAATTATTTACTCTTCAGGAGGCTTTGGCTTGGCTAGTGACCACTGGTTCAGGAGCACTGCAAGCCAAGGGCTGTGCTCAGGGTGCCAGGGGTGTTATTAGTTCTGCATTAAACCAATGGCTGTTACTAATGAACAGTAAATAGTCATTTCTTCCTCTCATCCATCTCCTCTCCTGCCTGTCATTCACTGAACATCCAAACACTTACAGGTCTCTGATGCTGTGTAAGCGTGGGCAAAAATCCTCATTGGTGCCATTGCTTTTACCCTGGGGTCTAGGAGATGCTAAAATGATTTGGTGGGAGTAGCTTGGTGCAGGTCCCTCGTGGTCTGGGTAGCTCTGAGGTCACTGGAGCACAGCTGTAATTTATATTTCTGCGATTTCTGTGGCTTGAAGTCATGTTTTACAAGTTTTCTCTGGGTGCGTCAGCTCCATGTTGGATGCAGCTTTTTGCAATGGGAGTGAGGGCAGAGGATGAGCCACAATGTTACATTTACACGGTCTCGTCTCTTACTGAACCGCAAAGCCAACCAGGATTGCTCCTGCCCTTGGGACCTCAATGACTGTTTGTTTTCCTGGCCATGATGCACCTCCAGCCCCAGCCATTGACATGCAGCACCACATGTCCAGGATGTATTATTGTGCTCATGCACAAAGGCTGTGTTTACAGGTTATAGTTCCCTCTCTTTTTAAAGAATGAGTGTTAGGTCTGAAAAAAACTGTTTATCTGGTCTGGCGTGCCCTGGGGCATTTCACACCCTGGCGTTGTGCTCATGGTGTCTGTGGGTAGCTGGGGAGGTAGGGCAGGAGGGTTGGCTCTGTCAGCAGCAGTCCATCCTTCTGGGCACCTTTCAGCAAGTTCAGGAGTGTGTTTTTTCCTCCTGTGATCTGATCAAACCCCTGGACACCCTCAGGCAGGTGGGGTTTGTGTTCTACTGTGGTGTTAGAGAGCTTTTTGCATGAGTACATGGTAAATTGCACCCTACATCCAGCCAGACCGCTGCACTGCTGAGTCAAGTTGCCCATTTCAGAATGATTTCTCTTTTGAGATCATCCTTCTTCACCATATAGCTGTAAAAATAAATCTGTCTTTAGCATTATGGTGCAGATCTGGGAGAAATTTTCCATTGGATCAGGCTGCACAATGGGAGAGAAATAAGAGTTTTATTCCAATTTGTTCTTTGTTCTTAGCAAAGCTTCAGCCAGCAGTGACCTGCATCCGCAACAGGCGATGCTGTTTGCAGGGGCTGGGGCTTGCCATGCCTGCTGCCTTCTCCTAAGGATGCAGCAGTTTGGGCTGCAGCCCCCTGGGCAGGAATGCTTGGCACAGACTCCTGCCGCAGGGCAGCTCCCATCACGATGCCCAGGGTCAGCATCTGCACCATGAGCTGGTAGGACCAGAGCTTTGTGGCGATGTGCCCACCTGAGGAAGCCCTGCAGCTCCCCTCAGAGCACCCTGTGAGCTGGGCACTAAAAATCTGCTCCTTGTGACTGCAGTGGATAGTCTGCATTTTTTTCTGGTGAGAAAATATTGATAGGAAGCTGGAATTTATCACCCTGGGCCAACTGGTTGCACATGTGTGTATATTTCCCATCTTTTAGCCCTTCCTCACCATTGCCCTTCACCTCTTAATCCCTTTATCCCTACACCAAGTGTCCCAGCTCTCTTGGCATCCTGTATGTGCAGTGGTGCAGTGAAGAATGTGTCTGTTATCCCTTGGTTAGACTTTTATTTATTTCTGCTCTATCTCTTTTTTTTAATGGGGTGATTAACACTGGGTAAAACAACTCATGTGAAGCTGGAGAGCAGCACACTTGTCTTGCTGAGCCTTTCTACACAGAAACGGCTCGTTTGCCTTTTTGGTCCCTGCTGCAGCCCGAGCAGGAGCTTCTCCCAGCCGTCTGCAGGGACGTGCGACTCGTCTGTTTGACAGATCACAATTTAAGTTGGAGCCCACGAAGGAAAGCTCATGAGTAATTCTGGCCCTTCCTCCCGGTGTGCCGCCTTTCGCTGCGCTCTGCGTGGATGATTCAAATAACGCAAAATTCGCTGGCGGAAAATGTCAAAATATCCTGGCTAAGCGGTTGCCGGTGACTAAGGGGGCTGCTGTTGCTCAGGGTGGGTCCTCTCCGCTGACGGCTGGTGCAGGAACTGCGGGGACACAGCAGGGGCTGCGGCGACGCCTTAAATTGTTCAGAGGGGAAGGGAGAGCGTGGCTTCCCGCAGGCTGGAGCGATGCCGCGGTGCAGAGGGGTAATTAAAACAACTGCAAGTAGAGAGGAATCCTCCCGAGGGATGGGAAGTGGCCTGCTTTCTGCTTGGCATCTTCTGCCGCTTGCTAAATACCGAGCCCGGCAAGCCGCGCACGCTGAGCCGCCACCGCCGCCCCGCGCCGTCCTTCCCTCGCTACCTTAAGTTACAACGAGCTGTTTGCTTGGACGAGACATGGTTTTCTTCTGGCTTTCAGCTCCCAGATCACTTTATCATGAAAAAGAAAAGCCAGCTGAGGATCGGAAGCGGTTGTCAAGCTTTCCAAAGCGGAACGGGGTACTGAGTCAGAGGGTCCCTGTGTTTTTGAGAGCTTTGCTGTGCCTGCTGCTTGCTTTCATTTCACTCCCCTGAACACGCCCGGGCAGAGAAATAAGATGCTTTACAGCCCGTGGTGGTGGATGGGGCTGTTATGCTCACATGGATGCTACTCCAGGTTTCCTCACTAGTGAAGCACATGAAATCACACATGTGATTGAGTATCCCTCTGCATCCCACTTACTGCACAGGCAATATCCCAGAGAGCAGGCGTTGCACAGAGCTTTATAGCCCTCGCCTGTGTGGTCTGGTTTGCAGCGTGTTCCTGGTGCTGGAATGCTGCGCTGCCTCGGGGAGCGCTTAGGGGGAAACTTCAAGAGCTTTCAGTGCCTTGACGGGGATTGAGTTAATCCTAGCTGAATTCATTCCTATTTACTGCCTTTCTGCAAGCTGCAGAGAGCAGGGTGGTTATAAGGAAGGGTGTCAGACACTCCACCCTGGCACCCTCTCTGTACCCTGGGGGCTGCATCTCCAGTGTAGGGGTGCCTGGTGGGAGAACCCCAGTGGAGGAGACATTGTGACATGGCTCTTCCCACTATAGCTGGTAGTGACATATGAGGTCCATCTGGTCCTTAAAGACAGAGGTGATGGCATCTCATCAGCATGCCTTGTAACCTGGATTTAGCTGATCACCATTGCTATTTATAGAGCTGTGTGGACTCCCATCACAAGAAAACAACTTGCTTCTTCCTGACCTGTCTCTTGGCCATGGTCATGTTTAGGTGCTAAAAATGGATTTACATAGTGGGATAGTCTGAAAAGCATCAGAGACTTCTGAAAGCAGCCCTGTGAATGCTGTGAGGTGCTTGTGGAACAGCAGTTCATGCCTGCAGAGGTGTTCCTCCCCACCTTAATTCAAGCATTGCTCCCAGATCTCACCCTCCTGCTGCACCCAGCTCCTCTTCTCAGAGACATAACAGACAGCCCTGCTCCTGAGCAGCCCAGATCTGAGGGGTACAGTGCTAATGGACTGTGAAAACTGGTTATTTTAACTCTGATTGAAATGCTGTTTTTTCTAGGCTGCAAACCTTTTGATCAAGGACAGCCGAAGGGTGGGATGTTTCCATTCTGGAGTCAGTTTGTGTTCTAAATAGGCTGTGCTGCTGGTGCGGCTTTCTGCTCGGAGTAAATCAAAGCCAAGTTGTTGGAATGGCTCAGTGGGGAAATCCAGAGAGCGAGATGCGGCCTTAATGGGATGGGAGTAGACTAAGCAGCAGGCTGGTGGGATTAAAGGTTTGTCAGAAGGAGTTAAGGCATGGACATAACATGGCACTGCACCAGTTGGAATTCGGTTCGGAAGACTGAATGGCCAGTGTGTCCCTCCCCTTCCTCCCTTGCCCCCTGCCCTGCCCACTTTGATGCCCATCTCCTGCATCCTAATCAAGCTTGTGCAGCAGCCTTACAAAGAACCCCCAGGATGGGAAGAAGTCTGAACATTGACATTTTGCTCCCTCCCCAGCTGTCCTGCCACCCCTTTGCTATGTCCAAGCCACGGGGGCAGACCGGCCAGCCCCTTGAGCTGGAGACCCGAGTGGTGGGCAGGGTAGATGTGCCCGTCAGTTTTACGGAGAGGAAATTTTGTGCCCACCTACCTCTGGCCGCCCTCTCCCCTTCCTGATGAGCACGGCACGGTATTCCCATTAGGCGGAAACAGAAGCGCAAACGCTCGGGCTCATCTGTTCAGTAAAGCCAAGATTATTCTGAATCATCCAACATCCTTATCAGGGCGCTCCAGCCGGCGCTTGCATCAGTCACAGCGCGGGCTGGCGGAGTCGGCGGCAGCGCTCGGCCCGCTTTAATTGCCACGAGCCAGCAGCTATTTGAAGCCCTGTCCCCAAAGAGCAAACGAGCTCGTCACTGCGTGCAGCTCGGCTTTGCAGGAGCCGCGGGATCAGCGAGCGTGCCCTGGTAAAAACCCGCTAAGGATGCAGACCTGTAGGGGTGCTTGTGAAGTGCAGCAACCAGCTGGGCATGGTGGAATGGGCTTGGATCTGGGAGTGGGAGCTCCCCTCGGGATTTTAGTTTTTGGGGTTTTTTTCCCTCTCATTGCAGATTACTCTGATGCCTAACAGGCAGGGAGGGAAGCTGGAAAGGCTGTGTCTCTGCAACTCCTCAGGTGCGAGGTTCCTCCAAAACCAGCTTTGTCATGTCTCTGAGCTGCACATTGTTCTGTTCTCTCAGGTATACCGTGTTGTGTTTCCTCCCTGTGAGACATCCCATGTCTCTCCTGATCTCCTGGAAGGCACTGCCTGCTGTGTTCACCTCTGTTCTCAGTGTGATGCCAGTAGATAAAATACCAGGTCTAGTGGAAAAGTCTGGCTGAAAACTAGTGGTCTGTGCTAAAATTACTCTGGGGACCTGAGGAAGGGTTGAATTACCTGTGTTTCTGGATTCCTCAGAACTAAGGAGCATACTTACTGTAGGAGAAGCCTGTCCTGGAGCTCGCCTGCCTCTGTTCTGCCCACGTACTCTACGTATTGCAAAACCTTTGGAGCTTTGAGAAAAGCAAATACCCTGGGTGTTTGATGGAGCACGGCATGCTAATGCAAGACCAGCAGTGCTGGGATCTATCCCAAAAGGTGAAGCCCAGTTAAAGTGAGCCCTTGTGCCCTGGCATGGTGCTGTCATCTTGTCCTAGCACCTGCTCAAGGGACCTTTGGCAGACTGGGACATGAATCCCCATTTTTCTTGGAGTCTCAAGTCAGTATGGAGATGCTGGGCCAGGCCAGCTAATGCCCTTAAATTTGTTTTTACACATCCTACCTTATGTTCTGACCTGCCATATTAATTTTCCAGCTGATATGATTGTGGTTTTCAAATTGGAGAGAACTATCCCCAAAGAGGCATGCTGCTGCTGCCATCTGTCTTTGAGCAGCTTCTGGGATCCCACTATTTGCTCTCAGCAGACAATTGTTATTGCTTTATTGACTTAGGAATTAAAAAAAAAAAATCCAATGCTTTCTGAAATACTGTTTTCCATAACTAATTCCCGGTGCTAAATTCCTGTTGAGACCTGGGAGACACATTGAATTAATAATAATGCTTTATGCAGATCCTGAGTATAAGTTTTTGCAGTTCTGCCCCCAAAAAAGTCCCATGATGTGATGGTTTTGAAGGACATGTCATTTGGAGGGCTCTGAAGAGCTTCAGCGCCACTGCATTAAGGGATCTCCAAGCCATGGCACCCCACCGAGAGCCAAAATTGGGTGATATGTTACTGTTTGTAAAAAGTGAGAGCTTCACTGCATTTCCTGATGGTTTTGGCCAGCACAAGCTGTTGCCCCAAGTCCTACTGCTTCTCCAGCTGACCCATTTTCCGATGTCCTCCAGCTGCAGGCACTTGCCCTGTGCCACCCAGCCTGCAGTCCATCAGGAAGCAAAGATCTCAGCACTTTGAGACCCTCTGCCCATGTGAGTGGGTCCCTGTGCACCGAAGAGTGGCACTGCCCAGGTGATTCTGGCCATGCACCGTGTGCTCTGTCGCATCCCAGCTCCTGCTGCATCCCATGATTCAGACCTGCTCCTCCTTTTCTTTCTCTGCAGAGTGCCAGGAGTCAGCCCACGCCAACAGACACGGCTGTGGGCAGATAAAAGCTTATGGGAAGGTGGTGTTTATTTGGATGGCAAATGTTTTTTCCTCCCCGGTGCACGGATCCTGCTGCTTCCTCCTTGCTGGACAATCCACCCCTGACCTGCCCGGTTTAAGGCAGCTTGGGGCTGATTGCTCGCAGTCAGCATGGCTCCTGCTGTTCAGCTGGACGTTTTGATGCACAACACTTGAAAATCAGAGGCAGGGCCTCTCCAGCTGAACTCCTGAAAGTGGAGGGAGCAGCGATCCCTGCTGCTGTCTCGCCTGTACAAAACGCCCTGTAGGTCATCGGAGTCAGTCCCGTGGCTGGTAATTACAAACAAGTCGCCTGGGTTTGCAGCCAGGGCATGAGGACAAGATTTATTGTTTCCCTTCAAAAGTGGTTTCTAATTGGCATTGGAGCAAGTCAAAGGGGGGTGAAATCAGTGTGAACTGTGCAGTTTGCTCCTCTGTATTTCCTTGCTGTCTGGATGGACATGGAGCACTGCAGCTGGCATTGCCCATGTGCTGCTGCTTGGAGATTGTTCAAAGGAAAGCTAAGAAGCCCCAGAAGGTGGAAAAAAGATTTGCTTCACCA
Source organism: Myiozetetes cayanensis (assembly GCF_022539395.1). NCBI lineage: Eukaryota > Metazoa > Chordata > Aves > Passeriformes > Tyrannidae > Myiozetetes > Myiozetetes cayanensis. Next base: position 17,034,615 of record NW_026087389.1, read on the forward strand.
TTTTTTTTTAATTTTTTTTTTTTTTTTACCTGAGCAATTTGTATTTGCATTTTTTTGGTCTTCTGTAGCAGTTTCTAGTCTTGCCATGGAGGATTGGCCCCTCATTTGAGCAGAGCGAAACAGGCTTTTATTATAAGCTTTCCTGGGGTGTTCAGTTGGGCTGAGGGGTCCTTGGCAGCTTGCTCTGTGATAATCCTCTGAGCCCCCCTTCAGAAGGGCTGCAGAGAGCTCCCCTAATGGGATTTGTATTTTGGCTGCGGTTATGATAGAACAGACAGTCTTTTGTCTGGTAGAATCCTTTTTCATTAAGAGTTTATTCACCTTTCTGTTGTATCTGTTCAGATCTCCATGGCAATAATGACTTTAGATCAGCAAGCAAAAAAGTCATAGAATTGAATCCTAGACTGGTTTGGATTGGGAGAGATCTTAAAGACCACCTTTTTCCAAACCCCCTGCTACAGGCAGGGACACCTTCCATGAAACCAGGTTGCTCCAAGCCCCATCCAGCCTGGCTTTAAACAGGACATTCACAGCTTCTCTGGTCAACCTGTGCCAGTGCCTCAGCACCCTCACAGTAAAGAATTTCTTCCTAATACCCAATTTAAACCTACTCTCTGTCAGTGGAAAGCTATTCCCCCTTGTCCTGTCACTCCAGGCCTTGTCCAAAGTCCCTCTCCAGCTCCCTCGGAGCCCCTTTAGGTTCTGGAAGGGTCTCCAAGGTCTCCCTGGAGTTTCTGTTCTCCACGGTGAACAACTCTCTCAGCAAATCATGGTTTGAATGACCAATTTTAATCTTGCTTTGCAACTAGGTTTTTTGGGGGTTTTTTTAAAGACAATGTGATTGCTTTTGTAGACTGGCTGGCAAATGAAGCAGCCCCTTCTTCAAGGGTAAATAATAGCTATAAAAAACCAGTTAAAAGTGATATGGCTCTGCAGGTATCTGTTAAAATTCTAACTGTTCTTAGATTTTTGCGTTAGAATTGGCATCGTTTACTTAGTAGATGATGACTTATGAGCCAGGTCCAGGTGCATTTGGATGGGGATAGGAATTCCAACACAGAAAACCTATTCTAGTTCATTTAAATAGGTGACTGGACAAGCTTTTCTGGTGTTTATGGCCATACTGGTAAGATCTTTTCAGGTTCCATGACCACCCAAGTGGGTCTTGCCAGAAGAAGGTGAGACAAGAGGCGTGTCTGGAGACAGCTGGTGTGGAGGCAGCTTTGTCAGTGCCAAGGCTGAGCTCCTTTCCTCCAGAGCTGCCTGAGCCACTCCTAAAAGCGCACAGAAGCTGCACCTGGAAACACAGAAAACCATTTGCTGGGTCTGAAGTCCGTGGAGGTGCCATGGAGCCCCACGGGAGGGCATCACCAAGAGTTCTGCAGTGTAAAGCTGGTGGCCAGTCAGTTCTAGGAGATGTTTTACACATCGTGGTCTTGCTGCCAGGATGGGCTTCCATGGATGGATGGCTTCAGCAGGGAAGCTGCTCTCAGGCTGGTTTTACTGGATAAAGCTTTGCAGTGTCTGTGGTCTGTAGGACAGCAAGTAATGGACTTAGACTGCAAGGGAGATTTAGGTTAATATTTTGTGAACGTTTCCTAGCAGTGAGGATCGTTAAGCAAAAGCCCCTTTATTCCTCCTTTTTCCTCACCCTCCCTCCCCCAGTAAATCCACAACTGATGCAAAGTTTTAAAGACCAAATTAGACAAACATCTGTTGTCAGCAATGCAGACTTGTTTGATCCTGCCCAGGCCAGGGGATGGATCCAGAACCTTTCAGGGCTATTACAGCCCTCTCTTCTTGCTGCTGCAGGACAACTGGGCAAAATTCTGAAGCCTTTAATATGGCTTTGTTGGGACAAAGCAGCAGCAGGACACAGGAACTTCTATTGGAGAGAGAGGAGCATGGCAGGGGAAGGCAGTGCAGGGTGCCCAAGCTGGAGGAAACCCACCCAGTGCCTTTCTTTTGCTTCTCAGATAGCCCTAAAGATGCCCAGGGTTTGTGGTAGGGCAAAGCCTCTTGCATCCGTCTGGGGTCGCTGGAGCCAGGAGGTGGTCCGTGGTTGGTAGAACAGTTTTCACAAGCTTTCTCAGTGCTGTGGTTTGTTACACCACTGCTGTGGAAAGGAGGCTGCCTAGGATGGCTTTGTCATGGGGTTAGGATAAATCCCCTCCTTCTGGACACCTTCCAGCTTGTTCTCTCGGGTCTCTTCCATCTGAGCGTGCTAAGTCCTGGCTGGGTGGGACCTTTCCTCCCCTTGGCAGTGCTCCTTCCCCTGCCTCCTCCATAGCACCCTGAGTGTTGTCCCTCATGACAGCCCCTGAGGGCCTCCATCCTCCAGGCACTGCATCCTGCCGTGCCTCACTGCAGCTCTTCAACTCGGTCACCATCATCTAATGAAATTCCTGGACAAACCAGTACAGCCAGCTTCCAAGGAGGGCTGTGTGGAACACCCAGCTGTGTCCGGACCATGAACAGGACAGGGGGATGTGCTATGCCTGTCTCCTCCCAGGTGCACACCCAAACTTTGTGCCTTTTTAATTTGTTCGGTATTCGCATCCTCTGAGCAACACAGCGACCCAAATGAAGGTCTGGGCTGTCCGAGGGGTTTCAGGGAAGATCAGACCTGCCCTGGGCAGCCTTTTGCTCCTCTGGCCAGGGTGTCTTGGGATAGTGGCATCTGTTTGCGTTTCCTTGGCTGCAGCCATAGGTTTGTGCTTCACAGATTGTGTGGCTAGCTGGATTATAAATTATTCATGGCAGGCAACTTATCATGTTTATCTGGAATAATTGAGCAATTAAGTCTGTTTAGGTATGTAAAAAGATTATGCAATGGCTTGTCTGTCTTCAGGCCTTAAATTCTGCAATTGCATTTGTTACATATATAATCCAGAATAACACACACAAAAAAAAAAAAAAAAAAGGCTGAAGATACACTGCTTTGATGCACTGATCCACTACAATGTGTTTATTCACACAAGTTTTTTATTCCAGCAACTTCACTTATAAATACAACACTGGCCCAGGATAAATGAGACTTAACTTGGCTCCTTCAGTCTGGGGAAAGAGTGAGGCCATAACACCGGGTCTGTGACCGTGTCTCTGAAAATACTTTGGGCTATTTATGCCAGCATCGGGATTGTCATTAGTGTTTAAAAACCTCCATCCTAGACATGTAGGTCAGAGGATCGAGCTCTGCTGTGCTGTACTCAGATGTTGGTGCTGCCAAGGTAATGCGAAGTTTGGGGCCTGAAAGGACCTTTAAATATTCAAGAGTGTTTAGTCCCTGAGCTACAGCCATTATCTCCCGTTGCTTTAATTGTCCAGAAGAGTTCCCAAAGGAGCCAGGAGCTCATGGGCAAGGCTGCAACAGGGACCACTCAGAGCTGAATAAATGTGAGCCTTGCAGTAAATGGATGATTTTATTCTGTTACTAATAGTAAGCTGGGCAGCTTTTAAATTAATCTCTTATGAGTCTCTATTTACTGAGGGCAGCTTGTGCTCTTTATAGCATTATAGCTGTGAATTGCATCGCTGCTGCACAGGGCACCCCGAGAAGCCCCGTGGCCTCATGCATTCCCTTGCTTTGGGCAGGAGGTGCCAGAGAATGGAAAGTTTTGAGCTCTCCTGCTCCCTCCCAGGCTGCTATTTTAGTTCTGCAGGAGACAATGAATGAGCAGGACCGGAGGCTCCTGTTACTCGGGACGTCCGTCCTTCTGCTGGCGGCAGGGCACGGGAGCAGCAGCAGAAAAAGGCAAAGCAAGCCATTAGGCTTTCCTTGGCCCAGAGGGCTCCCGTGGAAGTCCCGCATTACGGAGCGGGAGGGACCTGGGGCTGCACTTAGAGCACCTCGGCGTGCAAAGCGCGGGAGGTTAAAACCCGGGGTGAGCTCTGCCCTGCTCCCTGCCCGAGCCCAGGGCACAGCATCCTCCCCGCACGTACAGACGTCCAAACCTTTCATGCGCTCCTGCGGACGGGGAACAAAGGCTGTCTAAACAGGAGCTAGTGAGGCAGCAAATCGCACAAGAAACCTTCCCTAATGAACTGGAAGGACTTGTCCCTTCGCCTCGGGCGGCGGCACTGCCGGCGTGCTTAGCTAGGCAGCGCCTTGTTTGGCGGGGGGACCCGCGCTCCCGGGGGGAGCAGAGGAGCAGCAGAGGGTCTGGCACCGGAAAGGTTTCCTCTGCCCATCTGCTCCTCTCCGCCAGCAAGGGCGAGCAGTGAAGGAGGGGATGCTCTCACTTCCCGGGGAGCCAGCAGCTCCATCGGTTCCTTAGCCATGGGGAATGCTGCCGGGGAGCACCGTCCTGCCTGTGACGGCGGATCGAGGTTAGTTACAAAGCTGTTGGGCATGCAATTATTTCCTTTGATCGTTTGCTTCATCCCCGTGTCGGTGGGGGTAAAGATCGACCGAGTACCAAGGCACTGGAGGTCGCTTTGGAAAGCCAGAGGGTCTGCAGTGGAGGTCAGTGCCTCCCACAGCCCTTTGGGGAGAGATGTGCTTGAGCAGCCTTGGGTTGGTTCAGGGAGAGCTAACCAGAGAGAGGAAACTGGTGGAGAAGTGACTCATAGGATGAAATGGCACTGTCTTATTCCGCAGCTCGATTCTCTGGACAAACGCGGTTTCCCATCTGTTATTTGCAGAGAAGGAGATGAGTTTGGGGGTTGGTTCCTCTCGCTCGCCAGCAAGCGAGCAAGTTGATTATTTTCTGGCAAGCGTTAGCAGGATGATTACTGACGGCTCCGGTGGCTTCCCCTTCTGGGCAGGAGTGCCAAGGACTGGATTTTATTTGTATTGAGATGTTTGAAGATAAAAGATGAGCATAAGGTGGCCTTTTTCACAAGTGACTCTGTGCCTCGGTGACCAATTCCCCTGTCAATTAAGTGCTGAAACACTCTTAATTGCACATTTTCTCTGGAGCCCTGGGTTCTCCTCAAACTGTGCTTTAGATTTGGACCAGGAAGCTTCAGCCCACGCTGCCTGCATGTTTGCATCCGCCTCCTCTCCACCTGGATGCAGGCGTGAATTCTGGTGGTGTCTTGACATGCAGCATGGCCCTGGGCACACGACAGCTCCCGCACCCTGGGCTGCTTGTGGTCCTCCAGAGGCATGGCAGGAGACTCCATCTCCTGGTGTTATCCATCCCCCCCAGCTTGGACCCTGGCTGGTACACCACATGGCAGCCTCCCACGGGATGCTTTGCAGGCTCCTCACTGCTTTTGCACACAGGCTGTGCACTGATCCAAACAACAAGGGCTGCTTTTCCTCCCCTCCACGCACGAGTTCCGTGGCAAACGGTCCCTGCACTGCTGCAGGAGAAATCAGCAGTAGAATAATGGAATCCTAGAACCTTGGAATGATATGGGTTGGAAGGGACCTTAAAGATCATCTAGTTCCAACCCACCCTGCCAGGGGCAGGAACACCTTCCATTGGACAAAGTTGCTCAGGGCCCTGTCCAACCTGGCCTTGAAACACCTTCCTGGGATGGCTTAATTCTACTCTAAAACACAAACCCCTAAGTTCAGAATAAGGCATATATTGGTGTTTGTTGTATGTTCCACCAGCCAGTCTGAGATGGTGTGGGAAAATGGGAAAACTGATCCACATGGTACCTTTAGCTTTTTCCATGCATCAGCAGCTCTTCCAGGATTTGCTGAGCTTTCCCTGCTCTCCTGCAGCCATTCCCACCTCATGCCTTCCCAGCAGTATCCCAGCTCCCCACCATGGCTTGCTGTTCCCTCTGTTCTCTAGCCGAGGGCTGCCTTCTAGCACTGCCTCTTCCCCTGGATCAGGATGTTGTGTAATTGCAGAGTAGGTGGCTTTGGCAAATTTCAGCGTGACAATGTAAAACACAAGACGTGCCCCCCGGAGAGCTCCTCCGGAGAGGATCCGGGAGGCACGGAGGGAAGGGACGTTTCGCTGACTGGCTGATTTCGTGAGACAACAGTTCTTCATCCGCAGGCTGAGCTGCTGAGCTGAAGACACTTAAGGACACTCTCAGGCAGGGCACTGGCAGCTCTCAGGAGAAGCCAGGCTGTTGCAGTGTTCCTCCAGGATAAGCCAGGAGCAGCCATTAATGAAACCCTTCTCCATCCAGTCAGTGATCCTGGTGTTGAGCCTCTCTATTAGCCTGATTAGCACAGTACCTTCGTTACCCACTTCCAGCTTGGGTTATTTTTATGCTCATACTGGTGCCTGCGAAAGGCAGAGGAGGGAGCTGTGACCACGGCCTTGGGGTGCATCTGCTGGGAAGTGGCTTCATCTGGGGGGGCTCTGGGGCAGGGACCGCTCGGGGCTCTCAGAATTGAAGAGCTGCTGCCAAAGGTTCACTGTCCTGCTTGTCCCAAATATTGGGGTTTTTTCAGGATTTCCAGTTTTGTAGAGTATTAAATACATATGTTTGGGGCAACTCAAAGAAAACCCACATTCCTTTTCTCCTCTGATTTTCCATGAATTTGGCTTCTCATTTTTCAGTTTGTTGTGCATCCCGTTGTCTCGCGCCAGAGGAGAAGCGTGGGTTGTATCTTCTGCTGGACAAAGCTCCTTTTCTCTGTCCTGTTCAAACTGGTTACCCTTGGGTGGGATTGATCACACTGGACTCAAGATGACTTGAGAGCTGTTCTTCCCAGCCTAAAATAATTGTTTAAAACAAGTCAGATGGACTGTGCCCAGTGGCCTCCTCTGACACAGGGTCACGTAGCCTTTGTCATGCAGACCTTTGTCATGACACAAGGTCAGTGGCTGTAGTGAGATGGTGTAAATGGGTAGAGCTGCTGAGGAAGAACCATTCAGTCTCAAGTCTCCAAAGCCTTAAATATGATCATCTAAATATGGTATCTCCTATCCTTTTTGATTTTGTTATTTTACTGTAGTAGGATAGCCTCCTGGGTGACCTCCAAATGGTCCAAAATAACCAACCCTCAGCAAAGACAAAATTACTCTATATTATAATCCTAAATTTTGGCTTGAAAATGTCTTGGATGTTCAGTTATGAAGTTTTTCTGCTCACAGCGCTCATTTTAAAGCTTCTGCCCACTGCAAAGGCTGAACTCTATACTTGAGATACTTCTAGATCTGTATTGTCTTACCTCACCTCGGGAGAACAAAACAACCTGCACATAACCAGCTCTCCCTCACATCTCCTGGTAACAAATCCTGGGGACAGGCTATTTTCACACAATTTCCTAAAATAGGTGGTGTTAGAATAACTTTAGAAGCCTTATAAACTCAAGCTGTCTCTATCATTTCAGATCATATTTAAATGGGTGTTTTTCTAGAGGGTTCGGAAGCTGCAGTGCACAGGGGTGGATTTTGGTCCCCCTTATGCCTGTGCAAAACCCTGCTCTGCAGAGGGTCAGGATCCAACCCATCAGACCTGTAATTTTATACATATATATATATATTTGCTGAGCTTTCCTTGATATATATCAGTGTTTAAGTCTGCCTGGGCACAGCCAGCACGTGCTATGGATATTCCTGTTGCAATTTTTTTTTTTTTTTTTGAGGAAACGCTGATTGGAAAGTTTTCATTCCTAATGGGATTTGCAGATGGTTGGTGCTCACAGGACTGCATCAAGAGGGGGGAGGCACATCTGGCAGCTGTGACCCCGCAAGCGCCGCCGCTTGCTGACCCATCCATGCATTGGGGAATAACAAGATTTGGGAGAGGGCTTTGAGGAATGTACTGTGGGGTTGGAGGGGTCTGCAGTGGGAAGGGTGAGGCTGGGGGTCGTGGGTGTGTTGGGCTCTGCGTGCAGGGCTGGGGCAGGTCAAGTATTGGATGCAGCCACTCCAAATGTCCATAGAGATGGGATGGTTCAAGCAATCAAAGTTTTGGAGATCAGAACGAGTATAAAAAACCTATAGATGGAAAGGCCTGCAAGCTTTACCTCCCTGAGTCTTCTGCTGAGCCCAACAGCATGTGTACAATTTGCTTTAATGGTTAGAAACATCTGCTGTTAAAAGTGATGCTTAATATATTTGGCTTCCATTTCCAGTCATTAGTTCTTTTTATGCCTTCTTCTGCCTAATTAACAACCTTTTAGTACCTGATATTGTTTCCACTGAATGTGCTGCTATATCGTAATCAAGTCACTTCTTAATCTTCTCTTTGATAAACGAAAAAGATCAACCTCTTCAGTTCTCTCATTTCAGACATTTTCTGCATCCCTAGAATGACTCTTACAGATCTGGTCTGTATCTCCCGCAGTGCTCTACTAATCTCCTTAAAATGTCGGTGTGGAACCACTGAGGGCTCTGGAAGGAGTCCCTCGGTGCTGGAAGAGGAGGCTGAGCCACCTCCTCACTCCTACTTCCAGCTCCAGGCTTCCTGCACAGAGCAAGAACAGGTTTGCCAGGCAGCAAAGACTCATCTTCATCAATATTTCACGTGTGGGGGGCTGGAACAGGATGATCTTTAAGGTCCCTTCCAAGCAAAACCATTCTGATTCCGTGGCTTTCCGAAATCCACCGTGTGAGAGTGGTGTTTGCCGTAGTGAGCTGATGATACCTCGGCACTGGTGAATCCTCTTTGTCCCCCAGCTCAGCCAGGTAACGAGTCCGAAATCCATTTAGCATATTCACAATTCATATTCTGTAGTGCTTTTTTTTGTCAGCATGTCATACATTACTAGGTCAAAACACCTTTTGGACATCAAGGATATTGCTTCTGTGCATTACTAATATCAGCTGTGCAGGGAATAAAATCAGGTTTGCTTTGCTGTGACCTATTTTTCCTAAAACCACGTTGACTGGCATATATATGAGTGTCCTTCAGTTCTCTGCCCTGTCTTTCTGCCTTGGACAGATGTCTGGCTCTCTGTCCCCTTCAGGCCATACCTTTGCCTTCTTGGATATTCAAGCAGAAGACTCGTCCAGACTTCTAAAATTTCCTCTTAAAAAATGAACATCAGCACGCAGCAGTTTTCTTAGTTCTCTTAGATCTCTTGGATGCAAAATTATTCAGATCTGCCAAATTTAAATGTCTTCTGGTGCTGGTAGATGTTGTTGAATATTCTTCTCAATTGCTAATAAGTTGGAAGCGCTTCATCCTCGTAACAAGTGTTATCCTGCTTGTTCCCAAATGTTCCGGGACAGTAATTACAGCATGTCCATCATGTCTGTCTCATTAACAGCTCCCCCATCTCCACCCAGTCATGGACCCCTGTCCTTTCTAGGAAGAGCCTGGTGTGTAAGTCTTTACTAATCCAACCCCTGAAAGCTTTGATTTTGTGAACTGGGTGAATAGGAGCCAGTAACAGATGAAACTGGACTATTTGATTGACCTGCATCACCGTCCTCTTCTTGCTCCTCTTCTTGCCTGCAGACTCACCATGCAGGGAGAAAGTGCTCCAAAACCACAGTAAGAGAGATAAGTGAAAGAATATGAAAAGAATCATTTATCCTATTACTTCTTCATCACCCAGGCTTTTCCACCCTCCTTTCTCTTTTTCATGGGGAAAGGATCTTTGGCAAGATGACTGGGCCCTTCCTCTTTGCTATCTTCCCTCCAGCATCCTTTAAGTTGCCTTTGATCTGTGTAGCCCACACAGTGTGTCATCGGTTGCATCAGTGGAGGCCGGTCAGGCAATTTGTGATAATCCCAACTCAATTTACATTTCAAATGCTTGCTCTGGGAGCCTGTCTCCCCACTTGTATTCCCTGCAGCTTTCTCCTGCTCCTCAGGACAGATGTTCCCCAGCAGTTGCTCACCAAGTCGCTGAGAGCAATTGGATGTTCCCTATCCCATCTGATAACCCCCTGGCTTTTTCCTTTCTGCGTTGCAGGTTCATTGTGGAAAACGAGAAAGCTGCAGTGATCACCTTGTTCCCCAGCCCTGAGCTCAGGGAGATCCTGGTGGGCTTGTCCATGATCCGTAGGCAGCTTGCCTGGTCATGGGACCCAGGCATGGTGCCTCCCAGTGCCCAAGTTTTCCTACAGGAGCCTTGGCCAGGGGCAAAGTGGGCACTGTGTGTGGCACAGGGAGGGGGTGGATCTCCTCTTCCCCCCCATTTCCACCTCACCACAGGGTCTTAAAGTGTGGGTAAGGAGATTATGCGGAGAGGGAAGGTTTGAATTTTTTGCATCCAGGGAACAAGAACCTGAATAGAAAGGATTGGTTCTCCCTTAATTTGAGCTGATGGGGATGGTGGGCAAAGCTGATGGGGTTTTGGTAGACACTCTCTTGAAATAGAATAGTGGGAAGAAATTCCAGGGGGTGTGAAAGCAAAAATAACACGAGAAATTCTGGATGTCAGAAGAGAGACAGCAAGACCATAGGAAATTATAAAAACCAAAGCACTATTTTCACAAACTAAATATAATGTGGCTCCTTTGGAGCAGCTTGGAGAAATGACAATGTAAAGCAAAATTGCTGGGGAAAAATTGAGGCTGCTTTTTCCTCGGCTCTGAGTGAAGGACTTGAGCGGAGGCTGGTGCAGAGAGTGGCGTGGGAGCTCAGCAAGCACACTGAAGGCTGGGAAGAGCACAGAGCTGACATGCAGCCAGGATTGTAGGGTGTTAGGAAGAGCTTTGCTGGAGATAAAGGGGCCACGCAGAGCCTTGGCACCCAGCAGGTGCTGGGCAGAGAGAGAAAGGGGCCCATCGGGAAGGTGGATATTTGTTCATCCACACCCCCCTTAATTTGAATCCATCTTTCCTGGTTGATCTGAATTTCCTCTGGTTTTAAAGGTTTATTATTTGAAGGCTAGGCTTTATGAGACCCCTCCTAGGGAGGGGACCTGGAAGGAGGGGTTCAGGGAACATCTACCTCTCCTCTTGAGGGCTCACCGTCCTGTCCCATCACAGGACCTGCCATAACACCCAACTGCATCTCTGCAGGCAGCTCCTTTGAGCAGAAAGAGGTTGAAATGTGCCTGTGGTTGGAGTGTAGGGGGAAAAACCCTGTGGCCAGGTCATGAATCACCTGTGCCTCCAGCTGCAGGACCAAAAGGCCTCACAGACCTGGAGCTGTGGGGTTGGGTGAGGAGATTAATATCTCTGAAGCAGGGATTAAGCTGAGCCTTAGAGGTGATCCTGGAACGAAGAGATGGCTCCTGGCATGAAAGGCAGGAAAATCCATATCTCATGCAGTGGGTGCTGACCCGTGGGATGTGCAGTCCCTGGAGAGCGCAGGGGCCAGGAGCTGTCAGGTGCTGCTTCTGCCTGGCTCTGGGTCTGCTTGTCCTGGGTGCTGCTCCTGTTTTTGGGAATGTTCTGGTCCTTTTTGCCACCTTAGTTGCTTGTCTTGGAGAACTGTTTTGTGAGCAGACCCGGCTGTCCTGCTGACTGTGCTGTATATTAATACTTGTGGAGCCACTGAGTGTCCTGGTGATTCCTCGTGTGGAAAGGCTTGTACAGCCTCTTTAATTAACTTAATTCAGACATTAGTGTGTCACAAGGAACCGTCTCTCGAGGGGGGAAGTCTTTCCTTTATCACCACTTAGCCAGGGAACGTTATACTTTTCATTTGCATCCAAAAATTCATCGTGGCGAGAGTGAAAATTAACCCTTTGCTCCCTGAGCAGCACTTTGCCTGCCTGGCAGTGAAGATGCATCGTGCAAGGAGAACACACTCCTGCTGTCCCTTACAGGATTCCAGTGCCAGATTTTGGGGTGGGGTATCACAGCCACCACGCCAATTCCAGAAAAGCCATCTCTGCTGGCCCTGGAGAGGGCATGGCACAGTGGTGTTTCCTATGGGAAGCACCCAGGGTCTGAGGGGCTCTGGCAGTTTTCTGTGCTAGCTCTGGTCACCAAGCAGGAGGAAAACATTGGGCATTAGGGGAGGCAGGGGGGCCATGAGCCCTGGGAAAGGCCCCTTTTCCCCAGGGGAGGCAGGGCCTCATGGCTAGCAGTCACTTCACAGCAGAAGCCTTGGAAGCAGACCAAGGCTAATTAAAGCTGTCGTGCTGTGCCGTGGGTACCTGTGACAGATGGGGGCTGCTCGCCCTGACTGCGAGATACTGGTAGTGAAGAACATGGTACCAGAATGTTTTTCAGGGGCTGATGGCTGGTTCCTATGGCTACGTGGGGTCTGCTGGGGGGAAGCTGGGGGTGTGCTGGGGCTGCCTGTGGGTGTCTGCACCTGCCCACCGCTCACTGTCCGTGTCCTCTCCTTGTCTCACAGGTGAAGGAATGGCTGTGCTTGAACTGCCAGATGCAGAGGGCACTGGGGATGGACATGACCACCGCTCCTCGCTCCAAGAGCCAGCAGCAGCTGCACTCCCCTTCACCATCCCCTTCCCACTCCCCAGCCAAGCATCCGCCACCCTCAGGTCCGGATAAGACCCCTCCAGCCCCCGCACCCAGCCACAAGAGCCACCCAAACCTCACCCCACCACGCCGCAGAGGGAGCCGCTCGGCCAAGGACAGCCAAAACCTCAGGAGGCAGCCAGGTCCTCCCCGCAGCATCAGCCAGCCAAGCCTTCCCCCTCCGAGCAGAGAAAGGCGCCGGGAGATGTCGGGGCGAAGCCTGCAGCCCCGGCTCCCGGGGCTGGGGCACCAGAACAGCCCCAGGAGGGGCTCACGGGGAAGCTCTTTGGCTTCGGGGCGTCCCTCCTCACCCAGGCCAGCACGCTCATGTCCGTCCAGCCAGAGGCCCCCCCTCCGAGCCAGCCGTCCCCTGGCAAAGTGCCTCCAAAAATCGTCTTCAGCGATGCCAGCAAAGAAGCTGGTCCCAAAGCCCCGGGGGCACCGGGCCGGGCTGGCGCCGCGCCGGCCGCCAAGCCGGGCAAGCCAGAGCAGGGTGTCAAGCCAAAGGAAGTGCCGAAAGCAAGGGTCTCGTGCCCCCTCTGCAAGGCGGAGATCAACGTGGGCTCTGGAGAGCCCCCCAACTACAACACCTGCACGACCTGCCGGCAGCAGGTCTGCAACATGTGTGGCTTCAACCCCACGCCTCACCTGGTGGAGGTAAGGGGGCTCGTGGGGGCGGGCGTCTCCTGGTTTGAGGGTGCGTGCTCTCTACTTGCTTGTAATGGAGGAAAGACGGTGTGTTTGCTTTCAAAAGTCAAAAAAAGCCTTTAAGAAACTGCCGAAGCCAAGTTGCTCCTGGGGCAAACCCCAGGGCTGGAGGCCATGGTCCTCCACCTCTCAGCAAAGACTTGGATTTCATGTGTGTACGCTGATTTCGTGCTGGTTCCTTGTAAGGTGGCTGTTGTTGAGGGCACCTTCATCAGTGCCCACTGCTCCCCAAATGTGTCCAAGGGTACAGAAATAGGAACAGGTCATACAGGTGCCAGAGTCACCAACAAGCATCCTCCTCCTGGTGCTGTGGATGGATACCTTGGCCAGACTTGGGACAAGGCTAATGAGGGATGTTCTGCAGCTCCTGCATCCTTGGATGGTGAGGGTGCAAGGAAAGTGGTATGGGGAGGAAAGTGTCAGGATGTCAGCAACAAGAGCCTGGGTGCAGGGCAGGGGAATGGGCTGAGCACGGCATGGATGTGGGGATGCCCGCAGTGCTGTTTGAATGTGAATTGGGTGGGTGTCCTGCAGCCTGATGAGATGGAGTGCAGGCAGAGAGGAAAGCAGGTTGAGGGGGGTCTGCAGTCCACCTAGTCTCACCAGTTGTACTTGAGGATGTCTCTGAATTATTGTGCTGGCCATCCATTTTATCTTCCCAAGCACCAAAAAGGCACCTTAGCCAACTCTAGCCAGTGGACAGGAGAGTGGTACGACTGGGCCTCAGCTGGAGCATCCTCCTATCACTTCCACCTTGGAAGCTAGGGAGGGAGATCTTCTAGAGCCTTGGAGAAGGCCTCTATGAAAGCCTAGACCCTCACCCCCTGCTGTACAAGCGATTTGAGACCCTGACCAGAGGAGGCCCAGGGCCTTGCTCCTGAAGTGCTGCATCTTGCAGCCAGTAAGACACGGAATCGATACCATCAGCACGTGGAGAAGTTAATGAGAACTTTAAATGACCAGAAGTAGGATTGCTAATCTTGGCTCTGTTCCATGGCAGATAATTACATTTTATGTCCCTAGCTCCTCCCTGCAGTTTCAATTACACCCAGTAATTTTCTGTTCTTCCTGCTGCTGCTCACGGTCACGTTGGTGGTGGAGGAGAGGCACTCTCCCAGCATGTGTGTGGAGGTGCAAACCCCCCAGGTGGCCATCTCCATGTTCATAATGCCGTTTTCAATGCCAGTGCTCTGCTCCTGCTCATTGCTCCCCCCACTGCCCCCTCCTTACTCCAAGGGCTCGGGTGAGGAAAGAGGGTATCCAGGTGTTTGGTGCCTTGAACCCTGTGTTACCGTGCCCTTGGGCAATGATGTGTTCCCAGGCTTCAGAAAGCTCAGGGGTCAGTGAAAAGGCTTCAACGTGCTCCCTGGCACCCGGCTGTTAATTAATTAATTAGAGAATTAATTTGGGGTTGTGTTGTAGCCAATAATGTGGTGCTCTCTGCAGGTACCAGGGAAAGGTGAGCTCTCCCCAGCGCTTGTCTCCAGGGTCACTAGCTGACACCTGGGATTAAATTTCAGATTTTGAAGGCTGGACTCTGCCTGGGCTCCCTCAGCTCTTGAGCAAACACCTTCAGACACCTTTGGCAAACCCACCCGTGCATGTATGTCCCTTTTAGTGTTTCTTGCTGCTGCTCATCCCTGCGTTATCCACATGCCTTCACATACAGTGAAGGCCCACAGCAACTACGTGGGCTTTGTGTTATCACGGGGTTTGTTTCCCTTTACACAGAACCATTATCCAGTTCAAAATGGTTGGGTTGGCTTATGGGATTTATTTTTATAAAAGTTAAGAAAGAAATGCAACACTTGAGCTGTGAATGTTCTTAAGAAAATCTTTCTGAGGAAAGGAAAACATTGCAATGTCTGTTAATGTGGTTGGGCTTTAGGTTTGCTTGATCTTCTGGGAAAATTGCTCTGTGGTCTGATCTCTTTTTGCCTGCAGCTCACATGGCCTTGTCCCAAGCCCTGAGATTGATGCAAATACCAGAACTCACTCTTTGAAGTAGCGAGGTTTGATCCATTAATTGCTTGATGAATTAGGACCTTGGCTATAAGCTGCCCTTGGAAGTTGTGTGAAAACTAATGAGGGATTTGAGCCGTGGTCTGATCAGTGCAGAAGAGCACAAGCTGCGGGTGAGACGGGCAGCACCCTCTGTACACGCTGAAGGAGCCTGGGCAAAGACTCCAAAGCCTGCACCCTGGCTCCAAACAGCATTAGTCACAGGGAAAAAGAGGGCATGGCCCACGGTGGCCTGGTTTTTGGAGAAAGGACAGAGTGTTGCAGGAAAACAGTGCAAAAAGCGTGCATTTCCTGCAAACAAAGCTGTGTTATCCCTGCAAGCAGTCAAGGCTTTGCCACAGTGTTGTCAGTGGACTACACATGGTTATAGTTTCATAGCAAAGCTGTTTAACCATCTTGGGAGGGGAAAACACCCTAAATAATGTTTGCGTCCTCATGGAGGATGAGTATTTTTGCTGACGAGCTCACCTCCCTGCCAGTGAGGCAGGACTGAACTCACACTGCAGGAGACTGGTCTCCCTGTGCCGGTGTGGGCTGTCCCAGCTCGGTGGGAAGCGTCACTCAGACTCAGTCTGGTACTTGTTCGGAGGCTCCCAATAGTGCAGTGGGAGCCAGCACCTCTTCCTGTGGGACCTCAGCTCCTTGGTGGCATCCCACATAATGCTGAGGGTGAAGAGAATTCCAGCACCCACTGACTCCAGTGCTTTAGCTTGTGCTGACTTCACATCCATTGTGGCTGTCCAGGAACAGTCCCTGCAAGTGGCTGAGGTGGATCTTGAAGGGAGCTTTGAACAGGGCAGATCCTTGGCAAGGGGACAGGAGGTCTGGAGGAACTGCATGCTTAGAGAGACCGCAGAGGTGTACTGGCCTGCTGGTGGAGGTGAGACAGTGTTCGGCTGTTGCCTGTGTGTGTTTTTGCCCTGTGGATGGGCAGCCAGCGGGGTGTGGCAGGTCAGCATTACAAGAGGCTACTGGTCCAACCTCTGGGCTGCTCTCAGTGGAGCAGGGGGATATATGGGAGGTGTTGCTGCCTGATAGTCACTGATATGAAATGGGGGGAAGGAAATGGAGAGTGAAATCCAGAAAGCAGTAAAGACTGTTGCCCCTATCTGCAGCCCCCTAAAACTTCTGATTTCCCTGGAAAAAGATGCGTTATTATTTACCCATGGTATTTTCATCCCCATCCCACTCCTGATCTAAAGATGGAGTCGGAGGCTCTGTGTCCCTGCCGTCCCCTCCCACCCTCTGCAGCTGCCTGGGGAGGTATCCAAGGAGCTGCCTCCTCCCCAGCGCTCCGTTCAGTCAAACCTACCAAAAGAGAAAATACTAGAAGTGACTTGCACTTCCCTTGTGTTCTCTGCACTGCTGTGGACTGATGCTCATCCAGGTGAAGGTTGCCTCAAGAATATCCCACCTGTGAGCAGCTGAGTAGTGCCTCTGAGCCCAGAGTTCCCGCAAGATCCACCAGCAAAGCTGGCTTTGCTCTGGCCATGAGTCTTGGTGGGAAAGGTCAGAAGGTGCTGGTGAGGACTGGGAGCCTCAGGCATGTGAAGAGTTCAGGGACAAGGACGGCATTTTGGCAGCACAGCGTAGGAGAAATGTGTTGTCTGTGGTGGCCCATGGCACTGGAAGCTGTAGGTGACCAGCAGAGGAAACCCAAAAGCGTGCCTGACCCCCACTTCCTTTGCTTGTTCACCATGATACGCATTACCCAGCTTTAAATAAGTTGTTTACGTGAAATACCAGGAGTACAGGTGCCAGCTTCCTCCCACCTCATCACACCTCCTCCAGGAGCTGGCTCCTGGGAGCAGTACCACAAGCTATTCCCAAGCCAGGGCTGACACTTTAGGACTCTCCCAAATTCCCTACAGCCTCAGCCTTGTGCCATGCAGGCAGGGAAGAGGTTTTTGTTGCAGGAAGACCAAGTGCTGGGCTGTTTTGCTGGGGATTTAGGAAATCATGCCTGTTTGTGGCAGAGTCTGCTGAGGGAACAAGTAATCTGGCAAGAGCTGGCTTGCAGTGTGATTGCCCTGTGCTGGCACGATGCTCTCCCAGTAACCCCAGTTGACCCCAATTGACTCCAGGGGTTTTGTATTAAGGAACAAATGAACTATGCATGTTGTGTTACTAAATAAACATGGCAGGATGCCCCTTTGCCTAATTAACCAGCCTGAAACAGGAGCAGTGATGACTTTCATTGCAGAGCGCTGCTGATGTCCAGGTGCCGGGCTGTGACCTCCAACAGGTACCTGACCCTCAGGAGGATCCTCTTACTGATTTGTGGTGCTCACCACGCCACATCCACATCCTAAAACTGCTTTTTTTTTCCTGTTTTCCCCATGCGTTGTAAAAAAAAAATCCCTTTTTTATAACACGTGTGTTGTCACGGGCAGTGCTACTGCATCGCCCTGTCTGGTCTCACCTGTTAATGCTGTTGGGTTCCTTATTACATGTATTATATGCATTTATAATATAGTATGTGATTATCACGTGGGGAGGCACTGGAACAGGATGCTGCTCCCCTTGTACCTGCAGCCAGGTACAAACCAGCCTGTTTGGATGGATTTCTTGCAAACAGCTTGTGAATCACCCTCTCAGATACTTTCCGGGAAGCTCAGGACCTCTCTTTTCATCACGCTTCAAGACCTCACGCTGTGTAAAATTGGTCCCTGAGCAGAACAGCTCCCTGGGCTGGGATGCTGCACTGCTCGGGTTTGAGATGCTGAGGATGGGGCTGACCTGCCCTACTTGCAGAAGCAGCCGTGGCAGCTCCTGCACTCGGCTACAGGGAGGAATGCCTGGGAAAAGGGACTTCAGTGAGATGGAAAAAGCTCCATGAGATCAGCCTTTGTGCAGAACAGGGTGTCACTGCTGCCAGCCAGAAGATGGGTTAGAGAAGGAGGGCTGAGGAAAGGGTTTGTGCCAAAATTATTTTGGTGTCAGCACATAGATTTCATGGAAGAGCTAAAAAGAGAACAGGGAGGAGTGTCGGGCTTCTGCCTCACCTGCCCTCGCTGCAGGTGGGGGCTGGCAGCCACGAGCCCATGTTCCACTCCCAATGTGCTGTGCCTCCCTGCCCCCTTCCCAAGGGTCCCTGCTCTCCCTGGGAATGTAATTAGCTCCCAGACAAAGAGGATTAGCTGGGTTAAGAGAGAGCCTCCAGCTCAGCACTGTCCTGAGATTGCAATCCCAGCCCTGGTCTGGCGTCTGGGGACATTCCCCCTTCCTTCCAGGGGGAAAAGCAGGATATAGGTGCCTTAAGAAGAACCTGCCTCTTGTCCTCTGGAGCACAGGTAGTGTCCATGGTGGGGATCCAGCAGCTTCCTGCTCTGGGGAGCCCAATGTCCTTCCCCCATGCGATGCTCAAACACTTCTCAAAGAGCCACGTGCCTGCGTGGGGGGACAGGGAGGGTGGCAAGCAAGAGACAGGCGCCTAAAGTTTGCAAACTGCATTTTCCCATAGGAATCCAGGTCCTGTTACTGTCCTGTTATTCCTTCCAGGCTCAGAGGGCTGCAGGACACCAATGGACACACACTGTGGCCCCTGATGGAGCAGGGAGCAGCTGTTGTCAGTCACTCCTTTGAGGCTGTTTTCCCTGAAATTGGGTGTCCTGCAATGACAGCTTGGCAGGGTCCCCAGGGCTCAGATAGGCACTGGAATGGCCCGGTCCTCTCTCCAGGGATGGGAGGAGGAGCAAGGTGACACACTTGAAGGGTGGGCAGGGGGTTAGACCCCAGAGTTTCCTGCAGGAGGAAGAGGTAGGCAGATATGCAGGCCACAGAGTGCAGCAATTGCTGGATTTCTCCTGCATTTTTGTGTAGAAATGATTTTAAACAATACCCCAGCCCCAGGGGTATAAATATTTGGGTCAGTCACATAAACTTAAGTCAAACAGAGAGCTCTGCCTACTACAGCATGAGACGAAGGCGGCTTCAGTGGCGTGAGCCCTCAAATCCCGTTATGGGTTGGTAATTAACAGCTCGCTGTGACTCAGGAGTTTCTGTGCTGCTAAACCTGCTGTAATTAAGCTGGTTCCTGCTGCTGGGCTGGGCAACACGGGGCTCCCCACTGGCTCCTCCTGCAGAACACAGGGCTGGAGTGGGGTTGGGGGTCAGTGTAACCCAATGAACCAGTCTGAGTTAAGAGTGGGGTCCCACCTGATGATGGATGTGCAGCATCCATGGCTGGTCCACCCATGCAATCCATGTTTCTGTGCCGGACCCCACTGCTGCATTTTCTGCAGAACCCCCATAGGTGTTAGTTCCATGCCTGCTGCAGGCTCATGGCTTCTGCTGGTTGTCTTTGGAGGTTCTAGGACTGGGCTTTGCCTTGCTGAGCCTGCTCTCAGCTTCTGGCCACTTTAAAATTATCTTAAGAACCGCTGTTCCTTTCTTTAATCAGTAAAAAAGGCCAGAGCTCCAGGTTCCTTTCCTCCTTTAGCTGCAATTATATTATCAAGGGACAAATGTCAGCCCTGCGTGAACCCTGCTGATTGATGCTCTGGCTGCAGCCGCTGCCCGCTCTGCAGATTGTTTTCAATGGTTCATAAAACCAAACTGTATTTTCAGGAGGGTGACAGTGGCTGAGCGAGGTGAGGGATTTCTGCCTTCTAAATGAAGATATATTAGAAGTGAACGATACTTCCCTGATGCCAGGCTGGTTTTCCAGAGCACATTTGCTGTGCCCTAGGACTTGGAGCTGCTGCCTGCTGTATTGCTGTGCTCCCAGGCTGTCAAGCTGCTGGGGCCAGCAGTGCCAAGGTGTCTCTGGAGCTGTCTTGCTGGGTATGTCAAGATCAACGCCTGAGTGCTCACCATGGCTCAGGCAGTCCAAAGATTTGGGTTTATAACAGGGAGCCCTTTGGCATTAGGGGGTCAGTATTGCTTCTGGGCCAGCCCATGGTGCTTGATGTCAGGTGGTCACCAGGGCAGACGTGACACCTGAGTTTTCATCACAGGTGTCCTTGAACAGCCTGTAAGGACTCTTGGAGCCACCACCTCACTGCGGGTTCTGCTTTAATTGATGGTGAAACTTCATCCGTGCGGTATCGATCATGGTATTTCCTAGAAAGTGACAAGGAAAAATTTAAGGAAATGCTTTCTGCCCATATAACATGGATGCTTCCTGGCAGCTCTTCTCTGCTGCTAAGCTTTGATTGCTTTTCCCAGCAAGTACTTATTTTTGGTAGGTGTTGCAGATCTCCTTCTCAGGGGTGATGGTATTCTGTCCGTGAAGCTTCCATGGCACAGACTCATCCTTCAGAAAGTCGCTCAGGCCATCCTCGAGCAGACGAGAGGGACTGTGACCTTGCGGCAGGGACGTGGACACAGACGTACAGGGCTGCCACTGCCAGGGGATTGGATATTCCCTCCAGTCGGGTGCCATGAATATTAAAATTCACCTACCTGGGAAGGGCCTGAGTAACTTTCCATCACCCGACTGAGGTTTCACAGTTTGGAGCCGCTCCGGGAAAGGCTGAGAGAAGATCAATAACTGCCCTAACGCACCTCATTAGGGACTTTCTTGACCTTGAGAAGCTTTAAAAAGAGTTACTGTTGTGCACATGAAAGGTTGAAGGCAGCAAAAATAGGCAAAATGGAAACACGGAGAGGAAGCAGGACAAGCTAAAGCTGCTGTAGTGTTTTATGGATATCAGAAAAGGTTTCATATGTATGTGCTGGAGAGAGAAAAAAAAACCAAAGCAGTTCATTCACAAAATTCAAGTGTATCTGTTTTTAGCACAGTTTTCTGCCTTTGCTCTTTGAGTCAGACCCAGCGGTTGTGCTGGTGTGGCAGCCCTGGAGCCCCGTGCCTCAAGGAGCCCTGTGCCTCTCCAATGCTGCTCTTGCTGTATCTTGCATTGAATTATCAGTGTCTGAACAAGCTCAGAATCAGTCCCCAGTGCAGCATCAGCAGGTTATCACCAGCTCTTCCCTGGGAGAGGCAGTGGTGGGATCAGAGGAATGTGGATCATGTCAGTGATGGGATGGCTCTTTAGGGTCCAGTAGGATGGTCAGCATTGACCCCTGAATCCAGGCTGCTTAGTGGAGTGTGTGGGCTCCTGTATCCTAGACCTCTCCCTTGCCCACAGCAGGAGCTGCTGGTGGAGATGGAGAATGCCTGCCTTGGGGGGCACTGCTCTTACAAAAAGTCTGTGCAGGAGGTCGGGTTGGAGGGGATCTCTGGACCAGCATGCTCTGAGGAGCACTGTGGGGACTGATAGTCCCTGGGGAGGTACCAGCAGAAAATGGCAAGGCTGGTGGGACCACCTAAATCAGAGTCTTGGTCTAAAGCTACAGTGGGCAGAGAGAGAAACAGTGGGAGATGGTGAGAGGATGTGGTTGTTCAGCTCCTGTTTCCACCCCTGGGAGCTGGCACAGCTTATCCTAATGTGCTCACAGGCCATTATACAACCTGTATCTTTCTTCTTTCTATTTTTTTTTTTATAACATGCCATGTTAGTGCTTTATTTGGGAACATGTTGGGACACTTAATCGAGCGTTTAATTGGCTTTGTAACAGTGGATTTCTGAGAGGGCTGAAGAAGGAGGCAGCTTTAGGGCCGGGTTGCAGTGGCGATGCTTTTCCAACTGTGATGGGAGCATTTCAGACTGAGTTTTCTGGTGTTGATCCACCTTACAAAGCACCATGGTTTCTCCTAGTGAGCTCAGTGGCATTTTGCAATTGCATCTCACAGTCTTTAGGATCTGTAAAGTTCCATGAAACAAAATAAGAGAGAAGAGAGTGGCTGCCGGTGGTGAAGCGTGTGGGCATGCTGGGGAAAAAGCCAGCGGGGATGCTGATGATGGGATGTGATTGTTGGGGTTGGGTTTTGCTAGCTCAGGCCAGGCTCTTGTGTTGATTCCCTCTTTCTCACATCCAGACTGTGTTGGTGTAAAGTCCGTGGGCAGAACAAGCCCGTGTGGGCAGTGCAGCCATGGACACTGGGGGGATGTTGGTGCCGTGCTGCTGAGGGAATTCAAAGCCTTCATCACCATGTGTGTGCTAGTGAAGGCTGTGTCCTGCTCCAAGGAGAACAGCAGGACCTGAAAGACAGGTTTGCGGTATCTACAACTCGACTGCTGCAGGGTTTCCCCCTGTAGTGTTCCACGTACCGAGTAGTTCAGCCTTCAGCCCTTGCCATGTGCTGGGATGCCCTTTTTTCCCAGCTGGGCGTGTGCTGGGCGAGCCACGTGAGGTGAGGACTAAGATCCCATCTCCCAAGAAGTGCATTGGGTGTTGGAGAAAATGCTGCTGGGCAAGAGAAGAAACGACGTTTCTTTCTATGGAAAGAAATGGCATTATCAGTGTGGTTACAAGTGACTGCTTGGGAGGTGGCCAGCTGGGTGTTCCTGTTCTTCCTCCATTAAATCATTGAATCAGCATAGAATCCTTATGGGGGAAGGCACCTTAAAGCTCATCTAGTTCCAATCCCCACGCCATGGGCAGGGATGCCACCCACTAGAGCAGGCTGCTGGTGAGACTTTGCTGGAGGGACACAGCCTGGCCCCATCAGGGTGGTGGCACTGCCAGGAAGTGCAGAAGGGGGAGCTGAGCCATCACTACCATCCCTCTCCTCCAGTCTCTCTGCTCTGCAGTGTAAACTCTGCTCTCCTGTGAAACAAAACCTTCCTCCCCAGTGGAGAGGGAAGCCTTGTATAATTAATGTTGTCGGGGCAATCAGGGTTCTGCAGTGCCGCAGTGCCCGGGACTCACCCGGGCTCCGGTGCAGCATTCCCTCCACACAGCCGTCCTCTGGGCAGCGAGGAACAAGCCAGAGCACTTCAGTCTCTCACTTAAAAACATAAAACCCCACAGCACGTTAAAAGGCAGAAAGCTGAATGGACTGGGAGGGTGCACCAAGGAGCTGGCTGCTCCTTCCTCCTCCTCCCGGCCTGGTTACTGGGCTGATGAGCTGGGGAGGGTGGATGGCACCAGCCTGAAGCAAAAATAAACACCAAAGTGAAATAGAAAATGAAAGCAAGCTCGTTCTTTGTAGCACACCGAGGCTCTGAGCCCGGGAAGGTCTCTGAATGGATATTTTGAGCGATGTTTCATTCTTACATTATCCAGGCTGGGTTTCAGTCTCAGTGGTGGATCTGTTAGCGTGGCCTGTGACCACCTCACAGCCACCTTTCCAGTGATTTTTCTGTCGCAGGGGTCAGGGACTGAGTGGTGAAAGGCCCTTTTGGTTGGCATTTGCTGCTTAACTTGAGAGGGAAATGTTTCATAGGGACAGTTTGCAGAAGCCAGGTGCCCCCTGGCAAAAACAGATGCTAGAAACTGGTTTATTTTTATCATTTATTCATAATTATTTTCTGCTCTCCCAAAGGAAGTTCTTGGGATGGCTCCTGGGGACCTGCATCCTGATGTGTGAAGGAGTTGGGTACCAAACTTTTACAGGCACTTTGACCCCTCCACGGGGTTCATCTGCCTCTTCTCTCCTTAAAAGCCTTTGCACAGGGCCGGGTCCCTTGGCCTTGTGGACCCTGGCTTCCTCCACCTATGTTTTCTCTACAGAGAGGGAATGACACATCCCTGCATTTTCCACTCCCCATTGGTTTCCCAGCCCTCACTGAACCTGTTCAGGGCAGATCATCATCCCTGGCCCTGCCATTTAAACCAAAACAGCTTCATTTTCCTACATGTCACTATTTTTTAATGCCTAACAGCAGCTGCTCCATTGGGCAGATTTCCTCAGTGCTGAGACAGGATTCCTTATAAACCCTGATGCTTCCATGATCTAATTTTTCAAGTAAGGCTGTAAACCAGCTCCTTTCCAACGATCTGGAGTGTAGGAGAGATTAGCCAGGAGGTGCCATTATTAACATAAGTGATTGTAATTGTAAGCCAGGACATTAGCAGGGATGCTCGTGCTTGATCCTGCAATGATTGCACCTCTTTCCCATCTTCGATTTTTATCCCGTTCCTGCTCCTGTGAGTGACTGGAAAGGCTTGTCCAGAGCTTGGGCTTCCACTTTTCCTTCCCTCGTGTGTTCACCCTGCAATACTCAGAAGGCATAGGCAATATTTAGAAGCCCCCAGGGCATAAAATGCTCCAGCAAATGTTCAGTAGATCCCTGGGAAAATGGGGAATTTTTAGGAAATGTCCCTTGAGAAGCTAACAGAGCTGAGGGCAGTGCCAGGTACCGGTCTGGGGAGGTGCCTCCTGGGGCTTGCCTGCTTCCTAAGGACAAACACAAACTGTATTTCTGTCTGCTGAGAGGGTGGGGAGGCCCTGGCACAGGTTGCCCAGAGAAGCTGTGGCTGCTCCATCCCTAGAAGTGTTCAGGGCCAGGCAGGATGGGGCTTGTGAAGGCGTCCCTTCCTCAGGGGTTTGGAACAAGATGATCTTGAAGGTCCCTTCCAACACAAACCAGTCTGTGATTCTGTGACCTCCCAGCACGGGCACAGAGGGAAGGCCAGCACCTTTCCCTGTCCTGTGCCCCCTGCATGTCTGCTTGGGGCCAGTGGCATCAGCGTGGTTGCTCTGCCATTTTTTTAATTTAAAATCCCCCAAATTTTAAAGGCAATCCTGGCTGGGCATGAGAAACTGGATAAGAAATGGGACACAAAGTTTAAAGCAGGAGAGTAGCCATGTCTTTGCTGTACCCTCAGGAGACTGAGCAGGAGCTCATGTGCCTGCCCTCTGGGAAAAGGACATCCAAAATTATTTTTACTTTGTACTTTGCCAAGAGTTTCTAAATATGCTGTTTGAAATGGCACCTAGAGAAGTGAGATCTCTAAGAAAGTACACAAAATGAGCTGTTACAAGTAAGCAGCCCATTAACAGGAATGCTGGCACCTGTTCTCTGGGGAAAAAAAAAAAAAGTTCTGCTTTTGGATTGTTAAATGCTTGTTTGCAAACTGAGTGGGGGTTGTTTCATAGTCCTGGTGCAGTCACAGCCAAACACAGGTGCCTTTCTCTCCCCTATGAGCAGAGGGGAGCTGGAGCCCCAGGAGAGGGTGATGCCAGGGACCCGGGAGTTAAATGTCCCTCCTGCCTGGGAATATCAGCTTGGGAAGCTCAGCCGAGGGAACCTCCTGCACTGACAAAAGAGAATAGCAAACTTTTTCTTAAAAATTGCTTAAATTCTTTGTGTGGCAGAATGAAACTTGCTGGTGGGGGGCAGAGGTGTAGCCCGGTGTTGGACTCGCTGCCCAGCTGAAATGCTTTTCCCTTCTGAGGCTGTTCCTGGAGCTGATATTTAAAGCTGTTCAGGAGCTCCTGGAAACGATTCCCCGACAAAGCAAATCGTTTCAGCTAATTAAGAACCTGATGCGAAAGCCCCAGGTGATACTTTGCAACTTAAACAACTTTCTGGGGCGTTTGGAAGAGAAGCAGTTTTAAAGGAGCAGCTGCTGGCATTATTTTCTGTGTGTCTGAGGGCAAGGGGGAGGCACACGGATCTGGGGGGATGCAGCTGTGGTTACTGTGGTGCTTTATCCTGCTGCTCACAGTGAACATGGAACCAGGTGAAGGGAAAAGGAGGAATGCTGGGATGTCATGGCCCTTGTTGCGTGAGGATGGAGTCTCTGAGCATCCCAGTAGCTGCACTGGTGGGGTGCAGGGGTTGCAAGGAGGCTGTGCTGGGAGGTGGCACAGTGCTAAACCATCTTCCAACATAGCCTGCAGACCCAGCCTAGCGCTAGACCGGTCCCTGCATGCTTCTGTCCTGATCCCCACTTGTGCAGAGGCACAGAGAGGAGGAAAAACCAGGGTGCTCTGCAGAGCATCCCCTGTGTTTCAGGCAGGGAAGATCCAGCCCTGAGAGATGTTCAGGCTCAGCCATGCAGAAATCCACGGTGACACCAGGGAAGGGAACAGTCCCAGCTCCCCCCAGCCCCTCGGGCAGGAGGCGGTGGAGCCCAGGCTCCCCTCGCCAGGGCTGGAAGCCTCTGAGAGGGCTCTGCCTCCTTTGCTGAGGATTATTTCAGTCCTGTTTCTGCCTCACCAAGGCCGCGCTGAGCCAACGCCAGCTGTCCCTGTCTGTGCCAAGCAGTATTTGGGAAGCAGGGCAGGCTTTTCCCTGTCTCTGCTCTCCGTGGCTGTAGGTCCCCCACAAGCAAACCCTTGAGCTGCCTCAAAGCTCATCCTGGCTACAACCACCAAAACCCTCCAGACCTCCTCAGCAGAGCACGGGGCTTTATTTCCAAAGCCTTTTCTTCGCTGCTGCTTTGCCTCCTCATCTTCCCACTGCCATCTGCTCTGCCTGCTAAAATAAGGCAGCGTGCTGTGGGTGAGCTGTGCTATGCTCAGGGAGCCCTGTTCTGCCCTGCCCAGGCTGCTCAGCACGCAGTGACCCTCCACTGGGCATGCTGAGGCCTCGGGGAACAGGAGGGGAGGGTTTGTGTCCCCCACCACTTTCAGGTTGATCTCTCCATGCTGATGGAGAGAGCGGTACCCACCAGGGTGATGCCGTGCAAGGGACTTGGCTTCTCTCATGGAGATGCTCATCCCCCACCTGGGGCAGATGGTGACTTGCTGAGACTGGCTTCCAAATTTTAGACTGTTAAGTGAAATAAACCTTATGTTCGGAGACCTTAAGTCTGCGGAGAACAGCCCAAGTCCCTCATGCCTCTGCTCCCTTGATGCTCTTCCTGTACTCTCCTTATGGAGGAGCCACTGTAAGGAAATGGACACAGGACCACCTCTACCACCCTTTTTTCCCTGGAATAATGAAGTCTCCAAGGCAATTTTCCTGGGAGCCCCTTTGCACCCAACAAAGCGGATAGCCAGGGCTGGATGGGATGAGAGTCACTCCATGCCCTGCCCTGTGGCAGAGCGTGGTCCTGCCTTGGCTTTTGGCACTTCTCACAACACAAACCCAAGAAGAAAAGTGAGGCTGGGATGTGGGGCACAAACTGTTTTGCACAGTTAGCTCAGAGACTTCATTGCAATGGGATACTGGGAGAGAGAGTACAACAAAACACTGCAACCCAGAGGGAGGATTTCGGGGAAATGCAGACACCTTTGGGAGTGATAAGAGGGCTTTTTTAATATAGAGATCTGCTTTGGGATCTTCAGATGGGATCTCAGTGCTTTGTGTTTTCCCATGCCACCGCTGGAAGTCTTTGGCCATTATTTGTGCTGTGATTGGGAGATAAGTAGCAGCCTGTGAGCTCTGACACAAGGGGCTTTTTTAAGGCTTTTTTTTGTTAGGATATTTTTAATTGATTGGAGCTCAGAGAGCACCTGGTTCCCAAGCCTGCTGAAGCAGTAAGCGTTGATTTCAAAAGGGTTTGGTTGGGGTTTGGAGAACAAATATTCTCAAAAAACCCAACCTAGTTTGGCAAAGAAATGAGATATTTGGGTTGGGAATAACCCCAGAAAGCGTGGATGTGGATGTGAGGACAGGACCTGCTCTGTGGGTTTGCCCATGGCTCTGCAGGTGTGGGCTCTGTCTGAGCCAGGGCAGCATCCAGGCTCTGGAGCTGGACCCTTGGGATTCACATGGCCGAGTGCTGGCTCAGGTGAGGGAGCTGTGACATCAGATCCCACTGGCTGCCGGGAATGAACACCCGCGCTCGGGTCTGCGAAGGAGCTGTGAAATTCCCATCTTTACATAATTTCCTGATTTACTCCGAGCTGTTAAGTATGACCAACAGTCATCTGCTTGCTGGGAGCAAATAGGACATGAGGAGAAGAGGAGCTAACTAGAGCTAGGCAGCAGTATTTTTAACAAATCTGGGTTTTTCTTCAGGCTGTTCAGGGGAGTGTTGCCAGCCTTCAGAGGAGCAGGTTTCTGCAGTGGTCTTGAAGAGCTCTTAAAGTAGAGCTTCTTAAATTACTTAAAGGGTTTATATGAGGTGGTTCCTCCTGTGGCTTCAGGAGCTATGAGGTCCCACGGGCATCTGTCTGTAGAAGGGGCAGCTGGGGAAGGAAATGCCTTCACAGATCATTTTAAACTGAGTAAACATGTGATTCATATGATTTTCTAAATTTTTTAAAGCAACCATTTTATGTGGACTTCACCATTTCACTTCATTTTGGCTTCTTAGCTTCATTCTTGCTGCATTTACCCTTGAGATGGAAAATCTCAGCTCTTCCACCCCAGTTCCTAACTCCCAGCTGTGGAGAGACCTGGCACTGTTGGTGGGAATGTCCATCCCAGGTCAGGGTCACCATCAAATCACTGCTTGGCAGCTGGGCGGCTACCAGCTATTTTTAACAGAAGTTTAAGTTAAAATAAGGGGGTTTTGAAAAGAATCCTAATTTTTAAAATAATTCTGGAAGATGATGAAAATTGTATTGGCCCCCACCAAGACACGTTATCCCTCTGTAGGCAGTTCACGATTCCTGACTCCATCAAAATGCCCAAAATGTGGGCCGTAAGGAGTCAGGAATCACTCAAAATGAGGGCAGACAGTGAGGATGTGGGATGCTTTTCCAAGGAGGGTGGCTGGGAACTGGACCCAGGCGGGTGGGAGATGCTGACTGAGCCACTCCAGCTCTGCTGTGGGCAGCAGGCCAGGGGATGGGAGAGGCTGTGCGAGGCACGAGCTTGGAAAGACGCTGTGCTGTGTGTAATTTGGGGAGTAAAATGGCTCATCCGTCTCCGTTGTAACAACTCATGTTTCTAGAACGTTTCCCAGCCTTTTACTGTAATAGTTTATTGACCTGCACAGCAGCATGAAAGATTATGAGAGTTAATTTTTCAAGCTTATCACTTGATTTATTCCATAAAGGTAGTTCATTTAATTAAAATATTTCTGCTGCTGGAATCAGGATTCACAATCTTGAAGCCTGGAGTGGGACGTGTGGGCTTTTTTGAAGCAGCAGTCATTTAGTGCGGTCAAACAGCCTTGCCCACAGAAACCAAAGCGTCCAGTTCCCCAGGAATGCACGTGTTTCAGGGCAAAAATCATGGATGCAGATGTCTCCTCTCAGTGGTGCATCTCCCTGCCATGAAAGGACCATGGGAAGGGGGATTTGGTGCATCTCAGCAGTAGAGCCCTGAGTACCCACAGCCATCTCCACGTGGGGTTTTCACTCTGTGCCAACATAGGGTTGTCTCTTGGGAAAATATAAGTATTTTTAAAGTTTGGAAAGCATTTTGTGACTGCGCAGGTACCGCAGGATGTCGGTTTGTGACGTCCTCAGCTTCCAAGCTGTACCACTGATGTCTCCCTGGCATGCCTTGAAAATGGTCCATCATGACTGTGACATGGGTTCAAATCCCCTTTGCTGCTGCTGGACTGGTTTGGGGTGAGGAGGGACTGAGCAGCTTTTAGTGGGAAGGAAGCTGAAGCTCCCAGAGATGCAGATTTTCTTCTGTTTTGGAAATGAGAGGCTGATAGACACTTGGGGCTCTCTGCAATTTAAAAAGAGAGCAATCAGACAGCTTGAATCTGCGTTTATCAGATGCAGCAAATTACTAGTTGGATGGCTGGGTATTTTAGTCAACACTAGTGCCTATGAAAAAAGAAGGTTTTGGTTAAATAAGATTCCTCTGATAAACTTAGCTTTTCTTGGATTTTCTTCCGTTCTGTTGGAAAAACACATAGAATAGTGGATTTGTTTTCTGCAGAGTTGGCCAGGTTTCCCTTAGCAGGCATTATTTTGCTGCAAACTTGAAATTTTCCGCATGCAGGTTCAAATGGTTCCTGAGGAGACACAGTTACTGTGTCAAACGTGTGCATGAAATAGCAGAGTGGCCACGAGGAGCACCTTGTACGTACACCAGCCCTGCTCCAGTGGGAACTGGGGTCTGTGGTGACCAGGTGTGGGCTCTGCTGGGCCCTCTCTACGTCTCTTGGGCGTTATTGTGGGGTTATTATCATGCAGCCGGTGTTCAGAGATGCTCCTGCTGCTGCTAACCTTGGCTGAGAAACACATCCCGATAATGGGGGCTGTTAAAGATAAGGCTGGCTGGCAGGCTGATAAATCTCGTTAGGGAGTGCTAGATCACCGAGTAAATTACAATGCACGGCCGGATCGATTCAGGCAAAAATGAACAATATATTACTTCTTTATCGGCCGGGGAGAATGGACTCCTGGCTCTGTGCTGGTGGGTTTGGGTGCTGGATGCGGAGCTATGGTGGATGGTAGTGATGGAGGTTGCTGAGAAGATGCAGCTTCTCAGTGGGTGCTGGCAGTGCAGGAGTGGGAATCTGGCGGAGTCCTCGGGGAGGGTGCACTTGGAGGAACTGGTCTGTGTGTGGGTGAGAAGGGACAGGGAGCCTGGACAAGAGGAAAGAGCCACGTTCCTCTCTCCTATAGGGTTAGATGATGGTCATCATAGCCTGGTCTGTCATGACTGTAAACGATCCAGACAGCTCTATAAACATCACTTTGGAGCAAAATGGGAAAATTGGAGCTTGGCATCCTTGGGACAGCCATAGCTAATCTGTGAAAAACAGACCAAACCCTCTGCTGCTTTAATACCGTTGGCTGGATTTTATTGTGAACAGAAAATCTTCTTAATTCTTCATCCATTTGGATCCAGTCTCTCGGAACTGAGCTGGTAGTTAAATTAGCTCTTTCTCTGAGATGAAACAGAGAGGAATAGTAAGGCTCAGTGAAAAGGAAAATGGAAAGTGCTTTCACCATCAGACTTGCTCTCTTGTTCCTCCTACTTTTCTTACTCTTTGTGATTTTCCTTTTTCTTAAATACTCAGTGTGTGCTCACATATCTCCTCCCACCACGGCACCTTCGGGTGCCCAGCCTGGATATGTGATTTCAGCCACCTCTTTGGGAAGGTGCTCACTGCAGGAGGGGACATTGGGTAATGGTCAAGGTAGCAGAAGGTGTGTGGTGGTGGCCAGGAAAATCAGGAGCACATCCAGACTGGAAGTAGCAAAAGAGATAAACGAGTGTCAAAGCTGCTGCCCTGTGGTGGAGACGGGGTGAAATCAATGGTAAAATCTGAAATCTGTGAAATCTGGACCAAAGTGCTGAGGGGTGACCAGGGGCAGATGGGGGTGGCTGACAGTAACACACAGGATGTCCCCTTAGAGGAGGTTGGGGGATGGCCTCCACGTTTCACCTCCTCACCATCCCGAGGCAAACCCGCTCTCATTCATCACCACCACCATAGCCCTGCTGGGAGCCAGCATCTCTGCTTCCCATTCCCAATGGCAGCTGGTTTATTGCTGGATGTCTGCATTAGTGCAGGAGCGTGGCAGCAACACTGCTGCTCAGCAGACCATTCCCAGGGCAATGGATGCTCACCCGCAGCCCTGGGCATTGGTCCCGTGGCTTTTAGACAAGCCAAAAGCATCAAAAGTGCTCTCTTCGATATCCTACTGATTTTTGAAAATGGTTTTTTTTTTTATCTAATGAACTGGAAGGAAATATGTTGAGTGGGGAGGGATGTCTATATATATTCTGCAGAAGCACCATTTTCCAAATTTTGGACAGCTGTGTACCCTTTTTTAGCAGCCCCTTCACACAGCCCACACAGCGCCCAGGCTCTCGCCATCGGCTCGTTTGGAAATACACTTCCTTGATTGCAAAATAGTTTAAATCCTTTGACTTAGAAACATTCTTGCTGTTCAAAAAAGATTATTTTTTTTTTAAAGTTCCAAAAATACAGAAGGTGCTTCCTGCTGTAGCAGCTGCCCTAATTTTGGAGGTGGTGGAAGATGGGCAGGGATGAATGGGGGGAGCCTGGCTCGTGGCTGTGGCCATGCAGGGATGCGGGTGATGAGATGCTCCCAAGGTGGGAGCTGCTGAGAGCTTCTGGCTGTGGGGGTTTCAGCTGGATGCCAGAGCTGGGGGTGAGGGGGTTTGTTCTGGGGTCCCAGCCAGACAATCTAAACTGGTTGTCCAGCTGACCCCTTGGCACTTGAGTTAGTCAAGGTGAGCTTCTTTCCCAGCTCTGTGGAAAAAAATTATTGGGGTCCCACACTGAAATATCAATATCAAAAAGTAGTGTCAACTTGACTAACACTGTAATTCCTGATAACATGGATGAGTTGGTGGCCTTTTCCTCTAACCTCTGTCATGCCAAATTTGGGAAGGACTCTTTCTGGGAGCTCTGGAACAGCTCAGGAGACAGCAGAGCAGGATACCTGTCCGCTGGTCAGCACCCTAGAAAGCTCCTCTGTTTGCTGCAGAATCAGATGATGAACCTGGAGAGGGGTCTGGAGCACAAGTCCTGTGAGGAGCAGCTGAGGGAGCTGGGAGGGCTCAGCCTGGAAAAAAGGAGGCTCAGGGGGAACCTTCTCTCTCTCTACAACTACTTGAAAGAAAGTTGTAGCCAGGTGGAGTTTGGTCTCTTTTCCCATGTAACAAGTGATAAGATAGTGGAAACAGCCTCAAGTTGTGCCAGTGGAGTTTTACATTGGATATTAAGAAAAATTTCTTCACTGAAAGAGTTGTCAAGCACTGCAACAGGTTTCCCTGTAGGGAAGTAGTGGAGTCACCATCCCTGGAGGTATTTAAAAGACATGCATGTGGCACTTAGGGACATGGTTTAGTGGTGGGCTTTGCAGCGCTGGGGACTCGATGATCTTAGAGCTCTTTTCCAACCTAAACAACTCCGTAATTCTATGATTCCACCTCCACTTCTGTCACAGGACAGGCTGCCCGGGATGGCAATGCCCTGACCCAAACTTACAGCTACTGGGGTTTGCAGCTGGGCAAGAAGCTGCAGGTGGTCCAGGCTGGCCATGGTGGTGACAACCACGTGTGCAGCTCTCCTTGGCTGAGGAGGCTCGCGCTGCTTTCCCCTTCACCAGCCCGGCCATCGGCTGCTGCAGTGGAATAAGCTGGACTTGGCAAGAGCACAGCTATTCCTCGAAGGCGAGTGGAGGGGAGCATTGCTATTACTCATCAGTCAAAGACTTTCAGCTGGAATAATCCTCCGCTGGTTATGTGGAGTATCGAACCGCAGGGTGGGAGGCTGTGGGCCCCACGGGAGCCACTTCACTAACCCTCAGGCTCTGCCATGGAGGGACGGTGCATCCCTGCCACAGCCAGGGGCAGGGAACGGACATAATCCCTGGGAGAGGCAAGGAACAGGACTGTGATGGCCACTTCGGCACCTGGCTGTTTCCTGGCTCCCCATCTCTGCCTCCCCCTCTCCATGACACCAGTAGAGGGGATGGATGGTGGGGGAGACAGGCTGCTCCTGCTCCAGGTCCCCTTGGGATAGATCTGGGGAGGGAGCATTGGTGTGATACACACCATCTCCCCTGTGGCCCTTATGGAGCTGGGAGATGCCCCTGCTCATGTCCTTCCCTTCCCTCCCTGCACACTGACAGCAGCCTCAGCGCTAAACCGTCATGTGCAGCTTCTCCCATCCTCTCCTTCTGTGTCTTTTTTTCTGTTTGAGAGAGGTCCCAGCACAGAGAAGGCAGAGGGATGGAGAGGAGCAGATGGGAGGCAGAAAACAAGCCCTGCGAGGCAGAGCTCATCCCGGCGAGCTCATTACCCTGCGCTGCTTTTAATCACATTATTGCAGTGTGAAGGCCAACGATACATCACACACATCTAAAATAGAGCTGGGGAGGGACCATCAGCTCCATCAGCCCGAGAGAGGCCACGAGAACAGATAAGAATAGGCTGTTGCTGGAAAACACATCACTGGGTTGCTTAGTCAACTGCTAAATTTAGCAAGGGATTGAAATAACTATGGTGGCTTTCAGTGGGGCTGATCTGCGAGCCCGGGTTGCACTAATACTTGCCTAGTTGATGGTAATGAAGTCAATTAGCATGGAGCAGTTGGCAGCCAAGGAGACTTGGCTGTGGAAGGTGTGTGCGCTCCCCTCTCTGCCTTTCCCTGCAGATGGACCTGGGACCTTGTGGCTTTACACTGGAGGAGCGCTGGCTCCATGGGCGAGGGAGCTGGGAAAGGGGAAGGATGTGTGGGGAGCCCAGGGAGCCTGCCAGCACCCCTCACTCTCCTGGCCTGGCAGACTGTGTGGCCAGCTGGGCTCCAGAAACAACCTGGTCTGCTGACCAGCACTTGGGAATTGTGTTTAGTGCTTCTTTTTTATTTATAGGTTTTATAAACATATATTATATATAAATACACATATATATATATGCACACAAATGCTAAGTTTCAGAAGCAGCACACATATGCTTGCAGTTAGCAAGCTCACATTCAGACAGCTGTACATCTAGCTTGAGTGGGATTTTGAGGTGTTTTTAGAGGAAAAAAGGCACAATTAGGACAACAGAATACCCCACATTTTCTGCCCTGTCCTGGAGGTGGCTGTCCCATGGCAGTGTGGGACAGACGACCCCATGCTATCCCCAGGGCTGCCCCCACCTGCCTGCTGCCCCCGGTCTCCTTGGTCTCAATCCCCTCCTGGTGCTGGGGTGCCTGAATCCCCTCTCATCTGTTCCCACCACAGATGCAGATCCCACGAGCATTTCCTGCCTGTGCTCCATCTCTCCTCCTGATCTCTGGTGTTCCGCCGTCACTGCACGGTTTTGTTTCCTTGCCCTCATTTCAAATCCCATCACTGCCTCAGCCTCCTAGGAGAGATAAG
This sequence comes from Myiozetetes cayanensis, assembly GCF_022539395.1. Classification (NCBI taxonomy): domain Eukaryota; kingdom Metazoa; phylum Chordata; class Aves; order Passeriformes; family Tyrannidae; genus Myiozetetes; species Myiozetetes cayanensis. The sequence goes on from NW_026087389.1 coordinate 17,069,046, forward strand.
GGCTAGGGTGGAGGTAAAACCAGGCCTGTGGTTGTCGGCTGATGGCACACAATGTTCAAAACACCCTTTGTGATCGTGCCCTGGTTGGACTATGATGTGCATCCTCCCCTCCATGGGTGAGCATCCCCAAAAAGAGCGTTAGGCACAGGTCATCCCACTCCCCCTCACCTCCCAAAACTGTGGTAGCTTGGTCAAAGGCATTTGGCAGAAGTGTGGGGAGGGGATTTGGAGGGATTTAGGAGCTGGGAGAATGGGCTGAATCGAAGGAGGAGTGAGCATCAGCCAGTGCTCAGGCAGCAGCATCTGAAATGAATGAGCACCGGGGTTTGCCCAGGGAGGCTTCTGGCAGAGAGAGCATCTTGGCCGAGAGGAAAGAGTGGCACAGGAGTGCTTAGAAGCTGGGGAATCTGCCAGCCAGACCCCCAGCACTGCCCGAGGTGGGTCTGAAACAGCCCTGGCAGCCAGTGATCAAGCATGACTCAGTCCCTTTCCTCTAACACTGTGCTAAAAACTATCCACAGCACAGACAGAGCTGCAGTGTTCTTAGAACAAGGATGCAGAGTGCTTGGGAAATGGGATCACACAGTGAGATGCCCCCATTTCTGCTATGAGAGGGTGTGTGGAAGGTGTCTGGATGTCAAGAGCCCTCCTAAATGGGAGCTTTCCTGCAAGCGGGGCCAAGAGGAGTGCTTGGGAAGTGATTTTATGAGGTTCTTGTTAATTTGGATCTTGATTCAGATACCAGAAGTGTTTTCCATATTTTCCAGGCACCCATCTGTCACAGTGATGAGCCCTGCACAGTACTTGTCAGCAAATAAATGAAATATTCTGGTGAGATTCACTGCATTTAGGGCTGGGAGATGAGATCTGGCTTGCGAGATACTTATACCTCATGCTGCTTATCTTATTTTGTACAGATTTTTGTCCCAGTATTTTAATAGATACTGTTTTGATTGTGTAAAATAATACCGTAGAGCAAAAATAGCTGGGCAGAGTCCTAGGGGTGATATTATGGGGAGCTGTTTGCGCCAGGATGAAGATCATGGCTGAGCATCTCCCAGGCACTGGAGAGGTTGCAGCGAGAGTGTGGGGGAGTGATGGGGATGGTGGGACTGGTAGCCAGGAGCTAACTGGGGAAGCTGGGAAGCCTCTGGCATCACTGGCTCCCACCAAGTCTCTCAGACCTCCAAGTCACTGAACAGAGGATTCACAACTGTGATGCTGAAGCTCTCTGGCTCCATCGTTAAAAAAAGCCCCGGCGGCGCTGGGGGATTCAGTGTTTAATTAACTTGCCAAGTGGTAACGTTGACCAGAATTATGCAGGAAAACTTCTATTTTAGTTAATTACAGTTTTGTTGTAGCCCATTAGTAAATTAAAACAATTGCAGGGTAAGACCCGGCGGAGGTTGGCGAGCCCAGCTGGGGCCACCTGCCAGCCGATTCCAGAGCTCCAGGGTGGCTGGCACAGCCCCATCCTTGCAGCCCCTCAATGCACACCGACCCCACCTGTTGCCCACCCTCCCTCACCCCCTCGGGGGGAGCCTGGGCAGCAATTGGCATGGCCATTGCTGCCCCTTCAGCAGCCTGCAGGAATTGCAGACTTATCCAGCATTCCCCAATACCACTTTCACGGTGCACAGTTTAAAACTGGGATGGTCACTACTGCTTGATAATGATGCCCTGAACGAAGCCACATGCTCTCGGTCCCTCATGCCTTGCACCTAGAGCTCTGTCCTGCCTCTTGTGACACCACCACTGCTTCTCTCTCCAGAAACCCACTTTTTCCATAACTCCTCTGCAAATCCCGGTGGTTTTGAGGTGAGGAAGGCAAGGAACCTGAGGCCTGTAAGCTGATAACGAGCTGGGCTGGGCAGCCCCTGGCACCCTAGCCCCCCTGCTTCCAGCTGGCTTTTTTCCAGTGTGCCCTGCCATGCCAGCGCCTCTTCACTTCAGATGGCATCTCAGGTGCGCTTTGGTTTCATCCCTCTCTTTAATTATTGATGCTCTGCTCTGCCCAGAGCCCACTCTGCATCTCAGCAGTGTTGCCCATCTTCCTTCCCTGTGTGCCACAGCCTTCCTCATCCTTCCATCCCTGTGTGCCACAGCCTTCCTCAGCCCCGGCTCCCCATCGCCTGCGCTCCGTGGAGTTAAACCCCCCATGCCCACCCCCACGGTGATCCTGAGGCAGCAAACCTCAGTACCAGGCAAGCCCCCATCCCAATCCTGATCAGGGCCAAGGTTTCCAGCATCTTCAGACAGGCACCACTGTGCTTTTGCCATAAGCTCCTTAACTGCTTTCCACCTCTGTGAGGGGCACCCTGACTTCCTGGATATCCAAGGGTTTGGACATGCGAAGCACTAAATACAGCCTAATTATTATTATCTTCGTGGGATCTGGTTAATCTCGATGGGGATTTACAAGCTGTTAGCAAACCAGACGGTCCTCCAGTGTTTGCATGTTTCTCAGGGGCAGCTTAATCCCCTTGGCTGTGTTCACTGGGAAATGCCCCAGGCCAAGTTATAAGGAGGAGGGAGCTGCTTCAGAGCCCGTCCTCCTGAGAGGGAGCAGAGGTGCTGTGGGATAACCAAACACCAAGCTGTTAATGCTGCAGGACCACAGGAGAGGGATGGATCATTTGTCACCAGCAGAGCGTGGGGGGTTGGCACGGGGCTGGGAGGTGCCTCAGCTTCAGCATCCTGGTGGAGCCTCTGGGTTTTACCACCCAGATGCAGGACAGGTGTCAGTGCTGGGGTTGATGGGGCTGCAGAGGTCTCTTAAGGATGGAATGAAAAGCTCTGAATGGTTTGCCAGAGGCATTCCCTGAGGCACGGACAGCTTTGTTTGCCTGCACCTTCCTGCAGCTGCCACGGGCAGGATTTCTCTCTCCCTGGTGTGCCTGTGGGAGCCGGGCAGCTCACAGCTGCTGCTGCTGGAGTGTTCACTGCAGCCAGTGTGGGATGTGATGGCAAACGCCACGCTGGCTGCTGCAGCACGGTCTGTGCTCACACACGGCTCCACACAGCACTGGCTGTGACAGGGACAGGGCTCTCCCACAGCTCGGGAAAATTCACTTATCCCTTACTGGTTTTCTGCCATCCAAGGCTGTAACCATGCAGTGATTTTCCACAGGGGTTCAGACTGAAGCACAGCATGCTGGACTGTCAGCAAGGTCCCCCAGGAAGACCCCAGAGGTGCTGAAAGAAAAACCAGGAAGAGAAAATGCAAACTCCATATATGCCAGCCTCTTGTTTTGGGTGTTTCCAGGCTTGGCCAGCACCTCTCATGGCTGGCAAAGGCCAAGGACCCTCTCCACCTGCCCTTTCCCTGGTTCCTGTCTCCACGCTGTACCTGTGCCTTCCTGCTTGCTTTGAAAGATGAGGAGCCTTTCAGAGTGAAGCTCCACAATCTTTTTGGCAGGGCTATTTTTAACAGAGATTGTTCCCTTATCCACTTCCTAGTGCGGTCCCATGAAGAGTGGAGCTGTCACATCTGTGAGAGCAGGATGGCAGGGTGAGCTGCTCAAACTGGGGCAGCTGCCAAGAGGAGTGGCTGCAGAGCAACAGCTGGGAGCAACCTGAGGGAGGAGGCTCAGAGCAACCTGAAGAGCCATCAGATCACAGAATCATAGGATGGTTTGGGTTGGAAGGGACCTTCAAGATCATCTTGTTCCAAGCAATGGACAAAATGGCCATGCCACGGGCAGGGACACCTTCCCCTAGAACAGGTTGCTCAAAGCCCCATCCAGCCTGGCCATGAACGCTTCCAGGGATAGGACATCCCCATGAAAGGGATCAATGCTGTGCTTGCCTAGTTTTGGAGACTTTGGCTAAGCCTCATGCTGATGACATTACACCAGCAGTGACTTCTGCCTCTCCATGGACACAAGAGCCACCTCCCTGGATGGGACCTGATTGGCACTCAGCATCCACAGTTGGTACTTGGTGGCCACTGTTGGTCTTCCATGGTCTTTCTAGGATTGAATTTTGCCCTGAAAGGGCAAAAGCAGCCATGCCCATCCCTCATCCAGAGGTCTGCCAGCCAGCATGGTCTGGCACGTTGGGACATCAGGAGCGTGGGCAATGCCCTGGATGAGGCAGTCCAGGTAGTTCAAGGCAAGCTGATCTCCTCCAGCTCCTGCAGGATCGTGCTGGGAGCTGGTACCATGGCATGGCAGAGAGGGATGGGCAGGAGCTGAGCTGAGCTCTGCCCTGGCACATCCAGCCCATCCCCTCTGCATCTCATCCCTCTCCTCACTGCCTGCATCGGGGAGGGAGCTCTGGCGAAGGAAAATGGGATCCCTGAAAGAAAAATGAAAGGTCGCGTATTTCCATGAGGCAGGGTTTCAATTTGTGTCACACAATCACATCTCCTTCTGCAGTCTGGAATAATTACACAGCGGAGCAGGGCGAGCAGATCTGATTCAGAGGCACGGGGATGAGAACGAGTTCTGAAATAAAAGAAGACAAATGCAATCATTAAGATACAATAGGCTGCACTTGCCCCTTAATTAGACTTTCTCTTTGATTAAGCAGTAATTAAATATTACTGTGCTGAAAGGGATTTTTTTAATGGCCCTCCGAAGCTCTAATGTATTCTTAAGATGTTTGTGTGAACAGCAGGGGCTGCTGGGGGGAGCTGGGGGTGGGAGAATGTTCCACGCCTGCCCCATCCCCACAGGAGCAGCCCTCCCACCCCTCTGCTCCCCAGAGGGCGTGGGCTGGTGGCTGCTCCTGGGTGGGATTGCTGCTGGAATGAAGAGTCCATGGGGAAGGCCACTCTTCCAGGCCACCCCCGGCATCTCATCATAACCTGGGCAAGGCTATCACAGCGCTGCTGTCCTGTAGTGGGAGTTAATGTCGTAAAATAGAACCGTGGAATTGTTTAGATTGGAAAAGATGCCTAAGATAAAGATAATCCAACCCTTACCCCAGCACTGCCAAGCCTATTCAGCTCTGTCCCTAAACACCACATCTACATGTCTTTTAAATCTTTCAGGGAAGGTGAATCCACCGCTTCCCTGGGCAGCCCATTCCAGTGCTTGACAACCCTTTCAGCAAAGAAATTTTTCCTAATATCAAATCTAAACCTCTTCTGGCACAACCTGAGGCGGTTTCCTCGATGTCATTTTGGTGAATCTCGTCTTCTACAGGCAGTCCTTGGTCTCTGTGGCCCCAGGGAGCACAGCTAGCTCACAGCCCTGGCCCCAGGCTGGTCCAGCTGAAGACCAAGACCACCTCTCTGACAGTGTGACAGCTCCTTGGGGCCTGTCCCTCTGAGGTTGGCCACCCCGAGCTTTGGGAGGCATGGATCAGCAAAGGAGAAGTCTGGGAAAAGGACCTGGAGCATATTTGTGCTGTTAGCAGCAAAACCAAAAAGACTTAAGATGCTGAAACATCTAAAGGGAAGGAAATGTCAGGCCCCTATTCCTGGACATTCCTGGGTGGGTAAAAATAGCCCTTGGGCGACCCGGGGGTGGGGAAAGTGCTTCTGATCTTTTAATGCAGAGCCCCTGCCGTAGCCCTGCAGGCTCTCTGCTACTCACAGCCCTGCTTGCCTCTGCTTTTTCCAGGCCATAAAACAACAGCTCTTGCTGAGAATTTCACTAGAAGAGATTGGCTTGTTCTTTTCCTGCACAGCGTGTACTTTGGGTAGTATCTTCGGGAAATTTTGGCGCACTTGTGTACCCAGTATTTTTGTTAACCTAGAAAAAATGTTCCCTAAGTGTTATGATTATGCTATTAAACCTTTATTGTATCAAAGAAAACAAATTGGAGCGAGAGAGGAGCTGTATGGAGCTGAGAAGTGTTAAGCTACAGTAGTAATCTGCCTTGTTTAATTGTTTAATTTTGCTTAAAACTGAAAATACCACAAGGCTGGAGATGAAAGGAGCTGGTGGTGCCGAGGGGTTGTGGGGCAGAGCATGCAATCCCTGTGCTGTACCCATGGTCCCTCTGGCTGGACATCGGTGGGTTCTGGATAGGGACAGGGGTGGTTTGTAGGGTATGGCTACACCACTGCACTCCCCCCCACAGCCGGTTATTTGGTTTGGGTGGGCCGAATCCTTTGCACCATGTGTAGAGCTCCTCGTTGAGATCCCCGCCTGGGGGGGAAGCCCCCAGAGCCTGAACAGCGTTTTCCCTTCCGCTCTTTTGCAGAAGAACGAATGGCTGTGCTTGAACTGCCAAACCCAACGGCTGCTCGAAGGCAGCCTCGGCGACCCTGCCCCGATGCCACTGCCTACCCCAAAGCCACCGTCCACCGGCTCCCCGCGGCACCAGCCGCCCGCCGCCGGCCAGCAGCAGAGAGCACCCACACCGGCACCCGCACCCGCCGAGCCAGCGGCACCCCCTGAGCCGCAGCCCTCGCCTGCCAAGAGCCTCCGGGCTGCCGAGCAGAGCAGGACTCCCAGCCCCGTCCCAGCGGAGAAGAAGCCCCTGGCAGCGGCAGAAAAGAAGCCCCTGGCAGCGGCAGAAAAGAAGCCTCCAGTGGTGGCAGAAAAGAAGCCCCCGGCACCAGCAGAGGAAAAGCCACCGCCCAAAGCTGCCACAGAGCCTTCCAGAACTCCTGAGGTCGCCATTCCAAAGGGGAAGAGTGTGACCCCCAAACCGGAGGTGGAGAGCAAGGAGAGCCGGGCACTGCCCGAGGCACCGCGGGCGAAGGAGCAGGAGGTGAGTTCTGCGTGTGCCTCCATCTCCCAGCATCCCCAGAGACTGCTTCCTGCCCCAGGCTGGCTTGGTGCTGAACCGCGCCTCTGCTGGCAGCTGTGCTCACAAACGGGGACAATTATTTCAAATCAGAACACAAACCATGTTGTTGAGGCCATTTGGCCTGGGAAGCGGCCTTTTGGGGAATGGTGAGTTCCAAACACTGGTGTCTCAGCATTCCCAAATGCCTTAGGACCTTCGCAGGCTTCATGGCAGCATGCTGGTATTTGCCTTCTAGTTATTAGGACTACATCAAGTTGGGCAAAATGTGATAGTTCAGGTCATCTCTGGCCTTTGGATTTGTTTTAAAATAATATAAAGGCAGTTGGATTTGTCATGAAATGAAAAACTTGTTTCCCCACATTCCATGTTGCAGCAGTGAGCATTTTTCAAGCTCCTCGTCCCACTTTTTGCAAATTCAGTACAATTTTGAGAAACATTTGGCTGCCTTGGGATAGTGTTACCCCATGAGCAGCCATCCCAGCAGCAACCAGCAGAGCCCCCCACGGGGAGGGGATGCAGCAGGAGGTCCTCACCAGCCAGGAGGGGTTGGCTGCCCCCCTCACCGCTGTGCAGCCCCCAGAAAGAGGCTCCTTGTGCCCCCAAAACCAAGTGGTCTGAAGTGCCTCTATGGCAGGGTGACAGGCCCTGAGTGTGATGGCACTGTCCCCATGGCTTGCAGGCTTGCCCCCCACACTGCCTAATTGCAAAGCCAATGCAAGGGGCCTGTTTATTTCTGCTGGTATCTAATGAGGATCTTGGGGGCTGCCCTGCTTCTGAGGGGTGGTTTGGGAGCTGGGGGCTCCCAGTTTTTTAAACATATTTATTAGTTCCCTGATGCCTTTGTCCCCAGGGCCATTTGCTGTGCCACGCCCTGCTTGCAGCACTCCCTGTCACCTGCCTTCGTTAGTACACACAAGTTGCTGATGAGCCACTCATTTGGGAACATGGAGGGAGGCCCCCACCTTTTATGCAGTGCTGGCTCCCAGTGCTGCCCAGACCTTCTGCGTGCTCCCTGGGAGTGGGTTTTGGGGGAAGCAGGGGCAGCAGCTCCGGAGCCGCCCAGGTCTGATGATGTGCTTTCCCTTGCCCACAGGATGGGAGCAAGCCTTACCCCCCGGACCTGTCCCGCAGCCCCCAGAGCCTCAGCGACACCGGCTACTCCTCCGACGGCATCTCCAGCTCGCAGAGCGAGATCACCGGCCTGGTGCAGCAGGAGGAGGAGAAGCTGAGCAGCACCGGGCTGGCTGGGCAGAGCCCCCCCAGCCCCTCCGAGCTCACCAAGCTGGAGAGCAGCATGCGGCCCCTCCTGGAAGGCCGGGGTGCCCCACCAGAGACCACCGAGCGTGGCAAAGGCCGTTCGGAGACACAGGAAGACCAGCGACAACGGCAGCGGCCACGGTACCTCTCTATTACCCCCGAAGCCTTCGACTCGGACGAGGAGCTGGAGGACATCCTGGAGGAGGATGAGGAGTGGGATAACCAGCGGGAGCGGCGGGAAAGTGCTGAGTCCTCAGATGAGTTTGGCAGCAAGCTGCGGCATGACTACGTGGAGGACAGCAGTGAGGGGGGCTTCTCCCCAGTACCCCCCCGGGCCAAGGGCCGGGAGGCGGAGGTGAGCGATGAGGAGTTCATGCGGAGGCAGATCCTGGAGATGAGTGCAGAGGAGGACAACCTTGAAGAGGAGGAGGAAGGCTACGGGCGCATCAAGTACGGCGTCCCCAAAGCCGGGCAGAAGGCCGAGGCAGAGAAGGGCAAAGAGGCAGCACCGGCCAAGCGGCGCCTGCCACACGGTGCCAGCAGCATGTACACAGAGGAGAGGAAGGAGGTGGAGGCGGCAGAGGGCGATGACTTGAGCACGGCCCAGGGTGGGCTGCGGCGATTCAAGACCATCGAGCTGAACAGCACAACTGGCTATGGCCGGGAGATGGAGATGGGCCAGGAGGCGGACACCAGCCTGGACCGGGAGCCTGAGCTGGAGATGGAGAGCCTGACGGGCTCCCCTGAGGAGCGGTCCCGGGGCGAGTATTCCTCCACCCTACCAGCCACGACGCCCAGTTACACCTCGGGCACCTCACCCACCTCCATCTCCTCTCTGGAGGAGGACAGTGACAGCAGCCCCAGCCGTCGGCAGCGGCTGGAGGAGGTGAAGCAGCAGAGGAAGGCTCGGCACCGCTCACATGGCCCCTTGCTGCCCACCATTGAGGACTCATCTGAGGAGGAGGAGATGCGGGAGGAAGAAGAGCTGCTGCGGGAACAGGAGAAGATGAGGGAGGTGGAGCAGCAGCGCATCCGGAGCACAGCGCGCAAGACCAAGCGTGACAAGGAGGAGCTGAGGGCTCAGCGGAGGAGGGAGCGCTCCAAAACCCCCCCCAGCAACCTCTCCCCCATCGAGGACGCCTCCCCCACTGAGGAGCTGCGACAGGCGGCGGAGATGGAGGAGCTGCACCGCTCCTCCTGCTCTGAGTACTCGCCTTCCATCGACTCAGAGGCAGAGAGCTTTGACGCTGTGACCTCCAAGCTGTACAAGTCGGGCAGCGAGTACAACCTGCCCACCTTCATGTCGCTCTACTCCCCGACAGAGAAGGTGGAGACTGGGCCCAGCCAGCCCACCAGCAAGCCCCTCAAGAGCGCCGAGGAAGCCTACGAGGAGATGATGAGGAAGGCAGAGATGATGCAAAAGCAGCAGGTCCAGCAGGCCCAGCCAACCTCTTCCTTCGGCAGCACCTACCAGCAGATCAGCTACCGCGGCACCGAGGGCCAGAATGGCTTTGAGTACCAGTATGCCAACGAGTACCGGTACGACGGCGGCCTCACACGCTCCTCCCAGCCTGACTATCCCAGCGCCCTGCCGAAGGTGGGAGCAGTGTATGAGGAGATCCTGCAGACCTCGCAGAGCATCTCCAGGATGCACCAGTCGTCTTCCTTCGACCTGGCCCTCGAGCAGGGAGAGAAGGTGAAGGGGCAGGAGGAGGCGTACCAGGAGAAGCGCTTCCTCAATGCCGAGAGCGCCTACGCCGACCTGTTGAAGCAGAACGGCGGCCCGCTCACCCCCGGCACCAGCCCCACACAGCTCTCCGCTCCCGTCTCCTTTGCCAGCTCTGACAGCAGCACCGGCAAGACCATTCCCGATGTCCGGGTCACCCAGCATTTTGCAAAAGAGGGGCAAGACCTAGCCAAGGTCCAGAGTGCCCCGGCAGCACCCAGCCCAGTATCCAAGGCTACCACCACTCCTTATGCCTACAGCAAAGGTGCCAGCACGGTGACGACAGCGGCTGGCAGCCCTGGGAGTGCACTGCGGAGCTACAGCTCACCAGCTCCAGAGGCCCCATCCATAGCTGGGAGAAGCTACACTCCAGCAAAGAGCACCGTCAGCTATGGCTCGCAGACAGAGGACACCAGCAGAACCAGGACGGTGGAGATCAGCGTGCAGACAGCCAGGGAGAAGCTCCCAGCCGTGAGTGACAGCAAGCCTGCACTGCCCAAGACATACCCTTTCTTCAAGACCTCCAGCCCTCCACTCTCTCCCACCTCCCCCACACAGAGTCCCACCCGCACCACAAAGGCCACGGCCGAGTTTTCCACGCAGACGCAGAGCCCCGTCCTCTCCTACGAGGGTCCCTCTGCAGCAGACACCTCTTCCCCCATGGTGGCACAGGGCACACAGACACCGCACCGGGCAGGCTCGCCGCGCCTGACCCGGCAGGCCTCCTCACAGGACTCTGCCTTCATGGTGATCACACTGGCGGCCGACGCAGCCAGCCAAACCAAGCCAGTCAGCTCTGGCGCCTTGACGTCCCCAACCTCATCCCCCACCAGGCCAAGCCGGCAGCTGCTGGCCCACGGTTACACCCAGACACTGGAGCCAGAGCAGCTGGCAGGTGCCTACATCAGGGCACAGCCAGTGAAGGACCATGCCCAGAAAGCACCTGCCGTGACTTCAGCTGCTGACGGCATCACAGGGCTATACAGCTGGGGAGCGCTCCCTGCGGAGAACATCTCCCTCTGCCGCATCTCCTCCATCCCCGGCACGTCCCGAGTGGAACCAGGGCCCAAGGTGCCAAGCAGCAATGCTGTGGATTTGCGGACCGCGCTGAAGTCTGCCCCCATCATCATAACAGACCAAGGCATGGATCTCACATCCTTGGCTACTGAGGCCAGGAAATACTGCCTGACCCTGGACCACATCCCAAACCGGCAGTCCACAGCCATCCAGCCCTTGATCATCAACCTCAACGCCCAGGAGCAGCCCCATGCCATCATCGCGGCAGCCAGCACTGCTGGCCTGGCCATCGCCTCCCCCATGATTCTTTCACAGTCCAAACAACCTGTGGTCTATGGAGACCCTTTCCAGAGCCGTGTGGACTTTGGGCAGGGGACTGGGAGCCCAGTGTGCTTGGCACAGGTGAAGCAGGTGGAGCAGGGAGTCCAGACAGCCACTGTCAGAGCCAGCGGGGTAGCCAGTGGCAAGCCCGAGCCTGCCGCTGCCCCCCAGACCAAATTTGCGAGGTATGGAGTGCCAGGCCAGATGGCAAAGAAGGATGTGCTCCTCTCACAGACTGGTGGGGTGCAGAATGCCGGTGGCCTTCCACAGTCCTTCCCACCAGAGCCAGGCTCGGAGGTGTACCGGGCGGTACCGGTGGAGCTGAAGACCCAGAGCCCTCTCCTTGCCCTGGGCGGCAAGAAGTCCCAGGTGATGATGGTGCAGATGGAAGAGGCAGCCACTGGCCCAGTGACCAAAGTGCTGAAGGAGGAGGCACCGACCAATGTGCTGGACCTCACGGGCGTGAAGCCAGAAAGCCAGGTGGCCTGCTGTGACATGGTCTACAAGTTCCCCTTTGGTGGAAGCTGCACTGGCGCTTTCAACCCCACCTCCAAGATGCCAGAGAAAAAAGCTGGGGAGGCAACAGTGGCGCCTGGACGGAAAGCCAGCGGGCCCCTATATGGCAGCAGAGAGCCAGAGCTGACGGAGACCTTCCCCTACCGGGAGCAGCCAGCCCCAGCACCTGCACTCTACGAGGAGCAGAAATTTTATCCACCTAGCGCCTTTGGCCGCCTCTACTCCTCCATGTCAGACACAAACCTCTCCGAAATAGGGATGGGCTACTACCACACGAAGGGGGATCAGCCCTTCCCCTCCCCGGCGGGCGATGCCGCTGTGGACCTGAGCACCATGAAGCACTCCTACAGCGTGGGCTTTGCTGAGGGGGGTTACCTGGGCCAGGGGCTGCAGTACGGCTCCTTCTCTGACCTGCGACAACCGGGAGAGCTGCTGAGCCACCCATTCCCCATGCGGAGGTACAACTCAGCCTCCAACATCTACTCCGACTACCGTTTCTCGCCCCGGGGGGACCTGGCCAGCTTCCAGGAGTCCAGCCTGGCCCACTACAGCGCCACCACGGCACGCGAGATCAGCCGCATGTGCGCTGCCCTCAACTCCATGGACCAGTACGGGGGCCGGCACGCCAATGGCCCCGACATGCTGCCCTATGGCCCCAGCGCTGGGCAGGGGGGCACGGGGGGGCTGGCAGCTCAGCAGCAGGGCCCTGTACCGCCCAAACCCAGCGGGATGTACAACCCCACCTTCCCCGAGGGACGGCAGGGCTTCAGCAACCTGGCACAGTACAATGTTCCTGGCGTCCGCCTGGGCGCCATCCGGCAGATGCTTCCTTCCACTGCAACCGTGCGGGCCGCCGACGGCATGATCTACTCCACCATCAACACGCCCATTGCCTCCACGCTGCCCATCACCACCCAGCCGGCCTCGGTGCTGCGGCCCATGCTGCGTGGGCTGTACAGACCCTACGGCCCTGGTGGCGTGGCAGCGGTACCACTGGCCAGCCTGGCCAGGCTGCCCGTTGTCACCCCTCGTGTCCCGCTGGCAGCACAGGGCCTGTACCGCTTCCCGGCCCCGAGCCACGCAGCCCCAAGCCATGCAGCCCAGAGCCACGCAGCCCCAAGCCACCCGGCTCCTAGCCGTCCAGCCCCAGCAGCCTCGCTGATGGAGACGCCTGTCTACCTAGGGAAGCCTGTTGTCAGCACAGCACCAGCGACAGCGGGAGCTGGTCCCACTCCCAAAGCCCCTGCTGCCCCAGCTGCCCCTGCCAGTGGCTTGCAGAGAACGGAGCCACCACCGGCTGCCCCCCGTGCAGAGGCACCGGCAGCACCAGCAGCTGCCAAGGAGAGCGTGCAAGCAGCTGCAGCACCCAAGCCGGCACTGGATGGGGCTCTGCGGGAGGAGCGGGAGCGGGAAGAGGAACGTCAGCGCAAGCAGCAGGAGCACGTGCTGCAGCTGGAGCGGGAGCGCGTGGAGCTGGAGAAGCTGCGGCAGCTGCGGCTGCAGGAGGAGCTGGAGCGGGAGCGTGCGGAGCTGCAGCGGCACCGGGAGAAGGAGCAGATGTTGGTGCAGCGGGAGCTGCAGGAGCTGCAGTGCATCAAGCAGCAGGTGCTGCAGCAGCAGCAGGAGGAGCGGCACGCGCAGCTGGCGCTGCAGCGGGAGCAGCTCGCCCAGCAGCGCCTCCAACTCGAGCACATCCACCAGCTCCAGCACCAGCTGCAGCAGCAGCTGGAGGAGCAGAAGCGGCAGAAGACCATCTTCCCTGCACCCGTCGAGCCCACCGCCCGCCCGCCTGAGGGGCCCGCCGAGGCACCACGGGGGCTGCCACACAACGGGCAGGCATGGGCCCCACCGGGCCAGGCACCCCCAGAGGGGCCCGCCGGTCCCCGCTACACTGTGCCACAGCGGCCGCTCAGCAGCTCAGCCTCGGACATGTCACTGCAAGTCGAGGAGTCCTGGGAGCCCAGCCGGGGCATCAAGAAGAGGAACTCGATGCCACGGTTGCGGGATGCCTACGAGAAGGAGGCGACACGGGAGGCCTTCGCGGCAAGGAAAACAGCAGACAGTAGCGTGCAGACAGACGAGGAGGATGGCGAGGAGCGGTACATGCTGTCACGGCGGCGGCGGACGCGGCGCAGCGCTGACTGCAGCGTGCAGACAGACGAGGAGGACAGCGGGGAGTGGGAGCAGCCCGTGCGCCGCCGGCGCTCCAGGGCCTCACGGCATGCCGAGGCCACTGCCGAGGGCAAGACTGACGGGGTGACCCGCGGTACAGCCAGTGTGGGCATCCAGACCATCAGCGACTGCTCAGTGCAGACAGAGCCTGACCAGCTCCTCCGTGTCTCCCCCTCCATCCACATCACCACCCATGACCCCCGGGTGGAGATCGTGAAGTATATCTCGGCCCCGGAGAAGACGCAGCGGGGTGAGAGCCTGGCCTGCCAGACGGAGCCGGAGCCAGCCCCTCAACCTGGCGTCGTGGTCCCCCAGCTGACGGTGCCCACCACCATCCCTCCCTACTCTACCAACCTCCAGATAGTGAGCACAGGCCCCCTGGACCCCCACGCAGTCCGGCAGCAGACCCTAGGCAAGTTCGAGAAGAAGAAGCCAGATCCCCTGGAAATCGGCTACCAGTCCCATCTGCCGGCTGAATCCCTCTCCCAGCTGGTGACCCGCCAGCCACCCCGCTCTCCCCAGGTCCTCTACTCGCCCGTCTCCCCCCTGTCCCCTCACCGTCTCCTGGAGTCCTCCTTCGCCACCAGCGAGCGGCTGAACAAGGCCCACGTCCCCCCACAGAAGCACTTCACCACCGACTTAGCCCAGCGCCAGCAGACGCTGCCACGCCCCATCAAGACCATGCAGCGCTCCCTCTCTGACCCCAAGCCCATCAGCCCCACCGCCGAGGAGGCCGGCAAGGACAGGTTTTCCCTCTATCAGCACCCACTGCTGCCCAGCACCCAGGTACGTCACGACAGGGAACAACCTTCCCCTCAGGGATCAGCCCCAGGAGGCACTTTGGGACATTTCAGTTTCATTAGCACTGTGACAATTAATATTTCAAAAGGCCGGCTTCCTGTGGCAGCTGATGGCAGCCAGTGGGCACAGACATGCACTGACACTGGCAGCCAGAGGGATGCCTTGGAGGTCCACTGGCTGCACAAGCCTGTCAGCAGGCAGGAGCTGCTGTGGGATGGCAGGATCAGGGCTGTCCCCTATCCCATTTCCCCTGCTCCAGCTGGGTCCCCCTTCTCACACACGGAGCCACCATCACGCACAACTCCATTTCGGATTGCGGTGGCTCCTGCTCACACCTTTGTCTCTACACACTGAGATTGCCTTGAGTTGCCAAGTGCCCAGGCAGGAGCCACGGGGCAATTCCTGGGGCAGCAGCACCCCGGGCAGTTTCCCGAGTCTCTCTGCCACGTGCCCGCAGATAGAAAGCATTTTTTGCGGCAGAGGGCACACACGCGGCCATCCCGGCACTTGGCCGGCTGCCACCCCGGTAATTACTCACAGAAAGCGCCCTGCCTGTTACTTCCATCCTATTTATTGCGCTTTTACATAAACGCCGCTTCCTCGGTGCGTGGGGGAACACGTGCACAGTGGGATGCCTCACCACAACCCCCGGGGCATGGGAGGAGCATTGTGATGCTTGGGGTGGGACACGGGGGGACACCCACCTGCCCCTCTGACCCACTGTCCCTTGGCTTTGCAGGTGGGGGGGCTGCAGTCGAGCTCACTGGCACGCAAGGTGAAGCGGACACTGCCCAGCCCACCGCCCGAGGAGCCCCACGTCCCCCTGGCCAGCCCAGCTGCCTCCCAGCTCTACCTGAGCAGCCTGGCCACCAAAGCCACCGCACCGGTCACCAAGGCCAGCCTGCTGAAGGAGCTTGACCGTGACCTGAGGCTGGTGGAGCATGAGGCCACCAAGCTGCGGAAGAAGCAGGCGGAGCTGGACGAGGAGGAAAAGGAGATTGATGCCAAGCTGAAGTACCTGGAGCTGGGCATCACCCAGCGCAAGGAATCGCTGCTGAAGGATCGGGGTGGTGGGCGGGACCACCCCTACCTGCGCTACCCTGGGGACCGCCGCGACTACCTGTCAGACAGCGAGCTGCACAGCCTGCGCCTCGCCGCCTACGACAGTGCCGGCCTGCGCCCCACACCTGCTGGACAGTACCCCGACTACACTGCTGCTGCTACCGCCGCCTCCTACGGCGCCTACCCCTACCCTGCCCCTCAGGGCCCCGCTGCCTTCCCGCCACCGCGCCTGCAGCACCCCCAGTACCCCACAGCCAGCACCTCACAGGATGGCTTGTCAGCAGCCCCACTGCCCACCTTCACCTCGCCTGGTGCCTTCCCGGCCCATGGCACCACATACCCAGAGCTGGCCACGCCAGCCCAGCCAGGCTTCCAGCCCCCAAATCCCTACCAAGTCCCCAGCGCCTATCCTGGGGCAGCCGCCGTGCCGGCAGCACAGCCCACCCTCTACCAGAGCCCAGCGGACTTAGCTGGTGGGCACCAGAAGCCACGGCAGACCTCACTGGCTGACCTGGAACAGAAGATCCCCACCAACTACGAGGTCATCAGCGCAGCCACCAGCTCCTCCGCCGTGCCTGACGTCACCTTCAGCACCGCACCGGCGAGCGGCGGCTACGAGCAGTACAAGGCGCCTGAGACCCGGCCAGCCGAGAGAACCAGCACGACTCCAGGCCCCTCGGCCAGCTACTCTTCTGAGTCTCTCTACACCAACCTGGAGCAGAACATCCCCCGTAACTATGTGATGATTGAGGACATCAGCGAGCTCACCAAGGAGAGTCCAGCGGTGGAGGGCCACAAAGCAGAGCCAGTGGGCACGAGCATCGACAGCCGCCACGGCAGAGAGAAGAGTGACCTGGGGGACACCGAGAGCTCCAGCCGGCCCTGCTGCTACACCAAAGCTGAGGAGGAGTCTGAGGAGGATATCTATGACCACCATGGCCCTGACTATCGTGGGAAGAACAGCTACTACCGGGGCACAGAGAGCAATGGCAGAGTGTCAGGGAGCTCCGCCAGCTCGAGCTACTACTATGGGGACAGTGAGTACCGGCACTCTTCACGAGTGGACAAGCATGGCTCTGGCACTCCACTACCGAAGCATTCTTCCAAAAACCTGGCACCTGCCGTCATCTCCTCCAAGCGCAGCAAGCACAGGAAGCAGGGCATGGAGCAGAAGATCTCCAAGTTCTCCCCCATTGAAGAAGCCAAAGACGTGGAGTCAGACCTGGCCTCCTACTCAGCAACAACCTCAGTTGGCAGCAGCAACGTGGCCTCCAGGGCCAAGAAGATGCAGGATGAGATCACCTACGGCCTAAAGAAGAACGTCTACGAGCAGCAGAAGTACTACGGCGTCTCCAGCCGGGATCTGGTGGATGAGGAGGAGCGGATTTACTCCAGCAGCAGCAGAACCCGCTCCTCTGGCTATGGGGTGGAAAAGTCCTCTGGCCGGGAGATGGGCAGCCGGAGCAAGTCCTATGAGCGGGAGGGCATGGAGCGCTCCCAGAAAGTCAGCTCCAAGCCCTCATCCCTCAGCATGAGCCAGAGCCGCGGGCGGGCGCCCATGCGCTCCCAGCCCTCGGAGGAGGAGAGCCCCGTCAGCCCCCTGGGGAAGTCAGTGGGGGGGTCACGCACTGCGGGGGGGCCAGGTCCTCAGTCTGCAGGGGACCCCTGCTCCCAGTTCTGCTCCAGCCACTCGTTGCCTGATGTGCAGAAGCACATCAAAGACGTGCCAAGGAGTCACTCGTACAAGCACGAGGAGGGCTACGGCATGGACGATGCCCATTGCGTTGTCTCGGACAGCGAAGGTAATGGCTCCCCGTGGTGACCACCCCAGAGCATGGCACTTCCCCGGGGCATGCCTGTCCGCTCGTACGCAGAGACACTCTCACCGCCTCAGTTTGCTTGACACGTGCCTTCCTCCCCCCACCCTGGGTGTTCGGTGTTAGCCGGTCCTGCACGGTGCCCCACCGCGCCGCGCCGCGTCCCGTCCCTGCCGGCACGTGCTGTCCCCCGCGCGCGTGCCCGCTGCTTGCCTCTCCCACTCATTGCATGGCTTCCGCCCGGGCAGCCTCGAGCGAGAGATTGACTGTGGTTTGTTTTTGGTTTCCGAAGCCTATCATTTGGGTCAGGAGGAGACAGACTGGTTTGATAAGCCCAGGGAGGCGCGGGCAGAGAGGGTCAGGCACTACGGTGGCCACTCTTCCTCGCAGAAGAGACCCCCAGTTAAGCACACCTACCACGATTATGACGAGCCCCCCGATGAAGACCCGTGGCAGCACGACGACTACCCCCAGCACCGCGAGCACCGGCACCACAGGGAGTACGATCGCCATGCTGGCACCTCCCGGCACGCCAGCGATGAGCCCCCGCGCCGCTCGGCAAAGCAGCACCCACGGGAGTCTGGCCGCCACGAGCCCCGTGGCCACGGGCCACCGTCCGGCCCCAAGAAGGCACAGCAGCCTGAGTCCCGTGCGCCTTATGGCCCCAGCTCTGCTGAGTATGGCCCATCTTCCCGTCCTGCTGCTCACCACCATGGCACCGAGACCCCCAAGGCACAGAAGCCTTCCCAGCCACATGTGTCAGCCACGACAGCGCCCAAGTCGGAGCCCCTCCCACACCCGCAGCAGCCGGCAGCCAGGCAGCAGCAGGCAGGGCAGCCAGCAGCACGGCAGCAGCCAGCGGCACGGCAGGCTGCCCAGCCGGCAGGCTCAGCACAGCCCGAGGCCAGGGGCAGGACACAGGGACCCGCCTCGGCCCGGCCACCACAGCAGCAGCCGGGGCCAGCCCAGGCAGCAGGGAAGGCACCGGCCGCGCTCCACGCACAGCCGGGCGGACACCCAGCACCGGTGGTAAGTACGGGCATGGCTGGCTGGGCCCCACAGTTCTGCCTGGGATCAGACCAGCTGACTGTGGCCAGGGGCTGGCAGAAGGGCTGGAGACAGGAGCCATGGGGCAAAGAGTATCCCACTCATACGCCTACCACAACCATCCCTGGGTGCTTTGGGAGCAGCCATCCCCTCGAGGAGACCCAGGAGGGGACATCCCTATGCCCTGGATCCCTTACTGCCTCTTTTGGGCTGTAACACTGTTCAGGCATTTCCTCCTGGATTGGGCCACCCCTAGAGGATGCTCTGCTGGGAGAGTGACCCCTGAGAGCTGTTTTCCCCATTCCAGACAAAAGTGGAGCCGACGGACACATCCAAACCCGCAGCGAAAGTGCCACAGCAGCCAGGGAGAGCGCCAGCAGCACAGCCCCTGGGAGCAGCAGGTCAGTGGGCCCCAGTGACACAGTGCCATCTGTCCCCTCTTGTGCCAGCTGCCTGGCACCCTGGGGGCTCGGCCGAGCTCCCCCAGCTGGGCCTGTCCCCTGCTAATGGTGGTTTTGTTTGTCCCCCAGCAGACAGCAAGGCCGGTCCAAGGGCGGCCGGGCCACGTGGTCCCGCTGGCATGGCCACGGGGCAGCCTGGTGGGGAAGGAGAGAGTGTCTTCTCCAAAATCCTGCCAGGGGGGGCAGCGGAACAAGCAGGCAAACTGACTGAAGGTGAGGGCTGCTCCTGCGATGGGGATGGGGTGATGATGCTCTTCTCTGCCAAAGGGGTCAGGTGCTCTGGGGATGGTTGGGGTGCAGTGCTCCTGCAGTTTGGGGCTCAGGAAGAGGGGGACCAGGGGGGCCACACTGACACCTCTTTTGGCTTCCCCACAGCGGTGTCAGCTTTTGGCAAGAAGTTCACTTCGTTCTGGTGAGAGAACGGCACAAGGTGAGTGCAGATGGCACCAGGCACTGCGCTGTGGGCTCTCCCTGCCCCGGTTGTGCCTAACACCTTCCTGCTCCCTCCTGCTGCAGGAGTTTGGGAAGCGAGTGGAGATTGAGTCGTTGCAGTGGAAAAACCTATGAAGAAGCCATTGAATTCAGCACGCAGCGCCAGACTCTGAGTATAACGGTGAGTGCCCATGTAGAGGCCTGGAGAAGTTGGCTGCCCTTAAGGATGAATCCTCACACTGGGGTCCCCTCTACCATGCCATCCCTGTGGCACTGCTATCACCCCAACACATACTGAGCTCTGCCCTGCCAGAGTCTCAGCCACCACTGTGGGAAGGAGCCGGTGCATCCCTGTCCCCTTCACTCTGGGCCGCTCATCCCCATCTTCATGTCCAAGTGCTGGCCCCAAGCCAAAGCATGGGGGCTTGGCCTTGTTCCCCACTCTCAGCAGAGCCGTGTGGGACGATGCCATGAGGATGCTGGTGCAGACCTTGGGTTTGCAGGGAAGGTTTGGGTGGCCCAGGCTCTGCTCCGGGAGCCCATCCAGTGCGGGGGCGGCAGCAGCTGCTCTGCCGGCAGTGCCTCTTGGCTCTCTGGGGCCCGTTTGCTCGGGCTGACACTGCTGCTCAGCAGGGCCCTTCCGCAGGGACGGGGCTGCTCAGACTAATGCCTCTCTCTCTGTCTCTCACAAGCTTTTGAAAGCAGGGCGATCCCTGGATGCTGGACCAAACAGCGGCCGAGCAGGGGCCCGGCGGATGCCCTGGGGCAGGTGCCCCCCAAGCCTGGCGAGCAGCTCCAGCGCGGCACATGGCAAGCCCCAGCAGCCGCCACGAGGGGATGGGCCTGATCCAGACCATTGGGTCTGGCCCTGTGGGTGGGCTGCGGCCCTTTCTCAAGATTATACGCAGAGTTGCTCCCTCCAAACCCCAGCTCTGGCCTCTTCATAGGTTTTTCCGCCCCACAAGCCGAGGGCTGGGTGCCATGGGCGCCGCTCCTCCTTCCCAACCCCATCCGCCCCACCGGGGCTGTCCCCGTGCCCCCTGCACTGCGGCCCGCTCCCGGCCCCGCCGGGGAGCCCCCGGAGCGCGTCAGCTAGGACCTAACACTGTTTCACTACCGAAATACGAGGCCATAGGACTCTGACAGGCGGCGCAGCCGGCTGGGCGCGCATCCCAAAGCCATTGGAAGCATTGAAAGGGCCGCGCTCGCCCTCGCCACGCAGCCAGCGCACCTGCCGCGGGCACCCCTTTTCTTTCAAGAACAGCCTTAATCATCCCACTTTGATTTCTGTGTATACCTCATCTGCACCGGGGGGGGAGGGGTCACGGGGCGTCGTCGGGGGGGTTCCTTTTTTTCTCGGTTTCTTTGGGTTCATTTTCTTTTGGTTTTTGGGGTTTTATTTTTCTAAAGTTTATACCAAATCCTCTTCCCTCTTTGCTTTGTGCGATGAGTTAGCACACGGGCTGTCGTCTGTAGAAGCAATAGAGTGCAGGAGGCTACAAAAGAGCACAAATCCCGTGGAACAAGATCAGGAGAGCTTTGCCTCCAGCAGTATCCTTCCTTTTACTGTGCAATCCAAGTCCTTCTCAAGCCATTTTGCGGGGACGGCCGGCGCAGCGGCCGGCAGCCAAAGCCCACTCGCCCTGCCAGGAGGGGGTTCCCCAGGGGGGGAGGCAGCCCGAGGAGGGGGCTCACCCACGCCCCGCCGCCTCCCCATGCTGGCAGTGCCCCGCCGGCACCCCTGCGGCGGGGGGCACCCGCCCACCCACCCGCCCGATGTTCTATGCAACGAAATAACACGACTCCAGAACAAGACCTGTGAATAGCTAATCAGTTCAATGTCGCGCCCAAGGGTTCCATCGCAAAGCGTGCCGCTGAGCGACCCGAGAACTACTCTGTACTGACCACCCGTGCGTATGAATTCGTGGCATGTTCGACCCACGGAGGGCCACTTTGCCAAAGGGCAGCCCTAGCGCCCGTGACCGTCTGTCCCGTCGTAGAGCATGGCTTGCTACTTCTCTGCACGGTTCCACCCGCCTTTCAGTGCTTGCTGTTCTTTGCCTGGACTTTTCTTTTTTTCTTTTCCATCAGTCCATCGCTGTACTGAAAGCTCTTAGCAGATTTATGCACTTGTGATCGAGGACCCGGTTGCCGCGGGAAGCCCACACACTCCGTGGCAAATCCCTCGCCGGGGGCTCTGCCGGTGCCCAGGGCTGGGGGGGAGGCCGGTGGCTGTGGGATGGGGGGGTCAGCGTGGCACTGCCGGGGGCAGCCCCACCGAGGCGCCCCCCGGCCCCGCGCACACCCGCCGCCTCTCCCCGCCGCTGACAAGTGCAGAGCCTGAGGGTGCCTCCCCGGCCCCCGCCACTCCTCGCGCTGTAAATACTTGTACAGTGTGTAAATCGCACGCGGGACCGAGACCCCGCCGGGGCTTATCTCGCCGCCCGAGCACATCCGCCGCCTTGCCTTCGTGCCTGCCAGGACCGGGGGCACAGAGCCCACCCCCGCCAGGCAGGGCCCCCAGCCCGAACCGTGGCGGTCTGTCCCGGGCGGGGGGGACGGGGGGGTGCAAAGACCGAGGGCCGAGCGCGGCTGGGCGCTGTCTCCAGCGGTGAGTGCGATGCCGGGTGCGCTCCCTCTGAACATTGTGACGGTGTGCGTGTCTGCTGTGCTCTGTGCCACCCGTAGTGACCCCGTACCGTGCCGTACCGTGCCGTACCGTGCCGTACCGCCCCCGCCGCTGTGTCGTGACTCCCTCCCAGAAGCTGCCCCCTCACCAGGTGTTTCTGTGGGAACAGAATAAAAAGGACTTGACACAAACGACGGACTGGCCCCGATTCCTGCCTGTCTGCGGTGGGGGGGTGGGGGGGCAGGGGGCTGGGACCCCTGGGCATGTTGCGAGTGGCCAGGATGGGAGCCCCGTGGGTCTAGTTGGCACCAAGCACTGGTGGGCTCTGCAGCCCACACTTGGGCTGCTGGGCTGGGGGTCCCTGTGAACACCAAGGACCCAGACCCACCCCCTTGTCCAGGCTGCTGGATCCTGTGGGCTCCCAAGTGTCCAATCCCCTCTGGCCGGCCTGCTGGGCTGGGGATCCCTGTAAGCATCAAGGACCCAATCCCACTCTCCTAGACAGGCTGCTGTGTTCCGTGGGCTCCCAAGGGCCCAATCCCCCGTCCTGCCGTAGCCACCTGGCGGGGAAAACTCCGCGGGGCGGCCCGGAGGCTGCGGGGCCGCTCCCTGTCTCCCGGCTGCGGCCCCAGCGGGGCCCGTGGGGGGATCGGGTGTCTGTGGGGGGATCGGGTGTCTGTGGGGGGGTGGCCGCGGGACGCGTGGAGCGGGTGGGGGGTCCCGCCGGCTCCGCCCGCGCCCGCCAGGAGGCGCCACAGCCAAAGGGAGGGGCCCGGGCCCCGCCCCTCCCCCGGAAGTGTCGCCGCCGGCCACGCCCGCGCCCCGCCATGGAGCCGCCGGTGAGGGGCTGGGGGGGGCGGGTCGGAGCCCCGGGACCACCCCCGGCCTGAACCCCCGGGACCCCCGACCCTCCCTGCCCCCGCTCCTTCCGCGCTGCTTCGGTGACTGCCCCTGCTCGGCACCCCCCGGCACCCTCCTAATCCTTCCCATGGACTCCGGTTACTGCTTCCTAGCGCCCTCATACCCACTAGTACCCGGTAACTTCCCGGAAAATCCTCCTAGATGCCCCGTATGCCCCAGTAACTGCACCCAGTATCCTCGTACCCACTGGTACCGCAGTAAGTGCCCCGACACCCTCCTAATCCCTCCTGTGTGCCCCAGTAGTGCCCTCCAGTACCCTCCTAGCCCCTGGCGCCCCAGTGGTGCCTTGGCTCTGCACCCCCAGTACTGCCTCAGCCATGCAGTAGCTGCCCTCTACCCTCGCCCCTCCCCGTGTACCCCAAACCTGCCCCAGCTCTCCACCCCGAGGCGCTGCTCCCAGTACCCCCCTAGACCCCCCCATGCACCCTGTGGCCCCAGGAGCTGCCTCCTGTGCCCCATCACTGCCCGGTCCCTGCCCTCCAGCCCTCACCCCGCACACCTCCAGCCACCCCGATCCCGCAGGTGCCGCCGCGCACGGAGGAGCTGTCTGAGCTGTACCGGGAGCTGAGTCAACACCCGGGGCTCAGCGCCGCCTGCCTCGGCCCCGACCTCACCACCCAGTACGGGGGCAAATACTGCAGCCTCTACACCGGTACGGGGACGGGCTGTGCCCTCTGGGGACTGGGGGAGCCCGGGTGGTCCCTGCCTGCCCGGTGGGGAGACAGCTGGTATCCTCACCCCCCTCCCCTCAGAGTGGTCGCAGCGGGACCTGGCGAGGGCCGAGAACATCAAGTTCTGCCGCCAGTACCTCCTCTTCCATGATGGAGCCTCCATCGTCTACTCGGGGCCTGTCGGCACCTGCTCCGAGATCAAGGGCGAGTGAGTCTCATCCTGCACCCCACATGGGATCCCCGGGGTGCTGATAGTGGGGCTGATGGGCACCCACCCACCCACCCACCCACAGGCTGCTGAGCCGCGAGTCCCCCAGCGGGACACTGAAAGCCGTCCTGCGCAAGGTCCCTGGCAAGGAGAAGGAGAAAGAGAAGGAAAAGCAGTTCCTGGAGGTGAGGGGGGGCCCAGGGGGGGCTGGATGCTTGCTGCATCTCAGGGCCAGATCCACGCTGTGTCTTGGGGCCGCCCCACCCTCTCTGTTCCCAGGTGTGGGATCAGAACCGCAAGGTAAAGAGCATCGACCTGACGGCGCTGGACAAGCACGGCAGCGTCTGCGACGATGGTGAGGGGCCTGGGGATGCCAGGGGTTGTGGGGTCCTGGTGGAAGGGTTGGCCAGTCCTGACCATGCCCTGCAGACCAGTTTGGGTGCCTCGCCTGGTCACACTCGGAGACCCACCTGCTCTACGTGGCGGAGAAAAAGCGTCCCAAGACCGAGTCCTTCTTCCAGAGCAAAGCCCCCGAGCTGGGCACCTCTGATGAGGATACAGGGCAGCCCAAGAAGGAGGATGTGCCCCTCAAGGTGGGGTTCACCTGCCCTGGGACAGGTGGGGGCTGGCCAGGTGGCTGTGGGGCTGATGGGGCTGTGCCACAGGGCGAGCAGTTCGTGTACCACGAGGACTGGGGGGAGACTCTGAGCACCCGCAGCGTACCCGTCCTCTGTATCCTGGACATCGAGGGCAGCAGCATCTCAGTGCTGGAGGGCATCCCTGAGCACCTCTCTCCTGGCCAGGTCAGGATGGGGAGCTGCAGGGAACTGGAAAAGGGAGATTTTGGGGGCCAGCAGCCATCCGAGCCACTCATCTCCCCTCTCCCTCCAGGCTTTCTGGTCCCCTGAGGACACTGGTGTGGTGTTTGTGGGCTGGTGGCACGAGCCCTTCCGCCTGGGGCTGCGGTACTGCACTAACCGCCGGTGAGTCCCTGTGGGGCACCCCACAGCCTGAACCCCACAGTGAGTCCTGTGGGGCACCCTGCCCTACAGCCTGGCCCCACAGCCCCGCCCTGACACCCCTGTGTGCTGACAGGTCAGCGCTCTTCTACGTGGACCTGACGGGTGGGAAATGCGGTGAGTGGCACAGACCCCAACCCTGCCGGTGCCCTGGCTCCCCACAGCCCCTCACCGTCCCCTTGTGCCCATGCAGAGCTGCTCTCTGAGGACACCAAAGCCGTGTGGTCCCCACGGCTCAGCCCCGACAGCTGCCGCATTGTCTACCTGGAGAACGATGTCCTGGGCCCCCACCAGCAGTGCAGCCGCCTCCGCATGGTGAGCAGCACCAGGGGGACGCCAGGGGAGGTGGCAGGGTGCCTCTGCCAAGGTGGGGGCTGGCAGGAGGGCAGTGGTGCCCCCTTCCTGTGCTGCAGTGGTGGCAGGTAGGATGAGACCCTGCAAAACTTACCCCATTCCGTGTCTCCCACAGTATGACTGGTACACCAAACAGACCAGCACAGTGCTGGAGGCTGTGCCGCGGCAGGAGTGGGGTGAGTACAGCCCTGGGGGTTTTTGGGGGGACACAGGGGGATGCTGAGTGCCACCACTGTCATCATAGGTGCCTTCCCGGGAATCTACTGCGGGGCACTGCCAGGGATGTGCTGGGCAGCTGACAGCCGCCGGATCCTGCTGGATACGGCCCAGCGCAGCCACCAGGTGAGGTGGGGGGCACGCTGGGGGGCCACACCGGGTCAGGGCTCCACTGGACTCTGCCCTCCTGCCCCTAGGACATGTTCGTAGTGGACACGGCGATGGGTGCCACGACTTTGCTGACAGCTGGTGAGTGATGGGCCAACAGGGCCATGCTGGTGCCAGAGGTGGGGAGGGGGTCACACCTGCAGGTCTGACCTCTCTCCTCCCCAGATGGCCCCCGGGGAAGCTGGTCTGTCCTGACCATCGACCGGGACCTCTTGGTGGCCAGATTCTCCACCCCTAGCTGCCCACCCATGTTGGTAAAGTCACATCCCCTTCTCCAGTGCCCACCAGCCCCTCGGTGCAGGCACTGACCCTTTCTTCCCAGTGCCCACCAGCCCCTCAGTTCAGGCACTGACCCTTCTTCCCAGTGCCCACCTTGATGTGAGCACTCACCCTTCTCCCTGCACAGAAAGTGGCCGTCCTGCCCGCTGCCGGCCATGAGGCACAGGCACAGTGGATCTGCCTGCAGGACACACCCCCCGTGCCTGGCATCAGCTGGGGCATCCGCACCCTGCAGCCTCCTCCAGAGCAGGAGCACCCCCAGTATGGTGAGTGCCCAGGGGGGCAAGGCTGGACTCCAGCACCCCCACTGATCCCTGACCCCCCACCCTGCCTCCGTAGGGGGCCTGGACTTTGATGCCATTCTACTGCGCCCGACTGAGGGCCCCACTGCCCAGAAGCCTCCCCTGGTCGTGATGCCCCATGGTAAGAACTTGTCCCCACCCTGCTGTACCTCAGTTGGGCAGCGTCACCCCCCTACCTTTGCCATTTGCAGGGGGTCCCCACTCTGTGTTCACGGCCGGGTGGATGCTGTACCCGGCGGCGCTGTGCCGCGTGGGCTTTGCTGTGCTGCTGGGTGAGTGACACTGGGGCTCTGGGGCACTGCCCGTAGAGGGGCTGGGGTGGGGGCACGGAGGAGGAAGGGCTCTGACGCTGCCCCCCACCCAGTGAATTACCGCGGCTCACTGGGCTTCGGCCAGGACAGCGTGGCCTCCCTGCCCGGCAACGTGGGCACACAGGACGTGCGCGACGTGCAGGTACGGCCCGGCACGTGGTCCTGGGGCACACACGTGCTCCCATGGGTGCCCTGAGTAGAGAAAGCAGGGCTGCTTGCCTCAGTGGGTGTCCCCTGTGGTGACAGCTCTGCGTGGAGCGGGTGCTGCAGGAGGAGGTGCTGGATGCCAGCCGGGTGGCAGTGGTGGGCGGCTCACACGGCGGCTTCCTGGCGTGCCACCTCATCGGGCAGTTCCCCGACACCTACCGCGCCTGCGTGGTCCGGAACCCCGTGGTGAACATCGCCTCCATGGTGGCCACCACAGACATCCCTGACTGGTGAGCGCTGCTGGCCATGATCTCCCAGGCTCCCTGCCACACCAGCCCCACACGTGCCCCCGACTCTCACCTGCAGGTGCCTGACGGAAACGGGGCTGCCCTACGCACCCGATGCCCTGCCAGACCCAGCCCAGTGGACAGAGATGCTGCACAAGTCACCCATTCGCTATGTCGACCGGGTATGTCCCCATCCTTGTCCTCATCCCTGTCCCAGTCCCTACCAGCAGTGCCAGTGCTGAGGCCACATCACTCCCGCAGGTCCGTGTGCCTGTGCTGCTGATGCTGGGGGAAGATGACCGGCGTGTGCCCCCCAAGCAGGGGCTGGAGTATTACCGTGCCCTCAAGGCCCGGGGGGTCCCCACACGGTAAGTGGGGTACTGGGTGCCCAGGTGGTGGGGTGCAGGCACAGCACTAACCCTTCTTTCTCCGCAGGTTACTCTGGTACCCAGGGAACAGCCACGCGCTGGCCGGTGTCGAGGCCGAAGCCGACGGTTTCATGAACATGGCGCTGTGGCTGCTCAAGCACCTGGAGTGCTAAGGGCCCCCACTGCTGCCACCCCCCAATAAACCATGTAGCTCAGCACCCTGGTGTCTCTGGTGGTGGTACTGGCACCCGTGTCACCTCCACTCCTGGTGCCCCAGGAAGTGGTGGCCACTAGACCTTTCACCTGCGTGGGTGGGTGGTTGTGCAGCCATGGCAAGGGTTGAGCCCTGCCTGGCTGTCCCGAGCAGCAGGGAGCAGCTGGAGGGCTGGCACCGGCCGGGGCGCTGACGCTGGGCTGCTCCCACGTGCCTTGGCGGGCGGCCTGCTGAGAGCGGCCCGCACCGGGAGCCCAGCGTGGCAGAGCATGGCCCATGGCCACAGGGAGCCAGCCGGGCATGGAGGTGAGCAAGGAGGCTCAGGGGGCTCTTCGTGGGTGAGCACAGCCCCGTTTCGGGAGCTGGGCACAGGCAGGGGGGTGAGCTCTCCCACTCCAACACGCCTCTTCCCCCGCCCAGGCGGCCGGCGGCCCCGCTGCCTGCTACCGGGAACTGAGCCAGTTCCCTGCCATCACCCGGGCTGCCCTCGGGGCCGCGGCGGGGGAACAGAACTTCCTGCTCTACACCGGTGAGTCGCAGGCTTGGCCCCCGCCGCGCCTTTGGCCGCGGGCCCGGTGTGAGCGGGCTCTGACCTCCCCTTCCCGCAGAGTGCAGCCGCCCCGACCTGCCCCGCCGCCGCCTCCTGCGCTTCAGCCGCCACTACAGCGTGCGGCGCACCGGCCGCGGCCTCGCCGCCAGCAGCACCGCGCTCAGCGCCGGCATCCACAACCAGTACGGCACGGACGGGCTGCGCGATGGGGCAGTGTGCCCGCTCTCTGTGCTGTGCCCGGTGCCCGCGGTGTGCCCGGTGCCCGCGGTGTGCCCGGTGCACTCAGAGTGCCGCTCACCGCAACCTCCCTCCCTTCCGCCTTCAGGCTCCTCAGCCAGGACTCGCCCACGGGGCAGCACCGCGCCGTGCTCAGCCGCTGCCCGCGGCAGGGCCACGAGCTGCTGGAGGTGAGGTGGCTGTCCCGGCCGCTCACCAGCCTGGCTGCAGTGCCAGCGTGGGGACACGGTGTGCCCGTGCTGACTCCCACTCCCCCAGGTGTGGGACAGCGGCGGGCGGAGCCACAGCGTGGACCTCACGGCGCTGGGGAAGCACTGGGAGGTCTACACGGAGGGTAGGGCCCCTTCCCCACGGTCCCTGCTTGCAGCATGGGTGAGGGCTAAAGTGCCTGCCTGGTGCCTGGCTGTGCCTGTGCCGGGCTGGGCTTTGGCACCTCTTACCTTGTCAGGGCCCTTTGCCTGCCTGGCCTGGTCCCACTCGGAGACACAACTCCTCTACGTGGCTGAGAAGAGCCGGCCCAAACGCCACCCCCCCTGCCCCTGGGATGTGCCCGGGGCAGCCTGGCCAGCAGAGGATGAGGATGAGGAGGTAGGTGCCATGTGCCCCATCAGTGTGTTCTGTGCACCCCTTGAGTGTGCCAAGCACACCATGAGCGTGTCAGTGTGCCATACACCTCATGAGTGTGTTGTGCACAGAGCCCATGCCTGGGGCTGCAGGGTGTGGTGCTGACAGGGCTGTGCTGCAGGGTGAGCAGTTCCTGTACCATGAGGACTGGGGGGAGGCGCTGAGCACTCGCAGTGTGCCCATCCTCTGCATCCTGGACCTGGATAGCAGCAGCCTCTCAGTGCTGGAGGGTGTTCCAGAGCACCTCTCCCCTGGCCAGGTCAGGACAGGGATGCAGGGATTGCCCCAGGGGATCCAGCCTGGGGCTGTGGGTTTAGCCTGGCTGTCGCACAGGCCCTGTGGTCCCCGGGTGACCGCGGCGTGGTGTTTGTGGGCTGGTGGCACGAGCCCTTCCGCCTGGGGCTGAGCGCCTGCTCCAACAGGAGGTGGGTCCCTCTCAGCATCCAGCACTATGCCAGGATGCCCGTGCAGTATCAGCATAGTGGAGGTCCAACCTGACCCACACTTCCTCCCCAGGTCAGGGATTTTCCACTTGGACTTGGCAAGCGGGTGCTGCGGTGAGCACTGAGGCCCTGGGGGGTGCCCGGTGGGTCCCTGGGGTGCTGACCCCCTGCTGCCCACAGAGCTGCTGTCAGCAGAGAACGGTGCAGCCCGCTCGCCCCGGCTGAGCCCTGATGGCCAGCGCCTGCTCTACCTGGAGGGGGCTGTGGGAGGGCCCCACCGGCAGTGCCTGCGCCTGTGCATGGTGAGTTGGGCCTCAGGGGCACCAGGCACAGCTGTGCCACCCTGTGCTGCCAGCGTGGTGCCCAGCTTGCCTGTCACAGCCTCTTGCAGTGCCAGGCTGGGGTGAGGGGACCCCAAGCCCCCCCGCCTCAGTTTCTCCCGGTGAGGGCCCATCCCTGACCGCCAGCTCTCCCCAGCTCACCTGGCAGACGAGGCAGACGGTGACGGTGCTCGATGTGGTGCAGGAACCCACGGAGGGTGAGCACAGCACGGTGGGCAGGGTTGGGCGCTTAGGGGGCTGGGACTCTCCCCAGCCAGATGCCCACGACCCCCAGCTCACTAGCCCAGCACTCTGCCCCACTCGTAGCCTTCGCGGGGCTGTACACAGAGGTGCTGCCGCCGCGGTGCTGGGCAGCCGACAGCCGGCGAGCCGTGCTGGGCACCCCGCAGCGGAGCCGCACGGTGAGTCCCGGGGAGGGCAGGGCCAGGGGTGTGACCCCGCCTCCTATGGTGACACCCCTGTGCTCTGCCCCCTCACAGGACCTGCTGCTTGTGGACACAGAGACGGCCACCGTCACCAACCTGACGGCAGGTACGTGGTGCCGGGCTGCCCACGGTGCCCCAGGGAGCAGCTGCGATCACCAACATGCCCTCTGTCCCCAGGGTCTCCCGAAGGGTGCTGGGAGCTGCTCACTCTCCAGTGGGACCTTCTGGTGGCCACCTGCTCGGCCCCACACCACCCCCCCAGCCTGGTGAGCAGAGCTGTGGCACCGTGTGGCACAGTGGGATATGGTACGGTGAAGTGCAGCCAGGCACAGCGTGGTGTGGCACATATGGCATGGTGTGCCATGGCATGGCCAGGCACAGAGTCACATGGCTCAGCCAGATCCAGCACAGCACAGCCTTGCCATGGCACAGCCTTGTGGTGGCATGGCTCCGGTGCCACCCACTACCTGTGCCCAGGTGATGGCTGTGCTGCCACCGGCAGGCCAGGAGCTGCCCCTCTGCTGGGTGCCAGTGGAGGACACCCCAACAGTGCCTGGTGTCACCTGGAAGACCCTGACGGTCCGGCCATCCTGCAGTGGGCAGAGCCCTGCTGCGCACGGTGAGCACTTCTGGGCCCCCACCACACCTGGGTACCAGGGACCCTTGAGAGCAGAGGGTGGGCAGGGTGCCCAGGGTGCAGGGTGCTGAGCAGGACCCCTTTCCTGCCACAGACACCCAGGATTTTGAGGCCCTGCTGCTGAGCCCGTTGGATGGCACAGCACCACATCCCCTCATTGTGTGCCCCCACGGTGAGTGAGGGGACGGTGGGGACACCCTGGCAGTGCTGGTGGCACTCCAGGTGATGTCCGTGCCGGCCCCAGGTGGCCCCCACGCCGTCTTCGATGCCCGCTGGCGCCCGAGCATGGCTGCACTGTGCTGGCTGGGCTTCGCCGTGCTCCTGGGTGAGTGCCAGGGAGCTCGGGGATGTGTGGTCCTGTGTCCCTCTGGAGACATGGCACCCATGGCTCCCATCTCCTCAGTGAACTACCGTGGCTCCCTGGGCTTCGGCCAGGCCAGCATCAGCTCCCTGCTTTCCCGTGTGGGTGAGCAGGACGTGGAGGACACCCAGGTGGGCTGGGGTTGCTGGGTGGGTGCTGCTGGGAGGATGCTGATGTTTGGGTGCTGGTGGTGGGGTCTGTTGGGGGATGCTGATGTTTGGGTGCTGGTGGTGGGGTCTGCTGGGAGGACGCTGATGTTTGGGTGCCAATGGTGGGTGCCCCACGGGTGCAGCTGGCAGTGGAGCAGGCGCTGCGCAGCGAGCCCCTGGACCCGCACCGCCTGGCCCTGCTGGCTGGCTCCCACGGAGCCTTCATCGCCCTCCACCTCCTCACCCGAGAGCCCGAGCGCTACCGAGCCTGTGCCCTGCGCAGCCCTGTCTCTAACCTGCCTGCACTGCTGGGCACCTCTGACATCCCTGACTGGTGAGTGCCACCCCCCTCCTGTGCCGTGCCACACACCACCCACCCCCACAACACCGACCAGCGCCTCCGTGCCGCAGGCGCTACACCTCCCTGGGGCTGCCCTACTCCTTCGAGCGGGTGCCACGTGCTGAGGAGGTGGCCACCATGCTACTGCGCTCGCCCATCGCCCAGGCAGCCCAGGTGAGGGAGGATCAGGATGGGTGTGGGATGCCAGGCCCAGGGTGCCAGGTGCCCACCAGGGCTGTGCTGCAGGTGAGGACGCCGGTGCTGCTGTGCGTGGGCGCCCGGGACCGGCGCGTCAGCCCCACGCAGGCGCTGGAGCTGTACCGGGTGCTGCGGGCCAGGGGTGTGCCAGCACGGTGAGTGGGGTGCGTGTGGGTGCAGGGAGAGAGCCCCAGGGTGCTGGCTGAGCATTCCCCCATCCCGTCCCACCCCGCAGGCTGCTGTGGTACCCAGAGGGCGGCCACGCGCTGACCGGTGTGGAGACAGAGGCCGATGTCTTCAAGAACTGCGCCCGCTGGCTCCTCCAGCACCTTGGGCAGCCCAGGCAGGACGGGACAGGCCAGCACAGTCCCTAGTGCCCACAGTGGCTCTAGGCTATGCTGGCCCCAGGGTGACCACTGGCCCTGGGGATCACACCAGGACCAGAGGATGGAGCAAGTGTAGCTAAGGGGAGGATGGGACACGGGTTGTTGCTTGGGGCTAAATAAATGTGTGAGACCACCCTCTGCAGTGCCAACCCCCATGGCCACAGCCGTGCCTTTATTGCGCAGTGGCAGCTGTGCCAGGCCAGTGGGGCTGAGTCAGCTCAGCCCATCTTCATCACCTTGTAGATCCAGTCGACATAGAGGGAAACACGGATGAAGAGGGCGGGCTGGTCGGTGCGGGCGCAGACACGGGAGGGGATGATCACCCCCTCCAGCACCCAGCAGTCGGCGGTGAGGCAAGCCAGTGGTCCCCCGTAATCCCCCTGTGGCACGAAGAGAGCAGTGTCACCCCGGTGCTGGATCCTGCAGGGGGGGGTTTCCCCAGCCCAGCTCACCTCACAGGCGCCCACGCCGGCGCGCAGCGGGGCAGTGCACAGCTCGCTCTCCTTCAGGCGCCCGCGCAGCGCCTTGTTGCAGTCGCCGTGGGCCAGCACCGGCAGCCGCGCCACGTTCAGCACGCTGCTGTCTGCTGTGCCTGCGGGCAGCAAGCACAGGATGCGCCAGGAGGAAAGCAGGGATGCCGGGGAGAATGGCAGGGGCACTGGGCAGGAAGTGCTGTTGGAAAGGGATGGCATGGACAGGAGGATGTCATGGGCAGGGGGATATCATAGGCAGAGTGATGCTGTGGAAGGGAGATGTTGTGGAAGAGGGATCCTGTGGCCAGGAGATGCTGTGGGCAGGGAGATGGCAGGGGCAGGACAGCGCCCTGGAAGTGGGATGCCATGGAAGGGAGATGCTGTGAGCAGGGGTATGCCAAGGACCTGGGCTTGCTGTGGGCAGGGGATGCCGTGGACATGGGAATGCCGTGGGCAGAGAACGGTATAGACGAGGAGATGCCAATGCAGAGGAATGGCGTGGGCAGGGGATGTGTTGGATGGGGATGCCCTGGCAGGGGCTGCCCATGGCAGGTACCTCTGGTTTCCCCCCAGCCAGCGATCTCACAGATGGTGCCCGCAGGCACGATGTAGCGCTCGGGGGGCAGGCAGATCAGGGCCACACGCCTGTTCAGAGTGGCTGGCCTGCGGCGAGAGGGCAGCGGGACGTTGGTGCCAGCCTGGCCAGCAGTTGGGAGGATGGAGGCCAGGGCACAGCCGCTCACCTCGCCAGCTTCAGCATCACCAGCTGGGATTCAGAGGGTCCGCAGACGATCCGCACAATGGGGATGGTCTGCTGGTCAGGGTCCCCAGGGCCGGGATCCCTGAAGAGTGTCCCCAGCTGCACCTCATAGCCCGTCAGGTCGGCGTCACTGCAGGACAGGGACGTGAGGGCACAGAGGAGTCCCAGCATCCCATGCCCCAGCCCCAGCCTTACCAGGAGGAGAAGCACTGGCGTGTGCTGATCACCCACTGCTCCTTCACCAGGGACCCCCCGCAGAAGTGCATTCCAGCCCTGTGGGAATGAGGGGTGAGCTCTGGGGGCACACTGGTCACACGGCAGTGCAGGCGGGACACCCGCTCACCGGTTGCGGATGCTGACAGTCCAAGGCGAGTTGCCAGGCTGGCCGCCCACGATGCGCCCCTTCCACTGCAGCCTCTCGTCCCGCTGGCCACACTGCTCGAACGCCACCGCATCTGCAGGCAGGGTGGGCATCAGCCAGGGCTGTGCCATCAGCACCTGCCCCACAGCACCCACCTGGCACCTGCAGACCCCCACCTGCATTCTCCAGGATGGAGGGCACTGGGCTGCCGGCTGCAGAGAGAAAGCACAGGGTGGCACTGAGGCAACATCCAGCCACCCTGAGGGAACCAAAGCCACCCCAGTGGTGGCCAGGGTCCTCCCCTAGCTCTGCTGGGGTGTGGGTAGGGGCTCACAACAGGGCTTGATGGCACAGTAGTCAAAGGGGGTGCGGGGGTCCATGGTGTAGCACCAGGGGCCGTGGCTGTCATTATCGGGGTTGCGGCAGTAGTTTTCCTCCAGATGTGCCTCAGGGTGGGTGACAGGTGAGATCCTGACGGGAGGAAGCCACTGTCACCATCCCTATCCTCATTTCCATCCCCAGCCCAACCCCATCCCTGTCCCTGCAGCCCCTCCTCGCACACTCACTGGGGCACATGGGGTGTCTGGGCAGCCCAGGGCTGGCAGGTGATGCCCTTGCGTGTCTTGCTGACGTGGCCGTGGTAGTGCTTGCCGTTGCCGTGGTAGCACTCTGGGGACAGGCAGGGAGGGCTGGCACCCCTGGCAGGCACCTCGGGGTGGGTGCCCGGGGACAGGTGCCTGGCGTGGCTCACCTTGGGCATCCTGCTCGTCGGGGCAGCGGCGGATGTGGAAGCAGAAGGCAATGCGGACGGTAGGGCGTGTGGTGAAGCACCACGGTGCCTCTGAGCCGTCAGGGTTGCGGCAATAGTTCTCCTTCAGGTCCCTGCAGGTGTAGGGGCCATATGAGTGTCCCCCCTGAATCCCACACTCATGGGCACTGCCCACTGCCACTCTTCCTGGGTGCATCCCCCACCCCTTACTTGCACGGGTACTTCTCAGGCACAAAGTTGTGCTTGTGGGGCACCTGGGAGTCCCAGCGCTGGCAGGGGATCCTCGACACGGTGACATTTACGTGGCCCCGGTAGCCTTCGCCCTTGCCCCTGAAGCAGCCGGTGGTGACGTTGACGGGACGTGGTTGTTTTTCTGCTTGTGTGGCCAGAGAAGGGCAGAGCAGGAAGGTCAGGGTGGCACCTGGGACCCCCATTCCCAGCTGTGCGTGATGCCAGCATGGACTTACTGCAGAGGCGGATGCGGCAGAACTCACGCTCCCGCCCGGGGTCGGTGGTGTAGCACCAGGGCCGCTCGGAGCTGTCGGGGTTGCGACAGTAGTTGTCATCCAGCCCCTTGTCGGGGTACCTGAGCCAGAGACGGGGAGCAGCAGTTGAGGTGGCACCACCACCGTGGCCCCTGGCAGCGCCAGGGCACTGTGTGCTGCCTGGGGCTGGGGCTGGTACTTGTTGGGGTGGTAGGGGTGCTTGTGCGGGTGCTGCAGGTCCCAGCGCTGGCACTCCGTCCCCGACTCGGTGTGGTCCACGGTGCCACGGTAGTCCTCCCCATTGCAGGTCATGCAGACAGCTGCCAACAGCCAAGGGAGGGTTCAGTGTGGGAGGGGTGTACAGCCCAGGGTGACCCTGGCATGTGGCACTCACCGTCCTCACACTTCTTGATGCCGCAGCTCTGGTGCCGGACGTTGGGATCGACGGTGTAACACCACGGGCCCCGCTTGTCCCGGTCGGGGTTTCGACAGTAATTCTCCTCCAGCCCGTTGCGAGGGGATGGCAGGAACCTGCGGGCAGCAGGGTGGGTAGGAAGGCTTCCAGGAGCCCCCTGCCCCAGGGTGGGCACAGCTACAATGCTGTGTCAACCCTGGTTGGTGCCACTGCCCCCATGCTGTCCCCATTGCTCCTGTGCTGTCCCCATCCCATTCCCCGTTGCCCCATGCTGTCCAGGGCCACTGGTGGGTGCCATGGGGCAGCCAGAGACACGGGGGCACCTGTGGTCATGCGGTGTCATGGACTGCCAGTGCTGGCAGCGCAGCCCCTTCTCCGTCGTGGCCCGTGTGCCGCGGTAGCTGGAGCCATCGCCCACGATGCAGTCCCGCAGGTAGTCTGGGCAGAGCCAGGCACTTCATCAGAGCCCCGGGGCCACGAGCACATGGACAGTGGGAAGCCCTGTGCCAGGTGGCCTGCGCCCAGTCTGTGGTGTCGCCTTGCCCACCCCTGGCACCAGCCCACCTTTCTTCTGGTACAGGTCGTAGCGGATGTTTTTCTGCAGCTGGACGTGGGGCGAGTGCTGTGTCCAGGGCAGCAGCTGGCACAGCTGGCTCTGCTGGTCGTGGTGGAAAGCCCTGGGAGGCACAGCAGGAGTCTGGCACGGCACTGTGCGAGGCCAGGGCCCGTGGGACCCAGCATCCAAGTGCACAGTGACCCCGGTGTCTCGGCCCCCTGCACTCCCACCCATCCTGGTGTCCCGGTGTCCCGCTCACCGGCAGGCCAGGCTGGTGGTGCAGCGCTGGGCACACTGCTCTGCAGAGCCCTGCTCCGGCGGCGGGGGGTCTGCGGCCACTGTCAGCAGCTCGGTGGCTCGCAGGCGCTGGAAGTCATTGAGGGGTGAGCGGTGGCCTGGGGAGTGTGGCAGGAGCTCAGTGTGCCTGTGGGGGGCACAGCGGGGGCACCGGGGCCCTGTAGAGTGTGGGATCCCTGCCCCATTGGAACAGGAGATCTCTCTGTCCTGAGGAGCAGGGGATCCCTGTTGCACAGAGCATGGAATCCATGTCACATGGAGCATGGGGTTTCTGCCCCACAGAGGATGGGATCTGTGTCCCATGGAGCAGAGGATCACTGTCCAGTGCACCATGGGATCCATGTGCAGTGGAGCAGGAGGGTCTCTACCCTACAGGGTGCGCAGCTCTCGCTGCAGTGCCCTGGTTCCGGCTGCCCCCCTCTGCAGCGGGACAGGGCACGGCCTGCTGACTCCAGACCTGTCCCCTGGCCCTATATGAACCCTGTGCTGCCCCGGACTCTTCAGCCCCAGGGCAGCCCCACGGCGGCCCAACGTGGAGACCCCTACCTGAGGCCAGGGCCGCGGCCAGGACGAGCAAGACCCCCAGCACAGGCTGCATGGCGGCGGCCCCGCTGCCCGGGCGGCTGGAGCTGCAGGACGGCCCCGGGCAAATATTTGCGGGGCCAGCGGGGCCAGCGCGACACGGGTCAGCCGCGGGACACGGGGGGCGGGGCCGGGGACAGTGGGGCGGGGCCTGTGACGGGGCGGGGCCTGCGGCCGTGGTAAGGGCGGGGCCGGGGTCACCCCGCGGCGGGCACGCGTGGGGAGGGGCGGGGCTTGGGACGACGGGGGCGGGACTTGATGCGCAGGGGGCGGGGCTGGACGGCGAGGGGCGAGGCCTGGGGAGTGGGGGGCGGGCGTGGGCGGGGCTTGGAGCGAGTCCCAACGGGAGCGGGCGGGGCGGAGGGGCGTGGCTATAGTTTGAGGGGCGTGGCTGCGCGGCCCGGGCGGGCGGGGCGGGGCCGAGGGGTGGGCGGGGCGATGGCGGTGGCCGGGCGCCGATTAGCCGCGGCGCTCTCGTGCCGCCGGTTGCCAAGGCGCGCGCGCGCGCGCGCGTGCGGGCCCCGCCCCCCCGGGTACGTGCCCGCGCGGGGTCGCGCTCGCGCCGCGCCGCCCGCTCGGTGCGTCGGGGCCGCGGAGCCGGCGGGAGCGGGCCGGGCCCGGCGTGCACGGTGAGAGCGGGGCCGGGCGGGACCGCGGCCGGCCGGAGCAGGGCTGCGGCGGCACCTGCCGGGCCGCCCTGCCCTTGGCGGCGGGGAGCGGGGCCGGCGGCGCGGCCTGGGCAGAGGCGCGGCGGGCCCGGGCCTGGCGGAGCGCGGGCGGCGGGGCGGCTCTCCCGGCGCGGCGCCGCCTCAGCCCCGGCGCGCCCTCCGCGGCCTGCGGGGCCGCTCCCGCGCCGGGCCGCGCTCCCCCCGCGCCGCGTTCCCGCCACCGCCCCACGGCCCCGGGTGGGCGCCGCGCCCGGGGGTGCCCGGCGGGCAGGGGCGGGAGGCGCGGCGGGCCCGGGCACCGAGCGGCCGGGCCGGGCTGGGCTGTGCCGGGCAGCCGCGGGATCCACCGGGAGCGGCCCAGGTGCTGGCGGCGGCGGGCACCCGCCTTGGGCGTGACAGTCCCCGTGTGGGCGTCTCGGGCTGTCCCCGCTCACCGGGACCGGCACCGTGGGAGCGCAGGTGGGTGTCCGGGGCCCCGGCGGAGTTGGGGGTCCCTTGGGGACAGGTGGCGGTCCCAGGCAGCCCCTCGGCCCGGCCCGGTGGGGCTCCGTGGGCCCCGCCGTTTCCCAGGGCTGACCTTGGCTCGGGGAGCCGGGAGCGTGCCCAGCAGCAGGGGCTGTGCCGGGCGGGACACACCGGCAGGCAAACTTTATCTGCGGTCCTCGGGGCAGGTGGCTAAAGGCTACTTAATAGCTGTGCCGTACCAAAAGGTGGGAATGCTGAATATTCCTTGTAGCCTCCCTGGCTCCTCGGAAGCAACAGGCTGCCAAGTGGCTCCAGCGCCCATCGAGTCAACAGGCTCGGGTTTAGTGAGTTTTGCCACTGGTTTGAAGTTTGCAAACTTCCCGTGTGTGTTTTTGGAGTGTAACCAGGTCCTCCTGCTCGGGGTTGGAAGGTGCAGGCAGAGGAATGGGAAGGTGCAGGGAGGGGGACATGGGACCTGGCAGCAGCATTCACAGTTTCTTGCTGGGGTCCTGTGTCTCCCTTTGGGCTCCTAGACTTGGGAAAACGGTATGATGTCATTCACCTGTCCAAAGTGAGACTGAAGTCTTCTTTTTGTGTGAAAAATCCAAGAATTTGGCTATCTTCTCGCAGCCTGTCTTCTCAGGGTTCTTCCCACTGCTGTTACATGATGGACCATTAGCGTCTTGCCTTGGGAACACTGTTCTTAACAAAACTTGTTATTTAACTTTCTTTATGGAGTGCTGTCTCTTCACACTTTTAGCTTTACAGATTCCTTTCCTCGCTTTAGGAGTTTCTAATTCTTAGGTTTCTCCACGCTGCTATACTGAGCATCCTAAACCACTTATTCATTCTTCCCGATGCTTGTCATTGCGCTCTTCTATCCTAAATATAGGGTAGTATGCCAACGGAAGGAGCTTGAGAGCAAGCTGAAGTGCTGGGAACACCACTGTTTACTCAGAGGAGTAATCAGCAGAGCCTGGCTGATTCCAGGTCGCACCGTCTCCTTGCTGCTGGAGTTTGCTCTCACTTCTTTGGGGAGCTAGCACAAACGCTCCAATAACTAGGAGAGATGTTGCTGACAGCACAAACTGGCTTGGACATACCTGTTTCTTTAAGCATTATGTAAATATTAAGCACAAAATTGTGCTTAATTGTTGGTGTTAGGCCTGAAGAATCAGCAGGAGCTGTGTGGCTGATAGCAGGAAAGGTGTTCTGCTCTCGCTGTGTGCCAGTAGCTTTTGTATGGGATTTCTTTTAACCCCAAGCACTTTTCTGCTTTTAGAAATGCTGGTGCTCATTGGTAACTTATCCAGTCTGTTGTCCTTGTTTCTCACTGCCTGATGTGCTGGGCTTGGCTGCTGTTGGAGGTGAAAGAGGAAGTGTGA
The DNA here is from genome assembly GCF_022539395.1 of Myiozetetes cayanensis. Lineage (NCBI taxonomy): Eukaryota > Metazoa > Chordata > Aves > Passeriformes > Tyrannidae > Myiozetetes > Myiozetetes cayanensis. The sequence continues at coordinate 17,108,384 of NW_026087389.1, forward strand.
CAGGTAGAGAGACCTTTTGCAGCTTCAGCCCCGGAGCGCATGGTCAGGGCTGGGCCCACGCTCTTGTGTTCCACGGGCGGCTGCTCTGGAGGAATTCTGGCCTATCTCTCTGGCACTGAGGGGGTAACATCAGAGGGAGCCCTGCTGCGTCTTGGCTTGTGTGACCGTGACAGCAGACAAACCTGAGAGGTGACCTGGGGCTTTGCACTGAAGACCACCGGTCCCGCTGGGGTCAGAGGGAGAAGAGGAACGTGTGGTTGCAGCAGCTGGGTCCTGGGGGAGTTTTCATGCTTCAGTGCCTGCAGCACAGGTGTGAGGTGCAGTGTGTTGTCAGCCTGGCAGAGAAGGTGTCACAGCTCTGCCCTGGCAGGGGTGGTGTTGCTCAACAGTAGGAATGGTGTCTCTTTGCCTTTTCCATGTCCCTCGAAGAGGTAATGAGAGAAATTGTCCTGGAGAGGTAGCAGGGTGCTGTGCCAGCCTGAGGAGGAACTCCAACTAATGGAGTAAAAGAGGGTCTCATTCTGGTGGTACCAGCTCTCTGAAAAGCTTTGTTGGGACGATTTTGGGTGGTTTGTGCCTTTACTCCTGTTATCTGGGGAAAAGTACTGAGGATTGAAGTCTAGTGATGATTAATTCAGAGTGAGGAAAATGCAAACGCCGAATTCTTCTTGGGCAAACAGGGGTCATGTAAATAAATGCCTCTGGCATTCTTTGTGGTGCTTGCACACTGTCTACCAATTACTTCTGGTCTCTTGCTGAATCAGTGGGAGGCTGTTGCTCCTTGAGCTCCGAGTACTTCGGTGGCGATTTGGGCGAAATACAAATAAACACAGTTGGATTGACCTAGAGTATCTGAGCTCTTGGTATGCTGAAAATGTTTGTTCTTAGGATGTTTGTGCAGTCTGGAGAGCTCTGTACCTTAAACCCGATTCGCAGAGGGCTGTGAGCATGTTTAAGCTGTGAAAAGTAAAATATCAACCCGAGGAACCTGTGCTTTTAGGACTTGTTCTGTGAGATTGAGTAAGTTGAGCAAACTACTAAGAGGCTGCTGGATGGAAAGTTAATATATTAACCTGTGTGAACACTCTAGGTAGGTGCACATCCTAGTCTGGTGCCTTTTTCTATCTGTGTGTCTCCCTGCACTTATCTGTTGGCTTAAACTGTCTGGTTCAGCTTTTCTAGGATAAAATTTTAGCTTTCCAACAGGAGAAATGTTTGTTTGATGTTACTACTGGTTTTGTCAGTGCATCTTTTATGAGCATCTGAGCTGATGTGGTGCAGCAGTGTCTGAAGGAGATGTTCTGAATCCCCTGGCCAGAGCCTGAGCTGATCACCTGGAGACCAGCACAGAGCTCCTTGGCTCTTGTGCCTGGTTTGGGAGCTGTTCTGGGTGACTGAGGAGGAGGAGACAGGGGAAGGTGAGTGGCTTGGCTTTGTTTATGGGGTGGGGAGGCAGTGGGGGCACCCTGTTCTCCTAAATTCAATTTCCTGCTCAAGGTCACCTCAGCCCAGCAGTGCTGCTTTAGGAACCTGGATTGTTCATGGAAGGAGCTTGTAAATACCCCAGCCAGGAGGAGCTTCAGCAGCCCAGCAGTGCAGGGGCAGAGGAAGCAAGGCCCAGCCTGGAGGAGGAGGAAGAGGTGGGTTAGCCCAGGGCAGTGGTTACCTCAGCCACTCTCATGGTTTGATGCTCTTAACAGAGCCCTTCTCTTTCCCTGCTTTCAGCTGTGCCCTCTTGCCTCCTCCCACACACCAGCTGTGGTGCTGAGCCAATGGATTGACCAGCTGATCCTGCTAACTTGGCAGAAAGTTGGTCTTTTATCTCAACCTTTTCTTCATAGGCTTAGAAAAGTGTTCAGAAGGGGAGTTTGACCATCCTTGAAGGCAGGGAGCCACTGGATCATCAGAGCTCTCCCTTGGGATGGTGCTCTTGGCCATAACAGATATTTTCTTGTTCAGGGTTGAGTTGTCTCGCAAGTTTCATTGTCCTGCAGGTATCCTTTAGGCCTGGAGGGTGGAATTCAAAGTACTCTCAGACCCTGACATGCACAGAGTGAGGCTTGGAAACAGCAGTAAAACTTGTCCCAGCCCCACAGTGTTCAGCTTTGTATTGGGGTTTTCTTCAGAAATCCAGTTTCCCAGCCTTTATCTGACCCATAAAGACATATTTGAGTGAAAGTTTCTGCTCATGAGTTCTCTCTTGCCCTTTTCTTGTGCTGTGGTCTTACCACAGTGCTTTTGCCATCACTGCAACCCTGAGTAAGGCTATGGTGTGTCTTTCCTGCTGTGCTTTCTGAGAAGGGCTCAATTCACTGAGGGTTACATGGGCAGCTTCTGAAATATTTTGGATACCGGCTCCCTGGAGCTTTCCAGCAAATTGGCTCAGAAGCCCCTTCCTGCAGTACTTGAAGGTGCAGGTGCTCCTTGTTATGGACCTGACAAGCGGCATTCCTGCCTTCCCTCCTCATTCCTGCCTTCCCTCCTCATTCCTGCCTTCCCTCCTCATTCCTGCCTTCCCTCCTCATTCCTGCCTTCCCTCCTCATTCCTGCCCTCCCTCCTCGGGGGTGAAAAAGTGCTTACGGAGAGGTTTCAGTTTACTCTGGTGCAGTTACAGGTGACACAAGTGCTGGACGTGTCGGTGCTGAATTCACTCGGGCTCTTCATTTTTTTTTTTTTTTTTAAACTAGATTGTCTATTTCAACTTCAGAAAAGTGAAGTGTGTTCCTTAAGGGTGGGGATTAGCATTTGGTAATTTTGATGAGGGTTTCTAGTAGGAGATACTGATCATTTTATATCAGTTCCAAGGGCTAGGGATTGATCTTTGGATGAGCTTGAGTAAGAAGAGGCTGGGTGATAGTTTGAACCATCAGTTTTCCACTGGAATGCTGAATTACGACAGGTAATGTGAAAGTCTCGTGCCACTGTCGCAACTTGTGGTGTAGGGGCTCTCTGAGCTGGGGTGGCACTGCTTGATTCTTCCCTCCTGTGCAAGTTTGGCCCCCAAATGGACTCTTTCATGCTCATTGGGAAACACATCTCTTCCCAGAGCTTCCATGAGTCCCTGAAAGGATTTCCTTGCATGTGTGGCTTTTTTGGGACTTCTCAGTTTCAGGGGAGAAGGAACTGAGATTCCTGTCTCTAGTGCAGGATGCTGTTCAGATTCTCCTTTAATCAGGATGGGAATAGTTGCTGGGTTTTTCCAACAGGCCTTCTGTGCCTCTCCCATAAACTTTTTTTCTAAAGCAGCTCTTCAGTGCTGATCTCTAGCTGGGAATTTCTAGGAAAAAGCTTCATCAAGTTGCTGGAATAATGTGCAGAAGTGTCAAGGTGTGATCCGTTACCTTTGTATTGTGGCTCTTGGGATTCCTACAGGAAGGGCTTATACAGGTGTGGGCATCCAGGTGGGTAGTAAGAGACATATTTGAGGTTGTAGTGATTCCCTGTTCATGTCCCTTAGGCTTTCTGGTTAGGTCTTGACCTCTGTGAGGCCTCTGTGCTGTGAGAGCTGATTCCTGCATAACAGACCATGCATGGTGTTTCCCCACCCCAAAGGAAATATTTCTAGTGGAATTTTTATGATAGTGCCTGGGGCCTGAATTAGGGGATAAAAGGTGGTTATTCTAAAACCTTCTCTGAGTTCAACTTCACAGGATCCTCTTGGAAAGCTACACAAGATCAGTGTAGCTGTGTCTCTCTTTCTCTAAAAAAATCAGACTTCTGCCTCTGCAGATGCAGGTAAAGACTGTCCTGGAGATGAGGTTGGGACTGTACTGGTTCAAAGAATCTTCCTCTAGTATTTTTCCTAAAATTCAAAACTCCCTTTGCCTATGTTCTCCCAAAACTCCTTGGCATCTTTCCTTTCTCTTGCATGCTGTACAGTAGCACGTGCTTTAAGACATGTTGGAAAGTATCATTTCAGTAGTATTGGCATCAGCTGAACTTAATGGGTGCAAACAGCTTGTATTATTGATTCATTTCATTAATTCTCACATTGAGTTCATTAAAGGCTTCTGCTGTGTGGTGTTTGTGCACAGAATAGCTGTAGCATGGGGTGTGTAAGTGGTCCTGCAAGTTTTGGAGTGCAATCACAACACATACCTTCCATCCTGTGTGGAATAAAGCATCAGGAATAGGGCAGTCAGCCTTATTTTAATGAGTGTCCAGGTCAGATCAGGTGTTTTTCAGGCTGGGCACTAATGTTTTTGCTGGTGGCAGTAATACAGAATGATTGGACTAACTTTGTCACGTAATCTAACACAGAGGTCTGTGCCATGGCACCTTACATGTTTGTATGGTATCAGTTCAGTTATCTGGAGTGAACTTTTTGGCCAAAATGTGAAACTTTGTCTTCCCTGCACAGGGAATTTTGTGTTTGCAGTGGTGTTTGTGAAGCCAGTGCTTTATGTTTATCCATATGCCAGCAGCCTTGTGCTGGTTGCTCTTTCAGGAAAGACTTCATCACATCTTAGAATATAATTTTGTTTGTGTATCAGGGGTCAGCCTTTAGGGAGGTGAGAAACTTGAACCTCTGAGAATAAGAATTGTTAAGGATAAATACAAATCTCCTTCAGAAATGTCCAGAGAGAGCTAAAGCAACATGTTAAATGCAAAACTCATGAACACTTGGCACTAAACTGTAAAAAAAGTATAATGGGGCTTTGTAGCCTCATGAAAACTTTGCAGTGGAATCTAACATGAAAAAGGGCTTCGCTTGCTACTGGCAATGCTGTAAAATTGTATATTGTGGAACTAAAGCCTTGAGAAGGCAGCGGTGCTCCCCTGTGCTGTAAAGGTGCTAAGCCGGGATAAAAGTTGTGTGCAGTTCTGTGTGCTGAACGCGGCACAGGGAAGTACTCTGTGATTACCATGGCTAATTCGGCCGTGAGAAGGTTTGCTCAAAGCCTTGATTGGAGGTGGATGAGCTCCTGCAGTCTAGAAGCACTGCACAACCTGTGATGTGGCTCAGTCACCACCTTCCCCTCAAACCACTGTCCCAGCGCTGGTACCGCTGCACTGCACGCCCATTATTCCTGGAAACTGGAATCCTGACCCTTGTCTTCCTCCTGTGCTGCTCCACCAAAGCTCCTCCTGGTCGTTAGGTCAAGTGGGAATGGTGCAAGTGCACCAATAACCACCTCCTGCTTCCCCTGCCCCAGCAGCAGCGGTCGGAGCCGGGACCTGCCGGGACAGGTAGGGCCGTGCATCCCTCACTGGCGCCAGGGTGACTGGACGTGGCTGTGTGAGCTCAGCCTGGGCTGGCAGTCGGCTGTGCCTGGCCCGTGAGTATCCCAGGGGAGGGGGGTCGTGGTGCTGTCCTGCCGTCACAGGAAGAAGCTGTTTCCTGCAGACCTCTGCGCTGCATCCTGGCGCTGTGCGCTTTGCTCCGGCGTGACCCAGCTCAGCAGCCTCCAGCCTTTTTCTCTTCCCTGGATTGAGGGCTCCTAAAGCTTCCCCTGGAGGTGCATAACTTTGTATAGGGAACTTAATCCTGCCGACTCCAGGTAAGCCTTTTTGCACTTTTTATGGATTTCTTACAGTCTGTTCACACGCTGGTTCAAACCCTTTGGCTTGATATGATGCTTCAGGAGATGCAGCTTTGAGGCAGCTTCTCCCCCACACCACAAGGAAAGGCAGGGAACAGAGGAGGCAGTGGGATTTAGGGTTTGATTTTTCCTGAAGTGAAGGTGAAATCGAGGTACTGCAGATAGGGGCAGTTCTGAAGGCACACCTTGGCCACACGTACCTGTGTTTTTATGATGAGGTGGTCAGCTCCAGATTCTGCTGGAAAAGCAGTCCACCACCAGCAGGAGGGAGAATGTGGAGAGCAAGGCTGGGCGCAGAGCTCTGCCCAGTGAGTGTCTTTTGGACTGGTGTAGTGTGTGGCGTGGTCACTCCAGCTGGGAGCCCAGTGAAAAGCTTCACGTGCTGAAGTCCTCGTTTCTGGTCATATATGGGAATTGAGGCTGGCTAAGCTGACTCCCTAGGCAAGTGTTCAGGGTGAGATTCTTCTTTAAGCAGTGACTAAGATGATTCGCAGTGAATTCTGTGCAGCTGACTCTAAGCCCTGTTTGGGACCAGCCGTCGTAGGCTGTGCCAACTGGAAAAGGTCAGCTGGAGCTTGGAGCTGCCTGGGCACACGGTGAGGTGTCTGGTTTGGAGCGAGGAAGAGCCACCCTCAGCTCCAGTAGCACATGGCTCAGCTCTGCAGCCTGAACCGATCCAGGATCAGACACCTTTCATTTCCTAGTGTCACTGTTTGTTCTCGTTCAAGACAGACACAGGCATGTACAGAAACTTGTAAAATGTGGGTCCACATCTCAAAGGAGCAGTAAAGCTCTCTGCTCCCCTCTGGGAGTGGAGGAAGAGTCTTGATGGGAAACTTGATGTAAATCTACTGTAAGGCTTTTGAGAATCAGCTGAAGTAACTGAAGTGGCCAGTATCTTCCTGCTTGGGCTTTGTGGCAGCAGCCAGCTGAACTGATTGGCAAAGCACTTTCAAAGGCAAACAGTTGTCCTATTTACCTCCTCTCCTCAGTGGAGAGGAATTACCTGTGTCAGCAGAGCTGAGAAGTTATTTTTTTCTTCAGGCTTGGTGGGGAGGAGTGTACATTTGTACTCTTCTGGGTGTAACTAGTTAAAGATCCTTCTGGAGCAGAAACACAGCAAAACATTGCAGCTCCCCATCTGGGTGGTGATCCTGAATGGAAGCACAGCCCTGTGGGGAGAATGATGCTACATCAGGAGCTGATGCTGCCAAGCATAATGCTGCAGGTTTTTATCTTAGGCTGGTCTCTTGGACTCAGGTTGTTGATGTGGAGGCTGTTGGTGCAGGAAAGAGGTCTTGCCGTGGCATCTTGTTCCATTTGTGGTTGGCAGGGTTTCGAGCAGTCCCTCGCTTAGAAAAGTCACATGAGAGAAGCATTTCATGTATTTTTAGATGTCTTTTTAAGTGGCTTAGTGGCTGAAAAGCAACCTGCGTCAGGTCACTCGCCTGCTTGCTGCAGTTTGCCCAGAAGTGCTCGAGCAGACTGTTAATGTGGAATAGATCCAGTCGGGAGACTTCTGCTGTAAGGGACTTGTGCTGCCTGCTACCAGGATGCAGCTGGCTGTGGGAGGTGGCCCTCGCTCTCAGTGTGTGCTGCTTGGATGCTGGTTAGGACAATAGTGGGAAATGAATGGGAGAGGTCCAGCTAAAATCAGTTTAATTTCTATTTCTCTCTATCTTTGGAATTGTTTGGGTTTTCCTTGGTGTCCTTGTGCAGTGCTGTTGCAAGGACAGCAGGGTCCAAGCTTGGTGTGCTCAGCTTCTCAGTTGTTTTGAGCTGGTGCTGCTGTAAGGGAAGAAGAGGTCCTGCCTTTACCTTGTGCTGGTGCAAGGGGAAAGAGAAGTGGTCTTGCAGACCCTGCATCCAGCCAGGAAGCTGAGCCAGATGCAAACTGGTCACTTGTTCCTCTTGCTGTGTTCCTTTAACGTGTGTCAGTTCACACATCCACTTCTCTGTGCAGCTGTAACACCTGTACCAGCACAAAGGGAAGAGAGGAGTGGGATGGGAGAGGTGGAAATGCTTCCTTGGGAAGTAACACCAGCTTAAAATGACCATGAAGCTGTCTGTGATGCTGCTGTGGATCTTCAAGCGGGACAGGGAACATCTGGCCAGCGAGGAAGAGTCAAGGAAGAAGGTTCAGCCATTCCTTTCTCTACAGAATGTTGAGTTTCCAAGTCTTTGTCAACGTGGAGGAATGAGTGCTGCTCACGGGCTCCATGTTGCATGATCCCTTGAGATCTTTGTAGGCTACTGAATAGGAGGAAAAGTGCCTCAGTGTAGGAAGGAAGCATGATGCACTGCATTAGAGGGTGGAAGTATGATCCAACATCCTGGGTTGCACATACAGGTGACACTGTGGCGTGTCAGTTGTTTGGTGACTGAGCTGCCGTATCGGTGCCTACCGGGTAAGAAGAAGAAAATTTTTTTTCCAGGAGTCCTGCCCTTTCAGAATAAGCTGAAAGAATGTGAAACGATGGCAGGTGAGGAGAGCAGGGGACTTGAGAGAAGCCTCCTCCGAAAGCTGCAGCATTTATGTACCAGCTAACACAAAATATTCATGTAAATAAGACAAGCTGTGATTTTTACCTTGAAGCATCTGGTGAGGTCACCCTTCAGTGGCAGTGTGTAGGCAGGTGGGACAAGAGGGCTGGAAAGCTGCAGATCGCTCTCCTTGTTCTCTGAAATGGTTTTGACCATAAATGATGGAAGTCTAACAAGAGGGCGAGGCAGCCAGACAATGTAAAACCTGGGAAAGGTGCATTGTTTTTTCCTCGTATATTTAGTAGGTTGCTTAATAATGGGAAGGAGTAGCTGGGGAGGAGATGATGGCTTTCCCATCTTTTGAAGTCTTTGACTCAAGGCGAGGTGCAAAATTGACTTTAATGAAGCGGTGGAAACTTCAGGGACCTGTGTAACAGATCCCATTGGCCTTTAAGATGATGTGGGCATGGTAAAAGACATAATCTGAAGTAAAAATGTAGAGCTTTTTGATGTGACCAACTAAACCAGTATTTAGCAAGCAAATTAGTTTTTCTTGTCCCTGTCACTTAAAATGAGTGTGGCTGTGTTAAGAGCTCTTCTGAGATGTCTCTGCGTCTCACCCAAAGCCCCAAATCGCTGCTGAATTTATGCCTCCTCAATTTGAGCCCAGCTTTATGGAGATGAATTCTAATGGCAACTGCGGAGCTGGTGCTGGAGGGTCGTAGGGTGGGTATGGCTGGTGCAGGTGGTCTCTGGGGGTCCCAGAAGCAGTGCCTTACCTTGTGCTGTCTGCAGCGGGTTGGACCCGGTGTGTGCTCCTGGGCAGCAGCAGATGGACGGCTCCATGTGCCCCTGGCACCACTGCCTTGTAGGGAGATGTGCTGGCTGTTTCTGGGAAGGCTCCTGGGGCCGGTGGCTCCTGCGAGCCTGGCCTTTTCCCTGGGTGCCTTTTAGTGCCTGTATAAATACCAGCAGGCTTCAGATGCATTGCAGATTCTCCTCTGGCCCTTTTTTAAGCCTAAGTCATAAATAGGTTGGTGCTTGCTTGTGGGTCCAGAGGAGCTGTCATTAGAAATGATGTAATGATTAAACTCAGTGTCGTGATGGCTTTCCTGCTGTGCTGCTCTCTTGTTTTTCTGTTCTTTTCAGGCCTGAGCATTACAGGTGCCAGGTGAGATACATTTAGGCCCTGGAAAAAAGTTAATTTAGCAGAACTTGCTATGAAGTGATGTTTCTTATGGTGAGCCAGACCAGCCACAGTCTCTCTGCTCCTTTTGATGCAGACTGTGCTTGCTCTGCTTCCCGGGGAGCCCGTCCCAGCTGCAGCAGCACAGCTTTGCACTAGATTTTACAGTTAGTGTAATTTTAAAAGTATCCAGCCAAGAAAGAGCACAAGATGTAATTCCAGTGACGTTTGTGGATTTTGTTTTTTTTATTTGGGTTTGTTTTTTCTCCAGAAGGACAGTAGTTTCTATTAAAGGGAATTGGCAGTGCCTGGCCTTTAGCCCTGGGCGGGAGATGAGCTTTGAGGGTTCATCCCTTCGCTGCTGGGCCAAGGTGGTTTTCTGAACTCTTCAAACAGTGCAGAGCTCAAATCAAGACAATCCTTGCACAGCTGATATTTTTGCAGTTAACCTGTGAAGCTTTTGTGTATGAAGCAGAGGTCCTGGGAAGGTATGAGAAACAAGCTATTTTTACTCCATCACAAACAGGGCTTGGCATGTTTATTTTAGACTCTGGAGCTGCTCAGGACAGTGTGGGGTTTTTTATAGGCGTCTACTGTTACTGTCAGATTAAAAAATCAACTTGAACTCTGGAAAACACAGGAAAATAGGGTGTCCCGGTGTACTTGGCTCCAGTGAGGCTCTGAGGAAGCTGTAGGGAGGAGTTGGTGGCATTGCCTGTGTCATGCAGAATGGCAGTCTCGGGGTCTCCTGCATGTCAGAGAAGTCTCTTCTGAGCCACCAGCTGTCCGTGGACTACGTGCCCTTCTGTTGCATCAACTGCTCTACAGAGGAACGGTTTCCTTGCTGGTGTCCTGAATGGATCTTCAAAAAGTCCACAGCTGAATAACTTGAGGAGCTCTGGGAGGCGAGGGCAGAGCTTGGCCATGGGGCGAGTGATGCTGCAGCAGGTCGTTTGTGCCTCCCACTCCACAGAAGGTTTGAGTTGCTGGGTTGCCAGCATAGCTTTGAATAATTTTTTTTGCTGCTGACAAGTTCACCAGGCAGCAGGAGGGGAAATTAATGAGACCAGCTCATTTTCTTCCTGTCACTGGAGTCTGAAGGGGGAAGGATTTAGGTCAGTCCTGCTCAAAGAGTGGGAAGATGCATGGAAGGCCCCATCCTTCCTGGCCAGCTCTTTGCTCTCGCTGACGTGGTATGGTTGAGGAGTGTCCCTTTAATTGCAGGTGTGCTTTACACAGGCAGTTCCAACTTCTAAGCTCTTTATCCCAGATTATTATTAGAAGTTATTAAAAGTGCAGCCAGTGGTGTGTTCACGCCGTGGTGGTGGCATGCAGAGTTTTCAGTGGTGGGTTGGCGTTGTGCAGACGTGTAACACAAGCCCAGATTGCCTCTGCCCACGCAGGCTTAACCTCTCCACCAAGGAGCCTGGTCAGCATCCAGCCCCAACCCCCGGGCCAGGGGATCCTACTGAGCCCCAGGCTGATCCAGCCCCTTTGGGGTGCAGGCTGGAGCCACAGCTGATTATGAAGCAACACTACCGAGAAGCTCGTTGAGTTATTGACTGTTTAATTGATTTGCTAATAAACAGCACTGGTACTAATTTCCAGTTAGAGCATTTTGCACACTTAGGATTCTAAAGCTTGTAATTATTACTGCTAAATCTGACAAATGGCACCACCGCTGAATGGCAAATCTGTTACCCTTCCTCCCGTGCCACTTCATGGTAGGGTGCAAGTCTGCCCTGGTTTGCCCTCTCACAGCAAGTCTTTTGGACACGGACCAGGGGGAGAGTCCAGTGGGTTGTCCTGGGGAGTTCAGTCTGTATATTGGGGTCATGGCTGTCCCTAACTGCCCCTGCTGCTACCAGAAGGTTCACTCCCCTTTTTTCTTTATATTGCACCTTATTCTCTATTTTTTTCTCTGTTTCAAAACCCATCTCTTCTTTGCTCCTGTCCCTCCCTTTCTCTGCCCAGACTCCCAGGTGGCAGCCCCGTATTACTTTGTGCTCATGGCTTTCGACTCTGCTATATCCATACCCAAATCTGGCATTCCTGGTACACAGGCAGTCTCAGCCTTAGCTGACTGTACCACTGCTATGGTCACTTCAGTACAGGTGGCCTCACAAGTCCCCTCACCCAAACCCTCCCCTACAATTGCATGGTGTGTGTTGGGTACACGACCAGACAAAAATCCCTAAGACAGATCACTCTACTTTAGCCTCGATTCCTCTGCCCGTGTCCAATTAAGCAGTTTCTCGGGTGCAGTCTGCATACCACTGCAAGAAATTAACATTTTTCACAATTTTTAGGTTTACCCGGCATCCTTACCCTGGAGCTGCTGGAACTGCTGCCGTGGCTCCCTGTGGAGGTCCCAGCTCCACCAGGACCTCCTGCTCACAGCTGTCCCTGAAGAATTTATAGCCTAAGCTGTAAAGGATGGAAAAGGAGATAGAGGGGTCATGTAGCCCCGTTCCTGCTGAACAGTCACGTTCCTGCTGAACAGTCACGGAGCTCCTGTAAGCTGATTTAGCTGATAGCGGTGAGGAACGCTGGCAGGCAGGTACCTGCCCCAGGTACCCGACCCTGCAGGCATGTCTTCACTGATGGAGATGACTGCAGTACCTCAGGGTGATGAGCAGGAGGGTTTTGTGGTGAGGACTGGGCTTTCAGCTTGGTTGTTATCTGTTTGGTTGACTTAAGTCTGGCTTTCATAAATAAGTAAGGCAGCCAGGCTCGGAGTGTCTGGTCTGTTCTCCAAACAAAACACATGCTTGGCCACAGTGGTGTGTGTTTTGGATTAAGCAGGCCTGAATTTATTTGTGAATATTAATATTTGTGTACTGTAAAGCAGCAGTGGAAATCTGTGCTCTGAAGGTTAAGCTGTGTTCTGTGGGTATCTGGTGCTCAAAGATCTGTATCCCTGATGGGATGGAAGCTGGGGGTGCAGGATCAGCCCCTCATCAACCATACCCTGCTGTTTGCTAATGCTTTGGACCTTCCAAAAGCACAACTGCTGTGTCTGGGTTTTCCCTTTTGCAAGAGGGCTGGATATCCCCATGCATGCAGCGTGTTTGGGTTGAAGTGTGTGGGTAAACACCTGTTTGCAGGTAGGATAACCCAGGTCAGGACACAGGATGATCCATTTTCTCTGGGCATGCTGCTTTGCCATGTCTGTAGAGGAGCAGGGCCTTTGGGGAGCTCTGGCATGCCTGCAGTGTAGTTGGCTTGTTACGTGCAGTGCTTGTGTCCTGGCAGCCCTGAGCTCTGCTCAGACAGAGCTCCCAGAAATCGCTGCCAGTGGTACGTACTGTGGCTTTGTCAATGACAAAAATACCTAGTTCTTGAGAGAGTTACTTTGCATGCAGTTACTGGTGTATTTTCTTTTGATTATTGGCCTGTAAAAGAGGGGGAAAAAAACCCCATAGATTTAAAAATAAACCCATTGTTGTTGGGTTGTGTGTTAATCCACAGGGCTCGATGTATCACTAGAGACCTGATGTTATAATACAGAATAAATGTGTTTGTAGGAAAGCATCTGAAAAAAACCCCATGCCCTAGGTAACACGGCACAGTTTTAAAAATCAGCAGCAATTTTGGCTGGAAGCCTGCAGGTCTGAAATGGGAAGCATTGCACTGCACTTGAGTAATATAATAAATTTTGATACAAAGTGACTTAAAATACTTATTTATAGAAAATATACTCAGGGACTGGAATGCAAGTACACTAACACTTAAAATATTCCTGGAAGAGTTGTGTGGCTGGTTGGTTTTTGGTTTTTTTGTGGTTTTTTTTTTTTTCCAGACTATTTTCAGCTCTTCCAAACGTATCCATAGGTGTTTTGGACAGCTTTTTCCTGGCATGCTGCACCCCTGAGCTGCTGCTGGCAGACTGGGAGAACCAGCATTCCAAGAGGGCTCTGTGCTGAGTCCCTCCCCTCCACCACAGGAAACCTGCTGCTCTTGCCTGGCAGTCCCAGAGCAGGATGCTGGGGAGGGCTGTGATCCCCTTCCCCACCTGGCCTGGATCCCTTACCCCAGGACAGGTGCAGCTGTGCATTTACCCTTTGTTGCCAGAGGAATTCAGCCCTTCTGCCAAATGCCTCCTCCTTCTTTTCCTGGGATGATCCAGCCTGTCCCATTGTGAAACAGCCCCTTCCAGGGTCCTCACTGCCAAGGGGCTCTCCTCCCATGGCTCAGGGTGACCACACACACACTTGTCCTCCTCATGCACTCTGAGCAGTTTGCTTTATTTCCTTAGTTTCCCATGTTTGCTGCACTGGCTTCACCCTGGCTTTTCCCATCCTCTTGTTTTTTTCAAAACTGGGAACATGTCAGGTGCATTTTTATCAACAGAATATCCCTAAGGGCAACTCTTAAATAATCCTCTCCAGGAAGAGGAAGCCAGAAGGGTTGGGGAGAGTGTCTATAACCACCTTATCGCTTGCAGCCTTGAGACCTGGCAGGGGTTGAAATCGATGTGTGTGTTGCTCCTGCAGAATAAACAGCCTTGGGAGGACTTTGGCAAGCGGAGCTGGAGCTGTCTTTCCAAGGCCCTGGTATAGTTTGCTTTCTGGGACAAAGACTACTTAGACATCTGGATTGCATTGGGGATTTTAGGGGAAAGATAAATTATTAGTTTGCTGTGAATGGAGAATGACTCTGATTGCTTTGCGAGCGTGCTTTCACCAGCTCGCTGCTGCACGGGCTGAATCCACGTTCTCTTGCTTCAGAAAGAGAAACAGCAACTGTGGAGCTGTTTGCCATGTCCTGGGAAAAGAGGGGGGCTGAGCAGACCTTTCCTGACCTTCTGGTGTGCTGAGAAAACATGCTCATTTTATGGGCAGTTAATTTATAGAAAGTTCCTGTTTAAATTTCCTCTAAAGGCCGTAAAACTGGAGGACAGCTGCACGCATTAGCTGGCTAATCAAACACTGCTCACCCCTGGCTTGCCCTCCCCTTCCCCTCACCACCACTAACTTTGGACTCCCTCCTAAGACTGAGTGTGGCAGCTTTGGGAGATACCCTCAGAAACTGTCTGGGAAGCTGCTCTGCAAAGGTGTGGCTGATGCTCCCGGGGTTTGGGGTGTCCTTGCTGAGCCACAGGGCTGGGCTCCTCCTCAGGAGTGTCCGGGATCAGTCAGATTTTGTATTGTGTTCTCCAAAGGCTCTGCTGTGCTCTCTGCCCTAAGGGGTGGTGCTGCCTGCCATGGAAATAACCACCCTGAGCTGAAAATAAAAACCTGCTTCGCATTTTGCTTCTCTTCCCAGGCACGGGGAAAACTGTGTTTGTTTCCTGCTGCCTCCTCCCTCCTTTCCCCAAAGACTGCAAATAAGTAAAACCTCATAGATTTGTTTGCAGTTGTGTGTGAGTTCATCTTTTGGTGAAAGGAAATCACTTTAGGTGGGTGCTGGGGCACCCGAGCTCCAGAAGCCTGGCTTTGCCTTGGCTCCCTGCAGCAACCAGCCTGGTAGGATTTCAGTACGGGTATGCACTCTAATAAATTTGATCCTAATAGCTAATTTTGATCTAGTTTGACAGAGGGGTTGGGAACCTAGACAGTGAACTCCTGAGAGCTCCTCAAAGCTGCTTTTTCCTCTTCTGGCAACAAGCAGGTTCATGTTCCACCCTCTGCTATAATTGTACTGGTTTGTTTTCCATCACCTTCTCACTATAATGATGAAAAGGAGGAACTTCCAGCCCATGTCCAGGGCTGAAAAACAGAACTAAACTCCTGCTCCTGCCCTCCGAGCAATATCTGCTGTTGCTCTGAACAGCTGTCCTGCCTGCTCTCCCAGCTGCCTGTGCTCGTCAGCTGCGGGAAAGGCAGCGGAGCTGTCACCCTTTTGGAGAAGCTGCTGTGTTTTCACCCTCACCTCCCTTGTGTTCTAGGGGGTGGTTGACCAGTGCAGAAAATTACTTTGGCTGTAGAGACTTTTCTGGAGCCCCCTACTTTATCTGCCAGGAATTTTAATAGAGGTATGGTGGCAGGAATGAGCAAAGGTGAGCACGTAACACCCATCATAAGTTTCTGAACCTGCAAGGGCTCCTGCAGTAAACCCCTTCAGCAGATTCCCCGATGTGATGCAAGAAAACTGCTGTGCTCAGGGCCTGATATCTCTTAATTTTGTTTAAGCTGGGACCTGTTTCCCTTCCTTTAAATCTCCTCTGCAGCAGTTGGGGAAAAAATGCTGCAGAAAGAAATGCCAGGAATGTGAACAGCAGGTGGGGACTGGCAGATGTACTTATCAATCACGACAGGCTGACGAGTGGTTTATTCCTCTAAAGAGCTACTGTTTGCCTCCGGCTTGGTTTACTCCTGTCCTCTCCAACTCCCTCCAGCCTCTGCCTGGGTTCAAGATAAGAGCAGGGTACTTTTCCCAATTTTCTGAAGCATGGCATGCTCCATGCAGGACTCCCTGCTCCAGGAGGCCAAAAGAAGGGGGAGGGCAGAGGCAGACCCTGTAGATCACCCTGGAAGGGTTGCAGTAGCACACCTCATCAATAAAATGCCACATCTCAGGGATGGGCTCTGGGAAATCTTGCTTCCATGGTGCCCAAACAGAAGGCAGACTCGATTAGTTAATTGAATTTGCTGCACTGTTGCTTTTCAAAACATGACTTCATATCTCCAGAGGAGTCTGGAGTTATTTCTGTGGACAAAACCCTATTGTCAGGTGGTGATACTTTGAGAATATCACGAGTGAAAAGATTGTGTAGCTCTGGATTGCAGAGCTGCACCTGTGGAAAGGGGGAGCAGGATCCTCTGGTCTTCAGGGGGTTCAAAGAGATTCAGCCGAGGTTTGCTGTGACTGCTCCTGGTTTTTTGAGCACCTTGCACTTCATATGGAAATGCCTTTCTGTAGCAGGACAACCCGATTTACATGAAATAACAGGCTGAATGGTGAAAAGGCTTTATCTGTTGATCTCTAAGCAGCTTTCCCGGGTGTGTTGGCAGTGTGTGTTACAGGCAGAGCAAACCTGCCTCAGGAACGACATTATGGATACTTTTCCCTCTAAGCTTTCGCTCTGACTGCTGTGCTTGTGTCGGAATAGTTGTGTTATCCCAGTGCTTCGAATCCACTCCAGTTCTGTGCACTGGTCCTTGCAAAGCCCAGAATAAGATACAGGCTTGTAGGTGATGTAATTAGACCTCTCCTTCGATGGCTTGCAGGGTATTTTGCCTGGCTACTTCAGCTGGTGTGGATAATGTTTGTGTCTGCAGTGCTCCGGGGCACCCATCTCCAGTTCTCAGTGGTTTACCTTAGTAGGGATGCTGCTGATGTAGATAGTTGATATCTTCAAAAAAATTGAAAGCACATCTGCCCCGAGTCCTCTTACCAGTTTTTCTTCAGATTGTTTCTTGATTTTGTGAAAGAGCAGTGGAAGAAAGGAATGTCTTTCCCAAGGAAGGAGCCCAGTGAGCATAAGGGAGCAGACATTGCCCCAGCACAAAATAAAGATCTCGGGAACGTTCCTTTTTGCAGAAGCAAAACGCTCTCTTCAAACCCTGCTTAAAGGACACCCACCTTGGCTAAACGGGGCTTGTGTTTGGAGATGCTGCCTTCGGGTTTTAAAGCGGTTTAGAGTCTGGAGCAAAGGCAGCAGCAGACGGGGAACACGCACGTCCGGGTGCCGTGAGCCCCACAGCACATTCCCAGCGAGTCACCTCCCGGTCGCCGTGATTTGGCCGGAGCTCCCTCTTGCAGGACTTCCCCAAATTAACTCCCGCTTGGAGAGGATTCAGGCTCAAAAACTGTGGCTGCCGGGGCAGTTTTGCGTCCGCGGGGCTGCGTGGAGCAGCGGTGAGTGTTTGGGTGACACCGGTCACACCACCTGCCGCAGAGGCTGCAGTCCAGTTTAACTCCCGAACCCAACTGCTCGCACTGGAATTTCCCATGCCGAATTTCCCAGGCCGTGTCCCTGCCTCGGGCTTAGTTTCGGCTTTTCAGCAAAAGCAGTTCAGCCATTTCCAAGAGTTAAAGGATTTTTAAAAAGCTTTAAGTTGTCAGTATTTAAAAACCAAGCAGCCCCTAACTGCTTGCATTGAGAGGTGCTTGGACAGGCACAAAGGTTGGATGGAAGGCTGGCAGCCCCGGGCTCTGATTGCAAAGGATGTGCCATCTCCTCTCTCCCAGCAAAATGTCCCGTATCTTCTGGATCTTATCGGGTTACAGGCGTCTGAAAGGCTCCCAGTTCACCAGTGCTTTGTAGACTGGTTTTCACAGATCCTGTCCATCCAGGACCTCCTCCACTCCGGGGACGGAGGGGCTGAATCATTGCTGGGGGTAGGAGGGAGGTGCTGCCACTGCTACCTTTGCAGTGCTGGGAGCAGGAATTACTCTCTCCTGGGCTGCTTGCTGACAACCATGGAAGGGTGATGGGCTTGCCTGTCTCAAATGAAGAGAGAACGAGCTGGAGTAGGTACAGAGAAAAAGAGGGAACTGTGGTGCTTGCTGTGACCAGCTCTCAGACAACCTTAATTCTCAGGTATTCTGACATTTTAACTTATTTGCAACCTTGAGGTTTTAGGTGTTGCCTGTGTGACCAAGAGCAGCGTCATACACTGTTGGGAGAGGGGGGGCTGAGGCACAACCTGCAGCAATGAGCAAAGTTCCTGGATGGCATGAGGTCTTGAAGAATAACTGAGGGGCAGTGGGCAGTGTGGCTGCTGCTGCTCTGTAGTGGCAGGCACCATTGTTATCTTTGGAAGCTTTTTTTTCCCCCCATTTTTTCCTGTGGAAGGTGCCTCAGTTCTGTAACCTGGATTTGTTTGCTCTGAACAGTTGGCTGTGGTGATGCTGCGGAGCACAAGAGTGTTGTGCTCCCTGATCACAGAGCTGCTAAGCAAGTGCTTGGTGACTGTAACTAGTAAGCCAGGTTATTTTTGGCGTGGCGTCTCTGCTTTATAAGGGATGGACTGAGCTGCTAAAACCACATTTTTCCACTACCATCCGTTATGAAACTCAGAAAAGGCTCAAGTGCTAATCCAGAGTTGCTCTTTAGAGGTGGACTGTTGTGCAGATCCTGGCTGTGGTGTAGGTGTTTTTTTATTTTTAAATTTTGAGCCTAGTACCTCCAGGGGAGGAAATTGTGGTTGTGACCAGGCTTTGTACCTGGCTCAGCTGAATGACACGTAAGTCCCCTGCCCACACCTAGACCATTCTGCATCCTTGAAATACAATCCAAGATGCACCTCTATCCTGCAGGACTGACCTCAGCTGGTCCCCGAACCTGCAATCTTTTAATATCAGTGAGCCAAGGAAATACTATATAACCATGGAATTAAACAGAAGCAAAGCTTTGGTGCACGTCATTGGGTACCTAATTGCTGTGCTTGCCACCTGGGGATTGGAATTATTCTCCCGCTCTGGAGCCTGAATGGGACATACTGTGATAAGCAGTTTAATTGTTTCCCCACATCTGCAGCAGCTCTGTAAAGAGAAGGAAGGCTGAACACACCTTCAGAGCTTCTTGGTCCCTCTGCAACTCCAAGACTGCCTTTTTCCTGCCATGCTTGAGCATCTCTCTCCATACAGCACTTATGCTCTCCCTAAACTGTTTTATGTTCTCCTGTGCTGTCTGGTAGCAGTGAGCCCTCAGGTTTTTCTGGGAAGTGTTGCAGACTTGTTAGGATATAAGAGCAGCCATGGGAATGTGACTGTGAGCAGCAAGGATAGTCCATTGGATGCTTGTAATGGGATGCCCTCTTAAACTAATTACTGGGATTTGGGCATCGCATTAGTAATGAAGGTCAGTTGAGTGCTGAGCCGAAATCAAAGTGAGAGTGACTGGGGGGGTGGATTCAGAATAAATGCTCAGAGTGAATAAGGACAAATGCATTTGTCTGCTGTTACACGCTCTCGGGAACACTTAGAACTGTTGTGGGTGGCTGCTGGGCTGGGAAGTTGGTGGTTGTCATTTCTTTCCCGAGGTCAGCACAGTCTGTGCCTGGGGCTGGGCTCTGCTCTGCGTGCCCCAAGGCAAAGAGGATGGTTCTATGGGAGCAGAGCTCCAAGTAATGGAAATATGGGCATGGAGACACAAGATTACACAGTTGGAATACGCCTAACCTGGCTAAGAAATGCAGGCATAAAAGGGAGCGTGGCTTTTGGGTATCCAGATCACGTGTGGTGAGCAGGGAGAGATGATGCTTGACTCGGAGAGGCTCAAACTGTTACAAAACCCAGCTGAGTGCCGGTTTAATTTTCCTTGTTGCCTCAGAATGGCATCTGACTCTGTTTTCCTGGGGCATACATTGGAACTCTGATGACTTTGCCCCCATTCTTGGGATTCTTGCAGAAGTAGTCACCCAGTGCTCCACTGTGTTTCTTTGCACTAGGAAAGAAGTTGGTACAGAATCTCTCCCACATTATTCAGTTTTTTGTCTTTTTATAACACAGAGTCATATTTTAATCTGCCCATTCCTGTTGCCAGGGCTGTTGCCATCTTCCATGCTGGAGTGCAGCTGTGAGTCCATGCTGCTGTCCCTTCACAGCCATCTGGGTTGTCACCTAGGAATCTGTGGGACACAGTGTGCTGGGAAGGCAGGGCACAGTCCTTGGTCTGGCAAGTCAGCATAGACGGATGAAGCCTGTGCTTGCACTGTTTGAAATATGCTGTAATTTGCAGGGTTTTTTCCTCATAAACAGGCAGGAATTGCTTCCAATACCTCTGACCTGTACAAGATGGAGAAGGGGAAAATTACTGGATTTCTCTGCTGTGGCTAAACCTCAGGACCATTTTTTGAGGTCTGATACCAGATACCATGCCAGCTAGTTAACTGTTGCAAATGAGTTACAGTAGGCAGGCTCTATGGCTGCTTATGGAACAAAAACATCGGTTTGCCTTGCCTTGTCCTTGCAGTCTCTGCCTCCCCCTGTTCCTGTGATTGCTCTTTACCCAGTTTGTCCTTGGGTCCCAGTTTTAAAATAACTTGTCTGGTGGCAGTTTGATCCTGTTTTTAAGTCCTTTGGACTTTCTTGTTAGTGGAAATTTGGGTTCAGGGAATGGCAGGATGTTTGTGTTGGAATTGCTGCAGGGGGATTGCTTGGAGCAACCCTTGGAACTTCTTTGACATGTGAGGTGGTGTGCTGCTCACAGAGGAGCAGGTTACCCTGCTCAGTATTTAGTCAGTCTGCTGGCTCTGTGCTGTTGGGGTTGTTTCTCTGGCCCTTTTTGGCCGGATCCTCAGTGCATGATTCCTGGTGTAAGGAATGAAGTTGAGCACTGTGACTGTATCCATATGGATGGGGCAGGATGTGAAGTGTTTAAAAAAAGCCCTAAATCCCACTGATACTCATTACAGTGAAGAAGTCTGGTCTCGCCTTGAAATAATTGAACTTGCCTCTTGATTTCTCAATTCCAGAGCAGGGTGGGGAGAAAAGCTGGAGCTATCTCTGCATCAGTGGACCTGTGATAAGCAGCTCCAGTCTTCCCTGCTTCTGGCTGAAGCCATTGAGGCCATGGTCAAAACCAGATGAGGGTTATTTTTTAATTACACACTACAGGTAAACAAGATAATTTAGCTCAAATATAATGCAGTGAAATTAATGCAGCAGGAATGTGATGCAGACTCGGTTAGTGTCTGGTCTTTTGAGGTGCTCATCTTTGCTTTTAAATTTAAATCAGTCTTCCTGCACCAGCGCAGTTGGGAAGCAGATGGACCTGTGAGGCCATGCACTGTCCTTCTGCCTTGGTGAGTGTGTGCTGTTGGAGACCTGATGCTTTTGGATATACTGTGTGAAGGTCAGCTTGGGCCAGAGGTGACTGTGAAGAGCAGACAGTGTGGCTGATGCAGTGCAGCCCTTTGCTCCTGGTCTCCAAGAGGAGGAGACGGAACCTGTAAAAATGTGCACTTGCAGGAAGAGGTTATTCATTTGATGGCTTTTGGTGACTCCTGAATTTCTGCAAGTTTAAGGGAACGTGTTGCCCAGCTGGAAACTGCTGATCTTCAGGGAGTTAATTCCTCCTCCAGAAACTTTCTGTGCTTCTGTGACATGGGAGCAATGCTGCTTCATTTCGCAGCTTTCCCATTTTATAGTTGATGGTTAAAGTTGGAACATTTCTATCTCATTCTGCCAAGAAGTGTTTAGAATAGTTTTCATGAGAAACATTAGAAGTTGGAGGTCCACGGTTGATGTCCTGGCTGCTCTGCATCAATCACTGGGGGGTAAATATATTTAAATGAAGAGCTATGGCAGCTATTGCTAGCTGAGTAATAAATCAGGGCTGAGCAACTCCATAAGGCTGAATCTTAATGCCTTGGCTTGGAGTTGCAGGGTGGGGTGGTGAAGCTGATGGAACAGCGGAATGTTTCTAAACAGAATGTGCCTGCCCTTAGTTACGCTGCCACAAAGAACATAAATACTGCTGCATACGCAACTGGAGTGCTGAAAATGGCTTTTTGTTGGTGCTGCTTCCCTTGGTTCCTGTCTCCGCTTAATGTCAGCTGTTTGGGCTTTGCCTCCCCTTGGTAGCAGCAGCAGGTCCTGTGCCGGGCAGTCAGGTCCCTGGCAGGTGGGGCAGAGATCCAAAGCCTCGCCTTCCGTTCCTGTGCTTGGTGCCTCAACCCTGGCGCTGTGACATCAACCTGTAGGAAATTAGGGTGCTTGAACACTTCTGAGGACCTCCTCGAAGTATTTCATTATCTGAGGAATTTTGTGGAATAACCAGGAGGTGATTAGAAACCCTTGGAATGTGCCTGCGTCTCTGCAAAGCACTCCAGCCAAACAGCATTTTGAGGTGACTCTGGAGTATGAAACCTCCACCAAGACTTTATTCTTTTTAGATTTGGGTTTGGTGCCCACAGCCCTCAGGCTGTGTGTTCCTGGCACTGGAGGATACCCTGCCCAAGCTGCCCACACCCTGGTGCTCCTGCCTCAGTACCATTAAAGCCAGTGCTTGCCTGGTGGCCATGGTGCAGGTGTGTCCTAAGGGTGCCCAAATGCTGTTCTAGTGATGAAAAAACCACGTCAAAACACAGGCAAGGGTCCTGCCACAGATGTAGCCTCGGAAGGGTTTCCTTCAGAACAGGATTTGGAAGTTTGATCAAGTTTGCTAAAAAGTTGATTTGCAGAACTGCTCTGCCCCTCAATGTGTTCTTTGCCCCTCTGGTAGCTTCTGCTTGCTAAATTGACAGAAAGAGCTTTATGCTTTTTTTATTCAAAGCAAAACAAAACAATAACAAAAACAAACAAACAAAATAGACAGGTGGGAGTTTTGGCTAGAAGGGTAGACCAAAGCTCACCTCCCTCCTCTGTGACCCGTTCAACATGTAATGTGCTCCAAAAGCCAAACCATGGCAGAAACTCCAGATTTCCTGCCTTGCTGGACCTGGGAGTTTATCCCTCAGGGTCTTTCTCTTTTTGTGTGGACTCTTTAGTACTTAATAAGACAAGATGTCCCGTGGAACCTTCCTCTCCAATTAGGATATTAGTTGTTTCTCTTCCGTGTGGATTACATGAAGCCTCATAAGGGGTTTTGTTCAGCCTTTAATTCAATTAAGAAATCAAGCAAGAGATGTAAATCTTTTTAGGCTCATTGGTTTCAGTGCTCATGACTATAGCTGTAGAGAACATCTCCTGCACACTACAGCTTAGGGAGGGTGTGTTTTTCCAGGCTGAGATTTCAGGTGCTACTGGAGGCTTGGGGGTGACTTTGTCCTTTTGGAGCATGGGGCAAAGGTTGCAGTCGCCTGTTGGTGATAGTGGCTTGCTTTAAACCTGTTTCTGAAGCAGCAGAAACCTGCTCTTTGATAGAAATCCACTTTCCAGCTCGGTGACTTCTATCAAAGGTCGTTAACGGGTGTGAATTAGCCTTGGAACAGCTGGTGGATGGTGAGTGATACCAGGGGACAGGACACACAGTGGTGACTGTCACGCCAGCTGCTCCTGCACATGTCCTTTGGTGCTTGCTGGGGAACAACCTGCCTGCTCAGGAGGACAAGATCAGGCTCTTGTGCCTTGTAGTCCTCGGGTTTGAAAAGTGACATCTTGCTTCTTGTGTTTGTGTGCCTCCTTGCCTTGTCACCGGGTGCCCCAGCTGCCGGCCCGGTGTCCTCTGTCCTGGCTCTCCCAGGGGGTGGCTTCTGCTGAAATGCTTTTCTGCAACCCCATGGTCTTCACTGCAGAATGAACGACAAACAAATTCAGCACGATACAAAACTTTCCTTACGAGAGAGAAAGTTGGAATCAAAAATCCCTGTTTTATCTTGGTCCCTTGAGTTCTGTTTTTTTCACTAAATCTTGGAAACTTATGGAGCATTTGTATGTGTGTGTGTGTATATATGTACACACATCTGTTATGTTTATCTTCAAAATATGCATTCTTATGGCATTTGTATGGAAGAATATCTTAGTCCCATCTTTTTTTTTCCATAAACTTTTGTCATTTAATTTCCTGTGGATTTTAATACTAGCTTTAGCTTACATTCCCTTAAACATAGACTTAAATATCAGGATTTTTATTTGCTCTCACTCTGTTTCCAGGCAAAACCAGGAGTTATAAGCAGAGTTTTTGGGGGCTTGCTTTGGCTGGAAACCCAAGTGAAGCCAGAGCCAGTTTCCAGTGCGTGCCCTGAGGCAGGCAGACCCTTGCTCTGCCCTGCTGCAGCTGTATATTTAGCCTATATGCCCTTTCCAATAAAAGCCCGGAGAAGATGCCTGGGGAGGAATGCGAGTCATCGTTTCCCTGAATGCCGTCCCTGGGATCAAGTGCTGCTTGAGCCAGAAATGCTGCCTTGGTAACTCTGCCTTCTATAAAATTGTCCTGTCCCACCCCTTTTTTTTTTTTTTTAAACCCACAAGAGGTTTTAACATTCATGTTCACAGCCCCATCAGGTCCTTGAGAAAACGCATTTTGTTTGGATTTGAACCTGATTTGGTTTAGTTTGGCTTCTGGTCCTTTTATTAGAGGAGAGTATGGGCTCTTGTTCCCCATCTCCCTAGTGCCCCACTGCATCCCACTTTGTTCTCTCTCAACTTCCTCCAGGAGGGATCCATTTTATACCTTTGATTCCCATCACTCTTCTGTGCCAGCCTTCCCTTGAGATGGGGCCTGCTCACAGGATACAAGAGGTGTGGGAAGGCACTGCTGAAGGTGTCCCCCTGCTTTGGCTTGTTGGGGGATGTTTATATCCTAATTTTTCCTGGCTGCTGGCAGCAAACAATGGCAGTTCTACCTGGCTGCGATGTTTGTAATTACAGGGGAAAAATGATCTCTGAGGCCTTCTAAATAGTTGGGAAGATAATATCTGAGTTTCCTTTCAACTGAATGCACTTGAAGATACGATCTGAGTTGGCTGTCTGGGAATAACAAAGTGGAGGAAGGGATTGATTGTGGTTGCTGAAACTTTCATCAAAGAGTCAGAAGTGATGCCTGGCCAAAATTTGCAGCTGCCAGTCACTACTGCGGGTCAGGCCCAGCCAGACACTCGAGGCACGGCTTGAGCACAGGACAAATAGCACACACAGGCTGCAAGGGGACACTGGAGCAGGATGGGCAAGAAGGGGGACATCTGGATGGTCTTCCAGCAAATCTGTCAGGTCAGTGTGCAAAATGCATAGTCAAGAGGCACTTGTGGGTACCATACTCACCCCTCTTGCCTCCCCAGGGCTGCAGGAGGCTGGGGAGGGTCCTGCCTCTAGCAGAAGTTTTACTACTTCACTTTGCAGGGTAAGTGTGCTCTGCAGGGAAGAAAAAACACCACTCTGTGTCCAACTGGCAAAAGGATCTGGTGTCCTTTGTGCCTCTGCTGCTGCTCTGCAGTGCCCTTCACGTGTACCTCTGTAGGAGTGCCCCTGGCCAAGGGTTTTTAGGGCTGCTGGGGCTGCTTCCTCCCCTGCACAGCACTTGGTGGAGGGAGGGGTACTGAGATCATGTCCTCAATGCTTACCTCTTCCAGGGCAAGAAGTCTTCCTGGGAGTGGAATCCCCAGCTGGGAAGGGCAGTACGGTAGCCCAGCTTCTGGACAAACAGATGCAATACAGGGGGGAAAAAAAAAAGAGAAATTGTACTTTTTGCATATTTTCTCACTATCTCAGAGCTGCAGTTTTCAAGCAAAAGATCAATAGAAGTTAGCAGAAAGCTTCCTGTCAGCTACAGGAAAGTTAAATATCTCGGTGCTTGCTCTAGCAGAATAAAAGCCACTGCAAGGTGTCTGTGGCTGTGACCACTTCCCTCACAAGCGTCACAAAGCTGCCTGTGGGACTTGAGAGCAACAAGCTGGTGACAGTTCACAGCCGAGTTCCCCATCAGTAGGAGGGTGCTTCTTGTTTCCCTGGCCAGCACGCATTTTTAGCACGGCTGTTTCGAGTTTGTTTGGGTTTGTTTTTTCCCCCTAGATTGTTTTTCAGCGTCAGGGTTTCCTGTTACTGACACCAGATGTGCTGGAGATGAGCAGTGCAGAAACACAAGAAGGGACAAGGCTGAAAAAGGCAGCTCTTTCGTGCGTATGTCCTTTGGGTTGGGTGTCACTTCTGTTGGGCTTTTGGTGTGGTGACAGTACACGGTGGGCACAGCTGTGCTAGAGCCTGTTGAAACGCAGTTTTAGGGTGAAGAATTGAGTACAGCTTGGTTGATGCCTCCTGGGCTGATGGTGTTTTTTGATGGTTGTGGGGGGCAGAGGGTGGAAGGGGCTCCTGGAGCCTCAGGAGCACTGCTCTGGGGCTCCCCAATCAGGCAGGTCTCTCTTGCAGTCTGACCTCTGCTGCTTTGGTTTTGATGCACACGTGGCTATGAGCAGGCAGCTGTGAGTGCAGCATTAAACCAGAAACTTGTACATGAACTTGTCTTTCAGTGAGACATCCAGTCTTGGTGTAAAGGCACCATCCCCACAGATGCCTGGTTAGTGCCATACAGGACTGGATGTCATCACTCTGAGCACTGTGGAGCAGGGAGATAGTTTAAGGAGAATCTTAAAAAAGCGGTAGCTGCTTGCCCTTAGTCTGTGTGTGACCAGTGCATCTCTGTGTAGCTGCTCTGCTGTACATCCCTTTCCATAACTCATCCTGGGCACAGCAGAGTCTGAAGCCTGGGTCATCTGTGAATGGTCATCTGGAAATAACCCCCAGAGCCATTTGCAGCAGTTCCCATAGCCCATAACACAGGCTGTTGGAAGGGCTGCTGCCTTTGTTTCAGGGTACAGCCAGAGCGGGGCAGGCACAAAAACTCTTACTGTTTCCTAAATTTCACGCTCCAGAGTGTTCTTTGTCCATATGGTGTCTCAGGCTAACATGCTCTTGGTCTTGTTGAGACTGTATCTGTGAGTTCATAACTTGGTGGTGGGCTGCTCTGCTCAGACACGCTGCCTCCGAGCTGTTCCTCCCTCCGGACCCCCTTCCCAGGCTCCTTCAGCCCAGCACAGACGTGTGCGGAGTCTCTGCCTGGGCCGCGCTGCCAGGCTGGCACCAGGGGTGCCTGCTGTCGTGTTTTGGACCCAGGAGCACTTACGGCAGAGTGCCATCTTTGTGTACCTGGCCGGGGACACTGGATTTCATCATTCCTGCCGCTCGCTGCCTTGACACGCAGGCACGCGGTAGCTGACGGGACTTGCCCAGAGATCCTCCTGTGGAAACTCGCACAGGAGATCTTCGCAGAGAAAAAAGCTCTGCCCTGCTCTGGAAAGTTGCACTGCCTCTTCTTAGCCAAGTCTGAGTTTGCTTCCTTAGAGAAAGGCCACTTGTTTAGTGCTTCCTTTAATGAGGATATTGGTAAATAAGCAATGAGGTAAGTGGGATTCCTCCTAACTCCTAAATACCTTCTTAACTGGAGTCGAGAACTGCACAGCAGTTACTTGAGCTTTCTGCACGCTGGGGCTCAGTGGCTTTAATATGCTGGTTGTGATTAATTACCACAGCCCAGTGATGTGATTGTGTGCTTGAGCAATTGGATTAGACGCAGCTGGAGGGAGACTTCACTTTCACTGGTTCTTGCCGAAGTAGTGCCGTAATCGGCCACAGAGGAAGAGTGATTTCTAGGGCAGCCACACTGGGATGCTTCCCCTGGCCCTGTGCTCCTGGTTCTGCGGTGGGCAGAAGGAAAGGTGTGTTGGAAGATGTGTGGCTGGGAGTAGCTACTTCGTCCTGCTCTCAGTCCTTCCCTTCAGTCCCGTCTCCTGCCCACACTGTTCAGCATTCCTGGATAATGAAGGTACAGCATGTCGTTACCATGTCAGCAGGCCTTGTAGCTGCACGGAGAAGGAGCAAGCTCCAGCGTTGCCTTGACAAGTCAGCATCATATCAAGTGCAGGATCATATCAACATCACCAAGCAGGCCCAGTTCCATGGCTCTGCAATGGGGGGTTTGGCACTGGAGATCAGGAATCAACCTTGGCACATGCACTGAGCACTAGGACTGAAGCAGATGTTGATACTGACTTTGATGTTTCATCCAATGCTCTGGAGGCTCGAACTTGAGACCAAAAGAGCTCTCCCAGAAGTAGGAGAATAAAGAGAAAGTCAGTTCTTTCAGAAGATCAGATGGAACGAAACATCCTGAAATTCAGGACTAACCTGAACCTTTGTGTTTGTTCTGTGAAACTGGGCAGTGCAGATCCTGCTGGAAGGAGGAGCACGGTGCTGTGTAGAGAAGCTGGGGTGGTCTAGCCTTCCCTTGTAAATGGAAAGTGTTAAGTCAGTCAGCTCTATGGCCTGATGCTTCTCAGAGATCAGCAGAAAAGTGCCTGCAGAATTCCATCTGTGTTTGGGTTTTGGCCCTGTTTTGTGGGAAACTTGTGTGAAGTGTTGAGGTGTTTGCTTCCAGAGAGCTAAAGCTCTGTGCCTGTGGACAGTGGTCCAGAACACAGACTTTTTCCACATACAACTGGGATTATATCTTAAACAAAGTTGTCAGGGTTGTGCCCATGGTAGTGCCACGTGAGATGGTGTGGGCTCCCAAAATTGGCAAAGGCACCAGGCAGGTCCTCAGCCCTTGTTTCAGCTTTGCTGCAGGTAACATTCACTCTGTTCTGCAGCTGCACCCAGACCCACAGTGCTGGTGGCCAGTGGACTTGCAGAGCAGCACTACTGCTTCAGGCAGAGGGGCTCCTATCCCAAAAATAATTCTGCCTTGCAGTAAAAGTCCACATAGATCTCAGCACTGCAGAGCAGTGCCTTGTACAGCTCTACGGATATCTGGAACCACCCTGCCTTTCCTCCTCAGCACACACTGTGAGAGGCTGGCAGTGTTTCAGCTTCTGTCCATTGTGTGGTGAGGTGGAGCTGTGTTGAGATTTTTTTTTTTGGTAGTGCAAGTTTGTTCTCACCTCTTCTGTTTGTTCTTTGTTATCAGCTACTGAATTCTTCCTATACCTCCTCCATGCTCCGCTTCCATATGCTGAGCCAGTTCTTCTGTAGTTCCCCCTAAAAAGAAACCTTGAATTTTGCAGCCTGCAAGTGTCACATGAGCACTTAATGGCCAGTTGCTGGGCTGAGGGGCACATATTGGGCAGTGTTTGTTGCTGCTCTGATAAGTGTTTCTGAAATAGGTGATGACTTCATCTTCCTCTTCTGCTCGCCACAGATAGCAAGAACCAGCTCCTTTCTGCTCAAATACTCCTCTTCATCCAACAAAAACACCCTAGGCCAGATCATGTCATTTGACTGAGCAGCACAGAGCTGCACCACACTCACACAGAGCTCCAGAGCAGCGTGACAGGGCAAGGGCAGGGGCTGGGACTGGCCTGAAGACAGCGGTGCTGAACCTCTCCAGGCATCTTTACAGCTCCATATGGTTGTGGGCTGGGTTTCAGTGTGTCTGGGGTGCTTCTCTGCTCAGGTGTGGCTGCTCAGAGCAGCAGTGAGAGGCAGCCATGTTTCCCTGATAGCATCTCAACCCTGCAGCAGCCACAAGGCTGCTGCCACATTCCTCTCCTGGCTTCAAGGCTCTGATCCTGCCTGTACTTGCCATACACATCAGGACTTTCCAAGGAGCAGGCTCTGGGAGAAGTAGCTCGTGGACAAAGCGTCATCACTGCAGTGGCCGTGCCCTGGGTTGCATGGAGGGTGAAGGTGATTCTTTCTGCTTTCTAAGGCACTGTATGGGAATAGGAGTCCCCTGATTCCTGCTGTGATGATCAGTGGCCTCCTTAGGACCTCTTGTACATGTGCTCCATCTCTGTAGCTCCTTCACATGCCCTGTTGGATCTTCTCCACCAGGCAATTACTGGTCATCTACCTGCTGAAGTCACTCTAGGTTCATCCAAAATAAACTGATGTGTGTGAGATCCTCCTCTGAGCACTCAGGGAGCTTGTAGGAGAGATGTGCCCTGCAGGGAGTGTGACTTGTCCTTACCTTCCAGCTACTTCATGATGAGAACTTCTGGAGAAGCAGCTCAAGCACCTCACTTTAGGTGAATACCACCACATGCTGGTGGTTTTTGACCCAGAGGGCGATTGAGTACTGGAACAGGCTCCCCAGGGAAGTGGTTGCAGCACCAAGCCTGTCTTGAGTTCAAGAAGGATTTGGACAATGCTCTCAAGTACATGGTGTGATTCTTGGAGTGTCCTGCGTGGGGCCAGAAGTAGCTCTTGATTATCCTGATGGATAATCCCTTTCAGCTCAGCATATACTATGAGACTGTGCTCAGTTGCCTTTGGGACAGCCTGGCCTTGGCTTCCCTGTTGTTTTGTCTGGTGTATTCCCATCCCAGTCAGCTCAGACAGTTGGAAGCACAAGAGCAGTGGGGAGTGGGCTTTCTTGTGGCGCTGGCCATCACACCAGCCACCCTCCCATCTGTCTTGTGGTTCCCAGCAATGTTATTCTGCCTCTGCTGTCTCTTCTGCCTTTCACTCGAGGCAGGTTTTCCACAACTGACAGCGGTCAGGTCAGATATCTGCCTCGTGGATGCTGTAGCCAGAGGTTACATTCAGCTCATAATTCCTACTTCCCACAGCCTCTTTGCCAGCTCCAGCAGTGCCCTGGGCCCGTTACCTCGGGCTGGGAGGTGTCAGCCCCTCTGCATGTGGGGTTCGTTGTGAAAGGCCCATCGAGGGGTGCAGGTCCTTGCAGGCTGCCCCTCAGCTTCTCTAGAGTGCAGGCTTTAGGATGAGCAACCACATCTTATCTCTCCTGTTATTCCTAGAGCCTGCTGTGGTAGCCTTGGGCTGGGGGGCCTGCATGGGCAAACCCTCTGCCTGCTTCTGCAAGCCTGTGGGGGGCAATGCACTCTGCCTGGCCACAGCACAGCGGGTCAGCTGAGTCCTGTCACGCTGCTCCAGGAGCTCTGCAAGGGCAAGAAGCAGTGGGATTTCCCTTCCCACACGGTCTGGCTCCAGGGTCTCTTGGGACAGCCTGATGTGCATCACACAGCGCAGACGAAACAGGCTAAAATAAATCACAGAGCCCTGGGAGCCAGTGGTTAGAAGTTGGGCTGGGTTTGCTCTGGGAATTTGGAGCCACTTCTCTCTCCAGCCTGGAAAAAGGGAGTTAGTTCAAGGCATGAATGCCTGGCCTGTGAGAGCCCAGTCCTGTGTGCTCCTGGTACTAACACTTGCTTGTCCGTGTGTCTGTCCACCCGTCCATCATAACCCACTGTCCCCCTCAGTACAGCAGATTGGTTACTGAGGGCTGTGCTGGCTGCAAACTAGAATGCCAGAGTGGGCAATACAGCTTTCTTGGGGTCCCAAACAATTCTGTCCTGTTCCATGAATCCATTGGTCTCCTGCAAGCAGGCTGTGAGGAGGACCATGGTGGTACAGATCTATGACTCTGTGTGCCCTGGCTGTATGCGGTCTGGAGGGAGAAGCAGCAAGGGAAGGGAAGGAAATAATGCACCAAAGGAACAGAGGAGAGAAAGATCTGTGATCCAGGGGAGCAGAGAGGGTGGGGGGGGAGCAAGTGAAAGAAGAAAACAACAGAGGGAGAGCTGGAGATGTGTCTTGGCAAAGTGAGAGGACAGACAAGCTGTGTGAGCAGGAGGGAGCTGGATGGCAGCATGGAATAAGGTGTGCACATATCTCACTCCAGTCTGATTTGGGGGTGTGTATTGCTGGCCCCCCTGGTCAAGTCTAAACATTAATACCAAAAGCTGGACCTGAGAGGAGACCTGGGTTGAAAACCAGACTTGTGGGTCAGAGGAGCAGAAGCATCTGTCATACATCACTCATCAGGATGGCAGCTTTGAAGTTCCAAGGGTTTCCTGGGACCTTCCTACTTGTCAGGATGGCAGCTGTGAAGTTCCAGGGGTTTCTTGGGACCTTCCTACTCGGTAACTGGCATTTGAATCCACTGATGTCCCAGCCTGACTTCAGCTTGACTTGAGAGGTCAGCTCTTAGCACTGTGCTCAGTCTCAGCTTCATTTGTATCTACCCTGTCTCCCTACCTGTGGCTATCTCGGGATGCTGTGGCTCCAGAACAGCAGAAACACAGCTGTGTGTGTGGAAGAGCAGGAGGATCTTGTTTCTCTCGAGATGCTGTGCATCAGAGGAGGAGCTGAGAAACTCTTGCTCTATTTAATGGTAGTGGTAGCTTGCAGTTAAAAGCTGAGGCACAGAGGGTTGCATGACCAGTAGCCTCTGCCCTTTACAAGGTCTGTGTGTGTTGGCTGGTTGGCTTGGGTAGTTAATTAATGTGCTGATTGGGTTTCCTATGTCTAACCAGGTTCCCAGGACTCCTAGAATGAGGCTGCTGTGAAGGACTGGTGGATCCCCTGCCTGTACTACCGTGCCTGCGGATTCCCTGCGATCCCCTTTCCGGCTGGAGCGCTGTTGCCGAGGCTCCTGGGAAGAATGACTGTTGGATGCCTACTGCAACCCCCTTTCCTGGGGAGGACTTGGCTCCCCGTGCTGCTGCTGGCAGCCTCTGCCCACTGCCACTGGCCCAGCGAGCCGGCAGAAGTGGTTCGGGACTGGGAGAACCAGCTGGAGGCCTCCATGCACTCCATGCTCTCAGACCTGCGGGAGACTGTGCCGGCTGTGGTGGGCATCCCGGACAGCTCTGCGGTGGTGGGACGCTACTTCAGAGTCTCCATCCCCACGGATTTAATTGCTTCCAATGGAGAAGTTGTCCAGGTGAGAAACGCCATTCCCTGAGGGCTCATTTTCAGTTATATTTGTGCAGGAGTCAAGTGAGTCACCCCATTATCGACCTGGGTCATGAGGGTGGCTAGGAAGGAGCCTTAATGCTTTGTAGGACTACAGGAGAAGGATTTTTATTTAAAAATGAAGTCTTGCCTTTATTTGCAAAAAGGAATTGCAAAGTTCCTTTTTTCTGTAACAAAGAGAGGAAAGTTCTCAGGGATGACTAATCAGGTTTGTTGGCTGTATTTAAACTCAGATGCTCTGCCCCTGGAATGATGGGTACATTTGTGAGGAGATGCTACCTCAGGATCTGAGGAACCACAGATTCCCTGGGATTGCTGCTCAGGCTTGGGGAGTTTGCTTCACTGTGGTAACAAAACATTGCCAAACGGACCCTGTCCTACCACCGGGGCTCTGAGCTGCCTGTAACAGTCTCTTCTGACCTTATCCCTAAGTCCTCTTGGGAAAGATGGGAGCCTTTCCCCTTATTTGAGTTTACCTCACACTGATGGCACTGCAGGCACCTGAAAACTGAGTTTTGGAATCAGTCCTGAGTGCAGGAAAGTGTTAGAATAGCCCAGAGGAGGGTAGGGACACAGCTGAACACAGGTGTGCTCATTGTTAGTCCTTTCCTGGGAGGGTTTGCTTGGATCACGTGGAGTTCAGAAAATTCTGTTCTTAAAAAACAGAATTGCCTTCCAAAGAGCAAAATTGAAAAATAAGTTTTAAATATCCATTTTTAGAAAGCATTATAACAGGACAGGCTTCTGGAGTGTCTCACAAGATCAGAGGGAGATGGAGAGCAAGTCAGGAGCAAGTCTGACAGCTCAGGCTCTGCTTGAAGGCAGGTTTGGTTTAGCTCTGTGTACTGTCACACAGTTATCCCAATCCCAGTACGTGATCCTGCTGGCTCCAGCGAGGGTGCCGGGTGGGCAGAAAATCTGAAGAATGCAGCTGTAACTGGCAGAGGGTCAGACAGGGAGGAGGAAGGTATGGAAGGAGTTGGGGAAGGGGCCAGAGGAGTTGGGGAAGGGGCAGGGCAGGCCTCTCTGACGTTGAGTTGACCACAGCTGAGGTCCCTGCCCGGCTTTACCTGCAGCCTGTTCAGAGCGCAGGAAACCTGGACAGCACTGGGCTGCCAGAGCCCAGGCGGGTGTGGTGAGCCCAAGATCTCACGTTACAGAAGCAATAACTTTGGTTTGGGATTTTGCATTCGAGTGGCTTGTTCTGGTGTTGTCTAATAGCTGCTTTGATGGCAAGAGTAATTGTCAGTGTTTGTGTAACACCACAGCTTCCTCTGTCATCTTTTCCTGGCACAAAAGTCACCTGTGATAGCTCCAGTGGATGCAGGAAAATCCTGATGGGTTATTTCAACCCCACCTGATGCCTTCAAACAGTACTTCTGCCGTGTTGGTGTGAGGTGTGTTGGATAACACCAACATGCCTGGAGAGCCTGGAATGGACTGGGCTGGGTCAGGACCAGCAGCTACTGGCTGTGTGTAGTTCAGCATACGCTGGGAGCGATTTTTCACGCTCGTCCCTGGGCTTACCCACGTGCATATTGCATCTGTTCACCTTGAAATCAATTTTAAAAGTGCAGCAGGCTCTCACTTAGCTGTTGTCTCTGGAAAGGCTCTGCTTGCAGGGAATGCACGTTGGCTGCTGAGCACAGCTGACCTTTGCCGCAGGGATTTGATTCCTGGCAAGTGAGAACTGCGTAGGCAATTTTGGGTGCTGGGGTGCATTTTTGTTTTACTGGAAAGTTTCACGGCAAATTGCTCTGGTCTTTTTCTCAGGCTGCTTTGCCTTTCTCAGCTGGAGCAGTAGAAGCACAGTACTTCTGGATCTTGCTAACTGGTGTACTTAAAATCTGCTAAAAAGGAATAAGGGCTGTGCCTTCTGAGATGGGTCAGGGTTTACAATGAGGTGTGGTTACCTGTGCTTTCTCCCCTTGAGTTTCGAAGAAATTTGCTATAATTTTATTTAAAAAAAGAGATGCTGAGAGTTGATGTCCCCAGACTCCCTGGAGCTTCCCACTGGAGCTGGGAGAGGTGTGATTTGCTTCGTTTCTAGATGACTCCCACTGATAGTTTCTAGGACTGTGGTGGTGATCGGCTTGAAACTCCTTCTCAGATCCTCTCTCTGCTTGTAAGCAGATTCCAGCTGTCTGTAGACAAAATACTTTTCTCTGCAAACTTGGCTGTGGGATGGAAACAACGCCAGGCATGTGCAGCGTGGCGGAGGAGTTCCCCGCAGGCACGCACTCCTGCACAGTCAGGTATGTGCTCCTGGGAGCCATCACCGCTGTTTCCCTGCCACCCCCAAAGCTGCTGGAGAACAGGTGAGATTTTATGGCTAAGGAGAAAAGAAAGGTTATTCTAATGTGCTCGAGCTGCACAGAAAAGAAGTAGAAAAACTACCGTGTGTCTTGATTTCGGAGTCTCCTTTCCACGTTGCTCAGAGTCAGCTGCCAGCAAGGTGTTGTGGCCATGGTAACTCCCTTCCCCTGTGCCTCGTGTTCCCAAGCAGGTGCCTTGGTCAGGCATTATCGTGTCCTCTGAAGGGCAGCTGCAGCTTGCAGGTATTCCAGCTGTTGAATTTGGCAGCAACTCAGTCCAGATGTCATCCTCAAGCTTCCTCACTACAGCAAGGCTTCTTGCTGCAAGGTTGCTCTCCTGCTGTCTGAAGGTGTCTAGGAAACTAAAACTCCTTGCTGTGCCTTCCCAAAAGGCACCTTGCAGCCCTTTCCACCATGTTTGACACCAAAAACGTTGGCATTTTTGCGAGGTTTGGGTTAAAACACCCAATTTCCCCGTGTCATGCAGCCCCCTTGCCATGCAGATGGGTAGTGTGAGGGTGTGCAGGTTCCCACTGGCTCCTGGCACATGCTGGTTGGGACAGGATAACCGTGGGCATTGGTGCTGGTACCCTCACCAGTCATCAACTCCTTACCCCATTTGCACTGAGGACTGTGTGGAGTCTGACCTGTTACCTCTCAGCTGTGTCCTGTCAAAGAATAGATCATGCCTGGGTCAAAGACCAGCTGGATTTCCTGTTCCTTCCACTTCCATTTGAAGCTGCTCCAGAACTTGGCTGCTCTGATTAAAAATGCAGCTTCTAGCCTAAATTTAGGGATGGCTAGAAATATTTATGTGTGCTGCCCTTTAGCTTAAATCGGTTCTACCTTCATAATATTTACTTCCTTTATGTATTTATAGGTGACAGGCATATTCCCCATCTTGATTTTATTAGGTTAAACAAGCCAACCTCTTTAGTTTTTTCTCATAAAATAAGCTTTCTTTCCCTCCCCTCAGCTTTGCAGCTGTCTTCTGCACCTCCTCCAGCTTGAGTTTATTTTCCTTTATTTGCATGACCACAGCTACACAAAACACTCTAGATGAAATTTTACGAGAACCTCCTATAAAAGCATCAAAACTTCCTTTTCTCTTCTATAAATAACCTTGTTTGATATATCCTCCGATCATTTGCTTTTTCACGTCTGCTCTGCTTTGTTTTGGACATCTTCCTATCAGCTGAAATATCCAGGTCTGTAGTTTTTGCTGCTTCCCGTTGTTGAGGTCCTAGAAGAGGATGTCAGGCGAGGTGCATGATTTGGGATGGGGGCTGTTGCAGTAAGCCTGGCTCTCCCCTCATCCCACCAGCCAAGATACAATATCCCCACGAGGATACAATACCCACCAGGAACTGAGCCCTTGCGTAGTCTCTGATATCCTAAATGCATATGCCCACAGTACATAAAGACATGCAAATAAATGGCTTTTGTTTAAAGATGGATCTCTAAAGTGTGCTGGAAGGAGAGAAGCTCCTGGTGTGCACTGCTTCCCAAGACACATCCCTGCCAGAGCAGATTTGCTGTGTCTTCCTTGAAGATCATGTAAAGCTGCTGACCTGTCTTCAGGCTGGTGGTGTTTGCTGTGGGGTGGATTCCACTGAGCAGGTGTGCTGTGGGTTTGCAGGCGATTCCAAGGAGTTCAGGTGAGCACAGCTAAGGCTCACCATTCCCAACTGTGTCTTGGCCCCTGATTATTTTGGGATTTGAAGTACATGGTCTCACCAGCGCTTTGTTGGGAGAACACACATAAAACACGTAGCAGAGGCCCCAAGAACCTCTTGCTGTGTGCAAACATAGCTGCAGGCAAAGTGATTAGAACAACTGAATTCCCTCACTCAGCTGACTTACAGGGTAGCTGTGGAGCAGGTTTGGAGGTTATCAGAGTACTGGATATCCATCTGGGAAAAAAGGAGCCTTGCTCTCATTGAATGTTTAGGTTGGAAAAGACCTTTTAGATCACTGAGTCAGAACATTAACCCAGCACTGCCAAGTCCACCACTAAACTTTCCAAGCAGGAGCCTAATTTTCCAGTGGTTGTTCTGTGTGCTGTCTGTTGAAGTGGCTTTTATCAAACAGCTCTGCTCTCATCAGACGTCCGGGACCTTGATTTATAAACAGGATCCACAGGGATTGGGTTGCAGGAGTCCTGACATGGGTATCTGCTGTCAGGACTGTGCAGTTCACCTCAACCCTGCTCTGACCCCAAAGTGAAGGGCTGGATGTTGGCAGCCAGCCTGCAGTGCCAGAACACACTTGCTTTCAGGGAAGAAAACCACAAAATACTGATTTTTTTTTTTCCCCTCTTGCAGTGATCTTTATTTCAAAGCACTTTAACTGAATGTGAAATTTATTAAAGTGGCATTTCTCGAAGAGGAGAAGCGAAGAGCGCTCCCGAGGGGCTGTGTCATTAACTTGGGTATCTTAAAAGGCTCTCTGTGTCAAAGCATTTGAGCTTCACCTCGTCCCTGGGGTCCCTGGTTTTCTTGGACTAACTGGGAGTTGTAGCAACAGCCACTATTTACAGGAGAGCACACAGGGATAAATGACAGTGCCTGGAACAGGTCCAGGCAAAGGAGGACTTGGGCAGGGCTTTGCTTAGCTGCCACACTGCAATCTGAGCAATAAGATGAGCTGATAAGATTTCTGTGGGGAGGCTTAGGGGATGCTTATCTTTTTCCTGCAGTGAGACCGAATCGGGGAATTTGGCATTTTTAGTGCGTGCTTAGTAACAAGCTCTGAATTTGGAGGAGTGGAAAATGTGACTCGATCTAATTATAAACTGGATTTTCAGACGGGCTGGGAAGTTCCTTGTTTTGTCCTGCTCTTACAGGTTGTTACTCTGAGCATCCAGAGGATGTGATGGTAATGAGAATTCTGTGAAGGAGCAGACCTGAGACTGAGGGATCCGGTCTGCCTTTCCTTGCTGTGCTCTTGAAAGCCAGCTTTCCAGCAATCTTGCTGATGGCAGGAATAAATTGCCAGGGCGGGTTAGCTGTGCGGTGGCAGCACTAAACCCCCAGCACTTGGCATCCCTGCTTTGTGGTATTTTCGCTTCCCTTTGGCCTTTCCCTCACAAAAAGTTGCGCTGAAAGAAGAGCCCAACTGAACTTTTTTTTTTTTTTTTTTTTAAGCTGTTTGAGGCTTTTCCTGCCCTGTGCTCTCCCCCCAGCCGAGGGAGAAAGCGGGGTGTGGGCAGCCAGTGCTGACCCCAGCCCTGGCGCGGGCGGGCTGCGCCTTCCCGCTCCAACAATAAGGCCAAACAAATCCTTCCAAGCTGCTTGCATGGACCGATGAAAGGAGGATTTCTTGGGACACTCAATGTTTTGTAGTGACCTCCCAGTGAAACAGCTGTTGTGTTCCCTTTACCCAGGCAGAGTGGGATGCTGAATAGTGTCCTTATAGCCAACACAGAGGCGCATCTGGAAAAGAAGCCGTCATGGCAGCAGCATGCGAGGGTGGCAGGAGCTGGGCGTAGCCGCTCAGCCTGCGCCGCTGCGGGGCCATTTTACTGACCCCAAAGGACAAAGCCCAGCTCGTGGGGAAAGGCAGGCTGTGCCCTCAGCGAAGGAGGGGGGCTGCTTTCTGTGTGTGAATGGCTGGAAAATGTAGATTAGCAGCAGACATGTAAACTTCTCAGGTTTTCATGAGCATGTAAAAGCAGAGCAGCTACTTCAAGTAGTTGTGCTGCCTGGTCCTTCAGAGGCTGAAGTTTGAAGTTGAGGGTGAGGACTGCTGATGTGACCTCTGCAAACCTTGTTCTCCCTTACCTCAGCTTTCTGAAGTGAAAGGTTTGATTTTTGTGGTTTTTTTAAAACAACAGCTTCAGTGCATGGAGACATGCAGGAAGAGCTTCGCTGGGCTTTGGCTGGGACCAGCCAAAATGTGGGGTTAATTCAACCTTCCTGACCTACCTGTGCACAAAGGGAAGCACCAATTACCAGCTGTCCCCATGTAGCTTTCAGTCTCTGAACAGAGGTGGTGAGCTCCTGCCGGTAATGAAGGGGTGAGCTCCTGCTGGTAATGAAGGCTTGGGTCACTGAGACTGACGTACTTCTGAGGGCCAGTGAACCTTCTGCGCTGTTTTTAGACTTTCAGGGGTAGGTGCATCTGCATGAAATGTCCTGGAGCAGCTTGTTTTTGTCTGTGAGTTCCCAGGCCTTTTATCTGAGGCACACAGCAGCTCAGAGGAGCAGTGTCTGCTGAGCACACCCAAACACCCTGGCAGGTATTGCAGTCCCCTCTGCGGGGAAGCACTTGTGCTGCAGTTCCTCCCTGCTCTTTCTGCCCAGTACATGCAACATTCCTTTCTCCTACCTGAACTTTCCCATAGTGCTGATGCAGCAACACCGTAGCTGTGCCCAGTGAGCAGAAGGCTCCAAGAGTTGCACTCTCTCCTTGCACCACTGTTTTCTGGGCCTTGTGTTTCTAGGGACGGCCTGTCTGATGTCTCAGTTTACAGTTCTGTTGTATTTGAGGAAAGGAGCAGGATGTAATGGTGGAGGCTCCTTCACACACCATCTCCTGGATGCACACAAGCCAGCCTTCCTGGCAAGGCTGTCCCCTGGGGGCCAAAGACTCACAGCTTCATAGAACCATAGAATATCCTTAGTTGGAAGGAACCCACAAGGACCATCGAGTCCAACTGCTGGCCCTGCTCAGGACAGCCCCAAGAATGTGCCTGAGGGCATTGTCCAAACTCCTCTTGAACTCTGGTAGGCTCTGGCAGCTATTGTGGTCTGAGGGTTGCCCAGCTCCTGCCTTGCACCATCAGATTCCCTGACCCAGTGCAGCAGCTTCTGTCGCTCTGGGATCTGTCTGGGGCCACGGTGCCTGGACGGCTTGGCCCCATGTCTGCAGGCACCAGTGCAGCTTGTGTCAGGTAAGAAGAGAATGATGTGATGGGCCCACAGGCATTGCAGTGCATTGGGGTGGATCTGAAACCGGTGTCTCTACCCCCATTTGTGTGGGACAAGGCAGCAGGAATCTGCCTGCCTGTGGATCTGATTTGGGGCTGAGACTCTGTGTTGCTTCTGCTGCCAACACTGCCCGTGCAGCAGCATTAGCAGGGGGTTAAGATGAAGCTTGGGCTTAGGCAAACAGCTTAGGCTTGACTCTTTCTCTACAGTTATATTTGCATTTGAATTGCATTTGAATTTCCATTTTCTTCCCCTGCCTGCTGGTTAATTGCTTGCAGAAGCCTGAGCCTGCAGACTTGGTGTGGCACTGGCTGGGTCAGTCAGCTGGGCACAGCTCAGCTCGCCTTCTGTTCAGGTGGAGAGGGCTCAGCCAGCGTGTTCCTCCTTGCTGGCCATGTGTGTGGGGGTGATGCTGAAGGAGTCTGGCTACAGTAAATTGTCATTGGTAATTATACCCCAGATGAAATCCCTGGCACGGGGTCTGTCTCTCGGCAGCAGCTGGACATGGGGAGGGGAAAGGGCCAGTGGGAGATCTGGCAGAGCTGCAGGACTGTCCGTGCTCACTCTGCCCAAAAGCAGTCAGGGGCTTTTTAGGACTGATTTGAAAGGAAAGGAGCCGAGTCCCAGCTGCTGATGCTCACGGGAGGGTCTGGCAGCACAGACAGGGGAGATCCCATCGGATATTTCCAGGGCTGGGAGGATTTCATAGTGGTGTGCCAAAGGGAGACTTGTGGCAGGATCCTACAGTACCTGTGTCCTGGCAAAAGACTCACTGCCTCCTTTTTGGAGGATTCGTTGTGAGGAGGAGGAGGGGAACTGAATACCTGGAGGATTAGAGGTCACTCTTATACACAAGAATGTGGTTTTTGCATGAATTCCCTCCGAGGCAGCAGTTTTGCTCGCTGCTCCTTTGCTTATCTTTGTCTTGTTGGCTACAGGGCTTTAAGATCCAAGTTTAAAAAAAAACAAATCAAACTGAGCTATCTTCTTTCATGAGCTGACTGCTCTTGGCTGGCCTAAAAATAACAGGCCATGTCTATCTGAAAGGATTTTGTGAACAAGGTCTTCAAAACCCACCAGACCACTGTATGTATTTAAAAATCAAAATCATGGCTTATTTTTTAATGATCTTCAGTACACTGCCAGTCTTATGTAATCTTTAGCTGATAAGCATTCATTTACAATTTTCTCAAATAATTGGAAAACAAAGACAGCCTTTTTTTTTTTTTTAAGTTGAGCAACGGAAGAGTTATTTTGAAACCAGACCCCTTGGGGGAAATGGCAGGGCTTAAGGCTGATACTTACTGCATACATAAAAAACTGGGAAACTTTTAACATGAAAAGTAGAGATCCCAAATCATTAACTCTGTGTAGGTTTAACAAATACCCTTTGAAGCAATATTTGAAGGAAACATTGCTAGAACAGAGTCCAGGACTCCCTGCTCCCAGTTTTGCACCAACACAAACACAGCAGTGATTATAACCAGGACAGACCCACACCAAGGGCTCTGCTGGTCAGTGTTTGTTTAGGAACAAATATTTTTATCCAGCCTGATAACAGCTTTGATTATCTACTCTGCTCTTTCTGGGCTCTTCCTTTGCCTCTTGAACATGGATGAATTCTGCTGCCAGGGCAGTAGTTGTGTTTAAAGCAGAGCCAAGGCATTGAATACTTGTGACTTGTTGCCTTCCCAAAGATTTCCCAGGGGAGGCACAGGCATCTTTATGGACTTCATAGGCATAATCCACATAAATTTGATTTTCTTAATCACCTCTTGCAGAGCCCTTAGAAACAGTCCACATGTCCTCGCAGGCTGAATACAGCTGAACCAGCTCAGCTCTTTTAAAATCAAGTTTAAGTGGGTTTATAAATGTTTTGCAACTGTCACATCCCTGCTAGAACAAGTTGTCCCAGTCGGTGATTGCCTGGCCTGTTTTTGTTTTTCAGGAGAGCCTAGTTTTTGGTGTGAATCTGTCTGGCTGCAGCTTCATTTTCTGGCATGGCCCTAAATGTGAACTGCAGGTTAAAAATGGTTTTCCAAGCAGGAATACTCAGACTGGCCTATGCCTTCCTTGCTGTCTTTTCTGCATGTGGGGTCGGCCATCTCTCTGAAGTGAGTTTGGTTGTCAAATGTAGGAACAAACATGACTGAAGGGAGAATCATCTTGTGACAGGAGATTAGGTAAAGTAATGCTGCTTGTACAGTCGCCTCCTCAAGCCATGCACCATGCCCAGGGAAGGGGGAGCACCAGAGAACCTCGGCTCCCGGGAAAGCTGTATAGAGTGTGTGATCCTGTAATTAAGGGCTTTTGCAGAGTGCACAGAAGGGGAAGGTTTGTTCCAAATGTAACCTAAAATTACACATTCAGAGTGAATTTAACCACTCGCTATTAAAGTTTTTATTCTTCTTGATTGTGTAAGCCTCGATGATGCTGTGGCTTTGTCCTGGCTCCCCATGTTTCTGTTCCTGATGTGTGCCCAGCCCAGCCTTCCCTCCTCTGCAGTGGGCAGGTTAGCGGCTAATTTTGGCACAAAGGAGGACAAAGAGTGGCACCATCCAACTCCTGCTACTGTAAATGCTGGATTGCACTGGGCACTGTCCTGGCATCTCAGTTTTTAGAGGGCATGATGAAATGACACTTTTTAAAAGGAACATAAGGGCAGATCAGTCCTTCTTGTGGCTGGGCAGGAGCAGACCCTGCCTTTGTTCTCTCTTGGCAGAAGAGTTGCCAAGGAAGGACAATTCGGTCCTTTGTTCCTGCAGGAGGGAGGCTCCCTGTGCCGGGCTCAGGTGAAGGGCTGCCTTTCCTTGGGGATGGCTGGGGTAAAAGCAGCTCCTTGAGATGGAGGGGAAGCGCACGCAACCACAGCCCTGCCAAGCCCCCCTGCTCTCTGCTAGACACGTGGGCACACAGCAAGGCCCAGTGGAAGGATGTTCATGTCTCAGTGCCTCAGTCTGGGTGGGGTATATTGGGGTGATGGCCCTGAGGCAGCATTCTCCAGCTGTTTTAAGCAGGAATCTGAATTCCCTGCTCTGGGATGTTGCTGATGAGGAGTTAACTAAAGCTGTGCTAACAGCTTTAAACTCTGCTCTGTAAACTGTACCCGGCATGTGTCTCATGATGTGCTCTCCAGCTTGTCCAGGCTGGCTGAAAGCGGGACTGATCCTTCACGGAGGAGAGGAATGAGGGCCTGTGTGATTGTGGCTGAAACCCTCTGTGGCTCTTGAACAAAAGCTTTCTTGTGTTGCTCTTGCCAAAAGACTTTCAGGTCCTACGTTATCCTTGCAGAGCTGCACATCCAGACCCTTCAGTGTGCTGAAACCCTCACCATGTGGGTGAGCCCTGGGGTGCTGCCTGAATCTTGCCTACAGCCAGGGAGTGGGAGAGGCACCCAGGACTCGTGGTCTGCCCAGCCCTACGGCACTGGTTATCACTCCTTGTCCGTCCCAGGGGCTTTCCCCAGCAGGACCTGCGGTCTGGCGAGTCCAGCCCTGGCTCTGCACCCACTGCTGGACCCAGGAGCACTCCTGCCAGGCAGGTTTCCTTGTGAAGTTCCTCACCTAGCTTTGCATTTGGGTAAATTATGAAATATGTATGAGCCTTAGGGAGCTGCAGAGAACTAAAGCATCCTTTCAGGAGGAGAGCTGGAGCATGGCTCTGTGTTGGACTGCAGCAAGCCCAGAGCCTCAAACCAGGCAGCTGAACGTGTCTCCATAGGCCACAAAGCATCCTCTTTCCTCTGAGTGTCGGGGGGAGATGCCTTGCGGAGTTCTGGAAAGCCCAACCAGGGCACTTGCCAAATGCCTCCGATCCTGGGAGGTTACAAAGCTCAGGTTACTCACTCTGGAGTACCTACAGCCCCGGGAAATGTCACAGCCCACCAAGCTGGCAGCGTCACCCCTTCCGCTGCGCAGCCCGAGCGGCTCCGCTGCGCCTCGTGATCGGCAACCGGCTGTAGGGTGGGCAGACCGATGTCAGCTGCTGGGAGATGGGGGTTTGAGGTTTTGTGCCCACCTTCAGCTACAACCCAGGGCAGGAAGGGGAGCCCCCTGGGGCAGGGGAGAGTTAAAAAAAAAGCCAAGTGTTGCCATTGACCTAAAAGAGGTGGTATATAGTGCGTTGAAGTTTTGAGGTGCCTGTGCTCTGACACAAAGCCTTCCCTTGCAGGAGGAGGTTATTATATGAAAGTGAAATCCTTCATTTAAAGCTGAGCCTGAGACTAAAGCTGGGCTGAGCCACAGTTTGCCGGCCTCCAGCCCCTCCAGTTCAGCCTGGCTGCTGGGGACAGCAGGAAGAAGCTGAAAATTAGCGAAGAAAACATAGGTTCTGCTGAGCTGCTGGAGCAATGGGCTTGCAGGGTGTGATGGAGTGAGGAAAGGAGGGAGATGGCAGGGCTGGGAGAGGAAGGAGTGGGAAGAGGGCGTTGTTGGATCAGCTCAGCTGTATGGCATAACTTCACCCTCTGTTTGTAACTGTCCCCATGACGTAAACTCCCCATCCACCCTTGGAGAAAATGAGCCACTTGTGTGGTAGCTGCACAATAAGGCAAGGGCTCCTTGTGGAATTTTATGACCTTCCATGGCTCCTTGTGGAACTTTACGACCTTCCATGGCTCCTTAAGCCTTTGAGACCAGTGCACCCTGCAGAGCTCATCCTTGCCACCATGCAGAGAAGGCAGCATGGGCCACCATACTCTGGCCAGGGTGCTTCTTCTCCAGTTGTTACACTTCTTTAATCCTTTAATTTAAGTATTATTGCTGCTAGAACTTATCCTAATGCTGTGCTTCTAAAAACATCTTTTTTTTGTTGTTGTTTGGTAGATCTCCGAAGCTGGGAAGGACTCCTTGCCTTCTTGGTTGCACTGGAATGCAGAGAGCAGGTCCCTGGAAGGGCTGCCCCTTGACACGGACAAGGGTGTCCAC
The DNA here is from genome assembly GCF_022539395.1 of Myiozetetes cayanensis. Classification (NCBI taxonomy): domain Eukaryota; kingdom Metazoa; phylum Chordata; class Aves; order Passeriformes; family Tyrannidae; genus Myiozetetes; species Myiozetetes cayanensis. The sequence continues at coordinate 17,152,809 of NW_026087389.1, forward strand.
TACATCTCGGTGACCACGCTGCAGCACTTCCCAAACGGGAGCTACGTGCCACAGACCACAAATGTCTTCTCCATTGAGGTGCACCAAGAAGACCACAACGAGCCTCAGTCGGTGCGAGTGGCCGTCCAAGACACGGGTGACGCAGCGCCGTTCGTGTGCGGCTCGGAAGAGCCGGTCACCATCCTGACTGTCATTTTGGATGCCGACTTGACAAAAATGACACCAAAGCAGAGGATTGAACTCTTAAACAGAATGAGAAGCTTCTCAGAGGTGGAACTTCATAACATGAAGTTGGTTCCTGTTGTAAATAACAGACTCTTTGACATGTCGGCCTTCATGGCTGGACCGGGAAATGCGAAGAAGGTGGTGGAAAACGGGGCCTTACTCTCATGGAAACTGGGATGTTCTCTGAGCCAAAACAGTGTCCCCAACATCAGCAAGGTGGAGGCTCCAGCTAAGGAAGGAACCATGTCTGCCCGCCTTGGGTACCCTGTTGTTGGCTGGCACATTGCTAACAAGAAACCTCACCTCCCAAAGAGGATGCGGCGGCAGATCAACGCCACCCCTACGCCTTTGACGGCCATCGGGCCGCCCACCACTGCCGCACAAGAACCACCCACCAGGATCGTCCCCACCCCGACGTCGCCCGCCATCGCGCCTCCCACGGAGACGACAGCACCCCCCGTCCGGGAGCCCATTCCCCTGCCGAGGAAACCCACGGTCACCATCAGAACCAGGGGCCCCATCGTTCAGACGCCTACGCTGGGACCGATCCAGCCAACCAGGGTAGCAGAAGGCACGGGCACAGCCTCTGTCCCGATTCGCCCCACAATGCCCGGGTATGTAGAGCCCACAGCAGTGATCACGCCGCCCTCAACTACCACCAAGAAGCCCCGAGTCTCTACTCTGAAGCCGGGCACACCGTCCACGACGGATTCCTCCATGGCGATAACACGAAGGCCTACTCGAAGGCCCAAAACTCCCCGTCCAACAAAGCCTCCCGGCACAACCAGATCCCCCATCTCCAAGCTGACAACAGCCTCCCCACCGTCCCGCGTGCGCACCACAGCGAGCGGGCTCCCCCGGCCCTGGGAGCCAAACGAGCCACCCAAGCTGACGAACCACATCGACAGGGTCGACGCGTGGGAGGGAACTTACTTCGAGGTTAAGATCCCATCAGATACCTTCTACGACAAGGAAGACACCACCACTGACAAGCTGCAGCTGACCTTGAAGCTGAAGGAGCAGCAGATGATCGAGGAGAACTCGTGGGTGCAGTTCAACAGCACCAGCCAGCTCATGTACGGCATGCCGGACCACAAGCACATCGGGAAGCACGAGTACTTCATGTATGCCACTGACAAGGGTGGGCTTTTCGCCGTGGATGCTTTCGAAATCCATGTCCACAAACGCCCGCACGGGGACAAGTCGCCAGTGAAGTTCAAGGCTAGGCTGGATGGGGACCACAATGCAGTGGTGAATGACATTCATAAGAAGATCATGCTGGTGAAGAAGCTGGCTCTGGCATTCGGTGACAGGAACAGCAGCACCATTACAGTGCAGGACATTGCCAAAGGCTCCATTGTCGTGGAGTGGACTAACAACACGCTGCCCCTGGAGCCCTGCCCTCGGGAGCAGATACGGACTTTGAGCAAAAAAATTGCGGATGACTCTGGCAGGCCGAGCCCGGCTTTCTCCAACGTCCTGCAGCCCGAGTTCAAACCCCTGAACGTGTCGGTGGTCGGCTCCGGCAGCTGCAGGAACATCCAGTTTGTCCCCGTGACCAAGGACGGCAGGGTGATCTCGGAGGCGACGCCGACAGTGGTGGCAGGCAAAGACCCCGAGAAGAGCAGCGAGGACGACGTGTACCTGCACACCGTCATCCCTGCCGTGGTGGTGGCCGCCATCCTCCTCGTGGCCGGCATCATCGCCATGATCTGCTATCGCAAGAAGAGGAAAGGGAAGCTGACCATCGAAGACCAGGCCACCTTCATAAAGAAAGGCGTGCCCATCATCTTCGCTGACGAGCTGGACGACTCCAAGCCTCCGCCGTCCTCCAGCATGCCCCTCATCCTCCAGGAGGAGAAAGCCCCGCTCCCCCCGCCAGAGTACCCCAACCAGAGCATGCCAGAGACCACGCCGCTCAACCAGGACACCATCGGGGAGTACACGCCGCTGCGGGACGAGGACCCCAACGCACCACCCTACCAGCCTCCCCCGCCCTTCACCGCTCCCATGGAGGGGAAAGGCTCCCGCCCGAAGAACATGACCCCGTACAGGTCCCCACCGCCCTACGTCCCCCCTTAACGAACGGGAGGCCCTCGGGGGAGAAGGGGCCTCCAGCTCCACACCGGTGCTGTCTGTGGGCCAGCAGCCCCCTCGCCAGCCGGGAACACAAAACCCCAGCCCACTCCCCAGCAGGCTCTCCCTGGCTGCGCCCGCCGCACCGGAGCGCTCGCGGGACTCGGGGGGACACTTGTTTTATTTTTACCTAACAAGCTTTGGTTTTATTTTATTCATAGAAAAAATATTCTCGGCTCAAAGACGTCTTCCCGGTGGCTGGGCTTCGGCCGGGGCCGGGGCGGCGGGCAGGGAGGGGGGTCGGGATGGGTCGGGCCGGGTCGGGAGGAGCAGGCAGCACTGGGGTAGCACTCTGGGTCTCCGCTGTTTGCCTTTAACACTAACTGTACTGTTTTTTCTATTCACGTGTGTCTAGCTACAGGACGTAACATGAAAGGTAGCCTAAAAATAATTAAATTCAAGGGACTTTCTGAAGTTGATGGTTTAAGTTTTTACATTTAATCTGCTGTTTACCTAAACTGGGATGTGTAGATTTTGGGGAAGGGGAGAGCAGTGCTGCGCTGCAGGCGAGCTCAGCGCTGGTTTAGGGGAGGGCTCTTGAGGACAGCAAGCCTCCTCTTCCTCCTCTTCGGGAGACCAGCTTCTTGGTTCAGGAATTGATTCTTTTATCATTTTTATTTTATTTTTAATCAAAGAAATCTTATTTTTCTCACGGATCATAAAATAGTCATCAGTTGGGTCACCCTGGCTTGGGGTGCCCGTGGTTGAGCACCGGGTGCAGCGCTGTGCTGGGGATGCTCACAGGAGGGTGAGCAGAGCCCTGTGCCACAACTTCTCTGCTTCCCAGTGAATGCTAGGGTTGGGGGGAGTTCTTCTTTAAGTAAAACCCGATCCCTGAAGGGGTTTTGGCGACAGTGGTGTGTTCTCCGTCCCGGCTGCTCCTTGGGAGCGGTGCAGGAACGGCCTGGCTGGCCCCGATGCCAGCACTCTGGCCCGGACACTGTTGGAAAAAAAAAAAAGTTAAAAAAAATTAAAAAAAAAAAAAAAAAAGGAAAAAAATTAAAAGCGCCAGAAATAGTTAATAGTTAAAAAAAAAAATCAGTGCACTCTCAAATCTAATTTTTTACTAAATTTTTGATACAGCCTCCGATTGTTTTATTAAAGAAAAAAAGACTGACAAACCGGTGTGCGGCTGCCAGCAGTTTGTACGGGCTCAGCCCCCTCGGGCCGGCCCCCGGGGACCCGCCACGGTACCGGTACCTCCCCATCCCCTCTGCTCCGCGCCCCGGCATCCCCAGCCGGGATTTGGTCGTGTGCGCCCCAAGTGACCCCGCACACCAGGGCCGGACCCGCCGCCTCCCTCCCTCCCTCTCCCTCCCTCCGGGGTGGCGCTGCCCGTGCGCCGGGGTGGGACCGGGAGGGGACCGGGGGTGCTCACTCCCCTCCTCTGGTCTCGGCGCCGCGGGGGTGACAAACAAACCCGCAGGGGGATGCCGGTGCGGGTACGGGGGAGGTGCGGGGGGTGGTCCCGGGGCGGGAGGGGATGCCCGGAGTGAGCGCGGCCCCGGCCCCGCCCCCCGCCCCGGGACAGCGGCGGGGCGGGGCGCCCCTGCCGGTGCCCGCGCGCCGTGACGGCCCTGCCCGGCCCCGCCCCGGAGCGGCGCCGCCATGTCGGGAGCGGCGGGGCCGGGTCCGCCTGCCGGGCCGGGCCGCTCCCCGCTGCCCTGCGCCCCCCGCCCCGCCACCCCGCTGCAGCTGGCCGGGGGGGCCGAGCCCGCACGGCCCGGCGTCGCCGTCATCGACCTCCGCTTCCCCCGCGGCGCTCCCGCCGACGTGAGTGCGGCCGCGCCCGCGGCGGTTACCGGCGGGGGAGGCACCGGGCTGGTACCGGGGGATGACAGCGGGGATGCCGGGGGCGTTACCGGGGTGGCGGGTACCGGGGTGGAGCCGGGGGGCGGCAGGGGCGATGCCGGGGGTGGTACAAGGGCGGTGGAGTCGGGGGTCGGGTGTGGTGCCGGTCTCGGGGCGGGATGGGGGATGCCGGGGGCGGCAGCGGTGGCGGGGCAGGGGGCCATGCCAGGGGCGGTCCCGGGGCCGTGGGGATGCCGGGGGCGGGATGGGGGAGATGCTGGGGGCGGTCCCGGGGCCGGGGGGATGCCGGTGCTGCGGTACCACCCGCACCGATGGTGGGCGGGGTGCTGGGCGCGTTCTGGATCCCGGTATGGCGGGGAGTGGTAGCGGTGCCCGCCCCAGGAGTGGGAGGCATGCTGGTGCGGGTGGCAAAACGAGGATGTGCCAGTGCTGATATGGGGAGGGATGCCGGTCCCGGTATAGACAGATGCTGGTGCCGGTGTGGGGGTGATGTCGGTGCAGGTGAAGTATGGGGTGTGGCGGTGCCGGTATGGGGGGCATTCCGGTGCTGGTGCCGGTATTGGGGGGAACAGGGGGGTTACCGGTGCCCGGGTCAGGGTGGAGGGTATGCCGGTCCTGGTCCCGGAATGGGGAGGGTACCCGTCCTGGTATGGGTGTGCCGGTGCGGGGCTGAGGCCGCCTGTCCCGCAGGTGCAGGAGATCGTCTTCAGGAACTTCTACACGGCGTTCCTGAGCGTGCGGGTGCAGCGGCCCGGCCCCGGCGGGTCCCGGCGCTGGGTGACATGCCTGCGGGACCTGTGCCTGATGCCCTGCCCACACACCGAGGAAGGCTCCCAGGACTACTTCTGCCTCCGCCGGCAGCAGGTCAGCCCGGACCAACTGTGCCCTTGGCATCACCCTCCCCTCTGGGGCTCACCCCTCTTCACCCACGCCCCAGGTCCTGCAGGTCTGGTGCTGATGCCCCACCAACCACCATGGCCACAGAAGGGTGGCAGGTCCTGCGGTGCTATCCTGCCCCTGTCAGCCCCACTCAGCCCAGACAGCCACCACAGGGTGATGCTTCCCTCGGGCTCCTTCTGTCTGGGGAGGGTTGGGGTTTTTTTGGAGGATACCTGAAAAGCTGCCCCTGATCAGCACCAGCCCCTGTGGTGACAGTCCCTGGCCCTTGCCCCACAGATGCTGTGTGATGTGGACCAGGTGACAGCCATGCGGTTCATCCTGCGGCAGCCTTCCCCGGTCTGGCTCCACTTCACCATCGAGGAGCTGCAGATTTTCCCCCCTGGACAGAAGGTGAGCGGGTGCTGGTGCTGTCCCACTGCCAGGTGTGGGCAGGGGGCCAGGACAAGCCTGGCATTGCTCCCGACAGCTCCAGGGAGCACACACAGGAGCGTGGGTCCAAGTCCTCATCCTTCACTGGGGTACTTGGGTCCCCTTGTTCTCCAAAGGTGCTGGGGAAGGGACTGCTCCAGCCAGCCCCAGCAGTTCCCTGTCAGAGGTGGATGTTTGAGCAGCAGGATGGAGCTGGAGGCTGCTGCAACAAGTTACAGGTTGCAAACAACCACTCCAAACACAAAATTCCCTTTGGTGATGGAAAAGTGACACTACATCCATAGCAATATCACTATGGGTGGACTCCAAACCCCAGCACGCTGCACGGTGTGAGGGATGAAGGTGAGGTTGAGGACACCTTTGTGTGACCCTCGGGATCTGTTTCAGAGCCCCCAGAAGGATTTCCCCTCCTGGCTCTCCCAGCTGACCCCTCCGGAGCAGCCAGCCAGCCTGCACGGGGTGAGTGATCCCTGCTGAAGTACGGGGGGGAAGGAGGGACCTCTGTGGGATGCAGACTGGGAGCATCTCTTGGGGGGCTGCCAGCCCCATCCCTGCCCTGTCAGCTCCAGGCTCCCACTTGGAATAGCTGTGGAGCCCTGAAATAACCCAACTTGTGCTGGAAGCAGTTTGCAGTGTTCAGAAGAAAAATATCTCTATGGGGATGATGTGCGATTTGAGGTGATGATTAAGTGCCTGCCCTCTAGTCTGGGGACAGGAACGTCCCCAGGGGAGCAGTGGGTGCACGGCAAGGCTCAGCCGGCAGGTGAGGCATGTGGGGATGGGGACAGGGACATCCCTGTGGGAGCAGTGGGTGTGCACCATCGCTCTGGTGGGACACGGGGGGATGGGGACAGGAGCTCCCCAAGGAGCGGTGGGTGCTCAGTATTGCTCATCCAGCAGATGGGAAGTGTGGGGACAAGGACAGAAACGTCCCTGTGGCAGCTGTGGGTGCACAGCATCGCTCAGTAGTGGGTGGGACCTGTGGGGACAGGGCGGCTTGGCTGGTCCCTGGTGCTTTGCAGAGGGTGTGCCCTGAGGAGCAGGTGTCCCATTGGGGACAGAACGGGGGCAGAGGGAGGTCACAACCACGGCACGTGTTTACAGCTTGCCAGCCACATCTGCCTGGCCTGTGGCCTTCGGTGGGCAAAGTCCAGGCAGACGAGGGCTGAAATGGGAGCTGGCTCACCCATGGGAAATTGCTGAATCAGCTGGAGGTGCTACCTGCTGGAGGGTGGCACAGCACCCAGACCAGCCAGGGCAGTTCTGCCACCTGGGCTTTGGTGCTATGGTGCTCATACTGCATCAGCAGTGAGGCTGCTGCTGGCCCCAGCAGGTCTGGGAGTCCTGGTCCCTACCCAGCTGTGTGACAGTTTGGGGAGAGCACCCCAAATTGCTTGGAACATGTTCCCCCTGGCAAGGAAAGTGCAGGGGAGATGCCAGGGCTTGGCTATTCCCAGCATCACCATGAGGCACCTATCAGCCTGGTGCCACAGAGCTGTGCCCCAGCTGGGGGAGCTGCTGCTGAGCCTGCCAGTCCCACCTGGCTGAAGGTCCCCAGGGTGAACCACCACCTGGGGCCAGGTTTCTGTCCCCGAGCCCAGGGAGCACTGCGCAGGGAGGCTGTTGGGAAACTCTGGACTGTGTGATTAGGTTTTTAATCATTAGTCAATGATTGGCTTTCTCTCCTCGTCCTGGCCACCTGCCAGCAAGTGGGCTGTGTCGGCACCACAGCACCAGGGATCAGGGTCACCCACTTCCCCAGCTGCTTGTTTTCCTAGAGAGGGGAGCCCTGCTCACCCCATGCTGGGAAACCACTGGCAGGTCGGGAGCATGGACAATAGTGCCCAGCCATGTAGCCACACCACTGCCCAAACCTGGGGTGACCCAGCCCATCCAGGCCATCCCCTCTCCACAGCATTGTGACCACTTCTTTCCAGGAGCTCCCCGACCCAGAGAAGGTGTCAACAGAGGTCCAGCAAATGTGGGTGCTGACAGAGGTGATCCGGGCTCGCCAGGCAGCCGCCCGCATCGGGCGCTTTGACGTGAGTCCCCCACCCTGCTCACGGGGACCCCGGCCTTGCTGCATGGCCAGGGAGCCCTCCTGGAGGGGCTGCTCCCAGCAGGATGGGCTTGGGGTGTCCCAGCAGTGACTGTGCTGTGCAGACAACAACAGCCCCTCTTTTTCCCAGGTGGATGGCTGCTACGATGTCAACCTGCTTTCCTACACCTGATCCCGCCGGTGCCAGTGCTGGTGCCGGCTGGAGGGAAGTGCCCCATCTGTGCTCCCGGGGCCCAAGTGGACTCCTGTGTTCCCGCCTTGGCCGTCGACCCCGCGGCCCCAAAGGGGTCCCAAGCCTTCCCTGTGACCATTCCCCGACTCCCGCTGCACTGTCTGCCAGTGAGGAGCAGCGCTACCGCTCCAGAGCCCCCTGTGAGCCTCTCCCGGGCCCATCCCGCGGGCAGAGCCCCGACCCCACCCCGCGCTGCAAGGGGGTGCGGGGGGACCGAGGGGTGCGGGGGTGCTGGGTGGCATCTCGGTCACCACTAAAAGCTGCTACGTTGGCCCTGCCTGTGCCCGCCTGTCTCTGGGGGATAGGGGTGGCCGTGCCCTCCGGCCCCGGGAGGCGGGGCCGGGGGCGGGCCGGGCCGGGGGCGGGGGCCAGGGCCGGGGCCGGGCGGACTCCATGTCCCAAGCGCCCCGGGGCCGGTCCGAGCCGTGCCGGGAGGGAGGAGGAAGAGGAAGATGCTGCGGGCGGGCTGCCGCGCCGCGCTGCCCCGCCGGCCCTCGGGCTCGGCGCCGCGGAGAGGGGCCGGGGGGAGCGGGGCGGAGGGGCTGAAGCAGACGCCGCTGGATGCCCTGCACCGGGCCCGCGGCGGGCGGATGGTGCCGTTCGCCGGCTGGAGCCTCCCGCTGCAATACGAGCAGGGCCACCTCCAGTCACACCTGCACACCCGCCGGCACTGCTCCCTCTTCGACGTCACCCACATGCTGCAGGTAGGGGTCGGGGGACTGGGCCGGGGGCTCCGCACCGCTTCACACCCCGGCCCCTTCCAGACCCGGGTGTACGGCCGGGACCGCGTCAGGTTCATGGAGAGCCTGGTAGTGGGGGACATCGCCGAGCTGAAGCCCGGACAGGTACGGGGCACCGGGCGGGCACTGGGCATCCAGTGGGGTCAGAGGTCCCCGGGATGCCCTGGGAGGGACCAGGCAGGCTGCCCATACTCCCAAGGGCCGCATCCCGCAGGGCACCCTGACGCTGCTCACCAACGAGAAGGGCGGCATCACGGACGACCTCATAGTCACCAACACGTCGGAAGATCACCTGTATGTGGTGTCCAATGCCGGCTGTGCTGACAAGGACTTGGCCATCTTCAGGGTACGGGGCTGCCCGAGCCCCACGGGCAGTGGGGACACACAATGGGAATGAGTCCGGCCACCTTTTGGTGACAGCCTGGCTGTGCAGGGTGAGGTGGCCGTGGCCTGGCTGGCCCCCGTGCTAGCAGCCCACTGTCACCCTGGCAGGGGAGAGCAGAGGAGCTGCAGGCCACTGGCAGTGACGTCCACGTGGAGGTGTCAGACAACGCACTACTGGCTCTGCAAGGTAGCGGGGGCTCCACATGGGCCTGCCCTCCTCTGGATCCTTGCTCAATGGATGTCAGTGCCCTCCCCACATTCCCCCCCTTCCCTGGGCACTGCCGTCTCCCAGCCACCACCCTCCCCAGGTCCCTCCATGGCGCGGGTGCTGCAGGCGGGGCTGTCGGATGACCTGGCCAAGCTCTCCTTCATGAATAGCATCTCCACGACTGTCTTTGGCGTGCCAGGCTGCCGGGTCACGCGCTGCGGCTACACCGGCGAGGATGGCGTAGAGGTACCCTGGGAGCTGTGCCAGCACCCCCACCACTGTACCGAGGGAGGGGAAGGCCATGCCCCACTGACCCTGCCCGTGTGCCCCTGCAGATCTCGGTGCCCGCAGGGCAGGCAGTGGAACTGGCTGAGCGGCTGCTGGATGTCCCCAATGTGTGGCTGGCAGGGCTGGCAGCCAGGGACAGCCTGCGCCTGGAGGCCGGGCTCTGCCTCTACGGCAATGACATCGATGAGACCGTCACCCCTGCCGAGGCAGGGCTGATGTGGACCTTGGGTAGGTTGGGACCACATACACCTCCTCCTCTGGGCAGAATGGCAAGGTGTTCCCAGTGAGAGTACAAGGGGACCAGGCAGGCATCACCAACCCTCACCCATCTCTGCCCCACAGGGAAGCGCCGGCGTGCAGCCATGGACTTCCCCGGTGCTGCCGTCATCATGGCACAAGCGAAGGAGAAGCCGAGGCGCAAGCGCGTGGGGCTGACATCGGTGGGACCCCCCATCCGGCCCCACATGGCCATCCTGGGCCCTGAGGGCAGGCCTGTGGGTAGGTGGGGGCGGTGGGGTGGGGTGGGCACAGCCCCAAACTGTAGCCATGGCAGGGGAGGGTGGTGCTGCCAGCCCCGGCTCACCTCCCCGTGTCCTCACATCCCAGGCACAGTGACCAGCGGCTGCCCCTCGCCCTCCCTGGGCAAGAACATCGCTATGGGCTACGTGGAGGCAGTGCACAGCCGGACAGGCACCGAGCTCACCGTCGAGGTGCGGAAGAAGCAGCACCCAGCCCTCGTCACCAAGATGCCCTTTGTGCCCACCCAGTACTACATGGCCAAGTGAGGCCAGTGCCCACCAAGGGCACAATGCCCCAGCCCCAATAAATGCCCTGTCCCATTCTCCTGGCCTCCTCTGCAGTGACGGCGGTGGTGCCAAAGCAAGGGGCAGTGGGTGGGCACAGCACTTTAATGGTATGGGCAGTGCCCCGCCAGTGGTCCTGGCACTCCTCACTCCCGGTGTGTCTTCGTGGGCTCCGCTGCTGGGCCATCCCTGCAAGACAGGGGCAGTGTGAGGGGGGCTGGGGAAGCACCCTAGAATAGTACCCCAGCACTGGGGCAGGCACCTGCCTCTCTGTGTAGGGTAGGCAGGGCTGGGAAGGCACTTACTGGGACTTACTGGTCTGGGGCACAGCTGGAGGGGGCTCTCACTGGGGAACACTGGTCTAGGGGCAGAGCTGAGTGGGGGCACTGATCTGGAAGTACAGTTTGGGAAGGTGCTGACTGGGGGGCACTGACCCAGTGTCCAGAGGACCCCTCCGGGCCGTACTGGGCATGGGGCTGTACTGGTGCAAGGGTGCAGTCGGGAGAGCGAGCGTTCACTGGGGGGCACTGGGTGGGCGTTGCTCGGAGGGCGCTGCCAGGCGCGGCGGGGATCGCAGCGGGGAGGGGACCGGACCGGGGCCGCGGTGGGTGAGCGGTTTTGGGCCGGTAGCGGTCGGGACTCACCGGGGCGGGCAGTGCCGCTCGGCGGCGCCGTTCCGTCCGGCGGGGCCGGCGGGGGACAGCGAGTGCGCGCGGGGCCGGGCGGGCGCGGGCCCGGAGGCGGTGCCGGTGCCAGGAGAGCGACGGGCGGCGGGGCCGGTGCGGTAGCAGAGCGCGGCCACCGCCCCGCCGTAGACGCGCCAGGCCAGGCGGACGCCCAGCAGGCTGAGGCCCAGCCAGAGCAGCAGCAGCTGGCACAGCGCGGCCCGCACGTCCTGCGCTGCCCACTCGGCCGCCAGCTCCCGGCCCAGCGCCGCCAGCGCCCGCCACGGCGGCTGCCAGCCCGCCGCCACCGCCGCCATGGCCGCGGGAACGGGGCGGGCGGCGCTCCGGGGGCGGGGCTAACGGAGGGGGCGGGTCCGCTCGGAGGCGGAGCCACCATGGCCGCGGGAACGGGGAGGGCGGGGCTTCGAGGGGCGGGATCAGCATAGGGGGCGTGGTCTCTGCCAGCCACTGCCTTGTCAAGGCAGGGGGCGTGGCCTCCGCGATGACGCTCCCCGGGCGGGGCGGGGCCGCCATGGCGGGAAGCGGCGGGGAGGCGCGGTACTCGCGGCAACTGTGAGTGCGGGGATGGCACCGGGACGGCACCGGGGCAGGGGCAGGGGCGGCGCGCCCCCAGGCCCCACTTACGGCCCCCGCTGACACCCCCTCGCCGCTGCCCGCAGGTACGTGCTGGGCGGCGGTGCGCGGCGGCTGCCCGGGGCGGCGGTGCTGGTGTCGGGGCTCCGCGGGACCGGAGCGCAGGTGGCGGCGGCGCTGGTGCTGTCGGGGACGGGGCGCGTCGTCCTGCACGATCGCGGTGCCGCCTGCGCCGCCGACCTCTCCCACCAGGTACCGGCGGGGCCGGGCTGAGCCGGGCGGGGCTCCCGATAACGGGTACAGGTGTGGGTTCACTGGGACAGGTACAGGCACAGGTGAGAGTCCCCTAGCAGGTACGAGAGGGAATGCCGGAAGCAGGTACCGATATGGGTGAGGAGCCTGGTAACAGAGGTCCTGCTTACGTGTACTGGTATGTACTAGTAATTGATACAGGTATGGATGGGGGTCCCCGTAACATGTATGGGTATAGACAGGGGTCCAGATTATGGGTACAGACCCAGGTGGGGGTCCCAGTACTGGGTACAAGTATGGAGGGGGATCCCCATAATGGGTGCAGACAAGGGTTCCCAGTAATGGCCATGGGTTTGGATGGAGGCCCCATAACATACAGGTGTGAACCCGGGGGGAGTCCTAGTACCAGGTGCAGGTGTGGATTGAGGTCACAGTAATGGGTGCAGATGCAGATGGGGGATCCCTGTTGCAGGTATGAGTACAGGGTGAGGGGGCTCTCAATAACAGGTACAGGATGGGAGTCCTGGTAAGGTTCAGGGTGCCTCATTGTCACAGGTAGGGTCCTTAGCAGAGGCCCCCTCACCAGTGCAGACAGGGCCCCATGGAGCACCCCACTGTGGTGAGCTGCACCCCATACCTGCAGGGTGCCCCACCATGTCCACTCTGCAGTTCCTCCTGGGGCAGAGCGATGTGGGCCAGAACCGTGCTGAGGCATCCTGCCGAGTCCTGGCTGAGCTGAACCCTGGTGTGGTGGTGGAGGCTTATACCGGGGAGCTGTTGGAGGCCTTCCTCGCCTCCTTCCAGGTGAGCCTGTGTCCCCATGCCCTGGGGCCCCCTGGGATGGTGACACCCACTGATAGTCCTGGCGCAGGTGGTGGTGCTGACTGAGTCGCCGCTGGAGGAGCAGCTCCGCATTGGGGACTTCTGCCATGCTCGGGGCATCTGCTTCATTGTGGCCGATGCCAAGGGGCTGGCAGGGTAAGGAGTCTGTGCCATGGGGCCCTGCCACTGGCTCCAAGTCACCTTATCCCCAGAGCCCCCAACCCTGAACTGCAGTCATCATCCTGCTGGCAGGGCTGCCTAGCCCAGGCATGATCTGGCAGTGCTGGGGCAGCTTGGCAAGGCAGTTTCTCTAGCAAAGCCCCATTGGTCCTCTCCAGGCAGCTATTCTGTGACTTTGGGGAGCACTTTGTCATTGATGACCCAGCAGAAGGGGACCCGGTGTGTGCCACCGTGCAGCACATCTCCCAGGTAGAATGGAGGGCAGCCCCCCCTGGGTCCCCCAAAATGCTGGTGCCCCTCTGCTGGCTCTATGCCACCCTAGACCAGTTCCCCACCCTTATGTCCCTTCCCCTCCTCAGGGCAACCCAGGAGTGGTGACATGCGTGGGGACAGAGGATGGCCACGGCCACCTGTTCTGCGACGGTGACCTGGTAACATTTTCTGGCGTGGAGGGGATGACAGAGCTGAACGGCCGGGAGCCTGTCCCCGTGCATGTGCTGGGTGAGACCCCCAGGGGGTCCTGGTGGTGACTGGGCTCTTGGCGGTGACCTTGACATGACATCCATGCCCATCTCATTCCCAGATGCTTTCAGGCTGGAGATTGGTGACACCAGCTCCTTTTCACCCTACCGCAGCAGGGGCCTGGTTTCAGAGGTGCGCCGGCCCCAGGAGTGTTCCTACGTAAGTCCGCCTTGGCCCCAGGGTGCTGCTGCCTGGGCTGGGGCACCGCTGTGCCGTGCCGTGCCCAGCCCTGGGGAAGCATTCGCCCAATCCCTGGCACTGTGCCGGCAGGAGCCCCTGTGCCAGGCACTGGAGGAGCCCAAGATCCAGGTGGCAAGTCCCGAGGAACTGCCACGCAGCCGCAGCCTGCACATCGCCTTCCGGGCCCTGCATGCATTCCGCAGGGACCAGGGCCGCCTGCCCCGGCCCCGGGTGCTGGTGAGTCCCCATTCTGCCCCTACCCGGCTCTCCACCACTCAGCCGGGGGCTGCCCTCACCCCTCTGCCCGCAGGAGGATGCCGAGCAGATGCTGGAGCTGGCGCGGAGCCTGGGGACACAGCAGGGTCTCCTGGATGAGGACATCGTGCGCGCCTTTGCCAGCGTGAGCGCGGGGGACCTGTGCCCCGTGGCCGCCGTGGTCGGGGCGCTGGCAGCCCAGGAGGTGCTGAAGGTGAGCGTGGCGGGCGTCCCACCCCTGGGCTCTCGCTGGCGTTTGGTGGCCACGAGAGGGCACTTGCTGCCCGCCTGGGGACGCCGAGACGAGCAGCAGGGCTGGGGCGAGGTGGGAGGGGGGGAACACCGCGCTGGCCACCGGCTGATGGAGCCGTTCGCCCCAGGCCATCACTAGGAAGTTCCTGCCCCTCGACCAGTGGTTGTACTTCGATGCCCTGGAGTGCCTGGAGCTGGCGGGAGCCGCGCAGCTGACGGAGGTGGACTGTGCCCCGGTGAGACCCCCCTGCCCAGCCCCTCCCGGATGCCTGGGGTGCCGTGGCCACTGCGCTTACACGGCTCCTCATCCCGGCAGAGAGGCTCTCGCTACGACGGCCAGATCGCCGTCTTCGGGGCCAACTTCCAGGAGCATCTGGGTCGCCAGAAGTACCTGGTGGTGAGCTAGGGCAGGGGCCGCGGCGCTGAGAGGCTGCGGAGCATCCAACCAGCAGGTGGGGAGCTGCAGCGGCTCTGCTCTGGCAGGTGGGAGCCGGCGCCATCGGCTGTGAGTTGCTGAAAAACTTTGCCATGATGGGGCTGGCGGCAGGACCGGACGGGGAACTCATCGTCACCGACATGGACGCTGTTGCCCTCTCCAACCTCCACCGGCAGTTTCTCTACCGCTCAGCAGATATATCGGTGAGGAGGCACGAGGCAGTTCCTCCTGAAGGGCATCTTGGCTGTCCCAGGGGCTGTAGGGTGGGGAAGTGCTGACCATCTCCTCTCTGCCCTGGCAGGAACCTAAGTCAGTGGTGGCTGCGAAGGCTGTGCGGCGAATGAACCCCGATGTCAGGGTGACAGCTCAGCAGAACCAGGTGGGACCTGCCACTGAGCCACTCTATGGGGACAACTTCTTCCAACGCCTGGACGGTGTCACCAGCGCCCTGGACACACTGGAAGCCCGTGAGTGCTGGAAAGGGGAAAGGGGCTGAGCCACTGGATGTGCCCCCTGGCTCCCCACCCTTCCTGGCTCCCTGCAGGCGCCTACTTGGAGAGCTGCTGCCTCCGATGTCGCACACCGCTGCTGGACTCGGGCACGGAGGGGCCTCGTGGAAATGTGCTGCCCATGGTGCCCCACCTGACCAAGCCTCTGGAGCCAGGCGGGACCCCTAGGGATGGCACCTTCGCCCCCTGCACCTTGCGGTACTTCCCCCGCACCATCCAGCACACACTGCAGGTAGGCTGAGCCGCCCTGGCCACAGCATCCAGCAAGGAGGTACCGGGACCTTTGTCTTCCTTCCCTGTTTCCCTTCCAGCAGTGAGCCACGGCCAGGATATGGCCCCAGCTGCTTCCTGCTGGTAGCCTGAGTGCTGCTGCTGGCCCTGCCATAGTCTCTTCCTCCTGCTGGGCTCGGGTTGGGGGCCATGAGGAGGGGGTCCCTGTGCTCAACACCCACTCTCTCTCCACAGTGGGCCCGTGATGAGTTTGAGGGGCTTTTCCAGCTGCCTGCAGAGCACGTCAACCGGTTCATGGCGTGAGTGGACTTGGGGGCAGTGACACCGGGAGAGAAGCTGCCAGCCCTGCCAGGGCACTGGCGGGACTGGGGAGAGGATGCTAGACTGCTGCATCCCACCCAGGTGTCCCGTGGGATTGCTCTCAGGCCAGCATCAGCAGTGCCTGGTTTTGCAGGGACCCAGCTTTCCCGGAGCAGCTGCCAGCAGGGAAGGCCCTGAAGGTCCTGGAGCAGGTGCGGGACAGGCTGCGGGAGCGGCCACGGGACTGGCGGGACTGCGTGCTCTGGGCACGCCGGCACTGGCAGTGCCGCTACCATGATGCCATCGCGCAGCTGCTGCACGCCTACCCCCCGGAGCATGTGAGCCCAGTGCCCGTGGGGCTGGCACCCCTGCACCTCTTCCAGCCACCAGCCACCTTGCTGCAGCCAGGGGCACACATCCCTGGGCCTGATTCTTCTCTCCCTGTGCCAGGAAACCAGCCCGGGTGTCCCCTTCTGGACAGGGGACAAGAGCTGTCCCCATCCACTGACATTCAACCCTGACAATGTGAGTGCAGGGAGGACTGTGGGGTCCCTCACGGGGACAGTGTGGGCTGGGGGAGAGCCGAGCCTATGCCAGGAGTATGGGGATGCTGGACTGTGGTCATGCTCCATCTGCCACAGTCTGTCCAGGGCTGCCAGGTCCTGGGCTGGATCTGTCCTTGTCCTGATCTGCAAGGGCACTTCTGGGTACAGTCTGCATGTGATATGTGGCCTGAGGAGGAGAGGCTCCTCCACATCCACCTTGGGACAAAGCCAGACTATTCTACCAATTTGGGGCAGTGCAGGCAGCCTTTGGCCACGTGGGACCACCCCAGCAAGGTGTCCCATGGCCCCCGTTCTGCCCTGCAGGACACCCACCTGGACTATATCCTGGCCACTGCCCACCTCTTTGCCCAAGTACACAGGGTGCCACCACGCAGGGACCGGAAGGCCGCTCAGGACATTCTCCGCAGTGTGGTTCTGCCACCCTCTGCACCCCAGGAAGCACTTCAGATACCCCTCACAGAGGAGCAGGAGGAGGCACAGGAGCCTACAGGTGAGGCTCCTCACTTCTTGGTCCCCTTGGGCACGTCCTCAGGTCCCTCAGTCCAGCCTGGTGGTGGTGAGGCTACGACTGCTCTTCCCTGCTCCAGTACCCAGTAGGATTGGACTGAGGTGGGGGCACCGTGCTGTGCCCCTTGCAGTGCCACAGTGCAGGGGTACCATGCCAAGGGTCCCTGTGCCCCCAGATCACAGATGGCTGACAGAGCTAATCCAGGACCTGGCACAGCGGAGACAGGAGCTGGTGGGTGATGAGGAGGCACAAGTGCCCCTGATGGAGCCCATCCACTTCGAGAAGGTACCAGAGCCAGGCAGGTCGCCCTGCTCAGCCTGGGGGGTTGATGTCCCCATGGGATGCTCATGTCCCCATACTCTTCCCCACAGGACAACGATATCCACGTGGACTTTATCACAGCAGCATCCAACCTGCGGGCAGAGAACTATGGCATCCCCCCCACCGACTGGCTGACGGTGAGAGAGGTGGCCTGTGGGGTCCCTGTCCTGGGCGGGTCAGCTGGTGACACCCCTCCTCTCCTCAGAGCAAGCGGATCGCCGGGCAGATCGTGCCTGCCATCATCACCACCACGGCAGCCGTGGCTGGGCTGGCATGCCTGGAGGTCTACAAGCTGGTGTGGGGGTGCCAGGACCTCAGCTGCTACCGCAACAGCAACATCTCCTTGTCCAACTGCCTGCTGCTCCGCATCCCGCCCCCGCCACCCACCACCTACCGGGTAGGGCCCTCTCCCCAGGGGCAGCACAGGTGGGGGACACCTTGGGGTCAGTGGCATCTACAGTGGGACAATGTGAGGGGGAGCCAGGAGCAAGGGGCAGCCCTGGTTCTAGAGCTACAGCAATGGATCCGGGTGCCATAGTGGGAGTGGGTCAGGAATGCTGCCAGGCAGTGAGGAAACAGCTCCTTCCCCTGGCTGCCCCCCAGCACTGAGCTGCTGCCACTGTCCCACCCACCCCAGCTTAGGGCCCAAGTGGGATGCTCTGGGGTGCCCATGGGGTGAGGCAGCCCCGCTGCCCCACGGCGGGCCCCATGGTGAGCCCCACGGCCAGGGGTGGCAGGCTGTGGCAGCCACACACATCTGGCTTATGGAAACCAGCTGCAGCAGCCAGAAAGCAGCTGGCACTGGGCCGGGAAGGGCCGCCCGGGGGGAGCGGGGCCGGGGGTCCCAGCGGTGGGGGGCCAGGGAGGGAGAGTGGGGGCGGGGGCAGGCCCAGATTGGGACCGTCTGGGCTATAGAGGCCCCTTTGTCTGGGGGTTTATGGCGTGCGAGGCAGCCCTTCCGGCACGGCAGGAAGCGCCGATTGGAACCAGATTGGCCCGGGGGGCCCAGGGCCGGGGGCAGGAAGAGGGGGAGGGAGGCGACTCCGCTGCCTCGCCGACTCCAGCACCACTTTGGACTCAGGGCTGCCCCACAGCCCTCTTGTGCCCTGTGGGCTGCCCAGCCCTGTGCCATCCTGGCCACGGTGCCCCCGGGTTGGCACTGTCCCTGGATGGAGGATGTTGCTGGGGCTGGCCATGCCCTCAGGTCCCTGCAGCAGCACCTGGCACCTTCGTGTCCCATGGTGAGGACACCCGGCGTGACATTTCACACCTAGCTGCTTGGCTGTGGTGGGAGCACATGTCCCCCAGGCTCACTTGGTGTGACCTGTGTCCCCCAAGGAGCCTGGGGAGCCCACCTTGGGGGCAGTCCGGAGGCATGTGCTTCTCAGGGCCAGAAGGATGTGTTTTCAGGATGCTGGGGTGGGCAGTGGCATTCTGTCCGCACCAGGCGGTCACTGCCCCGGTGATGATGGGGTTAAGCCCTTCCCACCCCAGTGAGATGAGCGCAGGCAGCAGAAGGCTGAGGTGAGAAGGCAGCAGAAGGCAGGAGGGAGAGTGACCAGGTGTGAACACCCCTCCGGAGCAGGGCCAGGCGGGCAGGGCTGGTGGTGCCTGCAGCGAGGGCAGATGGCCGGGCAGCCCTGCCAGACGGTGCGGGGCCGCATCCGGCACTTGGCCCCAGGCTTGGCGCCGCGCTGGCCTCCTTGGGCTGGAGCCGGGGTCGGGGGGCCACGGGCTTGAGAAGAGGTGATTGTGTGGGGCTGGGCAGCACTTCAATGGCCCTTTGTGTGCCTGTCCTGGCCTGGGGCTGGGGGCAGTGCCAGCCCCACATCGACCCTGACCCCTGCAGTGGACCCCAGCAGGGCTGGAGGGACAGTTGTGGCCCCAACTGCCCCTGGAGCCCAGCAGTGCTGAGGGGACATTTGTGTCCCCAGCTGGCCCTGGACACCAGCAATGCTCGTGAGACAGCTGTGTCTTCATTTCTCACAGGGGACCACCATTCTCTCCAATCCCCTGACTGGTCCTTTTGCCAGCCCTCATGCCACACCAGTCCCTGCCCCACGGGATTGGGCAACCAGGATATGGGGTGCCAGCACTGGCTGCTATCCCTTGTTCCTCCTCACAGTACGGCGGGCAGGAATGGAGCTGCTGGGACCGGCTGGAGATGAGGGCAGTCAGCGCAGACGGGCAGGCAATGACAGTGCAGGAGGTGCTGGACTGGCTGCAGGTGAGCCCAGTGCCAGCAGCACCCAATCAGGTCACCCTGGGTGTTACAGGGACAGATCCTGACACCCACCTCTTGCAGAG
Source organism: Myiozetetes cayanensis (assembly GCF_022539395.1). Lineage (NCBI taxonomy): Eukaryota > Metazoa > Chordata > Aves > Passeriformes > Tyrannidae > Myiozetetes > Myiozetetes cayanensis. The sequence continues at coordinate 17,171,925 of NW_026087389.1, forward strand.
GACACATGGCTGGACTGTGACCATGCTCCTGCATGGCAACACCGTGCTCTACAACAAGGGGGACAGTGAAGAGACACGGGCCCAGCAACAGGCACAGAGGTAGGTCCCTGTTTCCAGGGCCAATCTTGCCCAGGGCGGGGGCTTTCAGCCCCCTCTCCCTCCAGCCTGAGCTGCTCCAGCTGTAGTGCAGCTCCCAGCCAGCTGCTGGATAAACATCCTGCCGGCAGGACTTCCCGTGGCGGGACCCCTGCCTGGCCCCTTGCTGACAGCCCCTGCGTCCCACCAGCCTGGCCTGACACCCCTAAGGGGCCCAAGGCACCCCTAGGCGCCCAGCCAGCCTTGAGGGGCAAGCCAGTGTCCCCAAAACCCCTTTTCCCTGCTACAGGTTATCAGAGATCTTGGAGGACGCCGGGATGCCACAGCAGCAGGACCTAGAGCTGCATTATGTGTGTGAGGAAGAGGATGCTGAGGAAGATAAGCGTCCCCCTCTCCTCTGCTCCCTACCCTGAGCAAGGGGCCGGCACTTCCTGCCCCACGCAATAAAGGCTGCAGGAACCATTGTCGCAAAAACTCCCTGCTTGCCCCTGCCCAGGGTCGGGGCACAGGCACCCCCCTTGATAAACGCTGCAGTGCCCGCACCGTACAAAACCGGGGTTTATTTACAGGGAGGGGGTGCGGGCGGCAGCAGCGGGGCTAAATGTAGCCGATAACGTCGTTGCAGATGATGGGCTGGCGGCTGCGGCTGTTCATCAGGGCGGTGAAGCGGTGGAAGTCCGTGGCCAGCTGGGCGATGTTGCTGTGGGACTGGTGGAAGCAGGCACCCTTGGGCTGCCCCCCCAGCCCCAGCGGGCAGGAGAAACGCTTGGTGGCATCGCGGCCCCCCGGCCGGGCACCCTCGGCTGCGCGGGGCCGGGCCATGTTGGCCAGCTTGCGGCGAACGTTGCCCGAGAGGCTGAGCAGGAAGGCGGGGGGCTTGGCCAGCCGGCGGGAGGGCTCGGCGGGGGCTCGGCGCCGCGGCTCGGCGCCCACTTCAGGCAGGTCCATCCAGTTCTCCACCAGGTCAGCAAAGCAGTTGTCACCCAGCACAAGGGGCTGCCGGTTCCGGCTCTGCGACAGCAGTGCTACGGTCCAGTCCTGCGTGTCGGCGGGCTCCAGCGCCCGCCACTGCTCCAGGCAGGCGTCCGAGGTGGATTTGGGGCGGGCGCGGCGGGCGGGGGCAGGCGGTGGTGCAGCGGGGCCGGCGGAGAGCCGGTGTGCCCGCTGGCAGGGCAGCAGGTGCCGGCGCCGCACGGGCACCTCCTCCTCCCGCCACGTGCCCCCCGACGCCTCCGAGTAGCCCGAGTCGAACTCCAGGCTGCGCTCGCTGGCCGGGGGGGAGCGGGCGGCCGGGCCCCCCCCGTCCTCCTCCTCGCCGCCCGGATCCAGGCTGCAGGCCGAGTCCGCCGCCGAGCCGGGCCGTGGGGCACGGGGGGCCGGCCCCGGTGCCCCTCCGGGGTGGTGCGGAGCCTGCCGCGTGCTGTGCATGTGCGCCCGCGGCGCCGCCCCTGCTTCGCGCCGGCACCACTGCAGGGAAAGGGCACAATCAGCACGGCGGTCCCCACTGTCCCCAGCCAGCACCGCCACCTCCCATCCCACCCCGCGCCCCCCACCCCGCCTCGGGGGGGCTTTGCTGGCGCAATAGGCGCGCAGCAGGGTGCGGGGAGCGGGTGCAGGTCCCGTCTTGCCTGCAGCCCCGGGCCCCGCTTTCCTGCGGCTCCTGCGCGGAGCCGGCCGGCGTGCAGCGGCATGTCGGGTGAGCAAGCAGGCACCCAGCCCCGGCCGTGCCTGCGGGAAATGACAGAGGGCCACGGCACGTAGGAGCGGGCGCTCCACTGCCCCCCCGCAGGCCCCTGGAGTCCCCCCGGCCTGGTGGGGAGGCAGCCGGGACGCCCCTCCGGCAGAACCCCACTCGGTGGCACAAGGCCAGCGGCAGCCCCAGGGCACCCGCGGGTGCCGGGGTGGGGCATTCTCCCCGTGCGTTGGCCGGGCCACCCACCCAAACCGTGCCCTCCCGCTGGGGACACCCCAGGTGACGTCAGGGTGCAGCCAGGCCATTGCTCAGGCCCTGAGACCCCTAAACACCGCGGAATACAGGGGGCCGAGGCAGCCAGGGCTGAACGGAGCGTGACCGGGCGGGCGCTGGAAGGGCCGCCTGGCTCCCGCAGCCGGGCCGCTCCTCACTCTTGAATTCCTATTGTCTGAACCCAAAAGCAGGGTGTTACGTCCGCTTTCCTTTCCGCGCTGGAGTCGCGGGAAGCTGAGTGTGCAGGAGGGATCGCTCCCAGGACGGATAATCCTGTCCCCTCTGGCTGTCCCTGACAGACCCTCCAGCAGGGCTGTCCCAGTCCACGTCCCCGTTCCGGTCCCTGTCCCCCTCCCCGCAGGCTGGGACCCTCTCATCCAGCCCTACTGGCAACGTGCCACCTCCCCGAGCTGCCCAGTCCCGCCGCTGGCCGGGAACACAGGGGCAGCCGGCTGCTGGGCGCTGGGTAGGCATGTGGCAGGCCCAGGGGAGCCAAAGGGCCACCCTGTCACCGCCGTCCCTTGGGGCAGCCCAAGCTGGGCGGCAGGGTGGCAGCCCCGGGGGGACGGTGCCGCTGGCACCCTGACAGCTGGACACTTTCGTGTCCCCACCGCCACCCGTGTCCCACGAGTCACCCCCGTCCCCCTCGCCGCCTTGGCCTCGCGTGTGATGTCACGGCGCTGATGTCACCGGCGGTGCCCGGACGTCACGGCGATGCCCAGACGGGGCGCGGGCACGGTGGTCCCGTCCCGTCGCGGTGCCCGCGGCGGCACTCACCCGGTCGGCGCCGAGCTCGTCCGGGCGGGCGCTGTGCATACCCGGTCCTGCTCCCGGCCCCGCTCCCGGTGCTGTCGGTGCCGGTGGTGGAGCGGCAGCAGCAGCAGCAGCAGCGGACGGAGCGCCCGGCCGTGCCCGCCGCCTCCCGGCGCTGCCCGGAGGCCCCGCCCCACCCCACCCCGGCCAATGGGGCCGCCGTAACGTGAGCCCGGCCCGCACCGGCACCGGCCCCGCCGCCCCGGGGCCCCGCGCCGGGCACCACCCGGGCACGGCCGCGCCAGGCGGGACCCGCGTCGCGGCCGGCAGCCCCGAGGGCACCGGGGCCGGGCAGCCCCGGCGAGAAGCGGGGCGGCTCCGCTGCGGGGTCCCGGCGGGGCACCCGCCTATACCGGGCTGTCAGAGCCGGGCTGGGCGCTGGAGGAGGGAAGGGAAGAGTGACCCCGTTAATTGGGAGCTAATAGCGTTTAATAGGGATCCCAGAGAAAAGCGGCGCTGGTTTGCAAATGAAGGAGAACACGGCCAAGAATTACCTCCCAGCTAATTTTTCCCGGCTCCCGGACGTGCCGCGTGGCGAGGCGGCGTGGGGTGGCAGCCAAAGCCCACGGACCGTGGCTGTGAGAGGCCAGGGGCTGGGAACGGGGGCGTGCGGAGCTGGGGGCACTGGGGCCGTGCCCTGTCCCTCCCCTGGCTGGGCAGGCCACCACGGGTGGGGATGGCCAGCGTGACGCCGGCCCGGGGTGGTGCCCAGCACCCTTGGCAACCGGCTGCAGCTTGTCCCAAACATCTCGCGAACGACGGACATGCACGAACACCTCACCTTCCTCCTCCTCCTCCTCCTCAGCCTCTATGCCCCAGGTAGGACCAGGAGTTGCACTTGGTGGTTCTGATGGGTCCCTTCTAACTCAGCATATTCTATGGTTTTATTATTCTGTGAGTTCTGGGGCCTCTCCAAGGCACACCCTGGCAACCTAGGGTGACACTCTGCTCTCCTTTTTGCAGGGACTTTCGTCAAAGCAACAGGTAAGAATGAGGTGCCCTGGGACCCACTGTGCCCGGCAGGGAGATCTGTGCCAGCATGGGTGCCCAGGTGCAGGAGCAGAGCTCCCTTAGCATGGCTGGGTGAGCTATTTGTGGTCCCTGGGGTCTCCCACCAGCTCTGCCTGACTTGCCACGTGTGGTGACCCTGAGTGAGGACACAGTACCAGGCGCCCTTGTGGCCGAGGTGACTGTGTCCTGCAGCAACATGAGTGGCAGCCCCAACGTCACCCTGGACAGCTTCGAGCCTGACCACCCTTTCAACCCTATCACCATCAGTGCTGACCCCACATCTGCCACCATGTTCCGGGCAGAGGTGCGGCTGGGGAACAGGAAGTGGGGCAGGACCCCTGGGTGCCCTGCTGAGTGACGTGTCCCCGTGGCAGGTGACACTGAGTGCTGGTGTGGAGCTCGATGCCCGCCGTGTGAATCAGTACACCCTGACCCTGCGGGCCGCTTGTCCTGGAGAGGACGAGGTGGAAGAGCGGCTCTTTGTCCGGGTGACATTGGGGCAGGTGCTGCGCTGTGACACCCCCTTCGCCAGTGCTGGTAGGAGCCAGAGGTGTGGGGTGGTGGGGGCTGCAGGTGCCAGCAGGCACCAAGCTCCCTCAGCTGTGCTGTGCCCCAGGGGGTGACGTGGTGCAGGTGCTGGCAGATGTGGTGCCCCGGACACCCTTGTATGCAGTGCTGCCGCAGCCGCTTGGTGGGCTGACGGTGAGTGGCAGCTTCCTGGGGCCTGCAGCCTCCAAAAATGGGAGCAGCCTTGGAGACAGTGGAACCTCAGCTGTGGAGGAGGGAGACAGGGGTTTCCATAACCTCCTCTCTGCAGTTCAGGCTCCGAAACCATGAGACACCACTCACGCTCACCCGCCGGGGCCTGGTGCTGGCACCTGATAATGGTTTTCACCCCAGCAAGGACACCCAGGTTGTCACCTGCATTCCCAGGCTTTTTCAGCATCCTGGCACTGCCTGCAGTTCTCCACATCCTGATCTTCCTATTCGGCTCTTTTATTTCCCTGGATCTCCAGCTCTGTGCCCATCTCAAGTCCTGTCTCAGTTCTCAGTTCTCATCCCTGTCCCTATTCCTGTCCCTATTTCAGTCTCCAGCTCAACTCATCTCCATCTCCACCTATCTTTCCACCTCTGTTTCTGCCTCAAGCCCTATTCTCATTCCTGTCCCCCTCCACTTTCCTGTCTGTGTCCCTGTTCCTGTCCCCATCCCGTCCCTTTCTTGTCTCTGCCCCTATTACTATCCTCATCCCAGTGCCCATCCCTCTCTCAATACCCACCCTGTTCACTTCCCCATCCCTGGTGCCACTCAGGGCTGTCCCACAGCTGCCCTGGCACTACCCTGCAGATGTTCAGGTTGGAGATCGAGGTGATGGACCGCCACGGGCACAACTGCAGTGGGGCCGTGACAGTGGAGGTGCTGCCATCGTGCCGTCCCCGTGTCACCTTTCCGTGAGTGGGGTCGGGCCGGGTGGGGGGTGCTGGTGGCACCAGGCCACGCCACACTGCCGACTTTGCCTGCAGTGAGCCACACCGGTCTGTGACGGTGACAGAGGGCATGGGCCCCTTGGAGGTGGTCACACAGGTCCATGCCAGTGGTGAGAATGTCCGCTACGCCATCCTTGCTCCTGTGGCACCCACGCTCTTCACCATTGATGAGGGTGAGCAGAGGGGTGGGGGCCTCCAGGGACACCCTGCCCTGTCCCCGTGCGCAGTGCAAGGCCGTGCCTCCTCCCACAGTGACAGGTGAGATCCGCTGCACCCGCAGGCTGGAGGTGGCCCGTGTCCACCTCCTCATCCAGGCTTACAATGCTCTGCACCCCGCCGACCATGCCACTGCCACTGTCAACGTCACCGTGCAGGGGACAGACCGTAGGGCACCAAGATGTGTTCCAGCCATCTTCGTGTACGATTTGGGGGGGGAGTGGGGGTACATGGGATGCTCTGCTACACCCAGGACACGGGGAACAGGAGCTGAGCTGCTCACTGCCCCACTGCAGGTCCCAGGTGCCCGAGACGGTGTCCCCTGGCAGCACCCTGGTGACACTGAGGTGCACCGACTCTACTGGCACTGACGAGTGTCTGCATTATGCCCTCGAGGGGCCCCCCGCTTCTCGCTCCCATTTCTGCATGGAGGGGCCACGGCTGAAGGTGAGTAGGGCTGCAGGCAGGGCCCAGGCAGATGGCAAGCCCAGACCCCAGGGAGCCTGGTGGGACAGGGGGGACCTTGTGACATGTGGTGTCATAGCAGGTCCAGGGCTCCCTACTCCCCAAGGCCTGCCTATTCTCCCTGCTTGCTCCCTCCTGCTGCCCTGGCATTGCAGTTTGTGTGACACCCCAGCTTTACAGAGCACCTTGGCTCTGCCTGACCCTCCCCATCCTGGCTTGGCAGGTCAACACCACCCTGGACTATGACTCAGAGGCCGTGGCCACTATGGGTTTTCAGTTCACAGCCACCATCGTGGTGACAGCAGGAGAGCAGCCCCCACGGAGCAGTGAGTGCCTGCGTCCGTGGAGTGTGTCCAGGGGTCACAATGGGGGAGGAGGGAAAAGCCCTTTCCTGATCCAAAAACCAGCAGATCACAAAGGAAACGTTCCTCCCCTGCTGCCCTAGAGGTGCCCACCCCAGTGCTGGTGCCATTGTCCACGTCGCTCAGCTCGGTGTGGGCTGTGGAGTGGCCAGCGTGGCTGAGCTGCCGTGTGCCACACAGCCCGTGTGCCTGTGCTTGTGATGGTGACCCCTGTGAATGAATTCAGACCGGCGTGCCCCAACAGTGCCACCTTCACCGTGCCGGAGACAGCAGCTTTTGGCAGCGTTGTGGGGCGCGTGGCTGGCACTGACCGCGACTACCCACCGGACAGCCTTGAGTACAGCCTGGAGGGGGAATCCGGCCCTGCACAGCCCTTCTCCATCGACAGCCGCACTGGTGAGCACCTGGCCCCTTCCTCAGCACCCACCATACCCCAGGCACCCACCGATGCCCCGCAGCTCATGCCGCCCCACAGGTGAGCTCCGCGTGGTGGGACCCCTGGACTCCCAGCGGCAGAAGAGCTACAGGCTGGTGGTGCGGTTGACAGACACCCGCAACGACCTGGACCTGGCAAAGCGGCACAGCCGCCTGTGCGACGTGTCCGTGCGCCTGCAGGTGCGAGGGTGGCCCCTTGGTGACCTGTGGGTGGTGTGAGCGCTGTGAGTGTCACACCACCACCCCCTGCTCCCGGCAGGCTGTGCCAGACCAGGTGCCGGTGTGCACCCCCGAGGTGCAGGAGCTGCGGATCACGGCGGGGTCTCCAGGCAGCCGGCAGCCTGTCACCCGCCTGGCGTGCCACGGCAGCCCCGACGGTGCCACACTGACACACACCATTGTTGGAGGTAAGGAGCAGCCAAACCACAGCACAAACCAACCCTCACCACGGCGTGGCACTGAGCAGACCCTCTCATCCAGGCAATGAGGATGGCTGCTTTCGGCTGGAGGGGAACACCGTTGTCTACCTCCCCAATGACCAAGTCGAGCCCCGCACCTTTGTGCTGCTGGTGGAGGTGTGGGGCGGCTCTGGTGCCCGCCGCCGCAGCACCGTGGTGGCACTGGTGGTGCACGTCACCCCCCGGAGCACCCCGGTGCCACCCAGCACCACCACCCAGCACACGGTGAGCAGAGCCCGCTGGCCAGGTGGTGCCGTGGGGTCCACTGAACCCCCCAGCCCTCCCATACCCACTCACTGCCCCACCTCTGCAGACACTGCAGAAGGAGCCGCTGGTTGTCACGCAGACGAAGGTGGTGTGGCACCCGCCAGCCTGGTTCGTGGCCGTGCTCACCATCTCTGGCACCCTGTTGCTGGCCACCCTGGGCTGCACGGCCAGGAGCCTGCTGTGCAGGTGAGCCCGAGCCCACAGCACAGCATGGCACGGCACAGGGAGCAAGGCCAGGGGCTCACGTCTGCCCTCTGCTCCTCCCACAGGAACCGGGACCCTGGCAAGTTGTTCCTGGGCAAGAGGTGAGTGCTGTGTGGCCAGGGCGGTTGTATTGGTAGTCATAGTGTCTTTGCAGGTAGCCAGGGAGACACAACACGTGGGGGATATTCAACATACCCCACATTTGGCTGTGGTCTCTGAACTGCTGTACCAGAGAGCCGTCTCTGCTCAGGGTGAGGGTTCAGCCCTGATGGGAGCCATGGGAACAAATATAGTGATTTGGCCAGTGGACGGTGATGTTGGTAGCCAGGCTGGGGCACAAACTCTGCTGTGGACAGCATGGGATGGCACAGTGCTGGTGCTGCTGCCCACTGCAGGGCTGGGTCCCAGCACCAGGGCTGAGGTCAGTGCAGCTCACCAGGGGAGCCCCCATTTGGCAGAGGGGAGCCCAATTTGGCAGGGAAAGCTCCAGGGAGAAGGTGAGCAGGATGCACACCCCTCCTGAGGATCAGTGAGGGTGACAGGCAGCGGAGGAGACACTCCAAGGAGATGCTGGAGCTGGAGCAGCCTGTCCAGGGTGTCTGCACAGCAAGGAGGAGACATGCAAGCACACGGGCAGGATAACAGCCACCTCCAGTGGCACAACCACCCTGAGGGGATGCATGGCTGGATCCGCGTTCACTGGTGAGGTTGGGGACACAGTGCTTGGTGGCACTGGGGCTGTAGTGACCATGCAAAGGAGAAGACTCAGGCTCAGCCCCTATGGGTGGCAGTGGCACCATGGGGGCTCTGGGGCTGCAGCTCCCCCAGCACAGCGTCCTCTGAGCTCAAACACGTGGGCAAACAAGTGGATGTGGTGGCAGACCAGATCAACACCTTCGGGCACTGCTGAAAGGTGCTTGGGGGAGCACAGCCCTGCCACAATTCTGCTCTGTGTCCGTGGACACATGGGCTGGGTAAGGGGATGAGCAGGTAGGTGGACAATGGGCTCGACAGGATGCAGCTGGCAGGGCAAAGCCTGTCTGGCAACCTGCTCCTGACAGCGTCCCTCGGGGGCAAGGCTGGGGGCCCAACACTGACAGAGTGCCCTCCTCTTGCCCTCTTCCCTCTGCAGCTCCTGGGATGTGGTGGAGCAGAGCGGGGGCAAGGAGGAACAGGGACACTCAGATGCCAACAGCCAGGTAAGTGTGTGCCGTGGCAGGTAGGCTGGGTGCCCTGCCCAGGAGGAGCCCTGGGACCCTCAGCACCCCCTCCTGTCTCTCCTCCACCCAGGGGCAGTTTGATGGCCGTGCTCAGGACCCACGTGAGTGCCCTGTCCCATGGCCCCACAGCCTTGGGCTGTGTCCCCCAGGGCAGAGGGGTCTGGAGACAGGAGAGATGGGCACCAGCCCCCCAGGGCAGTGGCTGAGTGCTGCCTCCATCTCAGGCACTGGCAGGGACTACCTCTTCAACAGTGTGACTGGGGCACGGCGCTGGATCTGAGGGGCTTGTCTTGGTGAGGGGCTCCCTGCAACCCACAGCTCCATGTGGGCCATGCCAGGCACAGCACTGGACATTGGCAGACACCTGGAGTGGCCCTCAAGGAGGACACCTATCCTTTGTGGCTGAACCCGCTGCCCATGGGGTGCAGCCAGACTCTGAGCCACCCCAGACACTGCAGACCTAATAAATGGTGTCAGAGCTTGCAGGCACTGCCGGGATTGCTGTAGGGAGTGCCGTGGCCAGGCAGTCCCACGGGTGGCTGTCCTGCTGTGGGGGGTCATTATTGCCATCCACAGTCAGAGGTGCGGGTGGCATGAGCCAGGACAAGGATAGCAGTCATGGCAGTGGGGTTGGCACTGTGAAAGATGTGCTGAGGGCTTCGACAGGGTCTGCTCTGGTCACAGCAGCATCTCTGTAGCCTGTGGATGTGGCCCAGCTGGGGCAGTCTCTCACGGAGAGGTGATCTGGGGCGAGAAGACTCAGTCACGGGTAATTGTCAGAAACTTTGGCCCAGTGTCCCCCTCGAGCTCTTCTTTGCTCCAGGGCTCAGGGGCGCAAGCGGGTTGGTCGAGCAGCCGGTCGCTGGAGGGGACGGGCTGATAATTAGCAGGAAAAGTGAATTAGCGTGGGCGCAGGTGAGAGAGACACTACAGGAGCTGGGAGCGGCGGGAAGCTTTGAAGGCGCCAGTCAGCGGGAGAGGTGGGAACCCGGCTATTTGAATTTCAAAGGAGCGCGCCACGGGACACCTCCCTGGCAGCTCCCGGGGAAATGAAGCGCTGGCGGGATAAGAGGGGAGACTAATTTGGGGAGTAGGTGGCTAAGGGGAGGGAGAGCGGGCAGAGGCCAGCCGTGAAATTTCACAGTGAGAAGGGTCACCCGTGTGACTCCGCCGGGGGGCTCCCCTCGCCCTGAGACTACAGGGACCGATGACCGCCGGGGAATGAAATCCTTTATTGTACCGTGCAATTTTTGTACACAAAAATCCTTTATTGTGCGTGCCCCGCTGGCGAGACCAGGCTCGGGGGGGCCCAGGGTGGGGAGCCCGGGACTCAGAGCGGAGGGTGCGGAGCGGGGTGCTCTGCCGGAGGGGCTCGGGGAGGTCGGAGCCGCAGCGCCCGGAGCACACTCGGGGTCTCGCCTCGGGTCTCAGCCCGGGCTGTGGGAGCGGCGGCCCCGCCCAGCCCGGCCCCGCCCCGCCCTCAGCGCGGGCCGCGCCCATTGGCCGAGCGCCCCCCCCTCCCCGCGGGCAGCCAATGAGGCGGCGCGGCCCGCGGCGGGGCGGGGCGCTGGCTGGAGTCACGTGTGCCTAACGTGCGCTGCTGTCCGCGCTCGGAACAGGGCGGGGCCGTCCCGCGCTTGAGCGACGGCACGGTTGGCCTATCAGCGGTGTCGTTGACCACCCGCGGGGCGGGGCTCGGGCTCGGATTGGTGCTAGGGGTAGCAGGGCGGGCCTTGGACGGCGCGGTTGCTATGACGGCCAGCCCGGGCCCCGCCCGCCCGGGCGCCGCCATCTTGTTGTTGATCGGAGCGGCGGGGAGCGGCGGCGCTGGACTCCGCTGGGCTGTCCCGCTGTCCCGGCCGGGCGGGCAGCGCCGGCCCCGGTGAGCCGCGGCGGGCGGGCACAGCGCAGGCTGAGCGGCGGGGGACGGGGGGTGAGCCGGGCCGCGCTGCCGTGAGGGGAGGGAGGGAGCGAGAAGCGGGCGCGGCCCCGTAAAGGGAGAGGGAAGAGGGGAAGGAGGATACACAGCTCCATGAGGAGCCGGGGTGAGGAGGGCACCGAGCACCCGGACGGGCCCGGGGGTGCAGGGGATGCACGAGCGGCCCCCCGAGGTGGGAGCGGGGGGAGCCCGTGTGTGTGGGGTGAGATCCGGCGGTGCCCGAGCGAGGCGCGGCCGGGGCGGGGGGCCGGGGCAGGGCCGTGCCCGGCGGGCACAGCGAGCCTGCCCTCCCTTTGTGCCCTTCCTTCCCTTCCGCAGGAGCTGCGCGCAGGAAGGAGCTCGGGGGCCGCGGCGGTACCATGAAGCCAACATGGTGAGGAGGCCGGTGGGGCCGGGGGCCCGTCCGCGCTGACCCCCGGGCACGGGAGGGGCGGGGGGCCCGGAGCGCTGGGTGCCACCCTGGGGACACCCGGAGCGCGGGTCTGCTCGGGGGTCTGCAGGGCCAGACCGTAACCAGCCTTCCCTGGGGCTTCCGAGTAGGGGTTGGTGGGTGGAACTGACTCCTGTTCGTATTCGAGCTGCTCAGAATTTGAACTGGTCCCAGTCTCCATCCCCCTCCATTTTAAAGCTCGGAATCAGCCCCCGTTTTTCTTCCCAGTGATATTCTTTGGTATGTACTGCCTTTCTCGTTTCAGCTGTGTTTCTGCTCCATCTGCTTTTCCTCCCTTCAGGTTCACCTGGCTTAACTTGGTGTTCAGAGCTTCCAAAGCTGCATTCCACGTTTGGCCTTTGCTAATGAAGCGCTGAGTGGTGCTGGAACAGTGTGGGCTTGGGTCTCTGTTTGTTCTTGATGAAATGTTTCTGTGATCAGTAGGGCTGTGTAAACTTAGTTGGTAGCTTGTCTCACAAAAATAATATGTTGTAATGCCTTGTGAAGGTCTCATTGTAGTGAACTGTCACCTGCAGCTGATATGGGGACATGTGCGTATGGTCAGATTTTTCATGGAGAAAAATTCCTTGTTATATATTTTCTTGGATATTTTTTTTTTGTTATATATATCACTGAACTAAGACTTTGATTTCATTTTTACAGAAATCCTGTCAGGAGCTTCAAGGTGTTTTAGAATTAGGTATATCAGTTATTAGGTGTTGGCACTGTAACCCTAAATAGGTGTGTTAGGGACATCCTAACCCTGTGTAACAGTTTCTTGTTGCTGAGATTGAGAAGTATTTTTCTGTAGCTGGGTTAGTTTAGCACTGATCAAAGGTAAGTGCTTTGTTTTGGAGCTGGAAGAAAAGTGGTAGGTTGTGAAAAGATGCAAATGTGGGCTCTATAAAGCAAGATAACATTGGGTCGCTCTTTCAAGCGCATCAAACTTGTTTTGTCAATGTTTTGAATCGTCCTAATGCAAATTTTTCTTTCTCTTTCTTAGAGGGTGTTTCTTACCCTCCCCAGCTTTTTCAGCGCCACCTTTTGCAAGTGCATGGATGAACAACCTGTGCCATCCTGGTTAGAGCCCGTTGGGCAAATCTGAAGTGTCCTTTTCATGGCATTCCCTTTGTTTCCTGTCTAATAAGGACTTTTGGGGGAGCAGGAGAAGTGGTCCTTGGCTCCTTGAGGGGGATGTTGATGTGTACGAGGTCATTACCAGGGGAATCTCTGCTGACCAGAGAGTAGGATATGCTGGTAGGACCCTCTTCTGGACTCTGGTTATTCATTTAGGCACCTTGTGGAAGTTTTGTGTGTTTCTTGCATAGAAAAAGAGCAAGTGAGCACAATTATGTGTGACATGAGAAGGGGGGACAGTTTTTATGATCTGCTTCCAGTCACCAGTTTCACATTCAGTGTGTGGCTTCACAGGCACTTCAGCTCATGGAAGCATAGACTGCAGCCCACAGGAGGTTCTTGACTTGCTGTTTGGGTGCTTGTACAGGTGGGAATCTGAGTTCCCTGCCTTACAAATAGATCAAGCAGGAGACAATCCGGCAGGATTTTTTCCCCCCAGCTCGGTGTGGGTGCTTAAATGATTTTGCTGGTGCAAGGGAATGGTGAGAATGTGAGGCTGGTGCTGAAATGGAGTCTTATCCTTGTCCAGAGAAACCAACACTGTGAGTGCGTAACAGTGCAATGGTGTATTTTTCTGCATGTATTTTGTCATATATAGCTTCAAAGTGTATATTTACATATATTTAAAAATTTATGAAATAGTAGTGCCCGTGCTTACTTCCTGCTTTTGTGAGTAGTATCACTGTATGCCTCATCATCAGGTTGACAGTACTGGGCATGTCCTTCTCATAAAAATACTATAGAAAGCAGAATTAGATGTGCTTTGGGATCCCCTCTCCTGACAGATTGTGCAAGTCGACTGACTTGGAAGTTATTCTGCCTTGCACTGCACATGGTGAGAAGTCAAGGTTATAGTAACAAGCACTCGTAGGTCAAAAAGTGCCCAGGCTGGAGTAGTACTTGTGCCCTTAATCAACTAATCAGCCTTCTAAACAAGCATTATGATTTCTTCTTAATCATGCAGTTCTGTGCTCTCCTCATCCCACCCGAGCTGCCTGGTTTGTTCCTTTCCTTCTCTCCCGCACGTGTGGAGCTCATTCACTTTGGGTAAAATTATCACGCTCTGAAATGTGACCTTGTGGAGCTTGACCAGTGAGAGATTAAGAGCCCAGTACAAGCTTGGAGCTATTTGTTGACCATCTGCTTGCAGGACACAGTGTTTTCGGTTCAGTGGATCACCAGATGATGGTAAAAATGTTTCTAGATTTCAGTTTTTAGGTGATTTCTCAGTGTCTGAAGGTTGTGAATCTGGTGAGTTCTGGGTGGTACAGGGGGTACGGAGTGGCACTGACTGTGCTTTCCATTGGGTTAAGAAATGCAGGTGCTAAGTTTGAAGTTGGATATCTACAGCCCATGTTCCAGAGGAGGTAGGGTTCTTCCATCTGTGGTTGAAATACACATACTGAAGCCATGGAAAATCTGACAGAGGCCTTGCTTATTGCAGTTCAGCCCAGGCACTTTACTTGCTGTCAGTGAATTCCCCCAGTCTGCCCCTTGAGAATTGGCTTGTAACATGTTGGAGATGTGAGCACTGAGTGGTGATGCTGGGATTTATAGTCTCAGAACTCGGTATTGACAAGAAGCTGCAGCCTGATTTGTTTACTCTTGCATTTGATGGTGTCACACTGTCAGTCTTGGTGCTGGACAGGGTTTAGATTTGGACTTGACTTGCAGAGTCTGTGTGTGGCAGCCCAGTCAAGCCGTGGCTCTGTGCTTGCTTGCTTATATGTGACTTGCCTAGGAACAACTGCTTTTATTTCTGACTTGTCAGTCTTTGAGAAGAAATGTATCAAAAACAAACCTAGTAAGTACAAAGGGTCCCTAGTGAGCTCTGAAGTGGGTGAGCAAGAGCAAATGAGCGAAAATGTGGCAGAAACCTCTGCAAGAATCATATCAAGTATTTGTATGACGTGCTGTAAAGTGAAGGAACCCTTCAGCTGTATGGAGGAGCAGCTAGCAGTCTCCCTCTTTCCTATTCCTGATGTGACAGGAATGCAGAGCAGGATGCTGGCCAGTGTTTAATATCAGGTTTGTTGCTGCTGTCGTAGGGGTGGTGGGGGAGGAAGAGGAAGTGTTTGTGCTTGGTTTCTGTTTTGCAGGCATTGCCTGTGCGCAGTGTTGTGCCGTTCTGATGTGGCAGCAGCTGTTATTTTTGGCTTTCCCAGTGTGCTGTTCGGGTGGATGTACTTCCTAATAGATGCGGTTCTCTTAATCCGTGTGTTGGGTGCTTGTGCTTCCTGTGTATCGGTGCAGATGGTACTGAGGTGCAAGTAATTTACCATGATTTATTTCTGTAGGCTCATCTGTGTGCATTTTGAGTGGCATTAACCGTGTATGAAAGGCAAGCCTCTTTAAGCTTTTATTTTGCATAACCCCATCAGTATGTGGTCAGTGTCATTCACAACGTTTGATCCCCTTCTCTGGGAGTGAAGGAATAAGCTTTGCTGTTAGAGTGTGCCTCCATCTATATAATGCTGTCCACGGTAGTTAAAATGGGTGCAGTCGTTTCTGTTAAAAAACAACAGGCGTAGCTGCCATAATTATATTATTATTATTAGATCTGTGTCAACCAAATCTGATAAAAGCAGTGAAAGAGGTTATGAGATGAATGTGCCTACCCTGGTAGGATGTCGCTACACGTGTTTGAGAGCTCTGATAGATAAGCTGTCTCTGATTTAGCTTTTGTAGTTAGAAAGGTTATCTCCTTTACCAGCTGTCCTGCTGCTTTGCCAGACACTACCTCCCTTGTACTGGGGCCTAAGCAGGGCCTGTTCAGCTGCCCTGGTTTAATATGCTGTGATTCAGCCTTTCTTCCCTAATACCATCCGTGCCTTGTGAAGCAGACCCGGTGAGGAACAGTTGTGCATCCGGCTCTGCTCCACCCGTGGTTGGTGATCTTCAGCTGAGGCAGCTGGGGACAGTGTGTCCCCTCAGTGACACATTTGGTAGAGAACATCTGTCAGAGCCCCGAGCAGCGAGTGAGAGCATCTGCATCCTGAAAGGAACTCGCTGTGAATTCTGATCCTAGACTGGAGGGAAGGCATGCTCTCGAAAGTTCTGAATTGATGAGCAAGTAAAGATCTCTATAAAAGCTAATTTAGCACTTGCTAACTCATATCCATACAACATCTTGCAGGCTGACCTGCTTCTGGGGTCCTACTCCCTCTTGATTGTGAGAGGTTGGGTCCATATTCCAGTGACTGCTCAGCCGAAAGAGCTTGGGTGACATCTCCAAGGTAACTTTTTTCTGCTTTGCTCAGAATATACATATGCAGCCACCTTAAATATCACGCAAAGAGAAATAAGCTGCTTGCTTTTTACCTCTCCCTTTGTAATTTTACCCTTTGAGTAAGGATATGTAAATGTGGTTTGTGGGAGTTGTGGTGGTATTATTAAGGATACTGCAGGAACGCCCAGGTAAGTGCACTAACACGGAGTGAAAAGCTCAGTCCTGTTCATTCACCAAATCAGTGTCAGTTCTTTGTAATAAGAATTAAACTTCCAAGATTCTGAAGCTCACTCATGCTCTAGTAATTCTGGCCATTTAGGTGGCTCATTTGCAGTTGAATCACCGTACGATGATTTAAGAACTCTTAACGATTCTCTGTTTTTTATTTTTCCTTTCTATTCTAAGGTTGGTTTGCTGAAAGTTGATAAGGCTGACTTGATAGGCTTCCAGGCTCAATGAGGTTACTTTGTGCTGTCCTAGATTTGGAAGAAAGTCTAGCATATCTGTTTTCTCCCAGTTCTTTGTCAACAGAGATATGACTCAATAGTAGTACCTAAGGTATAAGCATGACTGAGGCAGACTCAAATGACCTTGTTTTATTGAGGCATGGCGTGTTTAAACAGTAGCTGTGTCACACAGATGGTCTTTGTTAGTTTAAAGTGCAACAGGTAATAATCAAAGATGCTGAGCTCCACAACTACCTTCCTGGGGTAGGGAGAGGAGACATGGTGCCCTCTCTTCGGGGGATGCTCCTGTGTCTTTGTCACAGCTGACTTACACACTGATCTAAAGGTGGGCTACTTACTGTATAGCTCATATATTCTGCTCTGACATTTCTTTTTTTTTCTTCCTATTTTGACCTGTGTTTCCCCCATTTTTTTAAACTTCCAGAGTGGGTTAATGCAAAATATCACGTGATCTTTAATTCCAACTAACATTGTTCGCCGTTGGTATCGAAGTATTGTCAAGCATTTCCAAAAGTGAGTTTAGAAGTCTTAGAAAGGGCACAAGAAGATAGGGCTGGCTGTTTGTTCTGTGTCCTTTGACAGTACTGTCTGAGCAGCTTAAGCACGTGTGGGGAGGCAGTCATGATCTCATTACAGCTAACTATAGGCGATAAGCAGCTTTGAACACCAAAATCAGTGCACCACTGAGTGCAGATGTCAGTGAGTTATTTAAAGCAGGAAGGATCTGGGAGAGAAGCCTGGGGGCTACATAGTCCTGTGTCTTACTCAGTGGCTGAATCAAACCAGAGAGTAACATCCATGAAATTGCTGGAGCTGTTGCAGAAGATGAGGTGTGGTGCCTCTTGTGTTGGTTTGAGTGCTGTTGTGGCTTGTGAATAAAACTGGTGAAGGACTGGAGCTCTTTAAGGAGTTCACACCACTTGCTGCCTGGTGGAAGGTGTATTTCACTTTTCCAAAGTGGTCTGTGTGTTGTGTGGCAGATCTTCCTCAGATCTGCCTGTTGGATGCATGGGCATTGACTCTCATCCCACAAACATACGGGAAAAAAAGAACTTCAGTCTTTTGAGTCTGTCCCAAAAGAATTGTTAAAGCACTCTGAAGCTCAGATTGTGTTGGAACACTACATGTGCAGGGTTTTTTAGATAGTTTCTTAAACACCCCTGCGCTTCCCACATAAAACCCACATTATGTTAATCTTTAAACTGTGGATTTTACTTAGATTTAATGTGACACTATACGAAATTATTATGGATCCCCTTACTTTTGCAAATATTGGCATGGTTTGCTTTATTTTCCATCGGAACCAGATATTGTTTGTTTTCTTATGCTGTACAAGTGGCATTGGACATGAATCTTCCTTATGTAATCGAGGTCTTATTACTTCACAGTTTTTGCCACAAGTGTTGACCTGAATACAATTTGACAGTAAGCTAAGCATTATCAGACATCCTTTATGCATCTTTAATTTTTATAGAACTGAGGAAAAACCACTATTTTAGTCAGTCTGAAGAAGTATCACTGTTGTGCAGTGAATAGTTTCAGTTTTGTTCAGGGGTTCTGCACACTGGGGTTTTTTTTCTGTAATAACAACATTGGGGTGGTGGTCTGTTTTCCCCTTAATTATTCTTACCTTTAGTTAAATAAAACCACAGATATTTCTGTTCCTGTAGTCTGTTCATTTGTCATGTATCATTTTTAACACTGACACTTCCAGTGTATTTCAGCAGCTGAGAATACAGGGAGCCTATTGACAGTTTGGTTCACCTAATAACAAAAACCAGTCCTCCTAAAATTCTGATTTGTAAATGCAACTCGACTCAAATATTTTTTTTTTTTGTTAAAAAGTTAAGGGTATCATATAATTTACCAACCAAATGTAAACCAAGCTCTTTATTCACTCCGGGTAAAATATCTTCCTAAAACCTGGCATTTAAGGATTACAAGTTAGATTGTGAAGTGTTTCCAGGCTTTGTAGTTTTGGAGCTTGTCCTATTGTGACATGACAACCAGAATAAATTTCAAAACCTTTTAAGAATTCTGGTAAAGGTCAGTGTCCCTGGGTAGCAAGCTTGGCAACTTGACTCTTGCATGAGTGCAGAACACTTTCTCTTTCAGGTTTCCTGTCATTTGCAGTTTTCTTATGATTCTCCAAGAAGAGAACTATGTGTTATTTCCTACCTATACTGCTTGTTATTTTCTTTCTTTCAGCCTGAGAGGATATGCTTCTGGCACCTGTTATCACACTGTGTTGATCTGGAGGAGAAAATTAAAGGGAAATTTGTTTTCCCTAGCTATAGATGGCCCATGATATATTGTGACTGTGAGAATACATGTGATTTAGCAGACTGTTTTGTAGGGGGAAAAAAAAAACCAAATCCAAAACAAAACCCAACCTGCAACATGGCCTTCCAGCATCTTTAGAAGAATTGAAAGTGTGAAAACCCAAGGTAGCTTTTATATACTTGACAGAGACATGCTGTTAAAAACAAACTTGCCATAGTCTGCGTGACTTCCAGAATGAGTGTGTGCTGTGCCTTTTTAGCATGTGGTGCAGAAAATTTTTACTTCTTATATATATGTAACTTTTACACTTAATACTCAGATGCAAATCCATTTGACAATAGATCAGGTTAACAAATTATTGCCTTTTGGCTTTGGCTTTACAGCTCTGTTACATAACCAGTGGCCTCAGTTGTTGTAAGTGGCACTCAGGAAAGCCTGTTGGAAAGAGCTTTGAGATCTACTTCAGCAGCTTAACATTTAGATAAGATATTGGGAATTTGTGACCTGCAGAGTGTTTACAGGGACTTGTTTGCGACTGCCTCAGTGAACAGGAAGTTAAATATAGGCTTTGTTTGTCTGATCTTTCACTTCATTGGAAAAAGAGGAGTTTCTTGCTTCAGAACAGAGCTGGCTGGTGTGGTAGAGCATTTCAAGGTGCCTGCTGCACAGTGTCAGCATATAGGGAGAGTAGTAATGATTTGGTGTATTAAAGACTGCTTTGGAAGGTGCTTGAGAAATACAGTGGGGTAAACTGTGTTCATGGACTGCTTCTTTGGCATCTGTGAGCTCCTTTCTCCTTAGGTTTTTCTTTTGCAAAGCCAAAGTCACATTGAATCCTTTGGAAGTGTGAGCTTTGCTAGAAGAAGGTACCAAAGGATGATTGTGCTGGCTCCTGGTTAGGTAAAACGATCTTGCAGACATTTTTAAATGCCAGGTTTTCAATTTTGCCCTTCAAAATGTAGCATCTTGCCAAGCTTGAGGCTGTGACTGACTAGCTGACCAATTCATGTGTCTCCTGAGAAGATAGCCTCAGGTTCAGATTGCCTTTCATTTCCACACAAGGGGCTGGACTTCTTGTTAATTCTTTGTCCTTTACCTTCCAGAGCATACTGCAAGCCACAAAACAAGCCCAAGGTATTTTAACAGCTTTAAGATTTCCAGTATGAGTGATTGAGGGCCTTGCAGATTATGCTGATCCCCAGGAGAGTAACAGGATAACAAAAGGCCCAGATCAAAATCCCTTCTGTGACCCTGAGTTTTGTGTCATGTGTGTTTTGCCATATTAGATTTTTTAATGTCACCAGGGATGTGAGAGTATCCTTGTGTGAAATTCTCTTCAGAATTTTACCTGGTTTCAAATGAAATTACTACCTTAGCTTTTGGTCCCATCAAATACTGTATCATATATTGGGCTTACTTCTTACTTATTGCTAGTTTTAACTTCTTAACTCCTTACCTATTACTTAACTTGTTCTTACTTATTACTGGTCTTAGTACACTGCCTTTGTCTAAAATATATTAATGACAGTGTTTGCTATTTTCCATTCAAAACTTGAAGACCAAAATGTTGCCCTTTTTATGGCATTGTTTACTTTCTTGCAGCACCTACACTGTGGGGTTTTTCTCCCCTAACACAGAGGTCAGTTTTTTCTGTTTCCTTTTTCTGTTTCTTCTGTTTCCTTCTTTGTGTTTTTAGTTTGTTTTTTTAAGCGGGTTGACAGTACGAGAGAATGTACTGTATACAAGAAAGTACCAAACAAAGGTATATCCTCATGGGGAAAAAAAAAATCACAATCAAGTGTCAAGTTGAGAAGTTTATAGCTCATTTTTTCTTGCCTGTGGCCCTTAAGGGTCATCTACTTAGGAAAATTAAACTGATATCAGGGAGGGGGCATGGATTTGCAATGTGATTATGTGACTTTAACTCCCTGTGGACGTGCTTATAAGGTCGTTCCTGCTACAAGTGCTTGGGACAGCTGCATTAATCAGCATGTACATCCTTACCTAGTGCAACTCTGCCAGTGGAATCCTTTAATGTAGATACAGTTACAGTGATAAAATGACACTTTTAATTTAAAGCTTGTTTTGCTGGGAGTATTGAGAAGGTAGACAGTGATGAGTGCTTTATTTGTCATTGTGACTGGCACATTTTCCAAGGAAAGAAGGGGCCCAAAATATGTCTTTTTCAGCTGAATTAATTTTTCCCTCAGCAGTGTGAAGCTTAGAAGGGGTTACAGTGGGAGAAGAGGGCATCTGCTCTCAGTTGGTCATAAAAGATTTTACCTCTTCCTACAAACCTTGCTATATCTATCCCAGAATCGGTGTCCACTAAGCATAGCAGGGCATCTGCTGTTCTCTTTTCTCATACAATAAATAAAGCAGTGTCCTGAGCAGTGGTATAATCTGGAGTACTGTACAACTGGCTGTCTTGCATTTCTCTGACCTTTTTCAGGTGCTTAAGAAAGCCCCAGTTTTGTTGAGTATCAATGTCTCAGAACTATGTTAGCAGAATAAAGCACTAGATAATAACTGCTCCTCGTGCTTTTGGCACAGAACTTGTTTACCAGTGAGTTTGTTTGGATAATCTTAGCTTTTATGCTCTTAAGTCTTTCTGTGGGACTGATAGGCTCCCAGATTGTCTTTTTCTGGTTTTGCAGAAAAGTTGCTCAAGGGTTTGGATCTTCAGCCAAACAGCACCACATTCACTTGAAAGAAGTGCCCTAATTGGAGTCTGTATTAACAAACACAGTTCAGTTGTTGATGGACCAGGACACAAATTCTTAAAATCTCGAGAGTTTAATTTTCAGGTAGGACCAAGTGGAAATGAAGTGCAAGGAGGTCATGGAAAGTGAAGCGATCACCAAACTGCAGCCTTTCAAAACAGTATAGAGGATAGTCAAGTAAACTGTGCCCTTCTGAAAAGCTGTTTTGCTGCTGGCTGAACTACCCCAGGACTGCATGGTTTTGACCAAGATCATTGAAACATGCAGTGGAAGCACCAAAGGCAGTGACCTATTCCTGGTTCTGTTTTTCATTTGGATAACCTCAGGTGGAATATGACTGTCTAAAGAACTTGTTAATAAAATCAACTGAGCACTTTGCTGACCCGTTAGGCTGCAGTGATGTAAGAATTGCTGCACTTTAAGTGTTTTACCAGTGTTCAGACAGAAGCTGTGCTCTCCGATAAAACCCCATGGTGCCATTTGGGGCCTGCCAAATGTAAGTGTTTTCAGCTTCCCTGTGTAGAAAACGACAAGTGTAGCTGAGGCAAAATGTTTGTTCAGCTTTCTCTTCACAGTAAGACAGGGAAAGAGAAAGTTTCGATGCATGTGCCCCTCCAATCACTCTCGAGCAACGTTGTGGCTGCTGAAGTACCCTGGTATATCTCTGCCTGCATATGTGAGATTAAAGTCCTCTTGGGTACTGAAATTCCAGCTCTCCTGAGGCCATCAAGCTGTTAGTGCCTTGCCTTCCATGGAGGGGTAGGTGGAGCTTATTCAGACAATTCATCTTTTTGTTCAGAGTTGCTGTTTGTGTATCACCTGCTGTCCTCAGGTCAGGGAGCTGCTCTGATGTGGTCTGGGGATGGCAAGAGGCAGAGGTAGAACCCACACCATAGCTGAGCAGTGTTTGTTTCTGACCACAAGAAAGAGGGTGGGTGTAGTACCAGTGTTTGCTTGTTTGGGTCTTAAGCTCTTTCTCTAACAGCACCATTTGTACTGAATGGGCATTGCCACAGATTTCTTGAAGGCAGGGATCCTGTAGTCCTCAGTTAAGAGAGCTGGATGCTTGGAATCCCCTTATCTAGCACTGTTCATTTCCATATAATTAATTCTCAGACAGCTCAGAAAAAGGGCAATGTATAGATCTGAGGAGGAGATGGATCAGAGTGGTGTCAGAGCCCACAGTGTATCACAGGAATTCTAAAGCTGCTTTACAGTGAGCTTGAAGTGAACCGAATCAAGCACTGGTTTTCAGAGGCCATAAGGGTGAGATCAGCTTGATTGTGATGGATCTTTGTGGCAAGTTTGTGTTTGGCTTTGATGCGTAGCTCTTAGACTTGATAGGTTTAAATCTAGATGTCCTAATTCCTAGGAAACAAAACATTTGTGCTGCTTCCTGAGTACTGGAGCCAGTTTCTCCTCCTTACCAGCTGACTTTACTCTCCCCTCCCTTTTGCACGAAACATGTCTTGTCTCACAATGTGCTCCTTGGATAGAGTGTCTGGATCTGCTGCAGGGTCAGTCTCTTCAAAATGAGAACTGTTTTTCTTCACACATCCTAAATGGCTGCTTAACAGTAGCTGTGCTCCCTTCTTTTTGCCAATTCCCTTCTTGTCACAGCTGGGAATGGGATAGGGGGTCTTAGCTTAGCTTTCCTCCTCTGTAGCCCTCTTGCAAAGCAGAGACAAAGGAAAAGTGTTTGAATATCTGCTGTCTGCCTAAGTTTCTTGAGTAGCAGAGTATTGCAGGACTGCACTCTGGAGGTGAAGAGGAAACTGCAACTCTTTTTTTTTTTTTTTTTTTTTAATTATTTTAACGCTGGGACACAGAAAACTGCACAGATAAACAGCAGTGGTAGGAAGAGGCAAGTGGGAGAACTCTTCTTCTCTGTCCCTAATTAGGCCTGTTTGTCTTTTGCATTTAAAATCTCAACACAGATTCGTGGGGTGGCACATCACTGCAAAGGGATTTTTGCTTGAGTCAGGTCTCAGTCAGCAGCTCAGTCAAATGTGGTTTCCATAACTCGTGGGAAATGTTTATGAGTGGTTAATGCCTATCGTGCGAGTTTTCCTGCCGTTGCTCTATTTTCTTTTTTATTATTATTTTTTTATTTTGGGGAAGGAAGTAGTGGAGCTGTTGGGGTAAAGGACGGGGAGCCTGCATTGCGCATCTGCATCGTGACCTGAGAAGTGAATCAGCTTAGTCATAACACTTGAGCTGTAGTGAGTTGTCCGGCCATTTTCTGGCAAGCAAGAATTTCTGTCAGTGGCTTCAGTGTGTGAGTGAAGAAAATCCAGTTTGAGACTGTCTCTGCTGCTGAAGGAGATACACTTAATAATATCCATGTCTTTGCTGAGGGCACTCGTGCTTGAGGCAAAAGCTTTCTCTGGTTTTCCTTTCGTTGCTTGCCCGAGTAAATAGTTTTATCATTGAAAATAGACATTGAAGTTTTCAAATCCGCGTTGTTCCCAGAAGGGGGCAGGGGAGACTTGCGAGTTCTGGAGTTTGATAAAGTGTACTTTTGTTTGGTTGTGCGACACTTCCGTGCTGGCTTCCAGACACAGCGAGCGCTACCGCCGCTCTGGCAGCGGGAGCGTGGCACGATGAGGCGCCTGCTCAGTGCCAGGAGCCTGCAGCAGTGACCCAGGCTGCAAACCTTCCGTGTCTTGGCTCTCCTTTCTCTTGGGGAGCGTTAGAACAGCTTTAGGTTCTTTCCTGCTGCTCCCCCTCGTCTGATACACTGAGGTGATACGTATGTAAGAACAGTGAGAGCGTGGAGTCGTCGTAAAATGTCTGCATTTCTATGCCTAGAGCAATCTGGCCATTTGGCATCTAACTGGGTGAAAATCCCAGTTCCTTATTCTGTCATCTTGGATTCTTCTTCTTCATTAAAGCTGAAGTGTCTCCATGAAACTTTTTTTAGGAATTTTCAGGAGGGCCTAGGTTTGCTCTTTACAGACCTAACTTCCATTTGCTAAATACACTCAGCCTGGCCAACAGCGAGAAGGGAGGCTGTTTTGCCAAATGTTTTAGAAATGGGGTCATGCAACTCCAGCAAGTTGATCTTGTGTCTCTACAAAGAGACCTGTGGTTTCTTTGACATCCTGGAATACAAACAGAACAAACTCAGCCATGTTGGTCTGCATTTCTGTCTTTCAATTGGAGAACAACTACTTTTTCTCAGAAAGGTCTTATTGCAACATCCTTGATAATTATGACATAACTTCTACCTCTACATTACCAGTAAAAGGCTAAACAAAGACTGCTGAATGAGGGGGCTGGATGAGTGATGCACAGACTTGCTTGAAGTATTTGGTGCTTTTTATACCTGACTCTTCAGCAGGAAGGTCTCACAGCTCCTGTGTTAGGAGACAGGGTTCAGAGAGGAACCAACAGTCAGAAGCAAATGGCAACAGAGTGGGGAGCTCTGGCAAATGGCAACTTGAGAGAATTTGAGCCATGTGAGCCCGTGGGACCTGATGGTGCTGAGTCTTGTCCATCTTGGAAAAGTCACAGAGGTGATGAGGCATGTCTGATCACTTGTCTTCAAAATAGACCCAAAGGATAATCCAGGGTGGTCAGACCCACTTCAGTCCTGGGGACAGTCATGGGTCAGGTCTGCTTGGGACACCTTTCTGAGCATGTGAAGGAATGTGACTGGGAACAGTCAGTATGGATTTACCGGCGGTACGTTGTGTCTGACGCACCTCATTGTCTTCTGTGATAAAATAATCGGATTTGTGGATGAGGAAGAGCACTAGAGGCCATTTAGCTTAAGTTTACTGGGTGTTTTGACACTGTTTCCCACAGTATTCTTGTGTGCAAGTTGGGACATTACAGTCTGGATGGGTGGAGCATGAATTTGAGCACATCAGGGAATTCTGAAGAGTAAATGGAGTCAGAGGCGGATGAACGGGTGATTCATAGAGAGCTCTTTCCACACAGCAGGACATTAGCTTCTGAAAGTAGGCTCTTAATCAGTCTTTCTTTTCCTCCTGAATGTCATTCTTCGCCACAATGTGATAAGAATGGATGGAAGACAGTATTTAAGACGCTGTCTGGTTGAAATTCATCAGTCTGACTCATTATCAGTGTAGAAGATTAATCTGTCTTTTCTGGAGGGGCGAGTTGGGGGGGTTCACATGAATGTTTTTCCAAGATTACCTTGTTTTGTTTTTCCCTCAGTCATGTGTGCATGTGTGATAGCCACTGAACTGTATAGTTAAGTACAATATGTGGTAGTTTTGGAGATTTCAGTCGCACCTGTGGAGGATGTGCTGTTTGGAGTGCTGCGTGGTTTGTAAGAAGAAAAACAGTTGCTCAAAACAGAAAGTAATTTTGTTTTCAGCAGGTTTACAGCCTCTTGGGGTTCGATAGACTTTCTAGTATAAAAGGTGAACTGGAGGTTTTCTGTCAGTACAGATCTACTGTGTACTTTGATTTCACTGTTCCTGAGATACTAGAGGGCATCTGCTAATATTTTTGGGATTACCACTGTGGAAAGAACACTGTTTCATTAGAGCTGGACAGGCTCAGATATATATACTTGTGTCCATGGAACTGTAATTGAAAAATGCAGTATAGGATACTTGCTTTGGGTTTTTTTTTTTTCCTTTCCATCATTGCTGTTACTGCCTTGCTGCAACCAGTGGTGTGCTTTGACATTAAGAATTCAGTTCAAGCTATCTAGTGTGGTAGTGTGCTAAATTCAGGTGCCAGTTATGAGCAAAGAGATTAATGGTCTTACATAACATTGGTCTTGAGGTTTTTTGTCACTGCAGAATCAAAAATAGCAATTAGAAGCATGCATTTTTGTCCTAGTTGTGGATTCTTCTGTGGAGATCAATTATCTGCAGCAACTGACTTTTTAATCAAAGCTGTGGTTTTTTCTGTTTTAAAAGCATCATAATTCAAAAGTTGAGAACAGATACTAAAAACCCAAGTTTACCACAAGCTGCTTATATTTGTCTTTCAGTTAACGGTCTCTTGGAAAGCTGTAGATCATTCTTATTTTATCAGAACTGCCTAAGGAATGTAATTTGAGCTCCTCTGCATTTATGGCTTTTATAATAATTCTTCATGAGTTCAGCTTTTTTGCATCTATCTTTAACCCTGTAGCTTCTCTGTACAGTTACTGGTTAAAACTCTTTAACTCTTGGCTTCACTTTGCTGTTGCACTGTGCAGTCTGAAACAGCCAAGAACGTGGAGTGTTCTTACAGATACATCTGAAAGATCTCTTGTGTTAACCACATTCTTTTTTTCTTTTCTTCTAAGAACTTTTTACCATTTGTTCCAAACGGAAACTGACTGTATCCATTGGGATTAGCTTGTAAGTGTGTCTAATCTCACCCTAAATCTCCATTCACAAAGATGCTGCTTCCTTACTGGCAGTGTGTTCCTTCCTGTTAAGGTTTCTCCTCTTCATGTCTTGAGTCTTCACATTCTGTGTAATTGTGAAATTCATAATGCATTGTAACTTTGATTACCTTGTGAAGGAAAAATGCCTATGTTCAACTGCATGGCAGTGTGAATACCTTTACATCTGTGCACTGTTAAGTGACAAGGGAAACGATTCCTGATTGTGTTGTCTAGGGATGATTCAGGACTTGCTCTGTAGACTCCATTCAGAAGTGTCCAAATGGTGTCTTGTTGGAAGGTGTGGGGGGGAAAAACTAACACAAACCAAAAGAACAGGGGGGGAAATTGTCCTCAAATTTTTGGTTCCTAAAAAAGAGTTATGTAACTGAATGTGCTGCATTCTGCTCCTTGGCTTTCCAGTGGAGGTGCCAGTGTGTTCTTGCAGGGCATTGCTGCTCCTCACTTCTTGACAGCACACCTGGGGCTTAGTGCTCGCCGAGGCTTTGATTCGGTACATGAGCTCTGGAGCTGTGAACTGCATTCACAGGACTTGCCCTAATTTTTTTGAATGTGATGATCCTGTATTCAGTCTTTCCTTGATTAAATGTCTGCTTCCAGGGGGAGCCAGCAGCCTGCACGTGCAGATAAGCTGAACTGGGATTTGAGCAGGGAAGCACTGGGCAGGCTTGCAGCTGGGTGCGTGACAGCCACAAAGAGTCCCCTCCAAATACCACTGTCTGTGCCTTTCCCTTCTTGCATTAGAGATTCCATTTGAAGTCGAACAGTGATCACATAAATTCTTCTAATATCTCTCTGCTGATAGGAACAAAGAGACAAGACGTTATATTAATGTGTGATATTGGTGGGCCAGTAGCTGAGCTGAAATCTCCCAAGGGTAGGATTCATAATCCTCTTAAAGGAGAGGAGAATCCAAGAGGCTTTGGAGGTCACCTTTTGTGGGGTGAGAAACAATCCATGTGCAAAGCCCTGCACCTCTGTGATCAGTTCCTCTCCCTTTTTCCTATTTCATCTCCCAGCAGCGGAAAATAGATCTAGATGAGTGCTGCAAGAGTCTTGACCCCTGTAGAACTCCTCCTGCCTCAGGTTTGACTACCTGCCAGAAGACAGCTGCGTGTTTACGGGTTGATAATCTTATGTGACAGTGTTATGAAGTCTTACTGTATACAGATACTAGTCTGTTACTGGTGAGACACTCAGAGCATGCTTTGATCTAAGTGTGGGACCATGTGCTTCTGCTTAGCACTGCAGCTTCAGCACAGTCTTACATTCACCTTGTATTTTACTTGTATTGGAGAGTTGTGAAAAAATCAGATGCAGTCCTAAATGATCACTTTAGTATATTTTCTGAATGTTTAAAACTCCTTTAATATTAATATTTGATACTCAAAGAGCAATGCTTTCAATGCTACAGACTGTCACGGGTCAAGAATTTATTAAGATGAACTTCTTGACTGAGATTTGTGATATTTGAGCAATTTGTTGGGACAGAGATGTTGTTGCATTTGCTCATGAACCTACTGTTTTCTTTGAAAGACTTACTTGTTTTGCAAGATTGTCCAAGTACAATGGAAACTTGCTACTTATTCAAGAAACGACCACAGCTTCATCTCTGAATTTTGGAGGAATGAATTGTGTATGGAAGTGACCCAGGCTGCTCTTTGAATGTGCTTGTCCTCCAAGTGGAAGCAAGGTGACATGCAGCAGTTGAATTTGCTGAATCTCTTGGGGCAAAATTGGATCTTCCAGGAATCCCCAATTTGATCAAACCTGTGTCCAGAGTGAGGCGTTAGAAGCAGTGATGAGAACTAGCTACAACAGATGATGATTGTGAGAAAATGGGTGTCAGGCTATAGTCATGGAAAATACCTTATGAATAAGGGAAGTTCTTCTAAGAAGACCCTAGAATGTCACTGCCATTAAGGTATTGCTGTGCACAGCAGATGAAGGGTAGGTACTACATACATGTTGGCACAAAACCCTTGCGTGGTGAGACAGGGGACAAATTACTGGTTCCAGCTTCCTGTCACCTTCAGTGTCATTGCAACTCCGTAGCTTCACAGTAACTGCTGCAGTGGTTTCCTACACAGCCCTTTAGATGGGTCAGTTCTTTCTTCCTAAAAAGCTTGGTTGTGCAGAAGTGGTCAGCTTTCTGAAGTGACTTTCTTAATAGTTTAACCAAGGTAAAGAGGGCCTTGGACATAACCCAGGCAGCAGTTTCTAAGAATTCTTTGTTGTTCATGAATCAGTGTTGTTTGTATAGTGTTGTTGTCGCTGTTCCTCCTGGCTTTGATCCCTGGTACTGCTTGCACATGCTGCTGCCGTTTGTCATGCCCTACTTAATCACAACAGTCTGTTTCTCACTCTCCCCTATGTATTTTAGTATCTCTTTGCTCTGAAAATAGTGCTTGTAGCAAATAAATTAAAGATTTATTTTTGAGGAAATAGGGCATTTTAAATATTAATAGTGTGTTGTGAAAGATGAAAACATGAAGAATTAGATCGCTGATTTTTTAATGCACAGTTTAAATCTTTTGAACAAAAGTGGTTTTGTATAACTATTATGTAGTTTTGTTGTGATATTTTATGTATGTTGAGTAAGAAAGCAGCTTTGCAATTGCTTGAACTTTTGCCTTTCCTTGGTTTCCACATCTCCCATCTTTTGGTGCTGGGGGATTGCTGAATCTCGTGGTCAGATCTTTTAGGGACCTGATCCATCTGAAAACCAATAGCTTTTTGTGTTGTTGTATATATTGCTGCTCGGTTTCCTACCAGAGTGGGTATTTAATCTGCTTGCCTGCAGAAGTGCTGATGCTGGTGTAAAGGAGATGTCAGGAGAGGTGAAAAAGTTGAATGATCTTTCTGCTGGGAGTGACAACTCTTGTCTGCTTAATGCTGAGGTGAGACCGTTCTCAGCATGTGGTTGCAGGGCAGTTGCAGCTGGATGGAATTGGCTCTGCTACTCTTGTGCCTGCCCTTGCCCTGCTTAATGATTCTCCCCTTTTACTTTTGTTGGGCACTGGCACTAAACCAGTTCAGGAAGCCACATTGGCGAAAACAACTTGTCTTTTTTTTTTTTTCCGGGTTAACTTTTTTGCCAGGCTGGTTTCTGAGCATGATCAGTGAGTGCCAATGCTGACTCAGGACAGACGATGGGTTTGAAGAGTGCTGACTTAGATTTACTTAAGCTGTGATGGAACTGTACCCTCAGATGCATGTTAAAGAACGAAGGGTAAGGTTTGCCAAATAGCAGTTTTTTTAGTTTTGTGTGTTTTTGTGGATTCATGTGGTGACATCTATAAAAAGGGCTGCTGAACAGCTTAGAGACTCTGATTTTTGCCTTCTAGAGCAGACAGAACAGAAACTGTAGAAATCTTGTTTCCTGAAACTGTTTCATTAACATGCTTCCTACCCTGTTCCAGAAGTCAGACTTTAATGGTCATTCAGTCTTTTTTGCCTTGTTTTTGATGAGAAGGCCTTGCACAGTGGTGTCTGTCTGATTTGGGTACCTGTCACCAGCTGAAAACAGAGAACTGAGAACCAAGTCCTTCCCAGCAGGTTCCCAGTCAGCCATCAAATAGGAAGTACTTTCAGTTGGTTTTGTTTCAGACAGTATTTGAGCTGATAATTTGGGAAGCTTTCAGTCTGTTTCTCTCATGGCCAGTTCTGAAGTGTACTAGCCTGGCATCATTGCTTAGTGCTTATTTTGGTTTTCAGTATTTCTTTTCGTATTTCCCTGTTCAAATCAAAATTCAGCTGCAATTGGAAGAGTTGCCAAAACTGCAGATAGGCTCCCCACTCTTCAAATGTCAGTCTTCAAATCAGTGGGAATTTGCACATCACGTAGGCTTGCTTTTTTTTTGAATGGAAGATCACCAAGACAGTGAGTGGTTATGCAATCTCTGGGAGAATTTTGTTTCAGAATTTGGCCCAAAGCTGTTCATTCGCGTTAGTGACTTGGTTAGTCATGTTTTTATATTTATTTCAGCGTGCAGACTGCAAAAATGACATATAATTTTGGACAAGCAACAGCTCGAGGGAGATCAGTAGCTCAGGATACGCATCAACATGACCTCATTTTGTCTCATTAAAGAGACCCTCCACGCGGTTGGAGGCAGCAATAAACTCCCCTACGTGCTCAGTTTAGTAAGTGATCCTGTTCTACAGCAGCCGTGGAACAAGAGGTGAGCTGGGAATGCAAACCTTGGCTTCAGGCACAGGGATAACCATCAGTAATTCAGGCACCTTGTGCTGATACAACTGTTTGTACAGCTGCACAATGGACAGGGGATCTGACCTGGGTTGAAAAGTAATCCTTAAAAAAACCAAAACAAAGCGCTGGTTTATTTTTAACTGTGATCAGTTCCCTAATTTGATCCCTAATGGTGAGGCTGCAAACGGTTGTGCCAGCGCAGCAGGGTTGAGTGGGAGGGTGCTGTTCATGCTGGTGCAGCTGTCAAAGGACTGCCTGTGTAACCGTGGTCTGAAGAAATAACCAGAGGAGGAGTTAGGCACTGATTTGGCTTGATCAGTGCTAAAAGGAGTCTCAGCATAGAGTTGGGTGGGCTTTTAGAAAGCCAAGGCATTTGGATGGAGTTGGTTTCATTGTGGAGCATCACTTTAAAGAGCAAAAAAGACCAGCAGTTGTCTCCAGCCCAAAATCTGTCCTGTTTTACCAAACTAGAGAGAACATGGTGGATGAATAAAATCTCACCACACACTTTTTCCTTGTGCAGACCGAGCTTTTGATGTATGTGTTTTATGAGAGAGCTGGAGGCCTAGCTGTTCACCTAGGTTTTCTTCCTTAATTCAGTGTTTTTACATGTTCTGAAAGCAGAAAAGAAATGATGAAGTGCAGGTAGATTAAACTTTTTTACTTTATGTTCAATTTCAAATAGACTTTATATCTTGGTTTTTTGTGTAGGTCTTGTTTTTTTCCTCTTTTGTGTTTTCATTTATCTTCCCTTATTTCTTGTGAGATGGTGGAGGGCAAAGAGCCAGAAAACCCCCCTTCCTTCTCTGGTAGCCCACATAAGTTCTAAAAGTGTGTACCCTTGCTCTTGAGTTGAGAGAGTTGACTGTTATCCTTTTGCAGAATTCTCACTTTGGCATCTGTGCTTTGCTTTCTGTGTGTGGCAGGTGTAAGATGCAGCACATTGACTGTTCCTTTCAGTTCCTCTCAGTCACCCTCTCAAACCTGAAACTGTCTTTTATTGCTGCACAAGTACTTCCTTTTTCTGCAATTTTTTGGTGGTGTTGCAGGTTTCCTCTTTCTTACGCAAGCTGGGAGGATCTTGTCCCATATTCCCACCAACATTCCAGGTGTCTCTGTTGGTTAGGAGCCTGAGGGGCACAAGGCTGAGGTACACAACCATTTCTCCTTTTCAAGTATGTGTGGAGGTGTGAGTGGGAGCTCCAGCTCCAGAGGTGTTTGCACACATGCGATGACAGCACCTTTCAGCTTGCAGGGCAGCAGTTACTCTGTAGGTGATTGGGCCATGCTGACTTCCTTGGCTCTGGCCTGACACCCCCAAGGGCTTCTGGGGCATTTTTAACGAGGAGAAGATGAGGTAAGGACTTGGGAGGTGGCAGTTTTTCTCTTCACCCTGAGACCTGCTTGCCTGGTTGCGGTGGATTCTCCTCTGTTTGATGGGGCTGCCCCAGCACTGAGCAGTCCTTCTCAGTGCCGTCCATCCAGCCAAGCTCCCACAAAATCACACCACCTTCTTCTGTGCCAGCAGTGGCTTGCTGTGCATTGTGTTGGTCCTCTGGTTCAGTACAACCATCACCAGCTCTGACTCATTCTCTTGCTGTCAGCAGATTAGCGTGTGGTGCGTTTACCTGCTCGCCTGTCCCACCTTCCAATGCTGTTGAGGTGGTAGAATTTGGTACCCACAGCTGGCATGAAAGTTGTGCACTTTGAACACTGGTTCCTGAACGTTCCTCCTGGTGCTGAGCTCAGCATAGTCATTTCATCACCTTGCTACTGAGCAGGCATTTAGGTGGAGTTACCTGGATGATTGTGCAGAACTTCCTTAGGGGTGTGTGGCTTATTTAAACCTCACTGTTGGGGAGGAGGCCAAGATTTGTGACTAAAGAGCAGGTATGCTTTATTACCAACATTAAGGAAAACTTCAAACATAGTATTTTTTGAGGCAGGAGGTGAAATTGTTTCCTCTTCTTATTCAATCCATAAATTGAGTTACAAATTCTTTCCAAGTTAGTTTTTGAGCCGAGCCTCTTCAATGGGATTGGTGTGATTTTTTTTTTTTTTTAATTTTTTCCCCCTTTCCCCCTGCCCTGCTATGAATGCAAGGATTAGAGTTTTCTGCCTGTTGATGAGTTTTTTGAGCCCTGTCACTCGTGTGAATTCAAGAAATGTCTTTTCTTGGTGGGTTGGGTTGATTTCGTATTGATTTTGATTATTGAAAGTATGTTTCTTTCTGTCTCTGACCATTGGATTGGAGAGCTGTGCTGAACAGCAGCTTTTGCATTGGAATAATTTTAAAATAACCTGTATTCAGCAGAGAGTTTTTCCTCTTTGTAAATGATATGAAGAGAAACCAGAAATTAGCTCACAGAAAGCTGAGCAATAAGGCCTCACAAGCACTGATCTTCCCTAAGCCCCTCTCTAGAAAGCATGTGTCATAATCTCATCTCTCCTATAAAATGCAAAGCCGATATTGGATGACCCTGCTCTCCTAGGCACAAGCTTGGAAGAAAATCTTCTGGACTGGTACCGATAAAGCAACCTTTTGTTGTACATATTCGATCAGGTCTTGCTGCTATGGAAACTCTGAGGCTTGGACTGCAACCAGTGCTTCAGAACAGAGAAGGAAGGTGCCCTTTCCCACTGAGGCAGGGTGTATTTGTGGCAAGGTGCAGCAGGATTCGCCAGTTCGACTCCATCTCACTCATCCTCCCCGTCCGCTGGAGAGGATGGAGTGGTGACAGCCAGACCAGGGCTGGACCTTCCTCCAACCTCCCCTTTGCAGTGACACTGATAGCAGTGACAGGCAACCTGTGTCCTCCTGCCAATGCACTGCATTTCTCCAGTGAGCAAGGGGAAACCTGGAGAAAAGAGCAGCAAGGGAATCAAATCATACCGTGCCTGTTACGTGCAGTCCTCTCCCGCTCCCCAGCCTGATCTTACCACAGTCGTGCCAGCCTGTCCAGCACCAGGACAAACAGAAATACAAGCTGGAAGAGGGGCTATTTGAGCCCTGGCTTTGGTTACCCTCACTTACAGACAGCTGCGTGACAGATGCTCACAAAACGTTGCAGAGTACCTGCTCCGTATGTTGCTGAACGTGACAGACCTTCCCTGTGCACTGTTGCGTGCTAAGGTTTGGTGTAAAAAAACACCCAGGGAGAAGCTACCACTGTAGCGTGCCAGGGAGAGAAAATGGCTATTGTTTGTGTCCTGGGTCTGGATCCCTAGCAAGGACTTCCAGTACCTCATTCCCCCTGGAAAGCACGCTGTGCTTTATGCGTAGGTGACAGCAGAAGGGCCTTTGCAATTCTTGCTAATCTGGCCTCTAAGAAGAAAGCCTTGTTTAACCCCAGATCTAGGCACTGGCTTTAGCGAGCGGTTTCAGCATTCCAACCAGAGTTAAGAGTTAAAAGTGCATGGCTCAGCCTCTCTTTCTTCAGAAAGAGCTGAAAAGGCTTGGCTTCCGCTCCTTTCTTAGGAAGAGAAGAGGAGAAAATTCCTGGTTTTGCCGGCTGCTGGCAGAAGTGCTGAAGCTTTGTGGTCAGTGTGATGGAGGTACGGCACAAAGAGTCTGTCGTGGTTTAACCCCGAATGGAAACTCAGCCCCACAACCGCTCGCTCACTGCCCTCCCGGTGGGATGGAGAGGGAATGGGAAGGGTGGAAGTGACAAAACCTCGTGGGTTGAGGTAAAGGCAGTTAAACAGGTAAAGCAAAAGGTGTGTGCACAAGCAAAGCAAAATAAGGAATTAATTCCCTAGTTCCCATGCGCAGGCAGGTGTTCAGCTGTCCCCAGGAAAGCTGGGCTCCATTACCGTAACAGTGACTTGGGAAAACAAATGGTATCACTCCAAACATCTCCCCTTGTTTTTTCTTTGCTCAGGTCTGTATGCTGAGCCTGACACTGTATGGTTTGGGATATCGCCTGTGTCAGTTTGGATGTTGCCTCCCAGCTTCTTGTGCACCCCTAGCCTCCTCATTGGTGAGGTGTTGTCAGGAGCAGAAAAGGCCTTGACTTTGTAAGCCCTGCTCACCAATAATCAGTCAACGCTATTTTCAGCACAAATCCAAACCATACTCCCATACCAGCTACTATGAAGAAAACTAACTTTCCCAGATAAAACCAGCACGTTCTCTTCCTTCAGATCTCCAGAAGACAGAAGCATAGGGTACACCTAAGGACTTTTACTGCAAGCTTAATTTTGGCTTCCTTACTGTAGGTTCAGTCAAGCTCTGCCTTAGAGTAGAACAGGCTCTTTCCTTGTGCACACTTCAGTAGTTTGTGCATTTGTGCCCTGTAGTTGAGGCAGGAAGGGTATTGGTGAAGGAAACTCAGCTCATGGCACAGGGTGGAGTGTGCCCATTTGTGGCTATTGTCCTCTCCATGCCCTTCTTCATTGCATTTCCTGCCCCAGCTTCACTGTTGGCATTCTGTTCCTCAGCTGGCATTCTCCAACAGCTTTTCCTAAGACTTCTGTTTCGCCTTTGGGGCATGTATGTAGATTGTATTCTGCTTCCTGGCCTCGCTCTGACGAGCCACATTTGCCATGGTGAGAGCAGCCCGTTGAAAGAGGAGTATTTGGTAGTAGTTCAAGTGTTGGACAAGATGCAGGGGAAGGCTCAGGATTCAGAGCTGTGTGCTTAAGCAGTCTGGGAAGGTTTGTAGCTTCCTGGATACCACAATGGCCAAATGTTTCTGGTTACATCCTAAGCGTTGCTGGAGGTTCTTGGAGAGCTGAGTTTTCTGCCCGGGTCCCAGGGCTCTTCTCCGTTTACTGCTGACTAGACAGACGTGTCTCAGACCTGTGGGTCAGCTTTTGTGCTGGGAAGTTGATCTCATAGCACAGTGGGAGATGCTTTCTTTTTTTTTGTTCTTAGACTGGGTTTTCTTCAGCAGAAAGCTGGCTCACCCCAGTCCAGCCTGACTAGAAACCACCTTGCTTTTCAGCACAGATGCTGGCTGCTGCTCCTCTTTGCTCACGAGTCACCAGGAACCCACTGGCCAAATGCTGTAGTCCTCTTGCCTGGTGTAATGGTGTTTTCTGTTCTTGTGCTTTGCTCCTGAGTGCTCTGAGGTTGTTCAGGGAACGTGCAACTTCTGCCATCGTGACGTTGAGGTCTGTATTTATCCCTCGCCCGTGGCCCGGCTCCAGAGTCGTCAGTGACCATCTGCCTTAGCCCCCCACGGGGCCTGGCGCTGGCCACAGTCTGAGCAGGTGGATGTGCAAGCTGCTTACGGCAGAGGCACGAGCCAGCAGTGCTTACTGCAGGCAGCTTTCTCACTGTGTAATGCATCACAATTTAAAATGTTTGTTCTCCCTTTTATTCAGGAAAATAACTTCACTAGTGAGTCAGGAAACATTGCCAGCATTCCCATGCAAGACTGCTTATAAAGAGTAGGAGGACCAGCATTGTGGTGCACTCTGCAGTAATTCTCACACCCATCTGCCCTCACCTCTCATCATGTGGTGACCTTTGAGGCTGAGGTTTCTGACACCTCAAGTTGCACCATCAAAGAGGGCAGGTTTGGTGCTGGTCTGGTAAGACATCTGTAATTTTCAGCCAGGGTTCAGTAATGTTTAAGAGGTGTCTGGCTGGGTCTTCACTGTGTCTGTGGAGGGACTTATTCCCTGCTGGAGAGTGACCTCAGTTTTGGGGACGGGATTTACTCCACTTAATGGTTAGGAAAAACAGAGTTACCTTGTGTGTCTTCCTGAATTTTGTTTGGAAATGTGCTTTACTACAAGAAAACACATCTTATTGCTGCTCTTTATGCCCATCCTGCTAAAAAGCGCTTGAACAGTGAGGTTTGCAGTTCACATTTGGAGCTGATACACTGACAGACAAATGTTTAGACTTAAATATTGTAGAGCAAATTCTCTTCCAGTACAAGAGTCTTTAGCTGGGGAGGGTAACAAAATATGGGATGTGGTATGTCCTTGAGTAGTCATGGATAACTCTGCTCCTGAACCTCATCCCCCACGTCTCCAGTCTGGCTTGATGGGAGATGTGTCTCACAGTCTGCCAGAAAGGGGGAGGCTAAACTGGCCTGGATGTTTTACTGCTGTTTGAACTGTAGTGGTGGTTTTGGAGGATACCAAAGGATCTGCTTGGATGAAATGGTCTCCCTCAAACTGTTTCTTGGACTGTGCTCTGCATTTTGCAGTCTAATTGGAAGGATTCTGAATTTAATAAGCCAGCTAAAATAGTTGAACCCATGCCTTTGTTTAACAGATGAAGGATGAGTAATATTTAGGACTTCAAATAGTTTTCTGCTTTGTATTTGTTTGAAACTGCTGGAATTCTTCTGTCTTTATTTGTGGATAGTGTCCATGTTTAGTAATAACCCTTTACTTTGAGTTAGTTTGATAAAAACCACTAAGCTTTATCTGAACTATAAAGTGTCTGTTCCTTAAGTCCTGTAGACATCTTGCTCTTTAAAAATGTTGCTTCTGAAATGCTGCTTGCCACAAAGTATTTTTTTCTCACATTTCATTTGTACATGGGAAAATACTGCCTATATTACTGTTTCTTTAGAGTGCGTGGATCAATGTGTGGGTTTGGACTCTCTCTCCACTTCATGCCCAGCTCCTTCTCTTGTCTCACAGCCTCAGAATGTTTTGTTTCTGTGACTGTCACTTCTTCCCAGGGTGCTTGCACATCCAAAGCTTGTCATGTTGGGTTTTCCTGGGGGTGCTGGGGCCCTTGGCAGTGAGCCCAGGGTGTTTGGTGGCTGCAGCGATTCTCCCAGGAGCTCTGGATGAGTGCAGTCATCTTGCAGGTATCTCTAGGCCAGAGGAGAATGCTTGAGGGACTTGGCAGAGTGGGTGGCTGTTGTCCTCAGAATGATTCAGGTGGCATATGCTTCCTGTTGCTCACTTTTAGGAAAGAAGGCTGCTGAAATTAGGATTCAGATCTCTTGCTTTGATGACCAAAATCTGCATGTAGCCTACAGGTGAGGTATCCCTAACTGAGAACTGTCACTGTGGGCCTTGGGGGTGTTTGTGATCTCCATCTGAAGTTACTGAAGGTGTCTGCAGCTAGTGAATCTGCTTAGCTAATGCCCCTGCTCCAGAGCATTCCTTCTGTCACTGGCAAAACTGAGACCCTGAGACACTTCCAGTGAAAGCTGAGACTTGTACCAGACCTGAGAGTCACGTGCATGTCTTCTGAGTATGCCAGTTACTGTTGTCACACTTGCAAATCTCTTATTCCTCTTGTCCTGTGAAGTTTAAACTACAGGAAGGTGTGAGTTAAACTTGTCCTCTGGATTGTTTGGAATAACTGAAAACTGCTTTGGTCACTGGCAAAATAAAAGAAACCAAGTCCAAGACGAAGCTATGTCAGGAAGGGGAGACTTAAGTCTGTGGTGAAGCATTTGTCTGGAGTCTGTGAAGTGCTGGCCTATTGCAGATGCTGGCACCTCGTTTGTTCTGGGATGTCAACTGCCTTAAACCCAACCAAAACATCTCTGACGGAAGCGTCTGCAGCTGAAATTTCTTCTTGTTGATAAAGCAAATGAGCGGGAGGGGAGAAATCCCCAGTGTGTTTTTGTTTGGGATATGACTTAGGCTTTGAGTGAATTTAGGAGGCAGACTTTGAGGGATACCTTGAATAGATTTTGATACCAGTTGCTACAGAGAGGGACCATTTGTGGATTTTTTTTTTTCCCCTCCTATTCCCTGGCCCCTGCCTTAAAAACCAGCTAAATATTCACATTGTTCCCCTTTACACTGCATGTGGTTGCGTGGTCATGTAACCACAAAAGGAAATGTTTTCTGTTGGGTCAGTGAGATGATTCAACTCAAATGTACGTACACTCATCCTATCCCAAAATCCAGTGCGAGGGAGCAAGCGGGAATGTGCGGATAGGGAGAGGGAAGCATTGTCCTGTTGCAGGGAGCTTTTGGGTTAGATTGGGTTAAAGGTGTTATGAAGGTATCAGCCCTCCTTTTGAATCTCTTGAGCTGCATCTCTGACATGATTGAATTGGAGGGGAGGGAGCAGAGCCTGTGTTCATCCAGAACTTCCCTAGCCATGCACTGTTGTGTAGCTGTGGAGACATCCCGTGGCCAGATGAGGAACAGCCTGAACCGTGTCCCTTGTTCAGACCTCCAGGATCCCTCAGTTCTTAAATTACTGCCCTTGGCTGTTGCTGTGCTAAGAAACTGGAAATGTGATGCATTTGGAAACTCTAGTCACCACATGGTTCTTGTACCAACGTTTGGATAACTCATCGTTGTAAGGAAATCCTGTGGCATTTTCCCCAGCAGTTTCAGGATCAGCTGTGATCCAAGCTGGAAAGGGCAAATCATCTGGAGAGAATTTGGGCAGCTTGACTTTTCCATCATCCTGTTACTGTGCCGGGCACTCTGCAAACATTAAAAGAGCATCTGCTTCTCCAAAGCACTTGTAATCTCATTTACACTTAGCAGTATGTCTCACCTTCCTCTAGAGCTCAGGGACTTGTGCATATAGGTGCTGTGAATGCATCAGGAAATAGCTGTTGTCCTGAGGGGTTTGGAGTAATAACGGAGAGAATGTGAGAGGAATCCATTGAGTTACAGCGTACACACAGTGACAGGATGACTGTCCTACTCTGAGAGTCTTTATGTCAGTGCTTGAAGGGAAATAAGCAGTAAAGGAGAGGAATAGTGTGAGAGTGGGAGGTGAACAGGAATTATTTAGTTGTTTGGATGTTAAAAATGCAGATGCACAAGGAGTGGGACTCAGGTTCTGGAAATGTTTGTCACACTGCCTGTGTCAGTCACCGTTAACTGATAGGCAGCTGTGGGCTTGGTTTTAATTGGGCTGCAACTCACAGTTAGTGCTCCATTATCACACTGCCTTCCTGATAAAATGAATGAGGAAGGAAATAGTATTTTTTAAAGATGTGAGGCTCAGAATAGCCATATCTCCTCCCTTCCCTGTCTACTGTCAATCCTATTGGAGAAGTTCTAGATGGGACTGCCTCTGAATTAGCATGTGTTTACCTGTAGGATTAAAGACGTGGTGAGGAGCATGCTGGAACAAGCAAGGATGTAAATAGAAAACAGAAGAGGAACAGATATGGATATAAATAAATACTAAAAACTCTTCCAAGCGAACAGGGAGCGAATGTAAGTGGTCCTTTATTTCCAGGAATCTCTTTTGCTCTTTCAGATCACTGCAAGGGAGCAGACTGCCAGGATTTCCCCCCTGTGGCTGCCTGACTGCTGCTGAGCTACCCCTCCCAGCCCATGTGGCTCTCCCCATGCTCCAGGAGTGCAACTGGTGCTCAACGCAATGTGTGTTTGTCAAACCATGGAAGTGGGCAAGTATGGCAAGAATGCCACTCGATCTGGAGACCGGGGGGTCCTGCTGGAGCCTTTCATCCACCAGGTGGGCGGCCACAGCAGCATGATGCGCTACGACGACCACACCGTCTGCAAGCCCCTCATCACCAGAGAGCAGCGCTTCTACGAGTCTCTGCCCCCGGAAATGAAGGAGTTCACACCTGAGTACAAAGGTGAGGCCTCTCATCAGTCCACAACACAGTTACGTGCTTCAGGAACCTGCCCTGCCGTTTTCCTGCTAGCTTGCTGTCCTTTGGTGTCATTTTATTTGTTGCTTATAACTCTTTTTTGCAGGCTAATAATTTGATAGGAGCATTTAGAAAGGAGGAAGTTGGTTTTTTTTGTTGTTTTTTTGTTTTTTGGTTGGTTGTTTTTTTTTTTTTTTTTAGGCACAGAGTTAAATCTGTTCCTCTTTCAAGGCAGAGAATGTGCAGTGTGACAGTTGTAGTCCAGAGCTTAAGGTTATGGATGTGTAACTGAAGCAGTTTCATTACCAAGTTGTCAATTACAGCCTTGACCTTGAGCTAATGAAGTTAGATCATATACTGAGCATTTGCACATTCCAGTTCTGTAATTTATTGCTTCCTTATTCCATCTCTTTTATGGGCCTGTACCAGCAGGCTGCTGAAGCAGGAAACATGGCTTTCCCAGCGCTGAGGTGAAGCCTTGTCCCCAGCTGCTTTGAAGGAGTGGAATTTTCCAGTGCCTGTGCTGGTGTAGGTTGGCAGCTCGGCTGTGTCTTTCAGAAGCTTGATACGCTTCCGGCCACATGCGTTCGTGTTCAGGGTGGTGATGCAGGCAGGTAGCCTTCTGGGGGGCTCAGCATTCCTGTTCCCTCTGCTTCTTTGTCTCCAGGTGGCACTGGGGGAGTGGTGCTTCACGGACAGCTGGGACCCCATCTGCTCAGGAGCACTTTGGATCTGGCTGCAGCCTGACACTGTCAGAGCAGTGTCAGTTTACCTGCCGGTGTCTGTGTGCAGGTCGTGCATCAGGGATGCAGTCCCCCAACAGATGGGTCCTCTTGTACCCTCCAGCCACTCTGGGGCCGTGCAGTGCTCTAGTGTGTCCCATCAGGAATCCCACTGAAGCCTATGGAGTTCCTAGAATCATGTCAGGCTTTCCTGGGGAGGTGTGTTTGAAACCAGTGAGGCTGATAGTCCAGATGGAGACCTGTCTTTTTGAAGCCAGATACTTCCTGGTAGCCTAAAGGCATAGGATGTACACCTCTACCCCAGTGAGGGATTTCATCTGGGGGTCCTGTGCAATTTCCTGACAGTCCCAGAAATTGTTCCTACTGATCTGGAAGAGAGGAATATTGGGGTGATATTTGCTGTCTGAGCACTCGGATGTTATCTCGAGGAGCATGTGCAGGCAGCCAGAGCACTTGAAGTGACATTTATGTAGTGACATGCTGGAGTCCTGAGCTGCTCTGGAGTTGTGTTTGAGCCACCTGAACTTTGTTAAACGTTGTTGTGCAGATTCAGAGAGAGGAAGGACAGGAACACGATGGTCTGCATCAGCTGAGCAGGACAAGGTTTCCTCACATTTGTGATGAATCATTTGATTCAGTGGATCTCTCATATGGTGCTCCTGGCAGCTTTTCAATACTGGTGACAAGCTAATGAAATATTTTGTCATTGCACATCAGGAGAGGGCTGATGGCCTCATTTTCGGGGCTGGAGGAGTCCCAGATATGAAGATGTCAGTTGTAATTGGAAGTGTCAGCTGTCCTGTTCTGTGGCTGACCAGATAGGTATATTCTGAGTCTGTGCTGTGAAAGATCTATACCTTCCCTTGGACTGTGGTGCTTTCCAGGAGCCTTCAGAAGGTAATGGTGGACAGGACACACACAGTCCTGCCTGCCTGCATCTGTCTGAGGTAGTTACACTTTTATTGCTAGGGAGCCCTGGGACCTTGCAGATCCCTCTTCTGTGAGACTGGCTGACTTGTGATAAGAGTGGCAGGTGTCACCTCAGCCTTAGGGCTCTGTAGTTCATAGCTCTGATACTGGAAAGCTCCTTTAGCAGAGAAAGCACAGTCCTGCTTGGCTGCTGATGTCCCTGTCAACAGCAGGAACGCTTCTGCAGGACATAGGTACTTAGCCAGAGAACTAGATACTTACTTCATATGCTTCACTCCCATCAGAGTCTTGGCAGACTGTGCTTGACTCCCTCCAGTTTGACGACATTTGCTGCAAGGCTGAAGGAAGGAAATAATCACACCCTCAGCCTACCAGCTGCACTTTTGTCCTTGTTTCCTGTGGTGGCAGAGCTTCCCCTGCTGCCACCGACCGTTGGCTCAGGTAGCAGCACAGAGAACTCTAGGGGGGTTTTTCCTCTGTGCTGTGCTGACAGCAGTTGGGTTCTTGCAGTCTTAAACCCCTTTTCTCTGCTCCGGGTTTGCTCTGCTGCTCTGTGAGCTGCATTTTCCAGTCCCTGCTGCTGAACGTTTGGGTTGTATATTCCCTCTACTGGGAAACAGAACTGACACGTCGCTTCTGCCTTGCAGGTGTGGTTTCTGTCTGTTTTGAGGGAGACAGCGATGGCTACATTAACCTGGTGGCCTATCCCTACGTGGAGAACGAGGCTCTGGAGCAGGATGATATGCCAGAGAGGGACCAGCCCCGGCGCAAGCACTCGCGCCGGAGCCTTCACAGGTCAAGCAGCGGCACCGAGCACAAGGAGGAGAAGCCTGGCCTGGCCAGTGACAGCACTGAAAGGTAAAACTTTGAGTGCCAGCATGATGAGTGGGAGATCTCTCTTCCCCATTCCTTTGGCTGAGGATGTTTTGCACTTCCATATGGTGGCCAGGCTGTCATGCACTTGCTAGCCCGGCACGTTGTGGCAATACAAACTGTGTCAGGAGTTTTGCTGGGTTCAGGACCAGCTCGTCCACATGAAATGTTTCTGACACAGAATAACCCTTGGCAGTGTATGAGATGTGGCACCAAAACGTGGAGAAGATTCAAATGCTTCTCCAGAGGTTTCTTCCCAGGATACTTTTGAATATGGGTCTCTGCCTCATCTCACCAGCCAGAGCTCCCTGAGAAACAAGTGTTCATGCTCACTTGTATCAATTAGGGTAACAGCCTAGCAGAGTTGTTAGATAGACCAGATCCTTGAGTATAGATCCACAGCCCAGGATATTAGTGAGGATTTGCTCATAAGAAGGTTTGTGTTATGTGCAGCAGAAGGAACAAACTTGTGGTTGTGTGCCAGGGGAGGATGTGACAGTCATAAGTACCTAACTCATGGATTCTAACAGGCAAGTTTGTTCTGTCTTTACACCAGCAGCATCCAGGAATCGAAGAGTCCCAGGGTGGACTTGCACATCCACTCAGATGTTCCATTTCAGATGTTGGATGGGAACAGTGGTCTGAGCTCCGAGAAGATCAGCTATAACCCCTGGAGCCTGCGCTGCCACAAGCAGCAGCTGAGCCGCATGAGGTCAGAGTCCAAGGACCGAAAGCTGTACAGTATCCTTTGGGAAGCACAGCTGGGTGTGTCAGGTGGGCCTGAGGCAGCTCAGCCTGCATTTCCTTTGGCATTTTTGTCCTTCACAACCACACTTGAGTTACATGTTCCTTTTTACTGTTCCTTCCTGCTTCCCATACTGTAACACTGATGAGTCACAGACTGGTTTGGATTGGAAGGAACCTCAAAGACCACCTCATTCCACCCCCAGGCAGTCTGACTGGCTGCTTCGTATGGTTGAAGATGGGTTTTGATGTTTCCTGTGCCTTCACAAATGGTTCTTCCTGCTTTTGCTGCAGTTGCCAGCTTGTGGGGT
Source organism: Myiozetetes cayanensis (assembly GCF_022539395.1). NCBI lineage: Eukaryota > Metazoa > Chordata > Aves > Passeriformes > Tyrannidae > Myiozetetes > Myiozetetes cayanensis. Next base: position 17,215,843 of record NW_026087389.1, read on the forward strand.
TATTTTGTTTCACCTGGTGGATCTTGATTCTGTTTTCCTCACATAGAAACAGACTTACTTTTAATAGCTGTATTCTTCATGAATACAGCCCATGCTGTGGGCTTCCTTCTCCAATTCTCAAGTGTGTGCTTCAGGCCTCCAGCTTTTATTTTTAAATAGCCTGCATCACTTGCAGAGAAATCATTCTCTCTGACTGTCCTGCCCTTTTTAAACAGACTTCCTTATTTTTATGAAGTTCCACTTTCAAAACCAAACACAGTTTCTCTCTTGCAGATTTAATCTAGCTGTGCTCTGATTGCCTTTCAGGGTAACATGTTGACCTGTGCCCTGTGGGGCAAACTTTTGGGGTTCTTTTTCCTCCCTTTGGAATAAGCTGCTGCCCAGAGTGCCTGAGGTGCGTTGTCGGCACTGTGCCCTGATGGGAGGGCTGCCCATTGTGTGCTGATGATGACTGGGGCTCCTGTTACTGCGCTGTTTCCTGGCTTTGTCACCTCCCCACTTCCCCCCCACGAGTCAGGCAGTGTTGCTGTTCTGGACAGGCCAGCCTTGCTGTTACTTGAGCCTTGAGTTTTCAGTCCATGGGGATTGTATTGTTTACCCATATGGCCAAATGGCTAATTTGATTAGACTTTAAGCTCTCTCCTAAGGGATCAGCAATTCCTGTTGGCATTCCATGTCCTTCCTCTCACCAGTGTTTTCCCCTGTTGGATTTCCAGTACATGTGCATGTGACCTCCCCGCCTACTGCTGGCCTTCCACTTTCCAGGGTGTTTTCTTCTACCAGCTGTCAGAGCCTGGGTGCCACACTGTTTGGGTGTTGACTTCTCCCTCACCCACCCCAAACAGTTTGCCCTGTCTGTTCTTGGGTTCCCATTTCTTTGTTGCCCAGCCCTATCTCCTGCTGGCCCACGTCCCTGTCTGTGGCAGCCCTGGGGTGTCTCTGGTGGGTGAGCTCTCCTTGACGTGCCTCCCAGAGTTCCTCTTGCTGGAGAATGTGGTGCATCACTTCAAGCTTCCCTGCGTGCTTGATCTGAAGATGGGGACCAGGCAGCACGGAGATGATGCGTCTGAGGAGAAGGCTGCTCGGCAGATGAAGAAATGTGAACAGAGCACTTCTGCCACCTTGGGCGTGCGTGTGTGTGGGATGCAGGTAGGGGTCCCCTAGGCTGTAGGTGCTGGACATTCCTTTTTGCAGCCTCATTAAACCTCTCAGTTAGCGTTTTCTGCTGAGCACTGAACTGGAATCTCCCACTGTAGGTAGGTACACCAGCATTCGTGCTATTTTTGTCTTCCTTTCTAAGCCTAGAGCGAAGGAACCTGCTTCTCCTGAGGTGGCCTGCTTTGTCCAGAGCTGTTCTGTTCACAGACAATTAGGGGATTGTCTAATAAAATTATTTTGTGGCTTAATGTTCAGCCAGAATCATGATGCCTGGGGAAGGAGTTGCCTAAGATTTCCTTCTGTACTGCACTGAGAGTTAAAAAGTTGCTCTGCTGTGCCTTAGCCCTGTGCACGAGTGTTTGCTGCCGGTGCTGTTGTGCAATGGTTGCTCCCTTCCCCACCCACAGAAGGACCTTGTAACCCAGATCTCTGCCCACAGACTCTGAAGCAATGGGGGCTCCCTGTTAATCCCATGCCACATAATGGCAATAGGTGTTGGCAGCTCCCTCTGGCAGAGGATTGTCTGGGTTGGCCTAAGACTTTGCTGTTTAACCCTTGGGGTCAGTTGGGCTGTGCCCATGTGTGGGGCACTGGGACTGATGAGCTGCCTTTTGGGTGTCCTGGGAGAGGATTGGTGCTCAGGCACCCTGACTGTGCCCGTAGGATGCAGCCATGAGCTGCTTTGGGATTCAGGGATCAGGCAGGGCTGTGTGCTGCTCCCTCTCCATCATGATGGGGACAGAATAAGTTCTCTCAGCCCTCACAGTGCAGGACAGTTCAGGGCTCTGTGTGTGGCCTTAGCCCGTTGCACCCACTTGATGTGCGTTTCCTCTGGTGTTCCAGGTGTACCAGCTGGACACAGGGCACTACTTATGCAGGAATAAATACTATGGACGCGGCCTTTCCATCGAAGGCTTCCGCAATGCCCTCTACCAGTATCTCCACAACGGCATCGAGCTGCGCAAGGACCTCTTTGAGCCTGTCCTTGCCAAGCTGCGGAGCCTGAAGGCGGTTTTGGAGAGACAGGCCTCCTACCGCTTCTACTCCAGCTCCCTCCTCATCATTTACGACGGGAAGGACAGCCGGGCGGGGATGTTTGTGGAGCGCCGGCCGGAGGCGCGCCTGAAGCGGGTGGACGGCTCTGTGCCCGAGAGCCTCCAGGACGGCAGCGGCACCGAGCCCGGCTCCTCGGCACAGCCCAAGGTGGACGTGCGGATGATTGACTTTGCACACAGCACCTTCAAAGGCTTTCGCGACGACCCCACTGTGCACGACGGACCCGACATGGGCTACGTCTTCGGGCTGGAAAGCCTCATCAACATCATGGAACAGATGCGCGAGGAGAACCAGTAGCCCTGGGCTATGGCCTCTTATTCTTGTCCCGGTGGCCCGAGCAGACAAGACCACCTACTACCACGGGAAAAACACAACTTTGGTTTTAAACAACTGTATCACTCCATTGTTTTTAAATGTACTTGGATAGGAGAGCCGAGGGAGGCAGGATGGAAGAGCTCCTCGTGCCGACCAGACGGTTCCAACCACACTAGCTCTGCCTTCTGGAGGAGGCTCTGTAGATGCCTGCTGGGTGTCGGGTGTCCCGGTTCTTCACTCCTTGTGTGCGCATTTTGTGGAGGGAGGATCTGGATGTAGGGATGAGAAAGCAGGAGAGCCTGGGGCTCTTCACGTGGCTGGAGCTCTGGTGTGAGGAGCCCCCGGGAGAGCCTTCCCTTCAAAATTCTCCAGAGCTGTTTGGAAAGGGCGCTCCACTAACGGTTGGCAGCGTCTGTGTGGCCGCTGGTGAGCAGCTCAGGTGCCGGTCCCTGCGTTCGGTGTTGCTGGCTCTGCCCTGGGTTTTGCCAGTGGGGCTTTGCTTTTGATGCTGCCTTTTTCTGCTGTTTGGGCACTGTGAGTAGCCACCCCAGACACAGAAATGAAATGACCAAATGCAACCCCTGGCAGAGCTGCGGCTGGGAGGGAACGCCGCGCACCTGGAGCTGTGCTCGAGCCCTGGGCCTGCTCCCTCTGATGCTGTGGCACGGGGCAGGCACGGGGCTCTGAGGGAGTGACTCTACTCTGGAGCACTGACCAAGCAAGCACTCAGCTCGTGGGCTAGCAATAGTATCTGTAGCAGTTAAGATGACCCCAGCTGTCCAGCGGGGCCTTTTGGACCATTTCAACCCTTCCCCTCCTGTAATGTTGGTCCCACAGGCCGTACTGAGTCTGTCCCTCCAGCACAAAGATGCCCTCTGCTCCCAGGCCCTGCCCTTTCCAAAGGCCTGGGGGTGGTGGAAGAGAAGGCTGAGGGTTGGGGCTGACCCCCTTCTCCTCTCTGAGGATCTCCAGGGGCCAGGTAAGGGGGGACCTGGCTGAGTGGTGAGTGCCACTGCCTGCCTGTTTAGCTTTGCTTCCTGGAGTCAGTCTGTCCCAAAATAAATGTCCCCTGGCCTCCCTTGAGGCATTAACGTTTGATACTGTGGCCTGGTAGTACCAGACCGTACCCTGCTCCACATCACCCCTGTTTCTGTGCTGGGGCCCCCCGGCTGCTCCCTCCTGCTCTCACTGACTTGTTCCATGGCGTTACCATTACCCCAGTTCCCCGCCAGGCCAGGGTTGGGTTTGGGTTTTTTTTTATTTTAATTCCTTCAGGAAAGCTTGTTTGGGAATACTCGCATGTCGCATGTGTGCCGACTCCGTGTGTGCGCAGGTCTCTCGGACAGTGCGGGTGCTCGGCCAGCTGCGGGCATGGGCCTGTGCCACTGGTGGGGAAGGGGACAGGGACTGGGCCAGCTCTCTCTGCCTGTCTCCCAGCTCCTCAACACTTGTCCAAGCCATCGCTCCACTCCCACCTTCTGGACAAGGACCTTTATCCCTGGCCCGCTGCCCTGCGCTACTTCATCGCTCCTGCGGGTCGCTGCCTTCCCAGGAGTCGCAGGATTTTCAGGGAGCAGGTTTGCAGGAGGGACCGAGGTCGGGTGAGGGGCTGGGTGTAGCCAGCAGGTGCCCCAGGTGCCCCCAACAGCCGTGTTACCCCCCCGGCCCTGCCCCAGCGTGGCCTGTCGCTGCCCCCCCTCTGCATGTCGTTGTCCCCTGGGGGCTGTGCTCGGGCAGGCCAGGCCCCACCTCCTGGGGAACCCCTTGGTGTCCCCCCGTGCCCATTCCTGCCGTTCCCACCTCGCAGGGCCGTGACAGACCTGCCACGCTGCTGGTGCTCCGCGGGAGTCGCCTCCCTCCCCTTCGGACCACCGCGGTGGGACTCCACAGCTTGTACATAGCCTTGGCCCCGTTTGTTTTTACATGAATAACCACCCTGTTTGTGCTTCACCAGAGAACCAAAACCATTAAAGGATCTGTTTTTGTCCGCGGTGTGCCGTGCCTGCCTCTGCCGCGTCTGAGCGCGGGGATGGGTGTGAGGAGGCTCGTGTTAAATGTCACCGCCCGGTGCGGGGTGTGGCCGTGCCCCTGCCCTCTTGTCCTCGGGGGAGCCCGGGCAGGGCTGCAGCCGGGACCGCTGCGGCGGGGAGCGAGCGGGACCGCTCTGCCCCGGGGGCGGGCGGGAAGAGAGTGCGGATGAGCGCTGGGAGCGGACGGGCGACGGCATCTGGGCGGACTCTAGGACCCAGGCGGGCGGGCTGGAGGACCAGGGCGGGCTCTGTGCCGGGGGCGGGCTATAGGAGCGGGGCGGGCTGGGTGTGCGGAGCGGGCTGTAGGACGCGGGAGGGCTGTAGGAGGGGCGCGGGTTCTGTACCGGGGGCGGGCTGGCTGTGCGGGGCGGGCTCTGTGCCGGGGGCGGGCTGCAGGACGCGGGCGGGGCGGGGCCGCGCTGCGGTGACGCGCCCAGCGCGCCGGGCGCTGACGTGTCGGTGCGGGCGCTGGCGCGGGACGCGGGGGATGCGGGCGCTGATCCTCGTGGGCGGCTTCGGGACGCGGCTGCGGCCGCTGACCCTGAGCCGGCCGAAGCCGCTGGTGGAGTTCTGCAACAAGGCGGTGCTGCTGCACCAGCTGGAGGCTCTCCGGCAGGTGGGGGCGCGGGGCGCGGGGGGTGCGGGGGCCGCCCCGCCGCCGGCTGACCCGCGCTCCCGCAGGCGGGCGTCAGCCATGTGGTGCTGGCGGTGAGCTACATGTCGGAGGCGCTGGAAGCCGCCATGCGGGAGCAGGAACAACGGGTAAGGGCCCTTCCACCTCCCCCCCGCCTCCCTTCGCAACCCGGCCCTCCCCGCCACTCACCCTGTGCCCGCAGCTCGGCATCCGCATCTCCATGTCCCACGAGAAGGAGCCGCTGGGCACAGGTAGGATACGTTCCGGGGGCGGGGCGAGAGGGATGGAAGAGGTCGGGGACAGCGGGGTGCGTGCTGGGGGGGACACCGGGATGGGTCCGGCAGGGTTGGGGGACAACGGGAGGGGGACAGCGTGGACAGCAGCGTGGGTATGGACAGCGTAGGGATGGGTGGACCGGGAGCACCGGGAGGGGATGCCAGGATGGATATGGGCAGGACCAGGGATAGCGAAGCCAGCTGAGGATCCAGAGGGACTGGGGACTTTGGGGGAGGGATGTTGGGGCGGGCAGAGGCGGGGCCAGCAGGACCCGGGCACTGGGCTCACCGCGTCCCCGCGGGGTCACTCCCGGCCGGGCAGCGGGGCCGCTGGCACTGGCCCGGGACCTGCTGGCCGAGGACGGGGAGCCCTTCTTTGTCCTCAACAGCGACGTGATCTGCGAGTTCCCCTTCGCGGCGTTGGCCCGTTTCCACCGGCAGCACGGCGGCGAGGGCTCGCTGGTGGTGACCCGCGTGGAGGAGCCGGCCAAGTACGGCGTGGTGGTGTGCGAGGCCGACACCGGCCGCATCTGCCGCTTCGTGGAGAAGCCGCGCGTCTTTGTGTCTAACAAGATCAACGCCGGGCTCTACATCTTTAACCCCGGCATCCTGCAGCGCATCCAGGTACAAGCCGGGGCGCTGGGCTGGGCTGGGCTAGGGGGCTGGGCTCCCGGCTCCCTGCTCAGCCCTGCTCCCTGTCCCTGCAGCTGCGCCCCACCTCCATCGAGAAGGAGATCTTCCCGGCCATGGCGCAGGACGGGCAGCTCTATGCCATGGAGCTGCAGGGTAAGGCCCTGTGCACAGTGCAGGCAGCATCAGGGGGTCTTGCCTGCTCTGCCACCCCTGCTCTGGGGGTTGTCACCATGGCTCTGTCCCCACAGGCTTCTGGATGGACATTGGGCAGCCAAAGGACTTCCTCACGGGCATGTGCATGTACCTGCAGGCACTGCGGGCTCAGCACCCTGAGAAGCTGCACTCGGGGCCCGGTGTTGTAGGGAATGTGCTGGTGGTAAGTGCCAGCCCCCAGCACACCACCCCTTGGGCTCTCCGTGCCATCCCACTGCTCTCCTCACTTCCAACCTCGAGCTGTGCCCTCTTGTCCCCACGCTGGCCGAGCGGCCTGGGCTGTGCCAAGAGCTCTGTCTGCCCTTCCAAATCTGGCACAGCCCATCTTCCTTCCAGGACCCCAGTGCCAAGATTGGGGCAAACTGTGTCATCGGACCCAATGTGACGATCGGGGCTGGCGTGGTGGTGGAGGACGGGGTGCGCATCAAGCGCTGCACCGTGCTGGAGGGGGCCCGCATCCGCTCCCACTCCTGGCTGGAGTCCTGCATTGTGGGCTGGAGCTGCTCCGTGGGCCAGTGGGTGAGGCCCTGGGTACCCCTGCAGGGTATTGAAGCTCAGCTCTTGCCCTCCCTGCTCCTCGGGCCGTGGCTGGAGGGATGTGCCGGTGCCTGTGGGCAGGAGTGGGAGCACAGCCCTGGGGCTGAGCCGGGCAGGTGTGACGGGGCCTCTCCGGGCAGGTGCGCATGGAGAACGTGACCGTGCTGGGCGAGGACGTCATTGTCAACGACGAGCTCTACCTCAACGGGGCCAACGTGCTGCCACACAAATCCATCGCCGAGTCCGTGCCAGAGCCGCGCATCATCATGTAGCAGAGTGCCCTGTGACCCCGCCCTCCTCGGATTAAATATTTATATTTCCATTTACTGTTCAGCGTTACCTGAGCACGGCCCAAACACTGGGTCGCTTGCCAGGGCTGGTCTGGCTTCCCCTCCCTGTGTCTCAAGGGACCACATAAGGAAGAATAATTTAATGTTGCATTTCACGAAGTCAGCCCCCAGCCAGGGGCAAGTTAACAGCCCGAACGCCCAGCCCGGCCCCCCTGCCCTGGAGCTGCCACATGTTCCCAGCGCTGCCGCAGAGCCGAGGCCTCGGGCTCCCCTCCCTGAGAAAGGCCCACGGGGCAGAGAGGCTGCCAGGCAAGGGGACGCTGGCCTCTCCCACCCTGCAGCCCCCCACCCCACGCTGCAGCCCCGTGCTGGGTCCTGGCCCTCTGGGTGAGGGTCCCACGGCCCTGAGCAGGGCAAGCGTTTGGGGACAAGCCAGCATGGGGCAGAGGGGCCACCCCAGTCATCTGAGGGAGCCTGTGGGGCGGGGCTGGGCTCTACGAGCTGGCTGGCTTGGTGAAGTCGTCCACCCCCGTGATGGTGGCCTTGCAGAAGAAGCAGTCCTTGTTGTTCATCAGGTGCTGGTTGATACAGGCTCTGGGACAGAGGAGGAAAGAGCATCAGCCCCCCACCCTCATGGCACAGGGCGGCTGGGGGCTGGCAGTTGCCCTGGTGGGGCTCAGGCATGGGAGCTACTCACTTGCATGACTTGTGGGAGCAGGGCCTGAAGATGGCGGAGATGGGGTGTGCGTAGCAGATGGGGCACAGGTCCTCCTCGCTGGTGGGCTGTGGGGGTCACCGGGCAGTTATGTGGCAGACAAAGCCATGTGTCTCAGGGCAGCTGTGCCAGAGCTGGGGCTGCTGCTGAGGATGGGGGACAGGGCTGGGGAGAGGGAACACTCACCAGTGTGGTGGCAGCTGCCTGCTTGGACTCCTCGCTCAGGTGGCTCAGCATCTTCTCCACCTTTGCCAGCTCCTCAGCACTGATGTACTCTGTGTCTGGGGGAACAGAGTGGGTGTGTGTAGGGTAGACGGGACCCTCGGGCTGCCCTGAGGCTTCTGGGTGATGCAGGGTGGCTGTATCCCTTGGGGACCAGCCAGGACAGGGATCCCCGTGCTGGGGACAGCAAGCTGGACATTGGGCACTGAGAGGGACAGAACTGCTGACAAGCAGGCACTGGAGACATCCCCATCCAAAGTGCCCCTGGTGGGGGATAAGGGTCATGGATGTCTGTCCCCAGGACTAAAAGGGCAGGGATGTGTTGCAGGGGACACAGACACCACCAGCAGCCCCGTTCCCAGCCCAGCTGTGGGCAGGTGGTGAGCACAGCCCAGCTCCCAGCGCAGTGCCAGCACTTACAGGTGTGCAGGGAGAAATGGCGCTTGTCCGTGGCAGGGGCAGCAGCTGCCAGGGCCGAGGGCTCGGCGTGGCCCAGCAGGTACTGGATGGAGCGCAGCTGGAAGCAGGGATCCGCCAGCAGCACCGCCGTCGCTCGCTCGGCCCTGCCAAGGGACACAGTCAGACCACAGACAGCACGCCCTGCAGGCCCAGGTCACCCCACTGCAGCCCCAGCTGCTGGTCCCCCCGCTCCCTGAGAGCCAGGGAAAGAGGCCCAACTGCAGCCAAAGTGTAGCAGCCATCTTCCTCCTCCTCCTCCTCTGTCAGCCTCGACTTGGAGGCTCTGGCGATCGATACGGTGCATCAGCACTTGCTGAGGCTGCAGCCCTCGCACTGGTGCCCAGGGAGTGGCTGGGGCTGCCAGCGCTACCCTGTGTCACAGCCCCGCGGGGGAGAAGGGGAGATGTCCCACAGCAGCCTCACGCCAGGGGCTGTGGCCCCCCTGCAAGGGGACAGCTCAGGGTGCCCCCAGGGCAAGCAGGTGCCCCCACGAGACAGGAGGGAGCAGCCGTGGCTCTCCCTGGCCTCAGCAGGGACAGGTAGGAGGGATGAAGGGCACCTTAATGGGTGTCTCCATGGGGCATCAGTGCCGTGGCCTGTTCATGGCCCTTGGCAAGGAGCAGAGCTGGCTCCGTGGCCGGCCCAGGGGCAAGCCCAGCCACTCCAGCGGCAGGAGGGGCAGGAGGAGCGAGGGAACAGCCGGTTGGTGCAGGCTGAGCCGGGGTGCAGGGGGTTAACAGCCCCTTGACTCGCAGCAGCCGCAGCCGCCAAATTAGCTTTTTGCTGCCCTAATGGAAACCAATTCCCCAGCTCTCCTCTTCCCACTAACCGCCTGGGCTCTGGATAATGACATTCCTGCGTGTCCTTCACCCTGTGGCCGCCCCTTCTCCACCAGCAGCCCGCGGCTCCCCCTCTGCCGTGGGGACCTTACGGGGGCTCGGCCATCCTGTTTGTTCACCCCATGGCCGAGGGTGCTGGGGGAGCCCGCCAGCTTGTGCAGGAGGTGGTCAGGATGTGCGCAGGGGGAAGAACCCCAGTTAGGAGATAAGGAGCACTGCGGGGGGGTGACTGCCATCCCCACTCCCAGCCTGGCCACAGGATGGAACACGAGGGGCTCCCAGAGGTAACGACGGGGTGGGTTTATTCCAGCATCCTCCCAGAGGCTGGGCAGTGGCGGAGCAGCCGCTTTACGGATTAGAGCCGGTCGCAGCTGCCGTTCTCCGGCGGGAGAGACGCGGCTGCTCACCGGTACTGCCGGAGCGGCCCTGAGCTCCCCCGGGAACAAGCGACCACGCAGGGCTGCGCTCGCCCTGCCCACTCGCAGGGAGGGCCGGGGCCAAGGCCGGGGCCACCACTCCCCGCGCCGGGGCCAATGGGATCCCGCCCGGCCCCCTCGCCGCGCACCGCCCGCGCCTAAATAGGGGCAGGCGCGGGATCGCGCTCCCGCAGCGCGCCCCGCTCCCGGGAGGTGCCGCCCGGGAGGGACCCGGACGGGGCTCCCCGGAGCCTGGAGCGTGAGGATGTGCCCCGGCGGCGCTGAGCGCTGAGAAACTTCGCACTCCAGGGATGCGCAGCTCCAGGAGGCGGCGAGGCGCCCACACACAGCCCGACACAGAGCGCCGGAGCGCCTCAGCACCCCTGATGCGGATCGGCGGCTCCCAGCCGTCCCCCCGCCGCCCCCGGCCCGCCGGAGCACAGGTACGGGGCAGCCTCAGGTGAGCCGGGCAGGGCGATGCTGCCCTTTAACTATCTTCAAGCCTCACGGCTGGAATCGGGATCCTCCTTCGCGGGGTGCAAAAGGGCGTCTTTGGATGCTTGGTAGAGCCAACCCAGCACCGGGGGAGAGCAGGGAGGCCGGCGACACGCTTTCTCTCGCGTCTCATCGAGCCCGGCTGTGCTGCCGGGCTGCACAGGGGTTCCCGCCCGCCACAATGTCCCCGCCGGTGATCGCAGACCCGCTCTGGCCGCGGGTGGCGAAGCTGCTGCTGCTGCTGCTCCAGTTGTGCGCCCCCGGCCGCGCTCCCCGAGCGTCCCCGCAGTCCCACCTCTGCCCCTCCGCCTGCATCTGCACCTCCGACCTGCTGAGCTGCAGCCGGCAGACGCTGCAGCTTGTGCCCCAGGCACTGCCGTCCACCACCACCACACTGGACCTCAGCCACAACGCCCTCACCCAGCTCCACGACCGCTGGCTGGCCGCCCTCCCGCACCTCGAGGCCCTCCACATCAGTCACAACCAGATTCGGGACCTTTCTCCGCAGGCTTTCCACAATGCTTCCTACCTGCGGCACCTGGACATGTCCTCCAACCACCTGCACGCCGTGAAGTCGCACTACTTCGAGGCGCTGGTGAGCTTGGAGGAGCTGCTGCTCTACAACAACCGCATCACGCGGGTGGATGAAAACGCCTTCGCCAAGCTGAGTGGTCTGCGGAAAGTCTACCTGAGCTGGAACAACCTGACCACCTTCCCCTTCCATGCAGTGCAGGGGCTGGGGATCTACAACCTCCGCACACTGGACCTCTCCTCCAACAGCCTGAGCAGCATCCCCGTGGAGGTGCTGGCGGCTCTGCCCGAAAACATCAGGAATGGTTTGTACTTGCACAACAACCCCATCAGGTGCAGCTGCCCGCTCTACCTGATGCTCCAGCGCTGGAAGCAGCGAGGATTCAGCTCCGTGAAGGATTTCTTCGAGGAACACACCTGCAAGGTGTCTGGCAACGTGCCCCGGTCTCTGATAAAGTCCCACAAATACAGCCCCATGTTTGAGAACTGCTCGGCGGGCCCCGAAGACGCGCACCTCTTGCCCTTCCAGGTGATGGTGGACCAGCCCATCCTGCTCACCTGTAACACCAGCCTGCCGCCCTCGGCCACCACCTACATGTGGATCTCCCCTCAACACGAGCCCATCAAACACCCGGGGAACAGCGACGGCTCCCTGGAGGTCTTTCGCAACGGCAGCCTGAGGATCGCCAAGGCCAAGCCCTGGCACTCGGGGGTCTATGTAGGCTTCACCAACAGCACCCACAATTTCAGCAGGCTGTGCGAGTTCAACGTGACCGTCCAGTACCCCAAGCCGGCCGGGGAGACCTTCAGCACTGGGCTCACGACTCTGCTGGGCTGCATCGTGAGCCTGGTGCTGGTGATCATCTACCTGTACCTCACACCGTGCCGCTGCCTGCGCTGCTGCAAGAAGCCGGCCCCGCTCAGCCCCCCACAGGAGTGCAGCGCTCAGTCCTCCATCCTCAGCACCACTCCCCCTGCCACCGATGGGCTGAACCGCAAGGCCAGCGCCAACAAGCACGTCGTCTTCCTCGAGCCCATCAGGGAGACGCAGAACGGCAAGATCCGCCTGGCCCTCGGCGAGGAGTTCCCCGACCCCAAGCACCCCAAGGTCCTGCAGCTCAAGTCAGACACAGAGTCCATCAGTTCTGTTTTTTCTGACACCCCCATTGTGTCGTAGCGGGGCAGAGCTGGGAGAAGAACCAGGGCCTCATGACAGCTGGCCTCCATCGTTGCTAGGACAGGATTATTGGGCACCCCTGGCTTGACTGCGACCCATGGGAGTGGTCATCATCACCCACAACTGCTTCAGCCATGGGCTCCTGGTGGGTTTTGGGTCTCAGGCACATTGGTGCCCATCAAGAACTCCTTGCATAATCCACTGGCAAGAGCCTCGTTAGCATAAGGGTAATGCTGATGAACCCAGCACGCCAGAGAAAACCCCCTTCTTTTGGGCACCCACCCTCCCTAATGGTGACACTGGGGATCTGCCACGTCCCCAGTCATGAGATGCCCAACCTGAGACCGCCACCACAGACCCCCAGGCCAAGGAATAGCTGTGACATGTGGGACACTGCCCTCACTCATGACAGGGCCTCTGGGGATGGCGATGCCACCGTGGTCTCCCAGCCCGTGCCAGTCCCTATCAGCATGCCATGGCTGGGAGCAGGGGGAGCGTGACCCCATCACAAAGGGGGGTACAAACCCTCTCCCCAAACGTGGCCACGCAGTGGGGATGGAGCTCAGCGCCTGCCCAGCCAAGCAGCCAAGCACACCTTACAAGCTTTTGCTTCCCGAGGAGCTGTAAATAGTGAAGGCAGGATTAGGTGACGCGACACAGCGCCCCGGCCCGCATTGCTCAGAGCTCCCCGTGCCACCAAGGACAACGAGGTCTCCGCTGCGCCACGCTCCTGCGCTGCTTCTCCTTGAGGCGGACACTGCTCAAGCACAGCTATTTAGGCAGTAACCTAATCAGCCTATCGATAAATGTGAGTAATCCTCCCCTCTCCTGGGTCGTAATTCTCTAGTTCCATTGGAATAAAAATGCCTATTTTTTTAAGCTCACGCTGGGCTGAGTGTCTCCTTGCCCTTGCAGCAGCGTGCAGCCACCTCGCAGCTCCTGGGCACAGCAGTGGGAGCTGGGGGTCTGAGGGAGCCCTGAATTCCTGCTGGCCTGGCACAAGGCCTGGCACAAGGCTCGCAGCCTCTGTTCCCATCAAATGGCATTGGGGTGGCCTCGGTGAGGGGGTTAAATGTGCTGAGCAGGCCTGGGACTGCCGTGAGAGGAGGCTTTTCCCTGGAGGGCAGGTCCCCAAAGTGATGCCTGGGAGATCAGGAGGGAGCAGCAGTGACTGACACAAGGGCACATCCAGACCCTGAAAGGGATGAGCAGGGTTTAGATGCAGGGGAGAGTTAATGCTCAGGAGGGGACTGGCCCTGCCTTTGTCTCAGTCCCAGTGTCTCCTGCAGATGGAGACCCCCGACTCGATGTAACCTTCACTGCCTTTCCTGTCATCCAGCCCTGCATTGGCCTGGCATAGGGGCTGGCTCTGCCTCCCAAAACACCTGCCTGACCCTACAGAGGGATAAGGGTATCCTACCCATTTGCTGGCCACCAGCATCCCATCCCCAGCTGGAGCAGGAGCATGTGGCTGCCATGTGCAGCACAGGGCAGGCCGGGGCCATCCTGCAGGCAGGAACACAGCTCAGACACAACAGGGACCAGGACCCTTCACAGAACTGCACCCCAACCTGCAACCCCATCTTGGCTGAGCGTCCTGGCCCCAAGAGCTGCTGGCAGCCCTGTGACTGGTGGGAGGGGAATGTCCCTGTGGCATTGGGACAGCACTAGCACACATCCTTCAAGTTTTCCTGCCAGTCAACAAGCAGCTTTTTTCCCAACAAAAACCCAACTGTGCCTAAAGCACTTGTCAGAAACCCCTCACCCATCTAAAGAGGGGACAGTGTTTGGAGGAGCAGCCATCCTGAGACAGCTGCCGCCTCCCAGCACTGCTCCTGACGCCGACCTTGCGCGCAGCTCCACGCTGATCCGTGATCCGTGTCCCTGCGGCCCCGAAGGTGATGGGATGTGGAGCGACAGGCCCTGCCACGCTGTGCCCTTGCTCCCCCACACCCAGCACTGCTGGCCCTGTCACCTCGTGTTAGCGCAGCCTCCCGATGAGCCCAGGACACCGCGCCGGCCACACCGGGGGCTGCCAGGGGGTGACGAGGCGTCAGACAGAGTGACACCTTGAGGGTGGGGATGAGGTGCTGCCACCCCCTGGCTTTGCACCCCGGCAGGGATCCATGGGAAGGATGGTTTCAATTTGACCTGGGAATGTCTGGGAAAGAGAAGAGACCCAGGTGAGTGCACCCAGGTCTAAACCACACCAGGGCACTGCCCCCAGAGCCACCCATGCCTGCTGAGACCATGCCAAGCCCATGCCAGAGCATTTGCCACATCTAAGCACCACATCTTCCTCCAAAAGGAAAAGTGGAATGCTGCTCCAGGCTCCAGCACCCAAGTTGAGTGTTACCCACCCGCTGTCTCCATCCTCGGTCTCCTCATAACCTTGCCCTTCCCTGGTGCCAACACCAGCTTCCCAGGCATTAGTGCTCCTGCAAACCTGCATCCTCAGCTGAGGGTAACAACTGAAGCTTAGGGAAAGCTCAGTCCAAGGAGCATAAGAAAAGCTCTCAGGGAGCTCAGGGACTCTCCAGTGACACACCAGCCTGGAAAAGCCCAGGAGAACTCTTCTAGGCTGCCTGCAATTCTCCTATCCCTGCAGGAAGGCTGAGCCTTGCTCTGTTGGGAACAGCATATCTGAGGTCTGTATCAGTGCTGCCCCCAGGGATCCCATTGCCTTTAACCATGAAAATCCTGCTGCTGCTTTTCACACCTTCCTGATGCTTAGGAAGGATCCCACACCACATTGCTGCTCCAATGAGCAGGGGAGGGTGGTTCGAATTTGTCAAAGCAGTTCATTAAGCAGCCTGAAAGGCAGAACATCTCAGCAAGGAAAAACATAGCCGGGAGCACAGCCTCTCTGACAGGCGGGAGTTGAGAAACCTAATGGATGTTCCCCAAGGAATACCCTGTCCTGTCTCAGCAGCCATCTGCACCATCACAGCCCCATCTCCTGCCAAACCACCCTCCTGCTTCTTGACTCCAGAGTAAAGCAGTGAGTCAGCACAAAGCACAGCAGCCCCAGCACGCAGGAAGCTGTGCCAGCATGTGTGGGGACAGGAACTAGCTTTGGGATAAGGACTGGCTTTGAGGACCAGCATCCAGTGCTGACTCCTGCCTCCCCTGGCACTTCACACCTCAGCCAGGACAACTGCGTGCACTGAATGCCAGTCCAGTCCTGTCCTCCTGCCACTGGGGCTGGACCCGTGATGAACGTGGCTGGACCTGAATCCTTTCCTTACGATGCTCACAGTTTTCCAGAGAGCTCAAAGCAGCAAAGCCTGGTGCTGGCCATCACAATGCCTGCTCCTGCCTCCCAGTGTGTGCCCAGCAGCCTTGAGGCGCTGGGAGAGCCCAGCCCTGGCAGCCCCAGTGCTCAGGACACAGCATTTGGAGCTGGCAGCTTGTAAAAACTGCAAGACCAGACTCCTTTTTTAACCATGAAACCTATGTCTGAGCTAGTCATTCTTCCATGCTCTTGCTCACACTTGCCCTGATATGTTATACACTGCAAGACTGGGGTCCCATCTATCTTCTGAGACTTTAGAGCAAGGTAGCAAGGACTCCTTTAGACTGAGTGGTCCATGGAATGCCTGCAGGACTGCAGAGAACTACCGTGTCCACAGCGATCAGCCAAATCCCCAGGGTCCCAGCAGTGCTTGAGCACATAGGTAGGTGACTGTTGGGAACCTGCAGACTGGGATCTCCTGAGCTTTCCAGTGGAGGTGATCCCAAAACCATTTGGCAACTGAGCAGACTCTGCTTAGTCTGCCTCCAGGGTTCCTCCAACCCTCACACCGAGAGCATCGTGCCCCTACCTCTGAGGGGGTGGTGTCCATGGGGCATGGGGGAAGTCCAAGGAGCAGAGCAGTGGCCAAGCCCTGGCACAGCACAGCTCATCCCCAGCCCAGGATAGCCACTCACTTCCCACAAAGCCCATTCTAACCTATATGCCCAGCCCTAATTACAGTGTGCCCTCACACACAGGGGACCACAGCCTCACCTTCTGACCTCACCCCTTCCCCTGCGCTCGCTCCCGTCAGGATCTTGACACCAGCTCTGGCCAGCGCTGCTCCATTAGCTCACTCTGGAGGAGGCTTAATAGAAAATCTGCTCAATTATTTAGCAAGCAGACAAACGGCGGGATGATACTGGCTGGAGGCAGCCAGGGTCTGTGGTGTGGACTCAGCCCAGCTCCTGGCTCAGCCTGCCAGATCCTACTTTCCCTTTCCTCCCACTCAGTCATTAGGGCCTGGCAAAGAGGCAGCACGTGGACATCTCTGCCTCGTCAGCCCTGCTGACCACTGAGGCTCCCCAAAGCAGTGCCGCCCAGTGCTGCCAGAGCCCAGGGCTGGGAGGGGGGCACTGAAGCTTTGGCTCACCACGAGCAGCACCAGCCTGTCCTGCCCAACCCAGCAAGGAAATGCATCTCTGCTCTCTCAAAAGCACAGCCTGCTGCATCCATGGCAAATGATGGATCAACGGTCTCACCACAGCCTGGCCTGGGCAATGTTCCCTTGCCTTGTGCTTAATGGCTCTATTTGATGCCAGGAGTCCATAGCAAGAAGACTTGATGCCTGGCTGAGTGTCCTGTGCTGGGAAAGGAGCAGCTGAGGCATCTGATTGCAGCCTGATAACGTGGCTGGATGAGCTGGCAGGGCCCTGATCCTCCTTACTCCCACCCTTCCCCACCAGAATGTTTTTGCCCCATAAATGGGACTTCATTCCTCCACTCCTAGATGAGCTTGCAGCACCTTCCAACCAAATACCTGGTACAGTGTCTGCTTACTGGGTTGGAGGTGACCAGAAAAAGCACAGCTAAGCCAAGGAAGTCTCCTGAGGTCCTGTCCCTGCCCTCATTCTCTGGGGCACAGCCTTCTTGCAGGGAACCAGTCAGGGTAACAGCTAATGTCCCTGGTAATTCCCACAGGGACATTCCTGCAAATATGGGTTGGAAAACCTTCTCTGTTAATGATTTCTGGTAATCTGGGAGTTACCAAATGGGACCTGGGAGAGATTTCTACCTACTTCCAGCACTGCCTGGGAAGAGTGTTTCTGGGAAAGGATAAAAGCTCATCCTGTTATTCTGCTTGCTGCTGAGAGAAGGGAGAAAGGCAAAAGGAAAAAGGAAAGCTGCCTCCACAGGAGTTCACAAGAAAGGCTCTGCTCTGGAGGGCCTGGTTACATATGGGACCCTTTAAATCACTTCAGTTCCTCCTTGCAGTAACACAATCACCTTCCATGGGAAGGTACAGACCTGAGGAAGGTTTGAATTCTCCTTTTCCATTCCACAGACCATCCTTTTACTTATGCACCTGGAGACAGACATTTCCCATCTCTGTGCCAGCCATCACTGACATACCATCTCCTGTCACCCCAGCTGCACCACCCAGTCTTCAGCACCCCGTGGTGACTGCTTTGCACCCAGAATCAAACCAGGGCTCAGCCCTCTAAAAATGCAAAAGCAGCTGAAAAGCCTCAGTGGTTGCTCTCACACCTGCTGGTTTTCTCCATCCCACCTCTGTTTGCCATTTCACAGTGTGCCTGCATGGAGTAGAATTGCTCTGTCAGTGGGGTGCAACACCCAGTCCTCAATTCAGAGTGCTGCAAACAGGGTGAGGGGTTCAGTTTTTCCTTCCATGTGAGACACTCTGCCTCTTGCCACGCTGGTCTGTGCCTCCAGACTGCCCATCCCCTCTGTTTAGGTATCAGCAGAGGGTCTCCAAGCCACCAGCCTCAGTTCTTTTGCCTTGATTGACCTCAGTGGCTCCCCTGCAACGTCTGCTTGCCTTTTATAGATCACTGACGCATCAAACCTCAGGTTTAGTGCATGGCTTTGCAAAATCACACAGAAGCATTTTGGTTTATAGATATTTTTTCCTGGGCTTCCTCCTGTTCCACATTGTATTCCTCCTGCTCAGTTAGGTCTACTTTAATGACACGATGCTTTTCATGCATCAATTCCCTATTTTGTATTTATTTCTGCTTTCCAGTGCCCAGGAAGGTGACTGAAAAGCCCTTGAACATCAGTCAGAGACCTGCACAGTGTCTCTGGTTTGTGACTGCACAGCCCAAGGCACGGAGGATGCTGTTGGTAGACAGGGGACAATGGCTGCCTGGGCTTCACAAAGCACAACTGGCTTTTCAGGGAAAGGACAGAATCTGGAAGCTTTCTGTCTCCTCAGGACTCCCTGCAGGCTAGAAAGGATGTGACTGACATCACACTACCATGTCCCCACAGCTCTTCGGAGTTTGCTAAACTGAGAGACATCCCTTTCCCATTTTGACCCTACAAGTGACCGGCCTGGGACAGATGTTTAAAGGGACAGAGTGTCAGGGGAGGACTTCTCATCCTGCCAGGCAAGCAGGATAAAGCTTTATCACCTCCCTTCTTTCCTCCAGGAAGAAATGTCTAGTCGTGGTGTCAAATTCATGATGTTTGCCCTTTCCACAGAGCAGGGTTCTGGGGGTGAGCAAAACTCACTCCTGTTCCCAGCCCAGAGAGGCCACTGATCAATGCTTGGCATCGTCACACTTGGGGCTGTAGGACTGGTGCAGCAGCCACGGGAGGCAGGTTATAATTAGATATATTTGTGTGTATCTTTTGAGTCCTTGGGAGAAGAAGTTGAAAGATTGGCTGCAGGGCTGAGCCACTCAGCCAGATGGGACTCTCCTCTCTGCAGAGACAGAGATGTGTTGTCCAACATGAAAACAAGCAGGATGTACAGCTCAGACAGGAGAGCCCTGCCTCCTCCAGCAGCCTGCAGCACACAGTGACCAGGCAAGACGCCTGCTAATGACACTGGGAGACAGCAAAGGCAGGGCTGCAGAGTGTCACAATAAGTCTATTTGCAGGACTTGGTACAAGCAGACACAGACACACATAAATGATCAGGTCAGCTGTGGCTTTGTCCAGAACACATCACTTTGCCAGTGCTGCCTCTTTGAGTAACTGGCTACCATAAAGACGAGATTTGCTTCACCTTGAAATCAGAATCACCCAAATACCTGGACAGGACTTGTCTCACCTTTGTGCCACAGGTCTGGGCAGCCAGAGCACTCTGCACACATTCTGGTGCCTTCCTGAGAGGGGTCCAGGGCAAAGAAGCCTTAATGAATTCCCCTCCAGCCATCCCTGTGTGCTGCAGCACTTTGCCTGTGTCACCACATCAGCACAGCTCTTTCACACAGAGCAGCTCTGACAGCAGCTGTCCCATCACACAGTGCCAGGCCCCATCCCGGGGAGGAAGGTGCACATGTGCTGCCAGTGCAGCACCTCACAGCGACCTCTCACACAGGTTTTCCATCACCACAGCAAGGGGGTTTGCACCCAGCAGCTGCTGCAGGGGCACAAAGCTCTTTGGCTTCTACCTGCTCCACACACATCTGCCTGGCCTCGCTTCAGTCTCCACGCACCCACATCATCCTGCAACACCTCCCATGCACTGCTGCAGTGCCCAGAGCAATGCCACCCACCCTGTGCTTTGGAAGGCAAGAGCCACTCACCCCTGAACATCAGTGTCCACCAGCAGCCGGACCAGGATCCCCGTCACGGCCACAAGGATTGGGTAATGGTCCACGCTCTCCAGGCCTACGGAAGCAAAAGAGAAAGGTAAGAGCTGGTGCCACCACGTGACAGGCAGAGCAGGCCTGTACCACTACTGCCAGGCTTGGTGGTCCAGGAGGTGACCAGTCACCAGGCACTGTGACAGAGGCTCTCTGGGGGGGTCATCAAGGACAGAGGGGTCTTCCCCTCTAATGTGAACCCCAGAGCCAGGCACTGCTCTCATGATGGAGCACTCCTGCCTCTTCCAAACTCAAAGAGAACATGTCTGTCCCCTCCTAAGGAAAATGTAGCTGCTGTACAGGGAATATGGGATGTCCATAAGACAGCATCTGGAGCCAGTGTCTGCTCACAGGCCCAGCTCAGCTGCCCACAGTCACCCCTTCAGGAAGGTGAGAACAGCTTTCCCCAATCCTTTAGTCCACACAGAGCACAGCAACTAAACCTGATACCTCAGCAACAGCCTATGCAGGGCTTTGAGCCTTTCAAACAGCTCCCACCTAACCTGTGCCAGACCAGTGTTTAGCAAGTCCCCTGCCCACCCAAGCACACAGAGCTGCCACTTCCACCAGGGACAACCAGACCTGTGTGTCAGCTGCCTCATGAGGACAAGGATGCTGGAGGGAACCAGAGCTGCTGGACCAGGGAAGAGCTCACATCTATCTGGAGGATTTACATGTCTATGAAGGCAACACTTCTGTTGCAGCCTGTGTGACCAGACTGGCTTCCCAACCAGGGATGTGGCAAATCTGAGGTCTGATCACATCCACCTCTGAGCCAACCTTCTGTGCCAGCCATCCATCCCTTCCCAAGGGCTTCCAGCAGAGGGACATGGGGTTAATGTGTGGACTCACCAGGCAGACGGAGGTTGACCACTCTGTCAAACAAGTTCCTTTCAGCTGTCACACGGTTCAGCACCTGGTTCAAAAGCTGTGTAGGGAAAAACAGAGAGGGTTTGTATTTCCTGGATGGAACTTTCTTGTAAGCAGCATCCAAAAAGTAAGTTTTGGGGCAGCATGTCCTTATAGTTTGGGCTCGTTGCCTGAGAGCTGGTGGATGCAGAGGGAGGCTCACAGCACACACCTAGCTTGGCTCTGGCATGGAACGAGGTGGCACCACACCACAGTGGCTGTACCAGACCAGAACCTCCCATGGAAGAGCCAGTCTGAGGTCAAGACACCTGAATATCAGCACCTTACACTTCAGTCTGAATTCCCACCTACAGAAGCCAAGCTACTTCTGCAGATAAAAGCTCCTGACAAGCAGACACTCCAAGCCCCAGGACAGCCACAGCATGTGAAGAGTGAGCTGGCAGCTGTGGGCAAAAGCAGTGTCAGCAGGGTGAAGCACAGTCCAGGTCCTGCCCTGCCTGAAGTTGGCAGCAGGATGGATCTACCAGCCCTGAAGCACAGAGTGAGCACAGAGAGCAATCAACTTCTCTGCATGACAGAGCATCATTACAGGCAGAGATTTCTGCCTATGACCAGCACAGGAGGAATCAACTGTGAAGACACTTAATTAGCCACCATTAGCTCTCCCCCAAACCCCAGTGGGACAAGCAGGGACCGCTCCAGGCATGACACAACTGCTGCAAGCTGAGCACAGTCTCTCAGATACAGCACTCCCTGTTCCTGTCACCCCAGTGCACAAGAGCAGAACACTGTGGGCATGTTCAGTGGTGGGGCACAGTTTCATAGCAGCACCAGGCAGTGAGGGGAAGCTGCAGCACCCAGCTCTCTGCTACCTATTCCCCAGCTTGCCTAAGCCACCTGCTGAGGGCCCCTCACTTTCCTCCTCACACAGTGATCC
The DNA here is from genome assembly GCF_022539395.1 of Myiozetetes cayanensis. Classification (NCBI taxonomy): domain Eukaryota; kingdom Metazoa; phylum Chordata; class Aves; order Passeriformes; family Tyrannidae; genus Myiozetetes; species Myiozetetes cayanensis. The sequence goes on from NW_026087389.1 coordinate 17,237,217, forward strand.
CTACAGAGATCCCAAGCTGAGCACTTCCCTCATGATTGGTGTACCAGACCCCACTATGTCTTGCTTTGATTCATCTGCTCAGAGCTCTGAGTTCCAACTCTTGAGGTACAGGTAAGCTACATATAACTACTCCCCACCAGTCCAGATCATACAAGAACAGCCTGTCCTCAGGGCTTCCCAGGATTTCCCATGCTTTAGAAAAGAAATTAATTTACTGGACTCCAAGGAGTGTTGTGGGTTGGAATGAGGCTGTACCAGTCCCCCTGGCAGGGAAGTGGAGGTGTCTGGTAACATATTCTAGCACTGAGGGATAAAGGACCTGCCCAAACATTGGATTGTATTCCCTGTTAAGCCAACTACAGTCTCCACAGCTCCTTGCTCAGATGTACCACACCTCCTCTCCAGATTTTAGCATTTACTGGCCATAGCCTCTCTGAAGGAAGATTTAAGCAATCATCCCCCCTCCCAGCAGAGGCAGAAATCGGCTGTGCCAGACCAGTTGCAAAGGAGGGGAGTAGTTCATACATAGAGATTTTAGGGAGCACCACTTGTTCTGCAGCACTTGCAGCAGGAGCTCCCAATTCACTGCACATCTGGAGAGAGGGCAGAGGGGTTCCCATGCCCCTCCAGATGCTGCTCCTTCACACAGGATGATACCTGGGCAAGCCTCCGAAGCAGCAGCTCCGAGGACGGGCGGTTCCAGTCGAGGAAGATCTCTGGTGCCAGCGTGACGGTCATTTCCAGCACCCTGAGCAAGCTCACTGACAGGTCGAAGCAGGTGGCACACACCTTCAGCTGCCGGCTGTCCACGAAGTTCCTCTCCAGGCGCTCTGCTGCCTGCTGGATCTGCCAAGCAATGCAGACAGCTCTGACAGGTGCCCCTTCCCAAAAGAACGGTCGTGACCCCCAGCCCAGCCCAGCGTTGCAGGAACCACTGCCCACCCAACCCTGAGGAATGTCTCGAGCCTCACTGCGTGTAGGACATGGCACCCACCGAGTGCGGGACCCCACGGCCCTGGTTGGCACACCCACCTCCTGAATCATGCCGATGAACTCGGAGAAGGCCCAGTTGAGCTGGTTCAGGACGCTGTTGAGGAAGCTGGGGGCCAGGTCACGGTCGCTGCGCAGCAGGTCTGCCATGTGCCGCTGAAGCAGGGTGGAGGGACACGGCTCTGCAACCAGACAGTGACAGCTTCAGTGGCCTGTCCTGGAGTGGCTGTGAGTGGGGGGCATGGGCAGGCTGTGAGATCAGTCCTGGGTTTGGGAAATGTTGGCTTGTGCCTTGCAGTAAGCAGAGATGGCAGGGCACTGGGAGCCGGTGCAAGGACTATTCTGAGCAGCAATCTCGCCTGTTGGGCCTCCAAGCACTTTTTTGCAATGTCAGCCTGAATTAACCAGGGAAGAGCCCTCTGTGCTCGCTGCTGCCCACATGCACAGGAGCACTGCCCTGCAGCTCAGTAACCCTCCTGCTCAGCTCTGCAGAGGCCCATGGTCAGCTCAGCATTAATTGCTCCTGATACCAGTGTGGCAGCAGCTGCCTGGAGGCCTGCCTGGAGGCCATCCTGGCCTCACGTGGCTGTGCCTGTCTGCCTGCATCTGGGTAGCAAGGTACCAAGTGAATCCCACTCCTGAGAGGCTTCTGTGTGGAGCTGGGGCTGGCTCAGCCCTTGGCAGGCTCAGGCAGAGCTGTCCATGGTTCCCAGGTTCAGCCCAAGCACAGTCAATGTCCCCTCGGAACGTGGCATCTCAGCTCTAGGCTTTCTCACTATCCAGAGCACAGAGTCAGACCCAGCAACTGGGAAACACATCAAAGCTGTGTGGGGCACCAGCACCCATGGAAGGGCAGGGAAGGGAAGGGGGCACAAATGGGACAGATGCTTCTCGCTAGTAGAAGGACCCACTGTCAGCGAGAGGCTCACAAACATTCAATACTATGAGGGAAGGGTACCAGAGTTCAAACCACAGGCTAAAATGCAGGGCTTGGAGAGAGAAACTTGGACAGATTTACCAGCTGTAGGGGAAAAACCCAACCTAACTGCATTTTCCCTCTACTAGAAGCTATTAGCAAGTGAGAGCAGATGGAAACTGGCAGCACCAGCACTGCAGTGCCCAGAGGAACAAGCTGGGCTGGGACTGCAGAAGGTCTCTGGGGTTGCAGTCTGCTTGAAGGGCCAGCATGGGCAAAGGAAACACAGGACAACTTCCATCCCTAGGGATCAAGAAGCAAGGCATAACTACAGGGAGATTGCTAGCTGGGAATAGCAAAGCAGAGAGGGATGGCAGGAGACCATAATCTCAAATGGGAACAGGATAAATTATTCTGTGAATACCCACCAGCAAATGCAATGAACTTCTGTTGTTGTGGAGGCCACGTGCTGAGTCTCACAGCGCATAATCACCCCAGGCAGGCCAGCACCCTGGCTTTGATCCTGCCTAAAACCTCATTTTTGGGAAGGATTTCATCACTACAAACGTCTTTGATGTCCTACTCCCACCCACAAGTACTTTCCCAGTCCTTGGACACACGTGGCTCAGGGCCTGCTGAAGCCAGACATGTCCTTTTTACATATTTACTGGTCCTCTGGGGATTTCTTTCCGAGTGTCCTCTAAAACTCTGTAAGCCTTTAGCATTGAACATGTCCCAGAGCAACATTCCACAGCTCAGTGTGTGCAGCAGGAGGAATTTGAATAGAGCTTGGCTCCTACTCGCTTTATTTGCTAACATTTACTGTCTCTAGCCCATTCCTTCTGGTGGGAGAGACAGTGAGATGCTCCTCTCCACTCAATTCCTCCAGTTAGCTGTGATTCCAGACCTTTACCATAGTTTTTCCAACAGAAACAGCCCCAGCCAGCACAGTTTCTCATCCAGAAACTGTCACATCTTTGTCCTCTTTACCATCCCCCCTCAAACCTTGACAGCTTTCCCAGGTTTTCTTTGGAGAGGTGGGATCAGAAGCACACACAGCATCCAAACCACAAGCGTGTGGCAGATTTGCACGAAAGCACAGTGTGGTTTTGGTTTTGTTCTGTTTTCCTTTCCTCATAATTGCTGTTGTGTAATTTGTTCCTTGGACTGGCCATCAAGCTGCTCTTTTCCAAGAGATCACAATAGGTTGCCAGTGCAAGGATGACTCTCAGGAACTTGCTGCTCATGAGGTGCAAGTGGAGAAGCCCAGGAGTCAGTGCTGGAGCCCACTTTGTCTTCTCTGACAGGGATGGTTGAAGGGGTACATCACAGCCTTACTTCACCACTCTACATCTGACCATGTTGAGCTCCATCCACATTTTCTCTCCCACGAATTCAGAATTAGGAGGTTTTTCTGTAGAGTTAAGTTTTTTGTGCCTTCTTTTTCCCAGCCTCCCTTCAGTGTGTAAGAACTGCTTTTTATCAAGAATGCTGACATATTAACAACCCCCTTCCAGCCTTTAAGTACCAAAGCAGTTCTAGGCAGGGATCACCACTCCCTTGGGGAGGAGCTGTGTGTGTTGTCCTGCTGGTCTGTTGCCAAAGCCTCTTTTATCAGCACTTCAAGTCAGGACAGATCTCTAGTTGGATTGCCTAGCTGAAGTTTACCTCACTTACAGGCAGCTTTGGCTTTTTGAAGGATGCTCTTATACTTGTAACAACTTGCTTTATCCTGATTTTTAGCCAATGACTATTTCCTCGTGGTCTTTTTTCCATGATTGGTGTGAGTTTGCTACAAATCTCCAGTTCTTAAATGCTTTCCCTGCTGCTGGCAAAGGCTGTGCTAGACTGTAAGAGCCTTAAAACCCAGTGTCTTTTGTCAAACTTCTCCACAGTTAAGTAGGTTTATTTAAGGTTTTAAGCTAATACCAGGAAACACTGGACTTCCTTGTTTTTTGTTGCTCCTAAGAGGATTCTGAATCTAAAGGTGCTGTGATCAATGCTACTGTTAAAAAACAACATAAGAAACAAGCCCTGGAATACAGCAAGAGCAGCTTCATCCTTTGCATGAGTTTCCAGATGAGGTTCTCCACAGGGCAACCATGAGTGGTATCCAAAAATCTAGTCCTGCTGTTGTGTTCCTTTTCCTTTGCTGAGGCATTCCCACCCACCTCAGGTACCACTGCCCTCCTGGGCAATGACACATCCCTTACATGTGCCATCTCAGACAGGGATGTCATTCCACAGGGAGTCTGTGGATACTCACTGATGGTATTACCCTGGCAATAGTCTTTGGTGCTTCTGAAACTTGTACCTCCCTAATACAAAAGCCACTCAGTCTTGGCTTAGCCTTCATTATGACAGATAAACATCAGTCATTGGAACAGAAATCAGTGGTTTTCCAAGGTCAGAAATTTTGACCTCAATACATTTAATGTGGGCAACAGAGCGTGGAACCCAGCGGTTACAGATACATCCGATGTTTCCACAACAGAAACTTCCCTGCAAAAATGTAAGTTAAATAGAAGAGATAGAGGTGGGGGAACCTGAATAAAAAAACCAGAGCTCTTTAAGAGGATTATTAGGGAGCCTCAGTGCTCCAGCCAGCACTTGGGTTAAAAGGCATGAGGTAAAATGTAAAAGGTAAAATGAACGTAATCAAACATAGCCAGTGGTAGATGAAAACAAGGAGAAAGGGGAGTATTAGAAGGAGAAGACATAAAAAACATCCTCAACTATCCATGCTAAATGCAAAGTTTCTTCAACTATAGGGAAAAAGTCCAGCAGAATTATTTAATAGAAGTAGTAATGGTGGAAAGTCTAACAGCAGCAGAGGCCCATTATTAGAGAGAGTTAAAAATTAATAAAGCAGACAAAGTGGAAGCCTTCAATAAGTGCTCCTACTAGATAATGGTAAAGAAGTAGGGTCATGTACTTTCATCACAGGAAGGTAATTATGTGCTTTATAGTTTGCTAATGAGCCAGCAAGAGTTCTAACAGGGCTAATTGTGACACTTCTGGGTCAGCAGCCCGAGGGATCTCTGGACACTGCAGCATTTACAGTAGAGCAGGGAGCACAGAGGGAGAAAGCCCCAAACTGACCAGATTCAGAAACAAAGCAGCTCCACCCAAGGCTAATCTGGGTTTTTGAAAGGACCCAGATGCATTCCAACCACGTCACTGTGCCCATTCAGAGATGCATTTAGAGCAGCAAAGGGAAGGCTGTGGGGCGAGGCAGAAGGAAAGCAGGCGGCATTCAGGGGATGGGATATCAATAAGGTGGAGTGCCAGGCACCAGGACAGCCCAGGCCACACCTGGGATCCCTGTGTGCCTCCAGCTAATGCAAGTTTTGGCTCTGTGACCAGCAGACAAGGGAGGGGCTCCTGCCAGCATGACACAGGCACCTCTGCGATGGTAAAACATGGGAAGGGTGAATATCTGTGGGGCTCACAGAAAAACAAAACCCCTTCCTGGATAAGGCACAGAGGCCGTGTGTTTTGCACCATTGAAAAGGACCAAGAAGTGAATTTACCCTGGTACACAAGCACTTCTGAAGAACAGAATGTTGTGATGCAGTTTAAGCCAGCAGAGAAAGGCAGAGCAGCAGCAGTGGGAGACAGGAGGTGAGGTTAGGTATGGGGGAACGGTTTCAAAGTGAAAGAGAGCAGGTATGGATTAGATACCAGGAGAAAGTTCTTTCCTCTGAGGGTGGTCAGGCATTGGCATAGATTGCTCAGAGAAGTTGTGGATGCCCCATCCCTGAAAATGTCTAAGGCCAGGTTGGATGGAGCTCTGAGCAACCTGGTCTAGTGGAAGGTGTACCTCCCCACAGCAGGGGGGTTGGAATTAGATCTTTAAGGTCCTTTCCAACCCAACCCATGATTTCATCCACCCATGAACCCATTTCATTCTATGATGTCATGATCCTCATCAGGAATCATAAGTGACAGATTTATTTCTGAGGGGGAGAAACCACCACCAGAAGGGCCTGGACAGTTCAAACTACCAGGTGATACTTCTGGTGTTGGCAGATGGATGCAGGATCTCTTCCTGAAAGATCCCTTCTTCAGCTTAGGCAATTTGCTGGACTTGGGAAGGGGATGTGGGTGAATTGTCTGGCCCCTGTTGTGCAACATCCCAGCTAAGTGATCTCACAGTCCCACCCACATTCCCTCCATGGCTTGATGGGTGCGTGGGCAGAAGGCCTGGGGCAGAGGAGCCCCGTGATGCAACCTGAAGCCACCCTGCAGCACCTGCTTTTACAAGCCAGGCTGTTCCTGGTGTGCATGTGGGAGCAGCACCTGGCCTTGCCCGAAGGCCATGATGACACCAAAACAAGTCCCTGCAGCAGCTGCCAACCAGAACTGCCCCAGCTCTGAGCACAGCCTTGTCTGCTCTCAGGAGCCAAACTGGAGGCATGAGAGCTCTTCAGTGCCAGCAGGGCTAAGGAAGAACTCTGGGAGCAAGCAGGGACAGCCTTTCTGAGGCTCCTCCCCTCCCTGGCTAACCCAGGCAGCACCCACTGCTCACCCCCAGTGAGCACGGGCAAAAGGCAGCACAGGACACCAGGTCTGTGCTCTCTGTGTTTCATGGATATGGTGAGACAGCACTAGCAAACCTTCCCCACCTGTGCAGTCCTCCAAGGAAGCATTCCCAGAGCAGGACAAGGCTGGAGCACCAGAGAAGAGGCCTTTGCCCAAGCTCCCTTCAGACTGGCCTGAAGAAGCAGACCCAGCCAAACAGGGATTTCTTTCAGCTCAGCAGTTTGTCCTGTTGTCCCTTGCCAATGCTCATATCGCAACAAGGTGAAGACTGATGGGTGGGAAGCAGGGGGGGTCGTCTCCTCCTCCTTCCCTGGACAGTATCTCAAGGACACCTCTGAGTCCCCTGTCCCTCTTCAATTAAATCAGCATTCATTATTGATTTAGTTGAGCCTTAAAATAGCAATCCCAAGAGCAAGTCCCTAGTAGCCAGCACAGCCCACTCCAGGCTCAGACTGTGTGGAGCCACACAACACATGGAGTGAGGCCTCCAGAGCCCAGGAACTCTGCTCCTGCCCCAGAGCTCCCCAGGATGGGGAGATCTTGGTCACCACTCCAGAGGACTGGAGGCAGCCATTCAAGGGCTTGGTTGTGCAGTAGGAGGGTGAGAGGGCAGCCACGAGATCTCTCCTGCACATGTACCAGGGCTTCTCCATCACCTTCCAAGGAAGAGAGGAACCCAAGGCTGGCACAGCCTGTGGAAGGCTCTGACACTTGAGGTAACCCTGATAAAACAGGTTTGAGAGCAGGTCCATGAAGCAGCCTCAGAGACTGCCACATGGGCACCAGCCCACCTGGCTTCTCCCAGGGATGGAACTGAGGAAAACAATCACGCGTGAGGCTCTCAGCCCACAACCAAGGGTCTCTGTAGGCAGAAGAGGGGAAGCAGGGAGCTCTCTAAAGCTACTTCACCAGACAAGAGAGGGTCACACAACAAACTTACTCTGGAAACTAGCAACAGAGAGATCTCCTGGGCACCATGGGTAGGAGAGAGAAAGAGAACAAGAGTGCTGTTAAAACAGAGACCAGGTGGGGCTCAGCACACACCTCCATGTGCTGCATTCCCATGGCAAGATGCAGCACCCTCTGTCCCCCATCCCCATCCAGCTCTCCAGGAGCAAGGTCTGGCACAAAGCCTTTTCCAGAGGGGGTGTGAAGAATGTATTCAGACAGGTCCAGACCCTGCAAGGGTGGAGCTGGGATGTGTTCTTCAGCTCAGGAAAGGTCCTTTCTCCTTCCCACATCCTTCTCAGCCACAACGGAGCTGAGGAACCCCTCAGTTCAGTGACAGTGCTGAGAACCAAAATGCAGTGCCAGAGGCAGGACAGGCTCTGCCAGGCTCTGAGAGATGCCCATTTAAAACACTCCCTGCTTGCAAACTTGTCCAGTGCCCTGCCTCCCTGGGCACCCGCTCCCTCTCACAGGGCACCTGCGCTTGACAAACATGAAAACTCTTCCCCTCAGCAGCTGTTCACTGTGGACACCACAGAGCCTTCTCCCAGGTTTACATTGTGGGGTAAAACTCTGGTAATGATGCAGCCTTGGGCTTCTCTCCTCTCCCTTGAAGGACAGAACTCCTCCTTGTGATGGATCCAACTCACCACCCAGCATGCAAGAGTCTCACCAGCCAGTGGGCAGAGGCTGGGGATGGCCAGGCTGCCAAGACTGGCTCTGGGTATTTGGCCAAGAACACCCTACTTCAGCAGGCCTGGCCCATGGTACAGATGGCTGCTAGGGAAAAGGCTGGTCCTCCCTCAGCACCCCTCACAGCCCAGAGTGCCCCTCCCCTGCCCCACTCACTCTGCAGGCTGGGGAGACTGGCATCCTCAGGCTTGGTTTTCAGCAGGTGTGGGAGCCGTGTGTACCTGTACCCAAAGCCACAGCCCTGGCAAAAGAGATGAGGAACGATCTTAGAGGCTGAAAAACAGCTGTGTTTTGCTGCTACTCTAAAGTGAAATGCTCAGTGTCCCACTGGCCCCAGATGCTGGGAGGGGTGGGGATGCAGGATGCTCACCCGCCACAGCCTGACGAGGATCCAGTTGGTCTGTGCCCAGGGCCGCTGCTCGTAGGGAGCCAGGAGGTTCTTCATCATGGAGATCCGCCTGCCAGACAAGGACATAGGTCAGCCCACAGGGTTTGGGAACAGGGGATCAAGTAGGACACACAGTAGGACCCACAGAGCTGGGGCAGAGCAAAGCCACCGGCATAAGGGTGACAGAAGGCTTCTGAATCAACTCCAGACCATGTTGCAGCTCCTGGACCCTCAGTGGTGCTTGGCAGCCCACCTGCTCTCTCACCCAGCCCTGCCACCACCCCAACCCTACCCCAGCTCCCCAGGAACAGGCAGGGCAGCACTTACTGCTCTTCTGGGATCCTCTCTACAGCACGCAGCGAGTGGGGGTAGCAGACGTAGCTGGCCAAGGCCTGCATCAGGGAGTCCCGGATGTCTGAGGAGGAATGAGAAGGGATAGGCCAGGTACCCAAGGACACACAGGGAACACCTGAGTCCCAGGGGCTGGAAGGGACTGCCCCTCATGTAGAGAGGCACACTGTCCCAGGAATAACCCCAGACTGGACATGCAAGTAGCTAGGACATGAGTCCTGCTTTCCAAAGGGTATCCTAGGTCATGCACCTAACCCTGGACCAAGCAGGACACACCAGACAGGGGCAGTGCCCAGCCTTCCTTTGTATGTGGAGGCATAAAGCACTCAACAGATTCAGGAGACAGATCCCAACAGAAGTCTGATAAGCCACAAGCAGTGGGACTGGCCAGACCTGTGGCACCATCACCCCAAAGCAGAGGAGTGCAGCTTTACCTGTGCCCACAATCCTCGAGTCAGCAAAATGCTTGGCCAGGATGGCAGCGAGGCGCATCAGGGTCTCGTCGTAGCCTGCAAGAGAAGGAGGGAACAGGGGTCACCCCAACTGCCTGAGGGACAGCCCTGTGGTCCCAGCACTCCTGTGGACAGGCACAGGCCATGGAATTTATCCCTGGTATTAGGTGCAGTTTTTTTGTGTCTAATTGTCAAAACAGACAGCTGGGAAGACACGTTCATCTCCAGGAGAGCCTCTCACCTCAGTCTGCAGAGCCTGAAACAGTTACTCAGAGAAACATAAAAGCATGCAGTCCAGTTGGATGACAAGGGAGAGGTTTCTGGTGCAGAAGAGGCTGAGCAACACAAAGAAGATCTCTGAAGACAAACCATGTCCAACCTGCAGACCCTAAGAAATCTGCTACCACTCAATTCTGCTGCTGCCTGAACAGCAGGCACAGCCCCCGCTTAAAGGATGTGAACACTTCAGCTCCATCTTTTTGGTGGGAACAGAAGCTTTTCTTACCTTCGTGGGCTCTGGAAAGCACAAAACTATTTGCTAAGAGCTCAGCAGGGTCACTTAGCCAGGAAAGCACAGAACGTACCCAGAGGGAATCCACCTAAACGCAGACTCCCGGCACCATGTGGGTGGTCATCTCCATAGGAACTTACCCAAATCCCAGGGGAATTTGAAACAGTCCCAGTTTCTGCACTCATGGCACATCTCCTCCCACCCAGAAACCAGAAAGCAATGGCACACATCGCTGAGGCGCTCACATCTTAGAGCATCCCAGCCCATTCCTGATACTCCTTTGGAAACACATCCATAGCTGCCAGTGATTTTCACTACAGCCAGCCCTGTGAGAGCTTTGGGCAAGGCATGGGCTCCCTGTCTGAGCACAGTGATCAGTGGGTACCTGCTCAGAAAGCAGCCTGAGCACCTGCCCAGCACACAACAATGTACTGGTGCAGCACATCACAAGCAGCAAAGGACACAGAAGGGATGATGCCGAACTACTGCTACTTCTCCATAAGGATGTGACTATCGGGACAGAATTAGCAAGGCCTCCCCAAGCCCTCACCTGGAAGTTCCTCCATGCTGTTTACAGGGCTGAAGTAGTTCTTGAGTGCACTGTAGCTGTTCATAGCCACGCTGAGGTAGAACTCTGGCATGAAAGCGAAGAGCGAGCCCGTCCTGTCACCGTGCTCGATGGTGCGGATGCACACCCGCAGCAGCCAGTAGATATCCTGCATCTTCTCCTGGCCAGGAAGAACAGAGCAATCCCCAGTGAGTTTTGTCCAGCTTCTCTTTGGAGAAACAACCATCAGCACCACACTTAGACCTGAGAAACATCTCCATGTCGGAGGAATTCCTCAGACCACTGCTCTGAGTTCAGTAACCGGACCTGTGCATTTGGTCTTTTCACAGAGCCACAGAACCTCCAGGTGGAAGGGACAATCTGAGATCTCTACAGAGACCTCAAGCTCAGAGCATGGCTGTCATCAATGTGATGGCTTTGTCTCACCGAGCATTTAGACCCTCCAAGCACTACTCCTTGCCAGGGTGCATCCAACCACACAAGCCTGGTGGCAGTGAAAGGATGTGAGTTTTGATTCCAAGGACACTGCTGAAAGAAAGCAGGCACTAGCAAAGCCAGCAGAAATCTGCTGGAAAGAAAGTTGGTCCATTGTAGGGATTAAATGGGAACAGGCTGAAAACTCACACCAACTCAGATCTTTACAATAGGCAGCCACAGCCTTTCAGGTCCTGTGCCAGCCATTCAACCAGATTTACTGTCCTGAGGAGCTTCTTGTTTCTCTAAATAAAACTCAGGGGCTCCTAAATTAAAACCAGGAAATTTAAGGGCATCTACATAACTTGAAGCTATAAAAATGAGAGCTAACAAAGCCATAAAAAGCGGATATATTATTTCATAACCTGCAATGCCAAGAAATAGCATAAGCAATAGCTACTTGCATAAAAATAGATGGAGAAGGGTTACACTTCTAATTAAAGGAAAAAGTAAAATCAGAGGAGCAGATAAGGGATTTTACTTGCTTAGTGGCTTTTCTAAAGTATGTTGTTACCATCTTTGGGAGATTTTCATGGGTTTGTTCTGTAAATTAGACTGAACTAGTGCAAATCATCTAAAATGATTAAAAGACATTTTTATCTTGACACCAACACACATCTCAGCCAAACTGTTGCTTTCAGGGTAAAAAGCAACTGTGCAGACAACATTAAGGTAAAAGAAATGCTGCATTTGGTTTTATTAAGACTTGACAACCTCAGAACATCATTTCAGGTACTGCCAAGCTTGAAGAAAGCCTACACCAAAAGGATACAAAGATGTGATTACCCACGGTGTGATGGACGAATAGTGTTGTAATAAAATAAGCTGGAATTCCCACAGGGATGTTTTGAAGGCAGGATTATGTGCTTTAAAACGAAGAGTGTTTTTAAGCTGTAGTGTTCCCTTTTGTCTAAGCTTGAATCCCTCAGCTCAGAATAAACCAGTGACTAATTCCCCTGAGGAAGGAGCAGCCTCTGTTGTGCTGTGACACAGCACAGAGCAGGCCTTCACCTCTAGACAGAGCCAGGCTCTTTCTCTCCATCAGCAACAGCAATGCCTGCAACGCTCACACAGATGTGATCCTCCAGTGCACACAACTCCCAGGGACACTGGAGCCACTGGATGGATGTGTTCATTGAGAAAGAGCAGGATGGTTGTGAGATGGAGCCCTGAAGGCACAGGCTCCTGGCTGCAGCTACATTTGGCTCCACAGTAATCTCACTGGGCTCCCAGGGCACATTCCACACCCTGAGCCAGCTCCTGAGCTGCTCTCCCTGTGGGCCATGCAGATCAGGACAGCAGCACAAGCAGGGAAGGCTGTAACCTTCACTCCCAGATGATGCCGATTCATCCGGAAAGGTGACACCGTACTGATGGACGGCAGCACCTGCCTTTAGTATGACAATGGATCATCCAGAGACACGAAGTGTTTCTGCAAGGGCCATCACAGCCACACCTGCAGTGCACACTGGCGATGTCCATTAGCCTTTCTAGAGTAGCCTGGGAAGAAAGGATTCTTTTCTGGCAAGCATGAGCTATGCTAATGCAGCTGGAGAGCTTCTGCCTCCAGCACTGTGCCTTGCAGTCCTGCTCAGGAGTGAGGGAGAGGAGGAGTAAAGAGCTCACGAGCCAGGATCAGCCATTACAGCTCTGCCAGGTGCTTTCATGGAAACTACACTGCCCCTCCCTGTTTACATCCTGGGACACATGCAGAGACTCTGCTGCCTCTGCCTGTTCAAGGCAACAAGTCTTCTTCCCCAGGCACAAAAAAAAGCTACAGAGATGGGGCAAGGCAATGTGCAAGAGAAGACAGAAAAAGATCAGCAAAACTGCTCGTGAGAAAACAGACCAGGGATTTTATCCTGGAAAATGGTGAATTCAGGGAAAAAGGGACAACCTGTGCAAATAGTCACTGCATTACTAAATGTAGAAAACACTCCCTATGTGGAAACAAAGTGAGGAAAGGGAGCACACCTCAACAAAAAACCCTCAGCTTGGATCCTGCAGATTTCAGGAAGAGCAGCAGCAGTGAGATCCCCTTGTGATGCACAGCACAGCTCAGGGAAGTGGTTCACAGTAGCCCCTATCCTCTGACATGTCCTGAGAACTCAATCTCCCTTCGATCTGTACCCTTCTGTCTGCAGTGCAGATGCCACAGGTGAAAGCCCACAGCACCGTGCCCAGCTCAGATCAGACTGGGCTGTGCCCCAACAAACACTACGGGACCAAGCCTGGGACAGGAGTCTCCAAAGCACAAGAAGGGACAATAAGCCCCAAAGATCATCACCAGGGAAAACAACACTTGTGGCACGTGAGCCAAGCAGCACCGATGCTCACTCTCTGGTGTCCCCTGAGCTGCTGGAATTACACTCCTGCTCACCTTTGAATAAATGGTGACATTTATCCAGGCGAGCCGCCGGCTTAGGTGATTGAGCTTCTCAGAGAAGACCTTTTGGCTCTTCAGCAGTTCCTCGTGGATGTCTCTCCTCTGAAAAGAGTGCAGAGATGTGAGGGCAGATGTCACTGCCATTTATAGCGTCCTTTTTCAGGGCTGGACAAACAATGCAAAAGCAAATGCCACCTTGGGGCTACCTAGGGAGCACTGGCAGGAGGGAAAGGGGACAGCAGCCTTTCTGTGGATACTTTTTATAGCACTGATTCCCACTGCCTTTACAGAAAGGCTCAATTCTCCTCCATCTGATGCAGACACTTGTCCAGTGTGGGCAGCAGCGCTTTGCCCTTTTTGTCATGAGCTGAGGCTCTACCAGAGAAGGAAGGTGGGAGTCCAGAGACACTTACTCTCTTTGGGCAGCGGCTGATTTTTTCCTCTGTGTCTTTCAGTGCCATGGCATATTCATTCACATCATCTGACACACCAACCATCTGTTGGGAGAAGGAAAGGGCACATACAGTCACTAAATAAGCAGGAAACAGAGTCAGTGTAGAGGCCTGGACATTGAGGGAATGGATTCCTACACAGCACGTGCCGCTTACCTTCCCAAGCTGCTGGTGGACACTGAGGTTGTACATCATCACTATCCCATCCAGGACTTCCAGAAGGGAATTCTCAGTGATGGGCTGGTCTGGCTCCTCTGGGGGTCTGCCCAGTAAGAGACCCTCATTTCCATGGGTGCCTTCAACTGCAATGCATCCCCAAGACAGGAAAGAAGTTCTCAGCACAGCATTTTGGCACCTCAGCTTCTGCCTGCACCTCTCGGAAGCCAAAGCCCCATTGCACCTTTGTAACACAGTGACTCTTCCCAGCCCAGGTGAGTCACTATATACACTAACACACCATTCCCATCTCACTGGGCACAGTAGCACAGAGCAGAGTACTCACTGTCCTCCTCTGTGCGCTGCTCCACGCTCAGCGTGCGCACCTTGATCTTCTCCAGGGTGCCCAGCGGCCGCCGCGGGTTCATCAGGCTGACGGCTGCCGTGCTCAGGAACCGGTTGGCACGGCCCAGGGTGGGGGAGCTGAGCCAGCCAGGCCTGGCAAGAGCTCCACCGATGGCCAGGGCGGCAGGGGGACGCTGGGACTGAAAGGAAATGAAGGAGAAGCAGTTCCAGCTGTTTGGCTGCCTGCTGTTCCTCTCTTGTCTCTGTAAGGATGTTGGGATAGATGTCCAGTAGCCACTGGAAGATGAGCAGACACCCTTCCTATCATGGTTGGGCCAGCAGTGCCAGGGTAGCAAATGGATAGTCCTTCCTCCAAGGGCACATGCCAGGCACAAGTAGCAGATCTGCACAGCAAGGAGCTGCTCTGTCTGCAGTTGCCTTGAACCCTTCCAAATGCAAGCACCATGAGCTGCCACGGAGGGGAGGGGGCATATTCAGATCAGTGGGTAGTGAGAGAGCACAGCAAAGAAAATTTTACTGCTCAAACTTGGGACCTCGCTCAAACATCCAGGATCTTGTTGACCTCCAGGGACTCTCATGCAAGTGCAGCTGTTTATCTGGTTGCCCATGGACTGGTTACAGTCTTGGCCCAGACACTCTTCCTCTAAAGCAAAGCCTCTCTGGCCAGAGGCTGAACTTGCTGTCTAGCACCAGGACCCCTGCAGGTGAATAGCACAACTCACCTGTGCTGCTGATGTTGCTGATTCCTCATCTTCATCAAGATCATCCATAGTCACTGCCTGCAGCTCTGCAGGGTCGATCAGGACATTGGCTTTTGCAGCCAGGTCATCTGCACAGAGCACAGCAAAGCAGCTGTGAACACAGGAGTCACCCTGCACTTCCCATGAGGCAGCCCTGGGCTCATCCTCTCTCCTGCTTCTCAGCAGCAGAGAAGCACCAGCAAAGCCTGATGGTGTATCAGAACCTTCCCCAGCTTCCTTCCATGGAGCAGGTCTGCCCTTACTAACAGAGACCAAGCAGGGATGGGTGCCGCTCACCCAAGACCCATTTCTGCTCCTGGTCCTATCAGCCACAAATAGGATAACTGAGGAACCAGGAGACAACCACCAGGGCCAGACCAGAGTAGTGCAGGGAAGGAAACTCTGTGCCTGAGACCACTTCTTAAGCATCCAGTTCTTCAGTGCTGTCCCACGATGTGTCCCTGAGTCACTAGGACTAAGACTCACACCAGAAACAATCTCAGCCCAGAGGAAGGCTATGTTGATGTCTATGCTGTACAAAGCCTGAAGAATGTA
This sequence comes from Myiozetetes cayanensis, assembly GCF_022539395.1. Classification (NCBI taxonomy): domain Eukaryota; kingdom Metazoa; phylum Chordata; class Aves; order Passeriformes; family Tyrannidae; genus Myiozetetes; species Myiozetetes cayanensis. The sequence goes on from NW_026087389.1 coordinate 17,252,708, forward strand.
ATCTCTAATCCACATCTCTGTCTTTAAATCTCTTCTGCATACTTTGGTAAGAGACCAGAGGAGATTACGTAGTTCTTTAGTTAAGTAACCCACCTACGTCCTAAGGACCTCGCTGCCACCGTCCAAGCTTGCTTGGCCCCGGCAGATGAACCTTAGGATTAAAGGGTGGGCTCAGTTCCGCGCACACTGTGTCTCACCTAAAAAATCCAATGCGCAGGCTGGAAGGTGGAAAGACCTTCCCCAGATCTTCGCTCGCGAAGACTGGCCATTATTAATTAAGTTAAGTAACCTAATTTTGAAAAACTAGGGATCAACTTGAGACAGAGAAAATGGTCCTAATCTTGCAAACATCCTGTGGAGGAACAGACGTCTGAGCAAAGGTAAGTGGCACATTAGCCAGAAACCAGAGACAAACCAAGTCCAATGGAATGCCAAGGGGTTTCTAATCCTTCCTCAGGGGAGGTTTTACAAGTTTATTGCCAGAGGAGTGGGCTGCTTACAGACACACAGCTGCAGTGCATACACAGGGCTGCTACTCCTTGCCCAGAGTGGTACAGCAAGTAAATCCTGGACATCCTTCACGCCCAGCAGAGCCAGGCTGATGGTCAGTGCCTTGACAGCTCCCAGTCCTTGGCTGTGGTGCAGCAAGAGCAACACACCAGAGGATATTCCCAGACTGTCCCCTTCCTCCAACTGCCACACGCCCCATTCAGGAATACAAACAGTAAACTGTTCACTTAAAGGCCACTCCACCTGATAGGAGTGGTGTCCTCTTCAGAGTAACCTGCACCTCATTAAAATTCAAGTCTCCTCAAATTTAATCAAAATTCATTACCCACAGCTCCCTCCCTGGACTGTCTCTTGGGTGAACTCCAGCCAGGACCTGGATGCAGGTACTGGAAATGAGAGCACTTACCTTTCAGAGTCTTCTTAAGATGAGACAGGAGTCCTCCAAGTCGCTGAAGGTCAAAGTAATCCACCTTCCCATTATAGAAGAGTTGAGGAGGGACATATGCCTCTAAAGCAGAGAAGATTTGTTTTTTCCATGAGTCCCATACACAGGATTCACACAGACATGCATGGCCTCCTAAGGCAGACCCCGGGGCCCAGCCTAGACTAACATTTATCAACAAGATTTTTGTCATAAAAGCACAAGCCATTAAGGCAGAGGTAATTTCCACAATGGAGGAAGCATTAGATCCATGCAGAAACAGGAGCAACCAAGGGCCATCAACAAGAAGCCTCCCAGCACTTCCTTCCTCAAACTACAGTCACTGGGGTAAACTGGATCATCACAAGACTTGGCAGCTCTCCACCTGGCTACTCCAGCTCTGACACTCAGTCCCACAGGGATTATAAAGCACTTACTGAGTCTAGAGAGAGGGTCAATCTAAAGTAAGAAAAGGGAATGCCAAGATCACAGGCAAGGTGGGGTTTAAGGGTGGGAAAGAAATTGGCACTGACTTGGTTTCCCCTCAATTCCACAGTCTGGGAACCACAAAGCCAGATAAATATCTTTCCCTAAACTTTGACTACGGGATCACTGAGCTGCCCTTCCACAGACTTATTATCAATACTGGACTCTGCTCCAGAGCAGAGAGGGGGAACTGACAAACAGCACAGGTGCCCCTTTTCGAATCTCAGGTGTGGATGTTAACTGGAGTAGATCTGCATACAGGAATTTCCCAGGGTGACTGGGAACTACAGACACAGGGTGAGAGAAGGCTCAAGCACCCATGAGAAACACAAAACATCCATCATTCTGGAAAGCACTGCTGAGAAGCAAACCTTGTCCTAACCACAGAAATGCCATCAATGTCTCTTCCCCAGGCCTCACCTTCACTGCTCAGGGCAGCTGGGGTCTTTGCCTTGTGTCCATCCCAGAAGAAGCGCAGGGCAGCGATGAGGCGGTGCAGGAAGCACACCATGTACTCTGGTGGGCACAACACAGTCAAGTTCTAGGGCAAGAATGAGAGTCCAACCATCAGGGCAGGTGTGAAAGTGCACCTCGGTCCCAGGGGCCACAGGGGGGAGGCAGAAACTTTGTGTTCTCAGCCTTACTAGCATCTCTAGCTTCCAGCTCTGGTAGAGAGCCCAGTCCTAATGGTAGGCAGCAGTTTCCACCTCCAGAAAGTCCTGGGTACTTAAACAACAAACTGGTCTGACAGAGGAGTAGGAGGGATAACATGCTCCACCACCAAAGATGGGGCTGATGATAAACACAGAGATGCAGGTGAAGACAGGGTTTCCTGCACCAGTGAGTGTCTACCTCCCAAAGTTGCAGGCCGAAAGCCTGATCCAGGGCCAGAACAGTCCTCACCCAGACACTGAAGAGGATGCCAAAGCTCCGCTGTGGCAGAGCACCCCATAGTCATGCTCCCCAAGGGGTTACAGAAGGACATTCAGCTCCCACCTAATGCTGTCCCCAAGGTCCACTTTCCTATAAATCACTGCTTAGGACTGGGATAAGTTGCCTGGTTTCTGGCCTCAGATCTCCCTCCTCCTCACTCCCTGCCATATCTAGGCCTCAGTGGATCAACTGCTGGAAGCAGCCCAGCCAAAAGGGCAGAGCTCCCAACCTGAAGGTGCTGGAGGCTCGTGGGAAGGTTGGCCCTCTGACTTACCCCTCTGTTGCTAGCATTTTCCTGAAGAAACTTGCGGAATTTGTTTAGGAAGATGTATCTGGAGGCTTCCCCCTGGCAGAAGGAGAATCAGGCAGTAAACCTATGCCTTACAAGGCCCATCACATGGAGATACCATCACCAAAATTGCACTTACCCCTCCTCTGTCCTTGTTGTTCAGCAGAAGTTTCAGAATCTGAACCTGGAGACCTTCCACCACTAAAATGGGGACACATCTGCCATCAGAAAACAAGCACTGGAGAGCAACTTAACCCCTCTTAACCCCCAATTGCAGTGACCTGCCCCCAGGAGAAAAGCTACCTCCTCAGCAGAGGGGTCCAGGAAGAGTTAGAGCTGGCAGAAAGCTAATGAGAATTTTCTCCTTCACCACCTAGCAATAAGTTCATCCACAGCTGACAAACAATATCCCTGAAGAGGAGTTTTGGTTTGCCTGTGTCCCAAGATGGGGTGCTGCAGGTCTGTGCAGTAGGGGCCCAACAATCCTGACCTGCCACCAGAAAATGGCATGGCTGGTTCCTGCCCCTGCAGCACAGCCTGTGCTGGCAGGACACAGCTGGACTTCAGGTAGTGAAGGGGACCTGGAAACAGCTCAAGAGTTGGTCCTCCCTCCTGGCTGTACAAAAGGTGTGGGATCTTGGCAATTTCCCTCCTTCCTCACAAACCTTCAATGCGTTTCTTGAGCCGCTGGCAACCTCTCTCATATGCCCGACGCCTCAGTCTCTCCTCAGCACTCTCCTCCTTCACCTCCTTACTCTCCTTGCCCTGGTTGGGGGACAGACACTGATTAGTAGGAGGCTACAGCACAGGGAAAATGTCTTGCCAAATGGAGAGCAGAAACTCCCGAAACAATGTGCCAGTGTGTGACTGCAGCTGACAGCACACCTGAACAGACCTTCCTTGGCCTTCTAACAAGTAAGGGCAGGAGATCTTTTGGGGACACCCCTATCAGCCTGTAATTCCTTAGACACTGGGAGGTTCCCTTCCCAATCTATTGCCACAGACAACTGTCCCCCTTCTTCCATCTGAGCACCACACCCCAAACACCCCCTCTCAGTGGACATAAAAGATGACAGGGCAATGTAAAAGCTGCAGCTCTGCAGGACTCACCAGTGCTAACGCAGCTGGAAACAAAGGCCATCCCTCATCAGAAAATGATGGGGAAGTCAGGCCACAGTATTTCTTCAGACTCCTCGGTGGATGTGCCTGTACTCACCTCCTTGGTGAAGCGGTTTGGCCACCACGTGGTGGGAATGAGCTCCTGCAAACCTGCCTCCTCCACACGCAGCGGGCTCTTGATGTAGAAGAACACAACGGAACGGAGCACATCGAAACTGCGGCCGAGTTAAAGCAAGCACAGGAGCTACACTGGGAGCAGGCCCAGGGCATGAACCCAGGGCTGCAGTGAGAAACCCCTTTCCAAATAGCTGCTGCAAGATCCAGAGCCCCCTTATCCCAGGAGAAGCCTCAGGCAGCTATCACAGCAGCTGCCTAAAGGTTAAAACAAAGCTAGACTGCTCTGAAAGTGGCTTTGCTCTAGGGATATCAGAGAGGTCAGTCAGTTAGAAATGAGTTCCTCTGTGTTGGTAGGATGTGGTCTACACAACACTGCTCCCACTCCTCAAAGCAGGACTTTGTAGAGATTGGTGTCAGGTAGAGGAGACCTGAGAAATGACCTCTCAAAGACAGGGTGGTTTCTGCCTCCCAGGACCCACAGATCCTTGAAATGTCCTTCGCTGCATTATTGAGGGAAGGGAAAACTGAGACAGGAGGAGGCACAAAGGATACAGAACATTGCTGAGTAGGTATTTCCTGGATTTCTCATGCTTCAAGACTGCAATGGTGAGCCGGAGGTAGTGAATCTAGGGAAACAGGAGAAGCAAAAGTGATTCCATCTGCAGAAGATGATACAACTCTCCGATAGGTACAATATGACAAAACTGCCATCTCTGGATCAAACAACTGTAAACTCCAAAACATCATGTACCTTTGGACAAGGGGACATAACAGAAGCTGGCTAGTCACAGATTCCTGAGGATTCAGAAGTGCAACTCACTTGTAATCCCAGGTCTGGGATGATGGGGGAGAACCTGTAAGCCCGCAGCAGGGACATCAGTAGCTGCTTGAGGCACTCATGCACTTCATACTCCTGAGAAAATAAGAAATACATTGAAGAACAACAACATGGGAGTTAGGAACTGCTGTAGCTCTCAGTGTGACCCTGGAAGGAAGCATTCATTTCTGAACTGAAAAAGCAGGTGCTCTGAACCCACAGTGTCCATCTGACTCCACAGGAGAGGGTCCAAGCAGAAGTTGGTGCCATTGCTTTGCTACATGGAAACAAGTTTTTGCACCAGTAAAACCAATCCTAAATTCATCTACAAAAAGCCAAAGTCCTAGCCCCATTTTGTTCAGCAGAGTCACCCATCCTCATATCCCCTGAACCTACCCAGTGCTGGCAGAATCAACACAGAAAGGAAGGAAGCTATTCTTGCATAAATGTGATGATGGAGGAGTTGTCTTTTGAGTCCAACTCAGAGCCAATCAGCAGGATGACAGCCAACTCTTCCACAAACATAGCAGCCCTAACAGGATGTCCAGCTTCACTTCTAGGGCCTGAGGGAGTCATGACATTTGTCAATTAAACTTCTCATGACAGCTGTTTGGGCCAGTGCCCTTATCTGTTACCCCAAAGGGCAGATGTGCTTGATCCAAGCAGATCCAAGCAGATCCCTGGCAGAGACTGGCTCTGTGTAACCAGCCAAGCAATCCAGCAGCAGCAGATTCCCAGTAGTAGCAAAGGTTGCCTCAAACAAGAGTCCCAGGAAGGAGTGGCCTCATCCAACATGGACAGGAAGGGACGCTGGAAGAGGCCTTTCCCCAGCAGTGCAGGATTTGGTGAAAGTGCACTGCCCACTTCTACCCCAGTCCTGCACACTCTGGTCGATCTCTTGGAACTCACAGCAGCATTTAATACCTTGACTGACACATTAGCACTACCAACATCCAAGAGACCATTTCTTATTGATAAACTGGATGTTTCCAGAAGCAGGCAGTCATTCACCATTGCCAGTTCCCTCACCAGGAGGAGAAGTTTAGAAGTTAACTCAATGCCACTCTCACCATTACCAGTTACTCTGCATTCAACCTTCATTCCCTGTGTGTGAAGCAGTTCTCTCACCAATTGAGCCAGGTGAGAGGGTGGTCTACCACAAGAAAAAGGGGGATCTTGTCACCAGGAGGGGAAAGAAGTTGAATATTACCAGCATTTTCTAGGGAAGGCTCCTCAGCACCTCCCAGAGTCTCCCTGTGATCCAGCACCCTAGTAACTCACCTCCATAAGAAGCCACATGAGATCCAGTAGCTGTTGAATAAGGGGATGGGCCTCCACTGCCCCTCCTCGCTCCAGGATGCTCAGCAGGAAGGTCATGAGCACATCTTCCACCAGGTACACCTTGCACTGCAGACAGAGAGCCAGGTCATCAGTCCTCCAGGGCACAGTCACTTCCCAGTGAAAACTGAGGTTTACTCTGCCTTGCAAGAGCAAAACCAAGCACTACAGAAGCTTGTAATGGGTAGACAAAACTCACCATGAGAGGGGAGAAATAATTGAAGATGTGAGCTAATGTAATCAACACTGTGGGTTCTCCCTGCAGCTGCCACATGGATGTGTCCTTCTCCACCAGTTTTCCTTCCTGCAATGACAAACCCAGAAAAACACACAGCTTGGATCCAACCAAATCCACCTGTCCACCAACTACTGAGTGAACCAGAGGCCTGCAGCAGCCACTGTTTGCTGTTCCATGCCAGACTGCAGTAAAAACCTTGAACATGAGAATTTAGGATGGCAAAGAAGCCAGGCCTACACCTCTGGAAAGCTGTACTGCAGTCCAGATGTCACTATCGACCACATGCAGGCACTTTGGCAATGTTTTTCTAAAAAATGTAAAAGTTTGCAGGTTAATTTGTAAAAGGGAACCCCTACAGAGGAGGATGACTAGCAAAACAGGCCTGCATTCAAGCCAAGACTGTAGCAGATGGCTTTCCCTATGTTTTGGGCATAAACAGATCTCTCACCCTAGCGGAAAATAGTGTTTTCCAGCAAAAACAGTTCTCAAGGCAGAGTTGCCAGAATTTCACCACATCACTGCACCAGGACACCAGTAAAATGTTTAGGATATGAACAAACTGCTTTCAAGGGTGCAAAATCAAACCCAGAAGTTCTGACCCTGACAAACATCACTTCTTGAATACTGGCAATGAACTTTCATAAGACTGAGAACAACAAAGCCCAGTATGATTTGAATTAAGTCCTGGAACTACCAGGAAGCCCATTTTGCAAGCCAGAGAGCTCCAGGGACAAGCACACCCCATGCAAAAGCACAGAAGCATTTAAAGTCCCTGCTGTGTGCAAACATCTGAGCTGGCAGCATGTGCTGAGAAGAGCAGAACCACATTTGCCAGCACGGTGCCCCTCGGGCCCACCCAGTGCCGTGATCCTACCGTCATATCTATTCCAACATGGATCACGTTCTTCAAGTAGCCCAACAGCTTCCGAGCCTTCACCAGGTCTGCCACGGGAGGATCCTGCAAGGGCCGGTAACCTTCCACTGGATAAGTAGGTGAGTGTCAAGGGAAAATGCAATCTGATCCTTTCAGGACTTCATTTTTTTGTGCAAGAGAAAGACTGTGTGTCTGTTTTACTTTATACACACGCACACCTCAGTCACAGTTCAAACACAGTGCCTTCTAAATGGATGATTAGCCACAAGCTCTTGTCCCCACCTCCTCAATATTGCAAAGCAGCAAGTGTTTCACACCACACTTCTGTGTGGGTGAAATATTTTTTTATCAGAAAGACCAATCTGAGCCCCTACTACAGCTACCAACAGGCAGAGCCAGGACTGCTCTGACAGGAGCTGCAGGTTTCACCATTCACACAGGGAGGCAGAAGGCAACACTAATCAATGTCAGAGGTCCCATATGGCTGGGAGGTAAATTAGACCAGTGGTCAAGAGGCTCAGCAGCACAGCAGCATTAGGACTTCAAAAACCGGAAAGTGAGAGCTTTACAAGATCTGAGTGCCTGGAACAGGCAGCCCCCAGCTGTAGCAGCAGCTGCTGACTCAGAGTTAAAAGCAACTCTCATTTCCGAAACTGATGTTTGTGTCCTGCAGTTCTGCTCCAGCTGAGGGGGTATCTGGTTCTTCTCTCCTTGACTCTGCTCTGCACACAAGTGCCAACAACAGAAAGTGAACTGCAGTCAGGTCTGTACATCCTACAGCCTCCAAAGATGGTCACAGGACAGGCTCTTCTTCCTTCAGACCTCCTCTCCCCACACCCAAAGGATATCGGAGCGGACGGCTTCCGAAGTTAAAAGCAACAGACTCTTTGAAGGAGAGGCTGATGGCAGGGAAATAAGCCATTCCAGCACCCCTCGTGATGTTATCAAAGGCAGTTCCCAGGGACATGCCGTTCCTGAAAGAAGGAAACCCCACAGGATTTTAGTCACAGCAGGAGGGGGCTGAAGTCAGCTGAGCAATACAGATACCTGCATTCCTCTCCCAGCAACTTGCCAACATGGACATGTCAGTCAGTCATGCCTCCTGTCACTCTTAACCTGGCACACATGAAAATACCACAGCTCTGCTGAGTAACAGCCAAGGGAAGCACAGAGGCATTCCCATTTTCACAGGAAGGCACTGGAGTCTGCACATGCAGGGCCCACTCAGGTTCAAGGGCAACCCAAACCCCCATGAGATAATTAACCAGCAGGACATTTCAAAGGCAGGGGACTTTTTGGCCTCATTTATTTGATGTTGGTGCAGTGAAAGATAATGTTTTCAATCTACTCTTCCATAAAAGATGACATGGAACATCTAACAGTTTTAATTTTGACTGACTTGTCACAGGCCAGGGCCAGAGAACAATTCTCACTGTGCATGGGAGCTGGAAGCTGGAGATTTATCACCCTTCCCACAGCTCCTTGTGAGTTTAGAGCAGGCAAGGTCTACACTGACCACAAAAGCCACCAGTGTGGCTCAGCCAAGCGTGGCATTAAAGCATCACAAGAGATGCCCTTCCCTCCAAAATCCTGGCAATCTTTACATAGACTTTGTAGCTTGAATATCTTTCTGCAAAATGCTCTCAACTGAACTCAAGAGATCCAACAACCTGTTCAGGTGGTTTCTGAACAACACAGAAAAGCAAATGCCAGAACTACCAAGGAACTTAAAGGGGAGAGGGCAGACAAAGGGTTCATCAACCTGCTGAGCAGGGAACAGGACAAAGATGCTTACAAGCAGAAAGCAATGGTGCCCTCATCGAGGTCTATCAGACAGCTGACGATGTCTCCTGCTGCCCAGGACTGCAGGAAAGGGAGAGAGAAGGTTAAACATATTTCCAAAGTGTTCCTACATCAGAGAAAGACTGCAACCCAACCAATCCCTGGTGATTCAGGCTTCAATGAGAGTTCCTTCTCACAGCAGCTCACACAGCATTTACAGGCACTTCTGGAAGCTGCACATCAGGCCCCTGATTGGGATCGTTTTTCCCCCTCTAGCACTAGGAACGTATATTTATCCCAACAATGCATCATGCACTGATGTGCTACAGAGAACCAGAGCCTTCCAGAGACTGACAGCAGCACTGTGCTGGGAATCAATCTGCTGGGGCTGCTAAACACAGCACTCAGCATGCCCAGCACCCTCAAAGTACAAACAATTGCTGGCACACAGCGCCCCAAGAGCAGGCTGAGGCAGGGAGGAAAGCCTGAAGGCGCTTCACAAGGCCCAGCAGAATCTATCAAGGAGTCACCTGCTTTCTCCTCCTTCCTCTCCATCCCGTTCCTGGCAGGACAGCTACTCACTTTGCCATAGTTGGTCGTAGTCACGTTCCACTTGCGCACCCTGTTTCCATCATAGGCATATGAATCTGGAGTATCTCCAACTCCTTCCTGCACCAAAGTAGGAAAGAGGAGACTCAGACCAGACCAAGCATAAAAGATCCCTCTCACTGCAAGAGCACCTTTAAGGGGGAGACCAGCAGACAGGGAAAGCAGTTGACAGCATACATGCTCTGCCTGGGAAAAGTCCTTACTCTAGGAGTGAATTCAGTGGCCTCTGATCTTTGGTTCAGAGAAATACACCACTCTCTACTCATTTTGGGGTCAGAAGAAGAGTACCAGCATCCTACATTTCCAATTTCTGTCCAAGCAGCCCCCTGGGATGCCCATCACCTCCCCCCTCATATGTTGCACAGTGACAAGTTAGTGAGTCTGCAGCTGACATCCCTTTCCAGCACCAAACATCCTGCCTGGTGCCTCAGAAGAGCTGGCCTGGGCCTGCCTCTCCTGGGCAAATAAACCCCTTAGCACCAGCTGCTGGGGGCCATCCTGAGACAGGCTGCCAGCACTGCAGACACACAGAGGTTCTGAAGAAGACACCAGCTGAAAGTCAACACGTAGCAGTGGCTACGTGCAGTTAGAGTACAGCAACACAACCAGCCTGCCTGCAAGGCTTTCACACCACACAGTATTCTGTGAACACAGACCAGAGAGTCTAGTAATGACTCTGAAAACAGCAGACCTGGTATTTCTGGTGTGTATGCTGGGCACAAAATGCCAGCGGGGCAGGAGCACAGCACCCATGCAGTGCTCCACACTGGCCTAAAAAGCAGTGGAGAAACACAGAGCAGCGCCGTGCCACGTGCAGCAGTTACACTACCTCCTGATTAAATCTGCAGTTGAGAGTACACCAGCCAATCTGCATGAGTCCCTGGGAGGAGATGAGCACCTCGTAAATCCATTTCCCTGAAAGAAAAGGAGATGGCACGCAGTGAGTTCCTGCCGCTGTTGTTAAGAGAAGCTGAACCTGACGCTGCTCCCACAGAAACAAATGTGGCACACAAGGGAGCTCTGGGACACCCTCGGGATTCCCTTCCCACCTGTTCACTCTGGCATCACAAACCCTTCACCCTTCTGACTTCCTGGAAAAGTCAGTGGATGAGTTGGAGAAGAGGGTGCTCAAGATTTGGGACATTTTAGGATCTTCTGAGCTCTCTACTTGTGTAACTCTCCACACACCCTTCCCAGGGTATTTTCTCAAAGCATCACTGGTTTATCTCCTTACCTTTATACACGCACGTTGTGGCCCTGATGGACCCAAAGTTACTGTGGCCAATCACCTGGACCAACAAATAAAAGGTATTTTAGAGTCAGGCAAAATAATAGGTTTGTTCAGCCCTCTCCGTTCTCTCTGTCCTAGCCCTCAAAACCAAAGCAAGATGGAGAGTTATTCACAAGGACAGTGTTGGGAAGAGAAGGGTCACCTTCCCCATCCCAGCAGCTGTACTTGGAGCTGACTGGCCCTGGGGAACCATCCAGGTCCTTCCCACAGCTCATCTGTACTTGTCAAACCCCAGTGAATCACACAGAATGGCAACAGTACAGTGGCAACACAGTGACAGTTCTTAGTGAATTGGGACAAAACTGTACACAAAAGTGACTATTATATGGGAATGACATCTCAATCCTGGAAAAGTTAGAACAAAACTATGGATTCAAGGTGTCCAAACTAAAGCCCAGGACTGACAGGTAACCAGAAACTCAACCCTGTTAATTCCTGACTCTCACAATCTTGGGACAGATCATGAAGAAGAAATGAAGGTAGGAACAAGGAATTCACAGGCAAGTCAGATCCATTCCTGAGGGTCAGCCAAAGTGAGCCACAGCAGAGGCTAAGGGGAAAGGGGAGACCAAGCAGCCTGAATTGCCAGGGACAAAAAAACAGGCATAGATTAAGGAGGGAATGAGCTCAGGAGCAGGGGATGTGTGTGCTTAGTGAAGGGGTGAAAGGAGTGCAGAAATTACTGCAGTAAAAAAGGGTTAAATTCCAGCAGATTGTTTCAGCTGATATTTTACATGAGGAACATCAGCCAAGGAGCAAGCACAGAGTAGTTAGTGGAAACAAAGGAGAAAGGAAAGCCTCAGCCTTAGCCTCTTTCTACCCCTTAGAGAAGACCAAAAGGAAGGAAGGAAGAGGCCGTCTGATGGAGGGAGGGACAGGAAAGTTGTCTGCTGGCCTTTCCTCTGCTTAGCCAAGTGAGCCCCTGGGCCAAGGTAACCCTTTCGCTTGCTCATAGCCCCACTCAGAGCTCGCTGAGACTTAGTGGTACTGCTAGAACTTTTCCAGGAGAGCTCATTTTCTCCAGGATCCTGCAGCTTTCTGGGCAGACTCCGTTTACAACATGCTACAAAGCCAGTGACAGGGATCTGTACGAAGAACAATGCAAGAAGCCCCAAGTGCTTCTAGTCCCACAAGACCATTTTCATCACACTCACCCCAAGTAAGTCATCATCAACCAGCAGGAGCCCCTCAAACCCACTGGTGTGGTCCAACACCACAGTGGAGGGGCCGAGTCGGCCCTCTGCTACCTGATCTGAAACAAGAGTTGCAGAAAATCCGTTAGGGAGAGTTGTGCAGGATTTGACAGTACAGGGGACAAGTGCCTCCAGTTAGACTGTAACAACATCTGGTCCTGCTACAGGGAGGAACACTGAGATACTGTTGCTCATGTTGGACCATGAGAACCTCAGGAAAGAAGACATCAGCAAGATTTAAAAGGAAGTTTTCACAGCAATACACAAGGTCTCAGCTACATAGCATTCAGGACACATGTTAAGTTTTCCACATCACCTGAAAAACTTTACTTCGACAAAATTCAGACTAAACTCTGTGCCAAACGTTTGGCCAACATATCACACACTTTGCTTGTAGCCAGCAAGAAAAAAATCCCTCTTTCTAGCAGAGGAATCGGGTTGTATCCTGCCATGTCCTGACTCATTCAGGGAAAGGGATGCTGGTAAGAGCACAGGGAAGAGCCTGAGGCTGAAAATAAATAGCTACAGCGGAGACCAGTGTGTAAAAACTGTCAACAAGCCCCTGCATTTCCCACTGAGGACAGCACTGCACATTGCTGGTCAAAGCAACAGCTGTGCATATCATGATCAATAAAATACCTCCTTCGCCCTCAAACTACTTTTCATGGCATTTTTGACTGGAAATACGCTCCCTCCATCTGCAAACAGACCTGCTCCAGGGCTGGCCTATGAATTTAAAGGCACAACAAATTAGAGCACAGGAAGGCAGAACAACACTCAGTCAGGGAACTGCTTTCATGGTACAACTTGTCCTTCCCAGTCAAGCAGCACAAGCAGAGGCACAAACTGGACAGGCATCTCCCACCTCGACCGTCTTCAGAGCCATTCTCCTCTGCCAGCAACCGCTCAAGGTGCTCCTGCAGGTTCTGGAACGTCAGGTGCTTTCTAGGGAATAAGCATACACAGGAGCCCTTCAGAAAACTCTGTCTCCAATTTTTAAAGAGCTGCAGCCCAAACACATGTCCTGCAGTGTGAGACATGAACTGTCTCATGTCACAAATCTAAGGAATTTGCTGCCCACACTTCGGGGCAATGAATGAACCAGGGACCAAATACAGCAAGAACAAGCCAAGTAGATAGCAAAGAATCTTACAGTCTTCAGTCAGTCTGCTCAGGAGTGTTTTGTGGCAGTAAGGAAACTGTAATGTGGTACAGTGGTAGCAAGAAACCAGCTGTTCCACCAACAACTGTGGAACACGACTTTGCTGCAGTCAGCATCATACAAACATGGCATAAGTCAGGATTTGTTTTTTCCCAAAGTATATTGTAATACAAAAGAACAGAGAGGGACCACAGTAGCAGCTGCAGCAGTTCAGACAAAAGTCAGGCTAGTCCAGCACCCTCTCTCTGACAACAGCTAAAAACATTTTGGTGTCATATTGCAAAATCTCTCATGCACCCCCTTTGGGCCACTGTTTTAGAGAACTTACTGCCCTCCCCTAGTTCTCTCCTTTCAGGGCTAGTTTACTTAGCTGTTCCTTGCACAAGAGCCTCCTTTTATTGTGTGAGTCACTAGTTGTTCCCATCCCTGCTTCCCATTTCCAAAGCCATCTGGGGAACACTATTCCAGGACTAGGGATTTCCCTAAGACTGTGGTGAGACCTTGTGAAAGCCTGATGGACGTAAAGATGCAGAGAAGTGGAATCACAGAATCAGTTTTGGTTGGCATGAGAAGGGTGGCTTCAGCAAAGTAGCTTAATCAGCAGCTAGCATGGAGGAGGAGTTTTGCAAGGAGGGTAGAAGAGCAGGAGGCAGAGACATGTCTGCAATGAGCTCCTCTAGGAGGAATTTAGGCCTCTGAAGGCAAGATGTTATACCATATAAGTTGCTCTCATATGGAAAATGTTATTTTCAAGACCTCTACGACTGCTACTGGGCTTTCTACCAAATATCCAAACCCAGGGAAAAAGGTGGAAGGCAGGAAAAAAGAGAGACCAGTCCAACAAACTATCAGTTCTGTGCTTTCAAGTCATTAATCACCAGGCAAAGGAATCAGAAATACTGAAAACCCAAATGCTCAGGCAGATGGAACGTTCCAAGGCTTGCTGGCAGCAGAGCTTGTGGCAAAGTAACATGACCCAGTTTGCCTCCCCCGCACCATCACCCGGGCTCACCAAGAGCCAGAGAGCCAAGGGCTATTTATAGCAGCTCTGAGCTCACACTGGAGCTGGCAGTCCTAAGTATAGCCCGTGGAATGTGACCCCAGCCACTCTGCAGCTCTGCCAACCAGCAGGAGCCACAGGCCTGCCTCTCTCTGCCACACTCTCCCTGCCCTGAACCTGTCTGACTTGCCTCTGGCAAAAGAGCTGGATGCAAGGGAAATCCTTCCCATCCAACATTACAAGTTTCTGGGATACAAAGTGGAGAAGAACTAAAAACAAACAGGAAAAAAACAGCCACTAAACAGGAATTTTGTGTTTGGTGACTTCTAATAAAAGTACCAGCAGTTCCACAGCCTAAAAAATATGTTATTATATGCATTAGTAACAGTCTTGCCTTTAGTTCACAGAGCACTGATTACCTATTTTTCATTCCTGTACCTAAAACCTGTGCATTTTGCACTTCCTTACAAGTAAAGGGGGAACAGGAACAATAAGGCGAATGAATATTTATTTCAAAAATACTGCCTAGTGATTTTGTAGATAGGATTTTTCATGCAAAAAAACCTGAAGAATCCTTCCTAGCAGGCCCTGCAATTTGAAAAAGCCACCAAAAGAGCAGACCTCAGAGCCATTTCTGTAACGCTGTGCTGTTAACAAAGATCACTGTGTGGCACTGAAGGATCTTTCCTTTCACCATAGTGGGGGTGGCATCACTTGCCACCTGGGGAATGATAAGTGTGATACCTGTAAGCAGCTGCAGGCTGGTTCCCATCAGCATTGGTAAAGACTCGATGCAGATAATCATTCAGCAGCCTGCTGTTCACGATCCCTTGTGAAAAACAGAAAGGAAGTAACCTTAGGGAGCCAGGGGTAAACTCAAAACATTAATTTTATGTACAAGCAACAAACTGGTAACTATGGGAAAATGATGTTCACATTTGCTGATCAACACAGTGGGGAGAAGCAGCTCCAAGAAGTCATTCATCACCTTACTGTCCTCACTAGCAGAACCAGAGCCCAGCATCAAGGGGTGCATCTCCACACCAAAGGCTCTTTCCAATTTGAGCTGCTCTGTGATAGCAAATGGGAGGCTATAAACTGCTCCACACAGGTGGAAATACATCCTGAGGAATCCTGCTGTGCTGCTTCCAGATAAAGTAACCCCAAAAGCTGGAGGTAGGAACCCGATTTCATTTCAAAAAAAAAAAAAAAAAAAAGAACCCAAAAAAACCCAAAAAAAACCCCTCTTAAAACTACTGTAATTCCTGATGTCCTGATTCATATCTGGGATATGATGCCGAGGTGGAAAGACCTGCAGATGCAGTTCACCTTGCCTAACTCCCAGCTCTCTTTAATGATGTGTGCCTCACCTTTGCTTTTGTTGTGCTAAGCAGCCCCTAGTGTCACACTGATGCAGCATTCCTTATTTCTGAGTGCAACAGTGCCCTCAAATGCCAGATCTGTGGTCTCATAAGCACACTTGTGCTGGATGGGTGACTCTGAGAGAAAACAGACGGCCTGGCACGCAGCAGAATTTCCCAGAAATGGACTGAGAATTTGACAAGCTGTTCATCCTGGAAGGGGAAGTCCCTAAATCAGATGAAATCAGATGAGGCTGAAATCAGATGGCAGGCAGGCAACACGACATTCTCCAGCCTCACAAGGCAGGGCTGTGTGCCGAAGAAAAGGCACTATGACATGAGTTTCTGGAATCCTCAATGCTACAGGAAGATCCCTCCCAAAATCTCATCTCGGTTGGGGGATTTATTCAGCTTCAGCCCCACCACACCTCACATTAGCAAGGTACTTGCAACTGGAAGCTGCTGAGCTCAAACAGGGGATGCTGCCTGGATCTGCAGTGCTCCTGTTTTCACACAGCATGTACAAGCCCATACCTGTGACCTTGGACTTCTCTGGCTCAGTGCTCAGCCTGTAATTCTTCCTTGAGAAAGTAGTCCCAGCACCTCTTGACGTCATTCTTCAAAGGCACCACTTCCAGGGCGGACATAAGACGGACAGACACCTAGGACAAAACTTTAGGGAGAGGACACCGCCTTTAGACTTATCCCTTTCTTGGAGGTTGATGTGCCTGGATTAAACAACAGGGATAAGCCAAGAAATAACCAGAGTCCTCGCACTAATGACATCATTTAAGTGCCCCAAACCAACTAACTGCCAACCCTGCTCTCAGTCCCACCTGTCCAACAGCTCAAAATCTTCCCAAAGGAGACAAGGCATTAAGTCACACTCCAGATAACCACACAGACCCCGCTCCAAACAAAGGGACAGGCAGAACCAAGCCAGAAGAACCTTGGCAGCAAGCCTGAGCCAAAAGCACCGAGCCAGCACAGGGCCACAGCTGCCACTGCTGCCAAACACCACCTAAACCAACAACCACATCACACTGCCACTTGTGTCCCAACGAGACACTTCTGCCTTTGCCACCCACTCTGTGTTCTGTAAGACAGCAACATGCATCTGGTTCATCTTCTATTTAACAGGCTTTTACATTATTCTGCTATCCAAAACAAAGAAGGAGGGAGAAGGAATGATACAAATGCAGATGAACTGGACTGCAATAGAATATCACTGACTACAAAGCAAAGACCCAGGGAGAAAAGCAGACACAGGTAACAGTACACAGAAGTGTTTACAAGAGAAAATCTACCATGAGATTACAGATTCAGGAGACTTCTGGTATCACTAGAGTACAAAGAACACTATCAGAGATGATCTGACATGTGCCAGGACAAAAAGAGTAAATTCAAGTGGCTTGTTCCACACAGCTTCCAAACGTTAGCTTACAGTCCTCTCCTGGTTCTGATTGCCCCAACAGCCAACTATCACTGGAAGACTCTCCTGTTCCCTGGACAGATGTCTGTCAAAGCACTTTGTGACACAGAGCAACAGGGAGATGCAACAGGAGCAAAGGCTGCAGGAATTAAATGCTTGCTGGCAATCTCACACAGAGCAGAAACTCAGGTGAACCCAAGAAAAGTCAGTGGCCTTGCCAAGTGACGTGAGTGCCACAGCAACTCCATGTCACTTGAGCTTCAGCTGGACTTGGGAAAGGTTTCTCTAAAGCCCCTTCCCTGCGGGCCACCCCAGCACCCAGTGGTGGAGCAGCACTGCTGAGCAAAATAGCAGGAATAAAGCAAACACCAGTCAGGATCAGAGGCCCTGAATGACCTGCGTCAGGAACTCAAAACAAGGGATAAAACAAAATCCAGAAACACATCATTTACCACCAAAGCAGAGCAGAGGGCACAATGTGTACTATCCTAAAAGTACTCGAAACCTGACAGAGATGATTTTAGCTCTGTCAGGACAAGTTAAAAGCACCTGAGGCCAGTGGGGAGTGCCCATAACTCTTCCCAGGGGCAGCCAGCCTGGTACCAGCCCTGCTGAAATAGCCTGAACACCCAAGCAGAGCACACAGTACTGCCACGCTGGCACCACATGAGATGCACTGCTGGCACCGCTGCAGTGCCAGAGTGTTTTCTCAATAGAAGCAGATGCTGCTTTCAACAGGTCAGAGAAAGGGCAGAGCAGGGGGACACCCATCCGCATGTGATTCACAGAAGCAAAGAAGCTCCGAGCCTGGCCACGGGCTGAACTCCCTTCTCTGGGCAAGGACAAGCAGCTTCCAGCAGCAGGGCAGAACACAGAGCACAGGGGAAGCCTGATCTTAAGTGCAGCCGACCAGAGGCAGGGGGAGGCCGAGCAGCCGGGCAGGGCCAGCACAGCTTTGTTCGGCAGTTCCCGGCCGAGACCCCCCTCGCAGCAGACAGCAGCACAGGGGAGCACGCAGCCCCGCACCGCTCCCCACACTGCCCCTCTCTCACCACAGGCAGGGGCTCAGCGCCCCCAGCCCGCCCGCACCCCCAAACCACAGAGCCCGGGCAGCACCGCCCTGCGCACCCCGGGACCCGGCCCCAGAGCCGGGCTCACCCACACCCAGCCGGGCAACGCGCCCCGAGCCCAGAGGCCCCCCACACCCCGGGGCACCCCCGAACGCGGGCAGCGCTCCCCGCAGCCGCAGCCACCCCGAACCCAGAGCACGGCCCCCCGCGCCCACAAACACCCCGAACCCGAGAGTCCCCTACACCTGCCCGCAGCCCCCGGGGCGCGGAGCCCCCCGCGGTCGGGCGCGTCCCCCACAGCCGGCCGGCACTCCCCGAGCCGGCCGCGCCCCGAGCCCCCGGGACCCCCGCGCCGCCGGGGCCGGCAGGAGGAGCCGGGGCGGGCCGGACCCCGCGGCCGCCGCACTCACCGCCCGCCCGGCCGCGCCGCCGCCGCCGCTACGGCGACCCGCGAGGGCCATGGCGGGCGGGCGGGACGCGTTGCCGGGAGACGGGCGGGACCCGCTCGGCGCTCGGGCAGTGCCGGGCAGGGCGCCCTGCCCGGGGAAGGGGGAACCGGCAAAGACCCCCCGATGCCCGTGTGAGCTTCCCCCGGGGAAACAGAACAGGGCCTGGGCAGCCGGCCAAGGCCAGACCGCCCGAGGGAGGCCGGGGAAGGTGCTGCCGATCCCCGGGAGACAACAACTCTCGGGGCCCAGCCCCGAATGCTGCCCTTGGAGAGAGAGGAGGAGGAAAACGAGACATGAGCGTGGATTCCCCAGTGCACTTTATTGTGCCGGTGGAGCGGGGACAGGGCCAGCACTCGGGACGGCGGGTCTACAGTGGCTGTCGGGGCTCTGGGCCCGGGTTTGCAGGCGGGAGTGATCTCAGACTTCCAGGAGTGCTGGAGCTCTGCCACCAGTGAAAGAGAATCACAGAGTCATGGAATGGTTTGAGTTGAAAGGAACCTTAAAACCCATCTCGTTCCACCCCCTGCCATGGGCAGGGACACCTTCTACTATCCCAGGATCGTCCAAGCCTTGTCCAACCTGGCCTTGGACACTTCCAAGGATGGGACATCCACAACTTCTCAGGGAAACCTGAGGCAGGGCCTCACTGCCCTCTCAGGCAAGAACAACTTCCTTAGAGCTAATCTAAACCTACTCTCAATTTGAAGCCCTTCCCCCTTGTCCTTCTGTTCCCGATTTTAAGAGCTCTCTAACTTAGATACAGAGTCTAGTTTAGAAAGGAGACATTGTTTATTCTGTGCCGGGTGCAATATGGAGGTTTCCACAAATCAAGCCCACGAACTATCAAAACTTTCAACTATTTATACACTGTAGCAAAGGAAGGAATTAGTGTTCATTGGCTGCAAGTTACATAGTTCTTTTATTGATTAGAATCTATCTTTTATTTGTTCTCATGCTAATTAGACCGCATGCTAAATCTTTTTCTTCTTTTGGGTCCGTGGGTTTCTTGGGTCGGTGGTCCACGAGTTGGTGGTTGCAGATCACCCTGCCAGCATCATCTTTTACCTAGTTGGAGCTGATTCCAGCACAGTTGCTGAGCTGAGTTTATTAGTTTCTTCCTTATCCTGGCACTTCTGCCAGATGTCCTTGTGGCCCATAAGTTCTGCATTCTTTATGCCCACTATCAGTGGTTTCCCCAAGCCTCGTTAACCTCCCCCTAGGTCTGAGATCATTGAAGCATGTCCAGCCTTCCACTGGACCAGGTTGCTCCAAGCCCTATCCAACCTGACCTTGAACATGTCCAGATGATCTCCAGAGGTCCCTTCCAACCCCACTGGTGATTTCATGATCCTCCCTGTCAGCACCACACTGGTAAGGCTGCACCTGAAGTACTGCCTCTGGTTCTGGGCTCCCGGTACAGGGGACAGAAGTGACCTTTGAGCCTGGCCTAGGCTCACACGTGCCATCTGCTCAGACACAGTGGGTGGCCAGGGCACAACACAGGACCTCAGGATGGCACCTAAATGTCACAGGTGACTCAGCGTCTTTCTCCTGAACTCCTTAGTGCTTTGGTGATGTGCTGCCTCCAGAACAAAGAGCAGAAGGGATGAAAGATGGGGAGTCATGGCAGAGATGGACTTTTTCTACTGCAATAAACTGCCTTTCAGAGTCAGCCTGAGCCTTGCTTTGGTGGGGTAGGAACCTGCAAGTGGTAGTGGAGCTCTGGAGATGCCAGAAAGGGGCATATGTGAGTAAAGAGAGCAGGGGAGCCCCTCTCCCTGGCAACTCTCATCCTCACTGCTCTGGCTTGAGGCACAGCCAGCTGGGAATGTGAGAATTGTGCTGCCTTGGGCACAGGTAAGAGGCAAAGCACCCTGGTGACCCTGGGCCTGGCAGCGGGTGCCCAGGCTGGGCTTGGCAGAGCCTGTCTGCTCCAGGAGGGCTGCGGGCACTGCCCTGGCCTATCCTGCCCCAGGCCTGGGGCGGCCCTGACATTCCTGCTTCCCCTTGCAGCCTCCAGGGATGACCTGGAGCTCAGCATGGACAAACAGTTGGGATTGGAACCTTCCCAGAGCCTGCCAGCACCTGACACCATCAGCCTCAGCACAGGCAGCCTGGTGCCATCAGGGCTGTCTCACAGATCTCTAGCATTGCAAACCAGCAGCCAGGCAGAATCAGGACAGTCTCTGGAACCTCCCTCTCTAGAGACCAGCAGCTCCAGCACCACTAGCCAGGCATCATCAGATGCCTCCCATGATCTAGAAAGTGGCAGACACTCCAGCAGCCCTGGGCCTGTTTTTGATTCGAGACCACTCCCACCTGCAACACCAGGCCCAGAATCCCCGCAGCCAGCCTGGACACAGGCACTGGACCTGCTGTGCACCATCCCCAAATGTTGGCTCTGATTCTGCTCCACCAGCACAATAAAGTGTGCTGAAAGGCACCACTCTCATATGTCACCTTCCTCCTCCTCCTCCTCTCTCTCCATGGGCAGCATTCAGTGCTGGGCCCAGGAGGTTTTTGTCTCCCAAGGGTTGGCAGCACCTTCCCCATCCTCCTTCTTTTCAAGGCCAGCCTTGACTGGCTCCCCAGCACCGTGGCTGAAAGCTTTGGGCCTCACTGGCCCCAGGGGCTGCTGTTCTGAGACAGCTTCAAGGTGTTATCTAATAACTGAGGAGCTCCAGAAACTCAGCAGCTTTCTTTGGATGTCAGCCATTCCCACGGCTGTGACAGGTGGCTTCACAGAGTCCTGCCTTTCAGCTCTGGGTTCAGAGCAGGGAAAGCTCTAGGAACTCTCTCAGGTCTGATAACAGTATCTGATCATAGGACTACTACACTGGGCCACTGGGAGCAGAATTCTTTGTGCCCTGAAGTTTGAAATTGCGGGGGTTCTCCTTGCTATGTAAACCCAGGTCTCCTACAGCAGACTCACAGAAATGTAAAGGTTTCTGTCTGAGAAACAGTAACTTTGCAGTCTTTCTCACTCCTCTTTCAAAGTATGGGGAGATCACACCATCACACAGTTCAGGCAGTCTTTTCATCTAAGCACCAGACACTGGGGCACAGTCTTACACCCTGCAGACTCCCTGAATAATTCACTTCTGGAAAGCAACTGATTTTCTCCACTACTGCCTCTGTTTACTCGTCTCTGCAAATATGACAACAATCTCCTTGAGCTCACACACAACTCGAGGTCAGGTATGGCAAACAATCCACCATTCACACGTGCTGATGGTTTCACCATTTGGTGGAGCTCAAGAAACAGCCTTTTTTTTTTTTTCCTCTTTTTTTTTTTTTTTTTCCTAGAAACCACCTTGGGAAAGCTCTTGAACTCGGGAGATCTGCCTCCGAGTCACACACCTGGACCTGCCCAAGTCTTTGGCGCGCCTGGGACTACACAGAGAGAGCAACCACACAGCCTGAGCCAGACTTATCCCTCACACCCTGAGCCAGACTTATCCCTCACAGCCTCAGACGGACTTCCCGCCACGAACGGGCTGCAGACAAGAGGATTGCCCCAGGTGCAAGATGTTTGTCGATGACTGAGGGCCCACTTAACACACGGTCAAAAAGCGGTGTCGGGGGGTCGGAGATCAGGTCTCGCTATCTCGCCCCGCCCTCTCGCCCGCCCGCCGCGGCCGCCACCCCTTCCCGCTCACCCCGGGGGAGCCGCTGCCCTCATGGCGCTGGGCCGGGCCGTGCTCGGCCTCCTCAGCCTCCTCCTGCTGCTGCCGGCGGCCGGTGAGTGCGGGGCGGGGGTCTCGGCGAGTGCTGATGGGGAGGGCTGTGGGGCTCCGGCGTCGCTTTCTCAGGCGGTTCCGCGGCCGGGGTTTCGTCCCCCGGGGGAACGCGGCCGGAGCCCTGGGCTGGGGGCAGCCCCAGGCTGCGGGCAGGGCCCCCCTCAGCCCGGCCCCGCCGTGCCGGGGCTGGGGCCGAGGGACGCGGGGGTTTGGGGCCGTGTGTCCCCCAGCGCCGGCGGGAGGTGCCGCGGCGGCTTTGGGTTCGCCGGGGGAAAAGTTCTGCGGGAAGCGAGGTGGGTTTGTGTTAGCCGGCAGAAATAAGTGCCCGGTGGTGACCGTGAGGCCCCAGCTGGTGATAACTGAGTTACCTGCTGGTAACTAAGGTAAGGCTGCTGCAGAGAAACGATGGACCGAAGCGGCCGCCGGTCACTCCTGATGCATCCCCTTAAAAACCCTAACCTTGTCACCTCGCTCTTTTCCTCCCCCAGTAAATTCTACCCTTTTACAGCAAGATAATAGACATACTGAGGTATTAAGTGACAATATTGCATAAACAGCACTGCTTATGGAAGCTTGTTTGATAACAGTGTTCATACATAGCTATCAAATGGTAATATTCAAAACTGGGCTTTTTTTTTTTTTTTCAGTAGTCCTATGGTGTGGTCTTCCCCAGCTTTGTTGTTGTGATGAGAAAAAGCAAATGACAGCATAAGGACTTAGCAGGTGAAGTCTCAGGAAAGGAGAAGCACTATTGATATTGTATGCATCAGTGGCATCGCTTTATCTGATGGATCATATCCTGCACAGATGTGCAGGAAAGGTGATTGTGACATGCAAGAAGACATTTAACTTAGAGTGGTCCAGGATCACAGTTTGTCTGGGGAGGGGTGATCTGAAGTGCGTGTGGCTGAAATTGTCAGAGTTTTATCTGTGAGTATTTTGAGGGGTAACCACCAGAAAAAGGGTCTTTTAAGCTGACTCACCATGACTGTGCTGTAGGAGTATGACCTCAAATAAATAAAGTTGTAAGTTAGAAGTGTTTTTATTGGAATGGTTGGTGACTTTTGGTGGGAAAAGCTTAGCGGGTCTGGCTCTCAAGATGGAACTTGGTTAGTCTGTTGAAGGGTTTATGTGGTACTGATTGTGTGAAATCATCCTGCTGTCCTGTAGGGTAGGATGAACCTCTCAGTAGCAGATAGACCAAAACAGGAGGTCGTGTCTGCCTGCCTTAGGCTCAGCCCTTCCATAGTGGTGGGTTGAGTGTACGCTGGGTCTCTTCTGAGGTGATTCAAATCAGTAACCCATCAGAAAACCTTGAGAGGGGAAAAAAGCCCCACAGGTTGATCTGCTGATGAGCTGGTGAATCAAATCAGTTGAGGAAGAATCCAACAGGGGCCACAGCTGATGGAAGAAATGAGGAACAAAGTAGAGGCACCAAATTCTTTCACTTTGGTGTGCTCAGCCCTTGCTGGTGCAGCTCAGCTGCCTGAGAACTGGCCTAGACCTTTGGTTTCTGTTGTTATTTTATTGTGCTGCAGTAGCACGATTGTGAGATGGAGGGAGGAGTTTTCTTGGTTGTCTTGTTTTGCTTGTAATTTCACAAGGTGAGTTGGAATCAATTTAGCTACCTGTCAGTTCCTTATAGGGAATACAGGAAGGATAAACTAGCCATAAGCTTGTGTAAACCTGTTAGTTGAAGTACTGTGGTATTGGTACAGAAGTTCTTTGTTTTTGTTTAATGAACCTCCACATTTAACCACTGGAACGTTATGCTTTGTTTTGTTTTTTTTTTTTTTTTTCTATGTCCTTGGCTGAAATATTTACGTATGTCTTGATGCCAGAGAGTCAAGACCAAGTTTTCAAATGCTATAATCAGTTTAAATACTCCAGGAAAACTGAGGGAACAGGATTTGTTGTCTTTACCTCTTGTTTGCTTTCTCTGAACAACTACACCTGAAGGAATTTCAGCTTTTTGGGTGGAATGTGGTTTGGGAGAAAAATATCAGGGTATGTCTTCTTAATGTGATATGTGAACAGAGGAAAATGAGGAAGAGAAACCATGTCACTGCAGCATTTATGGCTGAAAAATGAAGTTATACTCTTCTTGGTAAATGAGTTTTGCTTAAGCTTTGAGAAGTATTTTTATGTGACAGTAGGAAGCTTTTAATATGCCATTTTTATGTTGCAGTTAATTCGGGTTTGGGAGGGCAAAGAGAGAGAGCAAACAACCAGTTTGTTAGGGAATGTATCAGCCCAATGCAGTGTTGAAAAGCATGGGATGTCCCCTAAGGAAGCCATCCTAGTATGTGAACATCCTCATTTCCTTACCATTGTAGCTGCACCAGCTGATGATTGCAATGGGAAGATGCCACTAGACTGATTTTAGTCCTAAAAAATCTCTATTTTATGACATCTGTTTTATGCAATGGATTAACAGGATTAGGATTTTCTGTGAAGAAAATGAAGCAACAGGCAGAAACAACCAAGTCACATGGAAATCCAAAGGTGCAGTGAATGTGGTGGTGTTGCATCATTTGCATCAAGTCAAATCTCTAGGAAAATTTTAACATCTTCTCCTAACTGATCTTGGGGCCTACGTGGTATTTTTAACATAAATTTTATTTAACATACCTCGCTACTCACGTTGCTCTTTGAGTCTTTACAGTAATTGGGTAGCTACTATCAGATGCAGTGAAGAGAATATCACCAGCATCTCATAAGTATATCTGCATGCATTTAGTCCTTTGTGCTTGTGTGAGCACTTGGATAGAGCTGCTTGAAGAACACAATACTTGGTGTGAGGAATATTTGCCTTTGTTATACACTAAAGGAAATACTGGGTTTGTAAGACCTAACCACAATTCTTGTAACATTTAAGTGTTAACCTAAGTGGGCTGATCAGTAGAAGAAAGAGACTTTATATGATTATTTCTTTGGTTACTAACTATTGATTTATAACTCTTTTTCAGTTTTGGGTGAGGATTGTCAGGCATATATTGATTATTCTGGCAAAGAACAACCTGCACAATCCTGTCCTGACTTCTGCTGCGGAAGTTGTGCACGTCGATTCTGCTGCTCCAATGTAATGTTAAGATTTGCCCGACAACCGTTGCAGTGTGTTCTACCGGATGGAAGGTAAGGAGGCAGACTGAATGCGTGCAACAGGTTATCATTCTGTCATTGAATGATAAAAATACACAGTTAAATGGCTAAACCTTCCTAAGGGACCTTTCATCTCTATATCTGGCTCTGTCTGGGATCAACGTTACTGTTTGTAACTTGTAAAATGGGAGCAGTGAGGTGGGTAAATTGATGCGTGAACTGATGTGTGTCTTATTGAGCATTTTCAAATACTTATACCCAATTTATTTTTTTTCTTTGAGGATGTATGTCCCAGGAGATCTTTTAAATAACATTCAAGAGGATGACCTCACAGAACATCTAGATGAGTCTTCTGAGAAGATTAAAGACGCAATCAGAAAAATGCGTGAATCGATCTCCAATATCCGGTTGGGACAAATCTTTAATATACTTGGTTTTACTGTGGTGGGCCAGCTCCGAGGCCTGATACAACATGCATTAATGTTTGTTGTAATGATTATCGTTGTCAGTATTAGGATATCCTGTGTAAAGTCCTTGTTATTGAAAGCTGTAACTTCACACTTCAGAATGCTTTGGGTTTAGGGTGCCGGCTGTGTACCACTGGTACCTGCTCCAGATGGAGAATGAAAGGCATGCCAGATGAGGAGAGAGGACACTCTAAACCCACCTGTTGTGGGGTTGTGTCTGTAGTCACAGTGTGGATTATGTGGAAAACTGCCAGCCTTGCTGTGGAGAATCGATGAGGCTGGTTGAGCACAAACATGAGCTGAGCTGTTGCTTATCTTGCACCTGGCTCAAGCAAGGCTTAACCAGTGAATGATGTCTGGGGTGAAGTGTTGGCCTCAGCTCGATGTAGTCTCTGTGAAGCACAGAAGAGCACCCAGACCTCTGTATGGAGATGTGAGCCTTGGTCCCCCTTACCCAGGCATAACGGTCCTTGAAGGACCTAGTGGTGTGTGGTTGTAATGTGCTGGTGGGAGGAAAGACTATCAGGCAAAGGTCAGATGGCCTTTACTGCTGCCCCAGCTGGGTGGAGAAGGAGGGAGCAACACTGAAGTGTCAGAGTTCTGTTTCTACCTTTGATTCAGCCGTAAGTCCTATAACTCTGACTGAAGGTAACAGAAACCCTCATTATAAAATTGATATTTGGAATCCTCCATGTAGAGGATGAGAATATGACCCCACTTTGCAGACAAGCTGCTGTGCTTGTTCCTCTCTCCTCCCCAAAGCAGAGATGCTTCAGGAATGCCTGTCAGAGCACACCCAGGTGAAACTAAGCTTAATTAACAGTGAAAGTGAGCTTAGTGTGACAAGCTGGATTTGTTAATGTAGTGTGAGTTGTTAATCAGTGGCCAACCTTAGTTACTTGGCACTAATTCAGTAAGTACATTGATCCATGGCTATTCTGAATCTGTTGTCTCAATGAATGGTCTGTGGGTTTTTTTGACTTTGCAAAACTGTCTTGAAAGATTTTATCAGGTAAATGTCAAATCCATACTCTTAGTGCTGCAGATGACAATATAAATCTCTCTTTTTAGTGTACATTACCTTTCATAAGCATGTGGAACTTAGCCAGGTAATTTAAATAAGTCATAAGTTCCAGTTTTGAGATGAATTCTCTTGCTACAGGATCTCTGACTCAGGCCTGGGTATTTTTGAGGACCCTGATGATTTCATGACTTCTGGCCTCAGGTAAGCCATGCAAGCTTTTAAAATGGGATTTATTTAGCAATTCTTCATTGTGTAGTCAGTACACTGGACTTGGCAGTGCTGGGTTAACAGTTGGACTTGATGATCTTAAAGGTCTTTTCCAGCCTAAACCATTTCATGATGCTATGCTGGAATGTGGGAATAGAAATACTTACCTGTGTGCTAAGAGTGTGGAGCACTCAAAATCTTGTACATGTCAGAAGATGTAGAGACATGAAGAGGTTGGATGGTGCTATTTAGACCATAACAATCTGTGTATGTAATAGTCCATATCCTCCCTGCTGAACAGGAGGTTGAAGCATTAGCACAGAATTGCAGAACAGCTGGAGTTGGAAGGGACTTCTGGAGATCATCCAGTCCAACTGCCCTGCCCAGGTAGGGTCACCTGGAGCAGGTGACACAGGAAACTGTCCAGGTGAGCTTTGAACATCTCCAGAGAGGGAGACTCCACTTCCCTCCCTGGACAGCCTATTCCAGTGCTCTGTCACCCTCAGTGGAAAAAAGTTCTTCCTCGTGTTGAGGTGGAACATCCTGTATTTTAGTTTATGCCTGTTACTCTTTGCTCTGTACTTGCAGAAAATCCATAGTGGTTGAGGAAGATAATCTGCTTTTGTTTGAAGTAGCTCCTTGGTTTTCTGGCATCTTTTGCCCTTAAGTTTTAAACCATATTTCTTCTTCTGTTTCAATCTATGGCAAAAGTAAATTCCTTTAAGCCTGTGTTGGTGATGACAGGAGTCCTGCTGTAAAAATGTGTCAGCTTTTCACAGCATGGAAGATGACAAAGAGAGGGCAGGGGTAGATCACAGAATGTTAAGGGGTTGGAATGGACCTTAAAGATCACCTAGTCCCAATCCCCTCTGCCATGGGCAGGGGCACCTCCTACTAGACCAGTTTGCTTAAGGCCCTATCCAACCTGGTCTTGAGCGCTGCCAGGGGCAGCCACAACCTCCATGGGAAACCTGTTCCAGTGTCTTGCCATCCTCACAGTAAAAACTTTCTTCCTAGTATCTAATCAAAATTTCCACTCTTTCAATCTGTAGCCATTATTTTCTGTCCTATCGCTACACTTCCTGATAAGAGTCCCTCTCCAGCTTCCCTGGAAGCCCTTTCAGGTCTCCGTACAACCTTCTCTTCTCCAGGATGAGCAGCTCCAACTCAGAATCACAGAATATGCTGAGCTGGGACCCACAAGGATTATTGAGTCCAATTCTTAGCCCTGCGTGGGACCATCCTTAAGAGTCACACCGTGTGTCCAAATGTTTCTTGAGCTCTGTCAGCCTTAGTGCTGTACCCACTGTCCTGGGGAGCCTGTTCAGTGCCCAACCACCCTCTGGGAGAAGCTATTTCTAGTATCCAACCTAAACCTTCCCTGACACAGCTCCAGGCCGTTCCCTGGGGTTCTGTCACTGGTCCCCTCAGAGCAGAGCGAGCCTGCCCCTCCCGAGGAGGCTGTAACTGCGGTGAGGTCTCCCCTCAGTCTTCTCCAGGCTGAACAGACCAAGTGCCTTCAGCCGGGCACTTGTCTTCCTTCCCCTCAAGGCCCTCAGCCTGTGCCCGTAGGGGAGGTGTTCCAACCCTTTTATCAGCCTCGTGCCCCACTCTGGACCCGCTCCACCACTTCCGTGTTGGAGTAAGCAACACTAAATGCTGGAGACACCGGAGCAATGCCGAGCGCTCGCTGACGGATGCCTGGGCGCGGGTTCGAGCGGCGAAGGGCGGCGGGAGGGACGCCCGGGCTCCCCTTTAAGGGGCGGTGCGGGGCTCGGTGACGTGCGCGGGGCCGGGCGGCGGGCGCGGGGCGAGCGGCGGCGAGCATGGGGTAAGCGATGGGGCGAACGGGGCTCCGGGCGGGGCTGGCCGGCCGCGGAGGGGGACCCTGCCAGCCGGGCTGGCACCCGGCGTGCCGTGCAGGGTCCGCCCGGTGCTCCCGCTGCCTCCGGCGGGGCGGCCGCGGGGCGCGGGCTCGGCACCGGAGGCGAGCGGGGCCGTGCGGGCGGCATCGCCCCGCGGGGGTCGGGGCTCTGCGCCCTCCCCGGCACAGCCGGGCCGAGCCCCCCGCCCTGTGCAGCTCCAAACGCGTCTTTTCCTGCGCGGGAGGAAGGAGCCGCGCTGGAGGCACCTAAAGGCAGCGCTGCCGCGGCGGTGTGCGGGGGGTACAGGGATGTCTTGGAGCCTTGGTCGCTTTTGGCAAGGTCTCTTCCATAAGGAAAGGGCTGATACAGCAGATATTTTGGAGGAGGGATGCCCCTTCCTGCCAGCTAGGCTGATCTTCCTTATCTTCAGATGTATGGTTGCAGTACAGCAGCCATGAGCCTTATCTTGCAGTCAATCCTTGCTCTCTGTTAAGTGACTGAAAACATTTAGGAAGGAGCAATTAAATTGCTTTAATTATCTTTGTTTTCAGCTAGGGAATGTCTGAAAAAGAGAATCAGGGATGTCTCAGCTTGAGAAAATGGGTGATTTCCCTTTCAGTTACATTGCAGGTTTGAAAAATTAGCGTTGTGCAAAGGCCTAGACTTAACATCAAACTTTCTGGTTAGGCAATTTTATTAGAAGGCTGTCCTTCAAAAGCCACCCGGATGTGACTCCAGAGGAAAACCACATCTCAGAACTTTCCAAAATGACTTAAGTCTGAGGTATCCCATTTAGGAAGTTTCAGCACTGGGAATTGCAGTGAGTGAGACTGACTGTGACCGCAGCCAGCAGGACACCAAGTAGGTTTTTGTTTTGTTACAGACATTGCCCAGGGTTTTGTGTGGTGTGTGTTGAGGTTTTTGTATGTTGTTTTAACCAAATAGTTAGCTCTATTCCTTCTGGAAGAGTTGTCCCTGGTTCCTTCCTGTAAGGTGTGCTCCACCCTCCCTCTCCATGCCAATAAGACAGGTTTTGCATTTTTCTTTGATGACTATGTTTATTTAATACTTTCTTGTGTGGAAAGA
Source organism: Myiozetetes cayanensis (assembly GCF_022539395.1). NCBI lineage: Eukaryota > Metazoa > Chordata > Aves > Passeriformes > Tyrannidae > Myiozetetes > Myiozetetes cayanensis. Next base: position 17,282,690 of record NW_026087389.1, read on the forward strand.
AGGTCTGATGTCAGTTGGGATATTTCTTTGTATCTTCAACAAGATAACCACAATCTTCAACCTTTTGTAATGTGAGGAGAGGCAACAAAGGGCAACTTCTTTTAGTGCCCTGTTCTTTCTCAAGAGTGTTTGACACTGCCCTTGAAAAGGAGGAGGTGATGGTTTCCTGGCATTACGAATCAGAAAACAATTTAGTTCCCCGTTCTTGCATCAAGCTTATTTCTAGATTGAGTTACCACCCTGACACATTGCTCATAAGTCCTGAGTTTTTTTAGAGAACTTCCACTCTCTGAGGGCTTCTCACAAACTGTCTATGGACTTGCTACTGGACTCTGTGGTGTCTCTTCTCCCTAGGGAAGGGTTAATGTTGGAATGTACGTTCTCTGTCTTGTCTAGCTCAGCTTTTAGTTTGCTTCTTTGCTGTGTCTATTCTGAGGTCTTCTGGAGAAGTGCAAGTGAAGAATCACCTTTTTGTAGGTTTCTGTTTGTTATTGTCCTTTAATGTTAGCATCTCTCAGTATTTAATAGCAGCTACCACGTGCTGTGGAGGCAGGAGTGCAAGGCACTGTGGGCAGTCCTATTGAGTGTACTTCACAGTTCATACCCTGTAGTCTTTGGACATTCTGAAGACAATACATTACATTCCTGTGGAGTGTCTTAATAATGTACTTCTAAGTACTTGAGAGCATTTTGCTTCCCAGAACACTGCATTTGGAAGCAAATGGAAGCATTCTAGGAAAAGTATAAAAGTCAGGGTTAACTCAGATTCGGGGCTTTTTTTCCTGTTGTTGATCAGTCCTTAAAGATAATGTGGAGCTTTTAGGTCAGGGAGTAGGAGTGGGTTTTACACCACTAAACTTGATAAATTTGCCACCATTTTTCCTTGCATGTGAGATATGACCATAAGCAATTTCTGCTGCTAGAGAATGAATCATGGCAAGGATTTACCACTGGAAGTTTTTTCAATGTTCTCCCCTCCTCCACTTTTAATTGGATTAGTGAGTTTTTCCCGGCTTTGCCCTGGTTTCAAAGGTTGATTGTGAGCAGTAAGGCTAATTTAGTTAGTTTTCCCCTTTCATTCTGCTGTATGTAGTATACTTGTTTTAAGAAACCATGCAAAAAGCAGAGCACTGATTCACCGGGACAGTTCTTGTTATAATTTGTATTGGTAACTTGATTATTTAGTGTGGTATGCCCATTTTCCTTACTGGAAAAGGAAATTAGATGACTCACATCAACAATTCAAGTAATTGTGAAGTATTTGAGTGTTTAAGGAGGTGGAGCAATTCAGAACATCTGTATCAAGAGTTACAGAGGAAAATAATCTAGTTGGGGCAGCTGATGCCATTAGGCTTTCTAATTGGAAACAAAACTTCACATTGTCTGTGTACACAGTTATTTGGACTCTGCTTCTGAATTAATTTGTGCCTTGAAGTTACAGCAGATTTGTGTAACAGGTCCAGTAAAGCCTGAGGAGAGGCTGTTCATCCTTATGTGATGGGAAGAGGGAAGGCAGAATGTTCGACTTCCTGGGAAGCCTCTGCCAGCAGAGACAGACCAGCCTTGTTGGCCTGGGGATGTGCTCATTTGGGGTTTGTCAGGGGCTGAGCAATTTGTTGCCTCTTGGCTTAGTTGTCCTGTTGTGAAATGGAGAAGATCTGTGTCATTCTGCCTGCCTTTGGCTGAGATGCAGCACTGAATAGTCTGCTGCAGGCAAAACTTGGCAAAACCAGTTTATCTCTAACACTGGAAGATATGATTATTCTAATTTGCTTTCTCTCAGTGTAGGTGTCTTCAAGGTTGTGTTTTCTGCACAGACAAGTCAAAAATACTGTGCTATTGAACTATAACTCATTTCTCCTCCTCCCCTATCACTATCAGGGACACCAGTTCACACTTTCCAGAGTATTTGGGTACTGCAGCATCTGTAATAGGTTGGCAGGGGTAGAGAATAAATCATGAAGATTATCACAGAATCACAGAGTTGTTAGGGCTGGAAGGGACCTCTGGAGATCATCTAATCCAACCCCACCTCCCCAGCAAGGTCACCAAGAGCAGGTTATACAGGAACATACCCAGGTGTGTTTTGAATGACTCCAGAGAGGGAGACTCTGTGAAAATTGGAAGAAGAACTTCTAGAAATGTAAGCAGTCTCTATTCAATAAGCAGAGTATTTCTTTTCCAGTACTGGGCCTTGATATTTTTATGTAATAAATGAGTTAAACAGCACAGAGGCTTGTGCTCAGACATGGGCTAATCTCACCAAGGAATATAAGCTTTTTGCCTGCAAACAACCAAGATTTGGATTTGAAGCTGCTTAAAAAAGAAAAAAAAAGTTGTATGCTTTTTACTAGCATGAAAAGTAAGTATCAGCCTGCCCAATTTGTAGTGATCCACTTGGATTTGGAGAGCATTTGCTTTTGTGTTCACCACATTCTCGGTGAAGGAGCTACTTAAAGCCGGCAGAGCAGCCGCAGGCACGGGGCTTGATGCTCCCCCAGGTTCGTTTCCTCAGAAACCAAGGAGGAAGGAGAGGCTGAAAAATGCTGTCCTAGCACGAGAGGCAGATGTGCATGGCTGGGTTTGTGTGCTCTGCTAACCACAGAAGGCTGTTGGACAGCAGCAAACAAGGCAACCTGGCCTAAGCATACAAAGACACCATGAGATTGATCACTTGGACTGTGTTCAGCAGTTCATCTTCCTGTGGCTGTGTGTTCATTGACTGCACGTACCTACAAATATTCCCTCTAAGTGTGGGCTTTGCTGTGCCTCTGGAACTCTGAAAACAGTAGGTTTTTGACTCTGGAGAGAGCTTGTGAAAGTGGTAACCCTCAGAGAAGGGTCCTAGAGGAAGAAACATAGAAGTCTTCTTTAAAAACATCTTTAAAAGATCACGATGGCTATTTATTAGGATCTGTGAAAGTTGGAGCATGTGGGTTCCAAATATAGCTCCAACTCTGCCTTTTCATGTGCTTCCATAAGATAACTGTGGCCTGAGATGTAACTGGATATATTTGCAATAGACTGTTTGTTTTTAGATTTATTTGTTGTTAGCCTGTGTATTACGGGAGGAGGACAATATCCTTAAATTGCTCAGCCTTTTAAAACTGCAGTTGTAGGGTCTTCTGTGGAATGAACAAATTAGTTTAATTTCAGGAAATGAACAACTGTGTAAAGGTCAGTCTTTTGACACAGTCTGTTTTTATTAAAAACATTTTATACCATTCCTTTTTAATGTGATACACCTCTGTGCTTACTGGCATGATCTCTGGTTCTCAGTTCCACTGAGAGGTGAACTTAAAACTCTCTATTTTTAATTTTTTTTTTTCAAGTGTAGAAGGAACAAGTCATCAGTCACTTCTGTGACTTTTTGGTGAAGGTCTTGTTAATGATCAGTGCCAGTTAAAAGGAGAAGTAGTGGTTGGCCAGATGTGATCTGTGCTGCAGAGATCTGTTCTCTTTTGTGCAGTGTGAGATTTTCCTTGATGATCCTCGTTGTGCTGGATGAGTAATAACTCCCAAAGAGAGAAGGATTGAGGCAAGATGTCAGTTCATAGTAGTATAGGGTAGTTAATTTACCTAATTTAAACTTTGCTGCTGCTTAAACACAGCGTTTCTAACTTTTACATATGATTTTATATGATGGCATATGAGCAGTGTGGGTAAAGACAAAGGTGTGTTTCCTGTGAGAGCTGGGTTATAAAGCAAGCAAAGCAGGTGTGGGTGTGACCTGATCTAAACCTCCTTTCACTGCACTTTCAGTGTGTTTGGCAAGTCATGCACCAGGCTGCAGCTTGCCTGGAAAAAAATCCTTTAACTCTTTAGCCAGATTAGTTTCTAGATTGTATTTTTAGTATGCATTACAAAGAGATTTATGTAAATAGACATATTTAGTACAAGTGCACTGTTTGTGGACCAAGAAGAGATGCTTGTATACATATTCCATAATAACCTGTTGGATCAGGGTGTTGGATGTCTGTGTAAAACCACAAACTCCAGGAAGTTCCCTCCCTGCTGCTTTCTCATATAGACTGTTTAAGAACATGTTGTGCTAAACTTGTTTCATGTTATTTGAAAAAAAAAAAGAGAGAAGTTAGCATCTCAAAAAAAAAAAAATTAGCTTTACTTCCAGTAGGTCTTTGTGTATAAAATTAAAGTTTATTATTTTGGGCTTAAAGTAACCCACATCAGCTTCCTATTTGAACAAACTGGAAAAGGACCCATTCAGTACATATCTAGCAAACTTCTCAAAAGACTCTTGCATTCTTCTTTTCTGTAACACTCCTGCAGTTCCAGGGCTCCTTGGCTTCCCATGGCATTATTGTTGCTCCTTTGGGATGGGTTCCCAGGCTGGGGCTGGCTTGGCTGTGCTGGGGGTCCCTGAGCTGTGCTCAGCTGTGGGTGGACTCTGGGGGATGTAGCTGAGGATTGTTTACCTGCAGGTGAGCAGAGGTGTCCCAGGAGTTGTTTCAGGGGGGGCTCCTGGTGCAATATTTGCCTTTTTTTTGAGGGTATCCAGAAAGAACTATGGAAGTTTTGCTAAGTTTTGGGGGTTTCCAGTGGCAGTTAATCTGTGTCTTTGCAGTTAGTGATGACTTGAGCTAGTGCCACACTGAGGGGTCAGTCAAAGTTAGATCAAACTCTTTTCTTGACATTAGGGGACTGTACATGGGCAGGACCCCAGGAGAAACAGTCTTGAGTGCTAACTTGAATTAACATTTGTCTGAAAAACCAGTGCAGACATCACAGTTCCAGCCCACACTTCACTGCATTGCACAGCTTATAAAATGACTCTGCAGTTACCCAAACCTGCCAGCCTGATGAAACTACCAAGATTTCATCATTTTGAAACCGTGCTAATATCAGTCTGAGACTGAAGCTGCCTGTTGCCCACCACAAGAATGGCTTGGGAACTTCTAGATCCTGCAGAGATCTCGTTCTGGGGAGGTGGCTCACGGGGGAAACATCTGGAGCTGACCATGGTGTGACTGCACCTGGACTGGGAGGCTTAACCATGGTGTATATTTTGATTGTCTGCTTGTGCTGAAGCTCCTGGGGCTCAAAACCCAGCTATGCTAAAATAGGCTGATCAGTTCACCAAGTTTTAAAGTCAGGCCATTTTTTTTCCCCATAGGTTTGCTTTCTTTGTAACAGTAAATGTTTTTCTGTAAATCTCTAGAAAAGTGGTTCTGTTTTGAATTTTCATGCTAAAACATTAAACCGAGGAAGTGTGTTGTTAGTAAAGTTGTAAAAGCTAATCCCTCTGTGAAGACACTTGGGAAGTCATACTGCCTTTTTATAAAAAAGGAAAGTTTATCCTTTGTTTTCCTGATAAGCTTTAGAGGCAGCGTGTGGCATTGTATGGCTGGGACTAAAATGTTGGACTTGGGTAAACTTTTCTGGGGACTTGTTTGGTCATGCCCTGCACCTCAGTCAGAGCAAGCCTGGACATTTACCCCTATCACATTTCTGGGAACCGTGTCCTTTTCTGGAGCAGAAAAGAATGATATGCATATACTCAATTGGATTTTTTTAAAATTATTTTTAGGAGTGGCCTAAATTATTTGTTGAAGTCTTTCCAGACCACCCCATGCTACAGCCATAACTCAGTATTTGTAAATGTTTGTGTTTTCAAAAGCAGCAGTGCTTTTGAAAAGGCCCCTGCCAACATGTTTCTTGAAGCATGGAGAAAAATCTTGGAATAGACTACAACTTGTGAAATAAATAGGCTGCTTTAAGTAATTTTTCAGAACTAGGTGGTCTCATTGTTCGTTGGGATATTTTTTCTTTTTTAAGACAAAATCTCATGTCAGTGGGACACACTGCAATGTATAGCTATGCAAAAACTTTCTTTACATCAGGACTCGCAACATGTTGCTGACTTAAGTGATTCAAACTATTTAGGAGAGTTAAAAATACATTGCTGGAACTGAAACTTGGATATTTTAAAATGCTTTAAATACCCTCAAAGTGTTCTACGAATTTTTTTTCCATTTGGCATCACTGAAGATAGAAATCTCCAACAGGAACAATTGCCTTGAGAAGCAGCTCCTGCAAATTGTACTGCTTAGATCCTGGGCTCGATTCTCACATTTTAATATGTCCCTTACATCTCGTTCAGTGACAAAAGGCAGTAATCACTGAACTCCCTTTGTGTGAGGCGAGAGATAGTTTGAATAATTAGCCAGCCTTAAAGGTAAGATGAACCGAGAGACATTCTCACTAAACTTCAGTGCTTTCCAAAGATGAGAGAACAGGGGCAGGAGTGGAGGAGGGCGAGGGAAGAGAGACGTGGGGGTAGGAAAGGGCAGGGCATTGTCTCTCCATATTTAGTGTCGCATAACTTTTATGAGAAGTCCAGTTTATCTTTGCTGCACTAAAACTGCTATTAGGTTTGATTTTGGTTTTTTTTGTCGGTTTTTTTTTTTTTTTTTTTTTTTTTTTACCAAACCATTGGCAAAAGTTCCCTTTTATGCGAAGAGAAAGAGGCAGGAAGTGGCAGGGGCTGAGCTTAAGCTGTTTATAGCTGCGTGTGCTTTATTTGGAGACTATGGTGTATATATAATGTGCGTGTCTGGAAACCTCTGTTCACCAGAGCATTCTGATCTGGTGCCGTGGCCACCCTGACTTCTGCTCTCTGACGTCTGTTTGCAGAATGCAGGGGGGAAGGTGTGCTTTCCGTTTTGGTTGGCTGTTTTTTTTTTTCTCTCTCTCGGTTTTAACCATTCAGGGGAAGAAGAATCTGTGAGCTACAGTCCCTCGTGTCTGTTCTTTGTCATCTGTGTACAATGCTCACAGTTGGTAATTAAATTATCATTTATTGTGAGTGTAATTTTTTCAAACCGTTTCAGAATCCTTTAGGCAGATTCATTGGATGAAAGCAATTAAGTTAAAGAACAGTTTTGTTTACATATTGAGATTGTCTTGTCTCCTGGAGCACAGGTGGTTCGCTAAGTATGTTGAGGATCACCGTGGCCTCACTTGAGTAACATCTTCTGTTAATGGTAGCCTTCCAGCACTTTTTTTCAATCGTTTTACTGGTGGGATATCCCTTAAATGCTCAAGAAGTGCTCAGGACAGTACTCCTTGTACAGTAAAAAGACATTAATACAATAAGATTCTGCCTGACCATGCAGAAATTCCAAAAGGGTATCACTAGTTTTGATTGTAAATAGAAATAGTTTGGGGAAAAAAAAAATATTTTTGAAGAGCTTCAGTGTTGGTGACACAAATTATGAGTTCACAGCACTTACAGTTTTGTTTTGTGTAAATGTTTTGCAACCTTCTGCTGTTCCAAGGCATGAGTCTGTGTGAGCCCAGGCACTGGCAGGAAAACTATCTGCTGTGAAGTAAGTGATAAAAACGTCTGACAGTAATCAGTTGTTACACTCTTTAGGAAACTCTGAGAAGAACTAACTCCTCTGTTATTTCACCCGCTGGGCTGTTTCTGAAGGCTTGCAATTTTGGTCTGCAGCAATCACGCAGTGTTTCCGTGGCTAGAACTGAATCACAGTGTTTACACACACAAACACAGAACCGCACTCAGTGTACACACATGACACGCCTGTACTTTAAATACAGTTAGCTCTTCAGAAGATGGATGCAAAATGGCCCAGGGCTGCGGTCGTGTCATTTAGCAAACACACAAAGTGATGCAAACACACAGGCTGCCCTTAACAACTTGGTGAAAGTATGGACATGGTGTTTTGGTTGTTTGTTTTGTTTTGTTTTTTTTTTAGCTTTGCTTTTGTTACATTCCTTATTCTAAGTAGTAAATATGAGATGTGCTTCACTGAACAGAGAACTTTTTAAAACTAAATAAATGGAGCCCATGACTGGTATTTCTATTTGTTCATGGCCAGCATGGCTGCAGATGGGCTCATGCTCGTATCAGAACTGGATTTGGTTGTGAGAGATAAGGGGGCTCTGCCAGTTTCTTGCTCTGCTGGGTAATTCATGATGAGTAAATGTTGCTCACTTTATCTCCTTGGTACCCTTGATTCTGCCCAGCCTCTGCTGAAGTTCAAGGAACTTCACTGTGTGTAGAAGGGAAGAATTTTAGTCGGCACTGATCTCTTCCCTTGACACAAGAATTTCTTTCCTTGGCAGAGTTCACTGGCAAAAAGGGGTTTTTTTCCTTCTTTACTGAGGAAAGAAGGAAGAACCTAGAGGACTCTGTCTCTTCTAATGTTGCTTGGGAATCACTGTGTGTAGTGGAAATAATGTCAACTTGCCTAGTGAGAGAGCTCCCTCAGGGCTGATGCAGAAGTGGGAACAAGAGGAAAGAAAACCTGGCTGCTCCACAAATATCAGGAACTGCAGTTGATGTTTCTTGTCGTGCAGTTTCTGGAGGTGTCTGTAGTTTGTCACAGGCATTCATGCTGTTTATTGTGAACACTGGAATCAGGCTGGCTGAGGTTAATGTACAAATCCATCACACACTTCTTCCTCTCCTGCTCTCCAAATTGTACCTGTGTCTCCCTTTTATACTTGGCTTGAAAGAAATGGGATTTTTTTGATGGAGATGAACTGACTGTGAACGTACTGTACTGAAGTGAAACTAATGCTCATGAGGTTGGGAGGAGCACTTAAAAGCTTGAGTGGTTAGTGCAGGTCAGCACATGAAAAAGCTTCTGTAAAGGTGCAGATAAGTGTGGCAAAACGTGCATGTGTTCCTCGACACATGGTTGCATCTTTACATCCTGCAGCTGGGTTGCAATGGCCTTTTCTTTCCTGGCAGCATTTCTGCCATGGCTCCTGCGACTTCAGGAGGCTGCAGCAGTTCCTGCTTCCTGTTTTACATGTAAATGCTGAATTGCAGTGACTGCAGGCTATCCACACTATCATATTTAGTACCTCGTGACTCAATCCACAGTGTTGTTTTTAGTGCCTCACGAAATAGATGGAGTTACAGTTAGATAAAATACAGATAAAATTCTTGCTCATATTTTTGGAAGAGATTTTGACCCAAGTTTTTTCTTCTAGTTGTTGCAGGAACAGAATAAAATTAACGGAGCCTCTCTTGAGGGGAAAGAATGCATTTTAAACTGAACCTGGTTTATTTTTCAGTACTCACGTTCAGGCAGTGCTCAGCTTACTAAGGGTTAAATTGCTCTGGAAGAACAAGGTTAGGTCTGCCAAATTTGGGCTAGGGATAGAGCATTTTGCATTTTTTTTTTCTCAGTTATTTAACCTTCCAGTGTCACTGATACTCAGAAGCGATTTTCCCATTTGGTGACTGTTTGGCAGCCAAGTGAAAATTGCTGAAGGTTCTGGAGATGTGTGGTTTTGTTTAAAGCTGTTAACAGGAAACTGAGGGGGGAAAAAAAATAGAGAGCTCTGTAGCCAAATTTTTTACCAAGAAGCAAAAACAGGATGGATACAAACCCAGCTCTCTGCTTGTTACTTTAGAGGTTGTTGTTCGTTAAAACTGACTTCCTGCAATTGTTCCCAAAACTGATGCGTGGTGTGCTTTTTTTTATTAAGAAATAAAAATGCTGGAGACTTTGGCTTCCATGGGAGGAAGACTATTGATTACAGACAGTAAGAAACAGATCATTGGCACTAACACTTAAAAGGGAATTGTCACTGGGCTTTACTGTGAGACTTTTTCTGTCCTGTGTGGTAAATAGAACTCTTAAAGCTTCCAGAGGTGACTGTTTGTCTGCCTCCATTTGGTGCTCACCAGAGAGGTCAAGGTGAGTGTAATCTTTGACCTTGCCATACCAGGTTTTGGAGTTCTAGGCAGTGTTTCTGACCCCTATAATGTAACCTGACATACTTGCTGTGGCAGTGAAGTTTGCAGGATTTCACATCTTCCGAACTGTGTGAAACGTGGCTTCTAAAACAGCTGTTTACAAATGCCAAGGAACCTGTCAAGAGTCTGTTTGTTGAGTGCTGAGGTTGTCTGGAGATGGGGACTGGGAGGTCTAAGGAGTTTGGGGAGAATTGCTGTCACCCCAAAGCCTGGTGTGCTTTGTTTTTGGGCCTGCCTACCTGTATGCTCAGAGCAGGCAAGCAGTGCTTGGAAAATCAAGCTGTGGAACTCGTGGTTTTGAAACCTGACTGCTGTAAGCTTTTGGAATACATAAAGGGGCACGCAGTTACACTAAAACAACATGAACCACAGTCACAATTAAATGAGAGGGGCCAAAGACCCCTTGGTAGGGGTTTGGTCAGCTCCCCCTCCCTCAGCAGACTGACGTGCAGCACTGCCCTGCACAGTTGTGTCTTATTCCAATAAGAGATTAGAGGTGGAACAACGTGTCTGCTACAGGAGGATTGATTATTGAGTGACTCTTACCAGTTGTGTTGGTCTCTCTGTTGCAGTTTTGGAACCCTTATTGCGATTGGAGTTACTGTCTGTGCAGTGATTATCATCACTATTGTTCTGTGCTTCACCTGTTCCTGTTGCTGTCTCTACAAAGCATGTCGGAGACCACGGCGTGAGTACCTCTCTATTTTCTTTTTCACATCTTGGAACCAGACTTTTTTCTTTTCCTATCCCCAGGAAATAGTGTTCCTTCAAAAGCTAAAAAATAACCTTGCCTTAGCTCTCTGCTCGGAAGTTGCAATACCTAAACATTCAAAAGAAACCACTTCAGAATGTGAAGCTGCAGAGGGATGTTTGAGAATATTTTCTGAGCATTTAGAAGTTCTCCTTTCCCACCCCTCCACCCCCCAGTGTGGGGGGTTTGGGAGTTGTTTTGGGGTGGTTTTTTTGTTCAGGTAAACAGGGGGTAGGATAACATTTAAGATTTTTCCCTGTCTCTTAAAAATAAACAATAGACTCAGGACTGCAACACTGCAATCTTGAGCAAAGTCTGTAACTGCAACATAAAGATGAAGGAGGTCTCAAAAAACCAAATCATTGCAGTTTATTAGAAAGTGTTAATTCTCCCCATTCCAGTAAGAGAGATGAACCAATAATCCAACGTCAGCTCCTACAAAAGTCAATGAATTAAATGTGTATTTTCGTTTCTGACTGTTACTTGGAGAAAGAGGTACTAATACATGGATTGATTAGTGTGTACACAAAAAGAAACTCCCTGGGCAGCCATGGTAGGAAGCTCCTTACCTGATAAAGGAGATATTTATCACCTTAGTCCTTAAAAGCAGGTAACATTTTGAAATGAGCAGTTTTTCCAGATAACTTGGATGCAGGGTTGAGTTCCTGGTTTTTGAAGAGTCCAAGAAAGAAAATTCTTTGCTCTTGGTGGCTGAGGAAGCAGGAGGTGAGTTGGCTGCTCTCCCAGCACGTGAAGGCTCTCAGCAGCACTGAGATCAATGGAAAGGCATTTAGAGGCACACAGTTCTAAATCCACGGTGGGACTTGGAGAATGACATTACCCAGGGTTTGAAGTGAGGAACTGACCTTAAGGGTGAATGTTTTCTGGTTGCTTTTTACGTTCCTGTGGTTGGCTGTTGAAGGAGATCACCTGGTACCACCGGCACTAACTGCGTTCTTTTCCTTGTGTGTAGCTGTTGTGACCACCACTGCTACCACTACAGTGGTCCACGCTCCTTATCCCCAACAAGCAGCGGTGCCACCCAGCTATCCAGCAGCTCCATATCAAGGATACCAGCCCATGGCCATCCAGCCTCAGCCGGGAATGCCGGCAGCACCGTACCCTACACAGTATCCTCCCCCTTACCCCATGCAGCCCTCGGGACCGCCGGCCTATCATGAGACGGTGGCAGGTAAGGCAGCACTGAGAGCTGCTTCAGCTCTTCAACAGCCAAAGAGGCACCTGCTCTGGAGCCAGTTTTGTGTTATTTACATAATTTACTTCCTGGGGCTTTGTTAATATAAGTGTAAGCAATTGATGTAGAACTTGACTTATGGTGGGTGCTGTAATTCGCCCTCGTGGAAATTTCGTCACCGTTTCTATGTTAAGCATTGCCAGAGGAGGTGTGAGGTGTGAGCTGGAGCTGTTCTGGCAAAGTGGTGTGTGGGACTGGCAGTGGAGCCAGGAGGATGTTTTACTAGTGCAGCTGACACTTCCTATTAAATCAAAGCCCAATTAACAGATAGATACACGTAGGAGTTGGGTGAGTCTGCAGACCCTCTCTAACCTAATATCTGCTTGCTCTGTAAGAGCATGTAGTGACAGGACAAGGGGGAATGGATTCAAACTAAAAGAGAGTACGTTGAGATTAGATATTAGGAAAAAATTCTTCCCTGTGAGGGTGGGGAGGCCCTGGCACAGATTGCCCAGAGAAGCTGTGGCTCTCCCATCCCTGGAAGTGTCCAAGGCCAAGTTGGATGAAGCTCTGAGCAACTCTGAGCAACCCCATGACAGGGGGTTGAAACTGAATGATCTCTGAGGTCCCTTCCAATCCAAACCATTCTATGAGGTGTTTCAATCTGTATACAGATGGTATTCTTTAGGAGTTTGTCACTGTGTTTAGAGAACACCCAAGTCTGATCAGCACCAGACCAGTTTGTTGCCAACCAGCAGTTAGAATCACCAGAATCTTTTTTTTCTTCAGCTTTCTTTCTTTCACAGCATTGTGTTCATGCAGCCTCATTGTTGCAATGACTAATTCCCACTTCTGCTGGTCACAGTTGTTCTCTGAACAATTGGCTCCTGGCTGTTGAGAGGAGCCAAAACTAGGCTGTTACCTGTCCTAGGATCTTCAAGCCCTCCTACAAACCACATTGGTTGTCCTTCTAAGTAACAAGTGAAGTACAGTCCTGATCAGTAGATAATGCCCTTAGAGAGTAACTTTCAGGACAGCTCAAATACAAAATGGCTTTTCATGGTCTGTAGCATTTGCAAACCAGTTAGAAGTTGTACATTAATAATATGCAGACCAGCTTCACATGTGACCTGGCAGGCCTGTTGAGTCTGTTTTTCTGTTATAAAAGCCAAAGAGGCCATGGGTTTTATGGGATTACACCAAAATGCTTTGACTTCATCTTTTTCATGTGAGGGAGCCAATAAACCAGTCACTTCTACCCTCTGGTTTCTCAAACTGTTATTGGTTTGTTAGTTCTTAGAACAGTTAGGCTCTTATTTCTGGGAGCATACCAAAGCACTTTGTGTTGCCAGCTGAGAATGTCTCAAAGTGAGAGTTCCTTCCTTCATTTCTCCTGTTGATTAACCACGGAGCAGGCTCTTAATTAGGTCACAGGCTGGGGAGAGAATACCTGCCCTGCCACACAGGAGCCAAACCCGCTCGCTTTACAAGATCAGCAGGAGATAACAACACTTACACTTTCCAGGGATCTGAGCAGCTGCTGCATTACTTGAACTGGAGCTGTTTGCCAGAGCTGAAAATGCAGGTGCCACTTGAGAGCAGCTTGGTCTCACAACACTGGAAAATGAGGCTGCCTTCCGAGGGTTGTACATCGAGTGGAGGAGTCAAACTCTTTCATGGCTCAGGAGTGGTGGGATACTTTTTTCCCTTTTACTTTTTTAATTAACTCTGTGACACTTAGGAGGAAAGCATTTTCCCTGAAGGAATCCTAAAATTTGATTCCTACACTCCTTTTTCTTTTGCCCAGAGGTTTATTTTCTTTCACGGCACACCATCGGGTGTATCCTGTTGTTTGTGCAACCCTGACTTCCACTGGCTTTCTTTTGGACCAGATCTGTTCCCTTTCTTTTTCTTTTTTTTTTTTTGGACTGGGTTCTCCCCTGGAGGCAAACCATGAGCTGGTGGCTGCCATAATTCCCATGTATACTTAGCATCAAAAAACCCTCCAAATCCCACAAGAATGAAGGTTTTCATGACTTCACTTCTGAAATGCAGATGCTCTGTGGGTGAGTACAAGCTGTTCTCAAGTCCAACTGAGATGCTGGATTGAAGCTGAACCTCTAAATAATGTGCTGAAACCAGAAGTTGCCGTTTTATGTGTAGAATCCAGAATGTCCATTTTACAAATCTGTTTTTTCTTTGTGTTTTGCTTTTGCAGCTGGTGCTGGAGCCCCTTACCCAAGCCAGCCCCCTTACAACCCTGCTTACATGGATCCTCAGAAACCCACCTATTGAAAAGCTCTTCTACTGTGCTTCTATATATGAAACTCTTTATAATTTGTTCTGTTTACACCCTGTACCAGTAGTATATTTTTCTTGAAGACAGCAATCTTGTCTAAGTAAAGTGAAAATTAATTCAGTATCTCTTTTTTTTTTAATGCTCTGAGGAAGGAGTATTTTTCTTGCAGAAGTTGTTAATTTATACCTCAAGCAAATACAAAAAGAGATTTTGCTCTAAGTACAGTGAGAAGCATGAAGAAGGAGTACTTCAGAAATACAAGAACCACAATAACATTTGCTGTGCAATAATTTTGAAAGGAATGGTCTAATATGAGCATTGTCAAACACCCAAAGCTGTAGCAATCTTTTGCACAGTATTGAAACATAAAAACTTAAACCTCTGAGAAACTACCTGATACATGTTAAGTATATTCTGCCTGTTTTGAAGCTGCTATGGTTAGGTAAGCAGCCATTTAATACATTTCATTTACCATTCAAAAGGGAACTTTCCTTTTTTGCAACACATTTGCCTTCAGTAAGTAAGGGGTAGCAAACCATGTTTTAATTGTCTTTGGACTAGTTCTAAATAGCATGTGTTGGTGATTTCCTTGTTTTCTTTCCCAATTTTAAGGCTTTAAAACTGTGCCTCCATTGGGTGTTGGAGCTAGGAATTAACAACAACTCCAAACTCTTCTGCCACTTAACAGACCAAATATCTCAAAAGCTGAAAACTTGAAAATTCTTCGTAAAAATTATTGGACAAGTATTTCTTGTTGAGGTGTTGCTGGACAAGCTTACTTCAGTCACTTCTTGTGATGAGTTTGGAAGAAAAATTAGCAATTTAACCACATGTTAAGCAGAAGTTAAGCCAGCATTCAGTCCTGCCTCATCACAGGGAAGGAATTTGTTTTACAGGAGAGATGAGACATCAGCACTAGAGTGGGGTTTTCAAATGCTCAGGGTTTTCCACTGTCTCTAGTGGGAACTGTAGATGGAAGAAAACCTAAGAATTCTAGACGTTTATAAACTCAGTCTGCATTTGAATGACAAAATTCAGGGAGGGATAAGAAATCCCAGCCCAACACAAAGTAGGGATTAAAATTCCCTGTTGTCTTCAGCATTCCCATAAAGCTGAACAGAAGAGGAGAAGTCAGCAAGGATTTGGTCACAGCCAGGTAATGTATTTTTCAGAAGGCAGTGCTTTCAGTCGTGAAGCATCTTGAGACATCCTCGTGGCTGTTACCACTGCTGGGGCTTTAGGCTCCATAAATTTTGTATTGCTCAAACAAATAAGGTTTTTTTGTTATTTTTTTTTCCCCTGTGTCCTCAACAGTTCTCTTTTTCTGACATTGAAATACAATTTGTTTCTAATCCTCACAGAGCTATCTAGTTAGTTGTATGTATAATTTTAACATATCTTTTACACTGATTTTACTTTTTTGGAGAGGCCTTTGAGCCATTTGTCCCGTGATTCTTCATTTGGGGGTATATTATTGTTTAGTGGCATTATTTTACCTCATATAGTGGGTGGAAATCGCTGCTGCCAAAGGCAGCCTTCTTTTTCTTCCTGATTTTTGAGTCTATTTTTGGATTATTCTGATTTTTTTTTTTCTTTTTAAAGAAGGTTTTCAGGGCATTTCAGAAGGAACTCGTAGAAAGTTTTTAGCATTGGAATTCATGCCAACCTGTGCTCCTGTGTTACACCTCTGAGTGCTGCAGTTAATAGCATGCAGTGGTGGCAGGAGGCATTCACAAAGCATGTGTCCATGGATCCTGTGTCTGTGCTCCTCCTCTTTCCTGCCTTGTCAGCTGGGAAATCAGGCAATGCTTCCTTACACCCTTAGACAGCCAACACTGGCTCGTGTGTCCTGTGTGGAGGGTGAAGTGTTGCCTTAGAAACCTGGAATGTTTCTGTGTGGGAGGGCACTGAGGAGCTGCAGGAATAACCCCCTTGCTGTAGATCCCTTGTGTTTATTCTCGGAGAAGGAGAGCAGAGACTATTCCAGCACCTTGGGATGGAGCCTGGCCAGGGAGAGCAGCTCTCAGAGCGCAGGCAGAGCATCCCAGGGTGGGGCTTGATGAGGTTGTTCCAGTGCCCTGCTCTCTTTTCTTCCATCTGCTCTGACAGATGGAGCACTTTGTGGCAGTCTTGGTGATGTCACGTTTGGGTGATGAAAGGGAAATCGGCAGTTTCACGATAGGTTGGCTCAGTCATCGTCCCTGAGGGAGGCAGGAGGAAAGGGAAGTGGCAGCAACAACAAAGATTCCGAAATGTGAAGCTTTGGTGTAGAAGTTGCACAGACCAAATAGATTGTCCTGAATTGCCAGCCCTGTGTGTGGGGGGGTGGGAGGAGATGAGGGGAAGGGTCAAAGAGCCTCAAGATTGACACTTCTGGAGTGAATAAGTGCTAATGGTAATTATGGACAAGTGAAGAGATGAATCATTAATGCACAAGGAACTACTTTAGCAGCAGTGTTACTATCTCAGTTACAAAACTCATTGAAAGAAGAGAAAGTGATCCAGTTCACAGTTGGAGCAGTTAATCAGATCTTTTGTTAGTGAATTTATCATAATTAACAATAAGGTGTAGGACCAAATTTTTCTTGCCTGTTGCCCTGCAACTTGTTGAAGCTTGTTTTTATACACTTAAAGGAATGGGATGGTTATAGAAAAAATGGAGGAGATGATCCATACATTTTTAGTTTTAAGCACTGCTGATGTGTCATTCCAAGTAGCTGTTGCCTTCACATCACTAGATATCCACAGTGCTGTGGGGAGGGGGAATGGAACTCAAACTTTAAATGTTGAAAGAGTATATCTTCATTTGGGTTTAATTCTGTAAGTGCCTTTGTTTCAGAAATGTTTTGTGGAATTAAACACAGTAGAATATTTTATTGTATTGAATTTAGCAGATAATCACTGTTGCTTTTGTTACATACTGTAACCTCGCTTTGTATGTTGTTTGTAGGTTAAACATAAGTATTCAAACCAAATGGCATAAACTCTATGCACCTTTGTAATAAATACAGTGTTTGAAGTACGTTCTGTCAACTCTTTCTTAGCCTCATTTAGAATGGGGGCCTTGTCTGGCCTAAGGAGTACGTGACATCATGAAGTTTGAATGCATTGGCTACCAAATCCCAAAACATTTGAAAAGTCTAGCACAGACAAGGTGGTAGATCTCAAAGTCTGTAATTTGATTAAAGTTTAATATCTTCCCAGCGTGTATTTAGGCTCGTGTGTTGAGTATCACTTATCAATTTGTCCAACTCAGTGTATGGTAAGTGAATGCTTTCTACTCTGTGGGAAAATGGTTTTGCTGGTGTGTTTGTGTATTTTATAGTTATGAAGAAAAATGCTTTGGAAATGTTGTGTTCACACCTCCCCAACTCGTTAGTCTTTCGTCTGAAAATATTTTCTTTGAGCACAAAGAATGCTCTTTATAAGACACCAACCAGCAATTGGTGGAGGGCGTTGAGTGTATCATCATTATTTCATTGAATTGCCAGTTAAGTTCCAATGTGGAATATGAAAGAAAAGGGGCGAAGGAAAAAAAACCACAAAACAAAAATAAAACAAAAAAACCCACCCCAAACACCCAAACAAAACCCCACAATAATTGTGTCATTTTGTAACATCAATTCTTGATTTTGTTGTAGCCTCAGCTGCAGGCTGATAATGTGTTGTAAGTGAAACATAGATCACTTAACTGCCAGTTTTTTTCCACATTTTCCCAACAGAACTTCTATTAAATGAGCACAGCAGACAAAACATGTGCTCCTAGAAACCTAAATGTAGAAAACATACAAATCATGTTTGGGCTGGAAATGGCATCAGGAAATCAGAGTTATTTCTGGTGGGGGGTTTTTTGCCACTGCTTTTTAGTTCATCTCTTTTTCTTTTCCCAGGACCCTGTAGCAGGTGAACCTGTGCCACAGGAATCTGGTCAGATTTAGTGAGCTACACAAGAGGGACAAAAGTACCCAGGTTAAACCTGGCAGAGGTGAGACCAAACTGAAGAAAATGTTATTTTATCCTTTCAAGAGCTCAGGCTTCTGTATTGATGGAGTAGCTTCCTCTGCTTCACCTTCCTGTGGCAGCCTCCGCTCAGGGCGAGTGAGCCACGTTATAAAGGATGTTTTTCTGCTGTGAAGTGATGTATTTATGATCAGACACAACTGCTCTTGTCAGTACTGGGCAGTGAGGGGGCTCTGCCTGGTGCAGTGTGGCACAGGCCCCTCTGGTTCCCCTGAACAGTTGGGAAGTGATGCCATTTCCACCTCCTGTCCCTCCCCTCCTGCAAACTGACAAACTCTCTGACAAAACTTTCACTTTTTGTTTTACCGGAGGGAAGAGTTTTGTGAGATAACCTCTGCTAGCCCATTTCCCCTACTGCACTCCAACTGTTAAACCAGTTACTGGAAGCTTCATTTTAAGGTTTTCTCCTGCAGTTGGATTTGTGGTTCACTCTCCAGTGTTACTTCAGCCCTTCAGTCAGCTAGGATGTCCTTTGCAGGCTGCTGGGCTGGTGCTGCAGCTCAGCTGTGCTCTAAAGGAGGTTCTTCAGCAGAACAGATGGTTCAGCTGCATTCTCAAAAACCAACCTATGAACAGGCAAAGAAAATTACTGTTCTGTGTTACCTCTGTTAGGAGACTCTACAGTTATCTGTTACATTCTCACCATAAATGACAATAAAGTAGCCATTTCCTCTGGGTATTTTCTAAAGGAGGTTACCCCTTGAGCAATTACTCAGAGCATTAATGCACTGACAACTTCAGGACCAAGACTTTTAAGACTAGTCCATGTTTAGCACTCTGGCTGTTGGCCCTGAGTCTTGGAAGCCCTTGGATAAACTTCAGCCACAGTGGGTTTGTAGATCTTTATAAAGCTCACAGACCACCTTTTTTTATCAGCCTGCTGTTAGAATCAACGGTGGGCAGTTTTTATTTTTAACAACTTATGCTGGAAATGTAAGTTTGCATTTGCTTTTACATTCACAGCAGATAATACACAGCCCTTTTGTAGGCAGAACTGCTACATTTGACTTTAATTGTAACCATTTGGCCACTATAACTATAAATAATATTGCAGACTGGAAGATAAAAACATTATTCAATGGTTAAGATGACTTACTGTTCTAATAGCTTGGCAGGGGCTAAACTTGTTTTTTAAGCAGTTTCACACTGGTGGGATTGATATGAATAAAAACAACTGGGGGATGTTGCTACATGATGAGATATTTTGTATTTGCCATCCTCACCTATTTCAGCTCAGTTTATAAAAATGGGTTTTGAGGCCTGATGTGACACAAACCACTTGTCTTCTCAGGGGAAGGTTGGTTTGATTTGGGGGCTGGTCTAGATGAGCTACAGAGGCCCCTTCCAGCCTCACCCACCTGTGCAAAGCCCAGTTCAGTGAGCAGGAAAACCCCAGCTCTGGTTAGCTCAGCTTATCCAAGGGGAAACTCTGCCATCCCCACAGGCAAGGGAACAGACGGGTGGCTGCAGCTGAGGAATGTGATAATCATGTGTAGAACATGCCCAGTGGTTTTCCTTGTTGCTCAACACTTCATTGTTCAGTCCTGTGACTGCTCTCAATGCCAGAGTAAATTCCTTTTCCCAGTTAATACAGAGGCACAGCCTATCCATAACATTTTGGGGAAATGCAGAGTGGCCATGGGAAAGCTGCTCTGCTGGGAGTTCTTCAGAGAGTGTCTGATGAGAACTGCCTGTTGGTTTTGGGTTATTAAGACAGTAAACCAGTAGCCCCAAAATATGTAAAAATGCTTCAGTTTTTTCCAGGGGATAATCAGCTGTTGCACATATGGTTGGATCTTTTTAATCCCAAGCAAAATTCCAAGAGAACGTAAAAAGGGAAGAATTACTGAAGGTCAGTGGTATCTTGCAATAATTCCAACGAAAGATTGGTCACCATAAGTGATTTACCAAATTGTGGCAGTCCTGTAAGTATGTTTATTTCTGCTTTTCCTCTTCAGGAGTGCAGCCTCATTTTGCTTTAGGAATGGGAACTTTTCAGTCACGGAAATGCCTTCAATTTGAAAAGCTCTGGTTTAATTTCATAACACTGTGATGTCACCGGAATTTCTGACAGGGAAAGTGTTGGGGTCTGGGTCTTTTTGGGGTATGGAGCCTGGGTTATACCAGTTTAAAGTCAAAAGCTGGCAGAAAACTCAATGAGAGTGTAAATGTACATGTCGAGGTGGTGTCTGTGAGTGGGTGGATGGGAGAGGATGCAGAGCCAGGAGGGAACAGTTAGGGATTTTCCTGGCAGTTTTTTCCAGAGATAACATTTCTGTTTATATAAAGTTCAGCAATAATCCACTTTTCCCTTTTTCCAAGTTGCCATACACACACCCTTTAGATGAGGCCAGGAATTTTTTAAACAAGTTTTTATAGCTGGATTGCTCCAACAATTTGGGATTCATTAACTGGTTTTTGTCCAAACTCTTCTTAACAGTTTTGGTCTGTTCACCCAAAGGGGATCAAATGTATCTTACCTCTATAAACTCAAATTATGTTTAGACAAACTAAGTGGTGAGAACACCTTCAGTGCTGTATCCTAGGAATGAGATGGTCATTCATCTTCACAGTGACCCAAAAGCCCCAGTCATTCTGCACACACTTAAATATCCCTCTGTCACCTTGGATGGATCCTCAACGGCACCATCTCAGCAACATCAACAGCAACTTACTCTTTTAAGGTGAATTTTTAAAAAATGTAAGGTCTAGTATTTTTTGTTTGTTTGTTTTGGCATCTCCATAGTTACACTTCCAGCAGATTCATGAAAATAGAGTGAACTCAGGTGACCAATTCTCAGCAAGAAATTCAAAGCCCTGCAGTGAACTGCCAACTCCAAGTTACTCTTAGAAAGGTTTTTAAAATCACTGTAAACTGTTTACTAATACCAACATGAAAATTCTGGAAGTCAAGCAAGAAAGAGTTAAAATTACAAAAGAAAGTGTGTTCAAAAGACTTTCATATGAATGCAGTGATCCCAAACATCTTGGCACGTTCAGCATCGTAAATTCAGCCGCAGTCACAGGAAAATGGAGGACATGGAGTGACATTTCCATTCCATTCCCAGCAGTTTTGTACAGGATGAAATTCATAACCAGGGCCAATCATAAATGCATTGCAGTATCATTCTCATCTCAAAATCTGTTTACTTTCAGCTACATTTCAATGGCACTGAAATAATTACAGCAAAGAAACGTGTCTTAGTTGTGCTGCCTTGGAATGCAACCTTCAGGCTGTCACTTAATAAAGGGATGATTTAAAGTTCACATTTGCACTGGCAATGATTATGGTGATTCAGGTGAGGAAGGACAGATCTGTGTCAGATGTTGGCTAGCTCGAGTCCATTCCTTGGTCTTCTGGCTCAGGAGGATACAATTCATCCAAAATCAGCTCTGGTAACAACAACAAACAGTCATGTTTCAGAGAGTCATTTTTCCTACTTGATACAGTGTAACTGTAACTGGTATCTACATTTTAAAACATCCTGACTGTAGACAGCAAACAGATTATAGGGATGTCTGTCTTTGGAGAGAAGATACAACCATTAAAGAAGAATATTAAAGCAGGGGTTCAGTATAGTGAATACTGAGAAGCACAAGACTACGGCCTGACTTCAGAGGTCTGAGCAGGAACCATCCATGGTATCTGTTAAATGAGGAAAGGGAAAAAAGGGAAATTTCTATTTCTACAGCATGGAAAAAAGCCAACATCTGACCGATTTTTACCTTCACAGGCACTCAGCTTTTGAGTCTTTTTGAGAATGGCTCTTATGCCTGGCATGGCTTGGTCATATTGATGCAGAACTTCTAAGCAGTGTTCATGGAACAGTTTATCTTTCTGAGACAGGCTGTGCAAGAGTAAAACAGCATCCCGTAAGAACTGAATAACTTGTTCCTTATGTGCACACAGGCTGTTCTCAGCTCTTCTCACCTTCATCCACTGCCTGTGTAACATTATAATCAGTGCCTTAACCACCTGCGGGAGGAAGAACACAAAGTAAAAACACAGCAGCAGAAAACTTCTTTCCTTGTGAACTTTGCTGATTGCTCTGAATTCAGAAGTTTGAAGGGATCATTTTCCAGCGAGCCCAAGCCAGCTCCCTAAGGAGGTGGTATCCTCTAAAGTACAGGACACTTTTGTGTTTTCTTGTGGCTCAACCAAGGGGGCAGAGAGCTATTCCAGCATTGATTCTCAGCAGTTTAAAGCAGGGGGCTGCGGTGACTCACCTCGAGGTTGCACTGACAGGCTCTGCCAGGTGACAGAAGTGCTGGTCTGGAGCACCTCGTGCGCCGCGTCAGGAGCCTGACAGCCTGTTACAAACACACACCCGGGTTACAGGGGAGGGGCAGAAATGCTGTTTCACTGCGGCTTTCCAGCGTTCTTGTTTTTTTTCCTTAACAGCTGATCTCTTTTACCACCCCCCCCAAACTGTAATAGTTTCTTTCCCCTGTGGCACTTTACAATTTGCCTCCCACAGAAAGCTTTTCAGCTTCCCGATGAGCAGCTAACGAGGTCGGGGGCTTTAATTCACTGCATGCAAATGTACTTCAGTATAACAGAGCCGGTAGGGGGATAAGGGAAAGGGTTCAAAATTCTTTAAAACCAGAGCTGAAGTGGAGCAAATGGAACCTCAAATCATTTCTGTCAGTACAAACAACACAAATTAAGTTTAACAGCCTTTCTTTCTATATATAACCATGGCTATTATACAGCAAGTTAGCATTTCCACTGGATACAAGGAATATAATCCTAAATCACTATGGGCTGCTTTTTAGATGTAATAGAGGGAACTGATACAATCAAAATGAAACACAGATCTTGCTTCTTTTTACTCTCGATCTAAAAGCAAAATGAAGCTTGGTGTTGAACTTCCGTAGCCATCCCAGAATCTTTATTGTTTTTTCAGTGACTTAAAAGATATTATGACAGATGTTCTCTTTTAGAATAGTTACTGATTCAATTTCAAGCAGGTCCTTTTAAAAATAAAAGAAGGAAAAATCAATGTAATCCCTGACTGCAGGCCCATACTTGCAGTTTCAGCTAGAGAAAGAAATTGTTTTCAGGCAATTCGTGCCTTGTCCTGCTCCTCCCACTCCCCCAACTGGAAAGAGCAGGAAAGAACATGTGGACAAACAGCCACGTGGTTACCTCTTGTTCCAGCTGAAGCCAGAGCGTTTCAGACACCGATTTATCTGGTCTTGATGTTATGTACATGTACAGTGCAAGGAGAAGGCAGGTGTCTGAAACAGAGAGAACTTTGTTCCTTCAGTCAATTGTTCATGACAAAAATCAATTATTTTAATTAAAAATTAATTCACAGTTTGAGTGCTCTCCTAGGCCCAACTTCTTACTTCATGCATCTTAAGCAGTGCTGAGGAAATTAGTATCTCATCACTTTGTGTGTGCCTTTGTGCTAATCCTGGCCTACTTCATTCACAAGGAACTGGACAAGAGAGCATTTGTCGTGCATGTCATGTAATGGAATCCCCAAGCTCAAGAATGCACAGATATTTAAACTTCAGAACTCCTCAAAAACCCCTTTTTCTTCACCAACCTTTAATACAATGAATGCTAACCTTGAAAGTTTTAAAAATCCACATGGCTATCAAAAGCACCGCAGGTAGACAGATGCCCTGAGATAAATAATCTTTAAATAATAACTGAAATACTGCACTAGAAAACAAGGTTTTCAGGGAGCATATCAGGCTTTTTATGCCTTTTGGGGTTTTAGCACCTGGATCAAGGCCTGTTTGCATTTCTTTGAGTCACTGCAGGGCTTTACCTGAGCGGGAGCAGAGCTGAGCTGCCAAGCCCTGGTGCTGAGCGAGCACAGCCAGCAGCCTCACGGTCAGCAGGACGGCAGGCAGGGGGGTCTCTGGACACAGGCAGTGCAGCAGGGTCTGGCTGCTCAGCAGCTGCTGAAAACTTCCAAAGACAACTCCGTTAGTAATAGGAAACGCACTGACAAGTTGAAAACACACCATTTCTTGTACACAGCCCCATCATTTGTGCCCTTTTAGCTATTCGGGACGTAACTGATCTCAAATTAGGTGTCGTAAATACGAAAGATACTGAAAAACATTGTGACACTTGGCAGTCACTGCAGTTCACGCTGTGGTTGTGATGAAATGCCTCACTTCTGAGTGGCATTTTACCTGCCAGAATGAGACCCTGTGCTCTCCTTCCTTATGCATCTCCCAGCAATCACAAAAAAAACCCCAAATCGATATTATAGATATTCTGATCCAACTGCATGTGGCCTTAAGAAGTTTCCTCACTTTCAAACTGATCAGGGATGATTACCACACTCATTAGCAGCAAAGGTAATAGGAAGATCCTCAACTACTCCCCAAAGGTGATCTGAGAAATGTGATTTCTCTCATACAGGGCAAAACTTTTACTTATATCTGCACAGACTGGTTTCACCAGGGGATGTAAACCAGAGTCTGAAATCATTGTAAAGCTATCACTGACTTACTTTATTAGCAAGTCCATTGTTGAATTTTCAGCTAATTTCACCAAAACCTGTAGGCTCTGGCTCAGGATTCTGTCAGTCTGGGAACCCCTCGCAGCAGAAAAAGCTAAAACCTGAAGCAGCTTTTTAAACAGAGAATGTTGAGCTCGATCATTATTGGGAGCATCCTGTGGAGCTGCAGACAGCCCTCCTTGTGTCCTGCTATCTTCTTTATTATCACACTGATTGTCACACGACACATTTTTGTCCATCTTGGAAACCTGTTCATCTCCAGCAGTAGAAGCAGCAGCAGCAGCAGCTTTCTCCCCTCTGGCAGCCAGCAACGTGTGGACAACGTCCCAGCTGTAGAACACCAAATAATAAAGGATCCCCAGCGCTATAACTGCAGTTTCCTCAAGAGACAACCTCAAGTCCTCTTTACTCGACACCGTACTCGTGCTGGTCCTGGAGGAAACAGCGGAATGGTTTCCACAGGAGCCGTTCCCTGACGTGTCCGGCAGTTGTCCCGCCCGGCAGTAGGCACTGACGTGGTGTTCCACCAGGGGCAGGAGGTGCACAGCTCCTCGGATCCTGCACCGTGGGAGGGGCAGGAGCTCTCCCTGCCCTTCTGCTGGGCTGCCTTCAGCTAATCCTTGGTCCAGAGCGATCAGGTTCAACCCTGTTATTGCAAGTTTTTGAGCTTCTTGCAGGGACACGAGAGGAGCGGTTTCTTCTTGCGCCGTCCTGCTGCTGGGGCGTTGTGTGGACTTCCTATCCCAGGAGAAAAGGCAGAGAACATAGATGAAGTCTGAGTTCTCCACATTATGAATTGAACAATAGAAAGGCCAGAATAATAAGAAATCATCCTACTCCTTGAGACCTGCACGGAAGAGCTATTGCAAAGCATTCCTGAGTCTTGTTAAAGTAGCCAGAGCTTACAGGTGAGGAACTTCAGCAGCTCACTACATTTCAAACACTGGCTTTCCCACTTCAGGCTTTTGCTAACCTGTCATGTGTTCCTCCCTGATGTTATCTGGTAGCTTCTGGAAAGAACAAGTATCTGTACGTTACTAGTCTGGAATATTTAGGGGCTTTTAAAGGATTACAACAGTAAAGAATTATTTTCTTGGCCAGAAATGAGAGATTTCACTCATTAACCAATCAAACTGCAGCTGCAAGGGACAAACTCACCACCTCTTCCTGCATAAATGGCAAGGGCAATGAGACATGAGTCCACATGACACAAGAATTACTAATAAAATATCAGAAAAACAAAGGTATTGCAGGAGCTACAGTCTAATTCTTTAAAGTGAAAACCAACTATAATTTATATCTGATATTCATATTTAAAAGGCTTTACCAGTCACTATAAATGTGCCTTGGAAAAATGCACACAAGTTGTGTATTACAAATTAAATACAGTTTCAACTCTGAAGATACAAAACCTACTGTTTTAATCACATTTTCAACATTTTCTTCCCACTTAACTCGTGACCATGTTTATGCCCTTCCCCTCAATGCAAGCTGCTAACAGCCACTCCCAGGTTAATTCTGTGCCTTCCCCTAACAGATAATTGACCTACTTTATCACTTAGTGATGTTCCACTGTTTAGCATCTACGATAATCACACATTAATCATCAAAGACGTGGTATGATGTATCAAATTCTGCATTAAATGGCCTAAGCAAAGCAGCATTTAACACAGGGAATGAGCTGTCCTACATGACGAAGTGTTCCTTAGTACAGAAAATGCCACTGTACCAAGAACACGTCAGACACAATTTAACAAAAAACCCATAAAACTTACGTCTCCAGAGAGTTGGGCTGCAGCACAGCTCCAGGGAGAGGCTCAGAGCTGCTGCTGAGAAGATGGCACAGTCCTAGCAATGATCCAGGGACAATGGGCTGCTTCATCAGTGCATTCAGTAAGATTGAACCTGAAGGGACACAGAACTGTCATTGGAGTAGCTTTACCATCTCCAACAACAAAAATTTAATATTTCAAAAGATCAGCCTTATTTAGAGCACTCTCAACCTCAAAGTGATTTCTTTCCATTTTGAATCTTCTTCTCAACAAGAGAATGATTCTCAGAAAAATTTAGATAGTGTTTAAATGTAAACCAAACTGTACTTAGAGATATTTTAATTACAATCCCCTATTAGCAGAATAACTGGAGCCAAATGACCACATGTCCAAGCTGCCCTGATGACTTGCCCTCTGTGTTCCACTCCAGACATTAAAACGATGTGATGCAATTCTACTGTGAATTGGAACTAAGATCCCTAAAGACTTCCTGGGTCTGGCTGTTTATGTTGTACAGACCTGTTTTTTTTTTTTTTTTAATAAAGTACATTTTTCCTGGGTTTATTCCTGCATGAACAGCATGAATTTACCTTGTGTACTCCGTTTGGGTGCGGAGTTGTAGGAACCGTTTTTTCCCGTTGCCTCCTGGTGCTTCACGGATGGAACTTCAGGATGGGTCATCTTACTGTCTGGAACAAACAGTGACTGTGAGAACTGCCTTGCTCAGACATCTGTGCCCCTTTAAAATCCAACCTCCCCCCCCCAAAAAAAACAAGCCAGAACAACAAGAATGCAAAAAACACATTAGCTGAACTAGCAGACCGATTCAAGAAACAGGCAAATTACTTCCTGTTCTTCTTTATTCAATGAGAAAAAGCAGATCAACAATTTGGATATTTTGGTTCATCACATAATAAGGGAAAGTTTTTTTATTGCAGGCAATGGGCCCCTTCATTGTGGGGTACTGAGGTGTGGATTAAAATGGCCTTGATGCAAATTTCAGTCACGGCTGTTTAACTCCAATGGCCATAAAAGGAAAAGAAATTACAGGAAAACCAAAATAAAAGTCAGT
The DNA here is from genome assembly GCF_022539395.1 of Myiozetetes cayanensis. Classification (NCBI taxonomy): domain Eukaryota; kingdom Metazoa; phylum Chordata; class Aves; order Passeriformes; family Tyrannidae; genus Myiozetetes; species Myiozetetes cayanensis. Next base: position 17,310,044 of record NW_026087389.1, read on the forward strand.
GCTTTTTTCTACAGTGAACCTACTGCAGCTGTTCAGTCATGTATAGAAACCCCTTGTCTAAGGCAGAATGTTCACAGGCAGCTACAAATGTGGCCAGTTGTGCGTGGATTTACCTTCTTTGATTGAAGTAGTTGGGGCCATTGGATTTCCTGAAGAACACGATGGTCTAGTGGACATTTCAGCACTGAAGGATTCTTTTGTAGGAAAAGATCTTCTTCCAGGCTGTGGAGAACATCCTTCTGGTTTCACTTGTACTGCAAAGCTCTTTTTAGGGCTAATACAGAAAGGTGAATCGGTATTTCTTTTGTAGTTATTTTGTTAAACAATAAGCAAGAATCTATTTTATTTTCACTGATGTTTTAAAGCTACTTCACTATAAATTCTTTGAGTTTCTGTCTCAGATACAAGAAAGGCTCTTTTTGAGCAAATTTCAGAGAGGTGAACAGACCTTTGTGGTTGTATTTTTTAAAGACAACAGAGCTAAAATTATATGAAGAAAGGAAACTTTTTTAATAGTTTAAGCACGCATTTTGTAAAAATGAAAACAAATTCCTTCTCCAACCCCCTCCTACCTTGTTGTTGGGACTGTCTGAGTAACAACATGTTTATTTCTCTCACAGTTCTGAAGTCGTGTCCTTAACTCATTAATTTCTGCATCCTTGAACTGCAGCTCTGACTGCAACGACTGCAGCTGGAAGAGGAATTAAAGACAGTTTTGCTGTTACTGAGCAATTTAGGGGTGTTGTAACTGCAGAGCAACTGGAATTACCCTAAGAATTCCAGATAACCATCTACTCACTGTGAACTCTGCACAAGGTCTCCATTTTTATGCACCTTAGTCCAATTAACACCACCTGAGAACCAAGTGCCAGAAGCTCAGGCAAGAAGCATTTGGGACTGGCTGAGACAGAACAAGTGCCAGGCAGAGCATGACCAAAGTGAACAGGACAAAAGCAGCCCCTGTCCCCTCCAGAGCTCTCAGAAAGATGACTGCAACAGGAGCATCAGACTCATCAGAGGCATGGAGCATGCTCTGTCTCTTTTCTTCCATGGTAAAATACATTCCAGTTTTAATGGTCTTGGGGTTGCTTAAAAAAACAAAACCAAAAAAACCTCTACCACCTGAATGTTACTCTTTTGTTTTGGCAGGAGAAAACCCTCTGCAAGTTCTTACAAATGCTTTCTTCTAGATAAGAAAATAAAAGCATGCATGGTTTGGACATTTCACACCAATGTTCTTCCTCTGACTAAATGGTCTGTGACATCATTAAGTCATAAATTGGCCTCTGTACCTGATCTGCAGGGAGCTGATATATTTACAAACCTTTTTGGAGAACTCTTTTTCTTTTTCACTTAAGGTCTGGGATTTTTGCTGTTCCAGCAGCAGGAATGATCTTTTCTGTTCCTCCACAGTAGACCTCATCTGCTGCAGTGAGTCACGCAGAATTTTAATTTCTCCATTTTTAGTGAGAATTTCATCCTGCATCTCTTTCAGCTGCCAAGAGAGGAATTCCATTAAAGGATGTACATAGCCAAAAGTATGTATTTGCATCACTGTGTGGTGGAAAATGAGGTCTTTATTTATCATTTCTAGGGAGGAAAATGCTCCTGCAACCCAGTTCAAAAATTCTGCAATGTTGCCTCTAACCTTTTCCTGATTAAATCAGGAAGCTCAGCTACTGTTTTCTCTAACAGAATTATAAATGACAGCAAAGAAACATCTTCACATACCATCCTGATATCTGTCAAAGACCATCCTTCTCTTTCCCCTCCTCTGCAATTGTTATTTTTTCTTAAAAAGTCTTCTAGTGATACACATCAATTTATTCATTATTGGGATGATAACACTGCTAATTTCACTGTAATATTTCATTTAGCAGGGCAGCCAAAAAGAACTCTGTCCTAAGACAAGGCACCACCCCCAGACAGTAGCTTCATGACATATTTACTCTCTAATACTTCCTGAGCAGAAATCATCACTCAGAGACAAGAATTTGGAGAGATGACAAATGAGTTACTCAGAAATGCATGAAGAAAAAAAGAAGACACCTCTACAAAACTGTAAAATGATGGTTTCCAGGTAGGAGATTCCCTGATAAAGATGGATATAACAGAGCTGGGAAAGATTCAGAGAACAGAGGTAAGAAAGGTAAATAGAGTCTCTCACAGCAACCATGACCCACCCACTTATTAAGTTCAAAATTAAATCAAAGAAGAAATTTCCTGACACAGTGTGTCATTAAACTGCTGACCTCTCTCCCTCTAAAAGGTATCCAAACCCAAACACAGAGTGTTTAAAACAATATACACAACAGACTATTAAACCCACATATAATATCTCTGGATCAGGAAGTACCTACACGACATTTGATCTGAGGCTAAAAGGCTGTTCTGCTAAAATATAAACTTGTTCAAGGCTTCTTTCCTTCCTAAACTGTGCACCAAAAAAAAAAGGAGAGACTTTGTACAGGAATTTGTGCCTTCTTACTTTCCTACATCTGTTTCTTGCCCTAAGAATCTTTGCACAGTGGATCAGCAGGAGGTGAAGGAACACGAAGCCACTTTAAAGTCACTTTGCTTTCTCAAATCTTTAAGTTGCACAATGCAGCTCCTGCTGGCTGGCTGACAGGACAGAGAATTGATTTGACAGGGAACAAATAAAACTGACAAATTAGCATTTGCTACTCTGAAGTGACCAAGAAATAAAATACTGGTCTCAGTCTTAATTATTACTAGAGATGTTTTTAGTGTAATGATTTTACCAGACCCCTGGATTACAGCGATTATTGATCAACTTGATTAGAATTAAATGCTTGGAACTGGACTTACCCCACCTTTCAGTCAGCCCTACCGAAAATGTGACATTTAGAGGGGAGGGGGAAATGCTGCCAACCTTCTGTTTGTTTTCTTCGTTCTGTGTCTGCAGCACTTCAAACTGGAATGCATCTCTCATCAGCCCATCTTCTGCTCTGCTTTCTGCTGCAGAGAAAAGCCAAGATGTGAAGCACAGATGATGTGTGAACATCCCTGGGCACTCAACACCACGTTATCATCTTCCACTTCATACATCTGAATATCTCGGTATTAATTCCATCACCACAAACAGGTAAACTGCCTCACCTAACCACCACAGTGACCCTGTCAGTGCCTGGGCATCAACCCTCAAAACAGAGAACACCCTCCCACCCCCCAATTTCTAATCTAATGGTTTGGGCTGGAAGGGATCTTAAAGATCTTTTGATATCTTAAAGCAGAAAGAAGGCCATCAGCAATCCCTTCCAGGTAACTTTAGTCAACACACCCTGCACAAACAAGGGTTCACTGGGAACTTCACTGGACAGATGACAGGTGTCAGTGTTGCCCAAACATTAAACTTAAGAGGATTTAAGCCCTCTAAACTTCATTATGAACAACCCCCTGGTTTGTTTTGCTTTTTTCAAAGTAAACCTGAAGATCAACTGTTTTAATATGACACATTATGCATTTACTAGTGAAAATTAACAGGGGAAAAAATAATCTGGTGGCCAACATCCAACCAGGATACAAAAGTTAATGGTGATACTGTGAACGATACCTAAAGCAAGTTAAAAGTTTGTGAAACTCGTTTATTTGGCAGGTTTAACGTGCAGCACCCAGGCCAGGGTCACCACACACTCCCAGGGCACAGCTCAGTGCAAATGCCTGCTGGGATCACTGTTCCTTTGTTATTTCTGCTATTCCTTCGAATCCCAGCCATCCCTGTGACACTCGGGGGGTGCTGGTGGCCAGAGCAGACACTTTCAGGAAAGATGGAGCGAGAGTATTTACAAGGGCACGCAGTGACAGGACGCGAGGGGATGGGTTCAAACTGAGAAAGAGCAGCTTTAGATGATACATCGGTAAAATATTGTTGCCTGTGAGGGTGGGGGGGCCCTGGCACAGCTTGCCCAGAGCAGCTGTGGCTGCCCCATCCCTGGCAGTGTCCAAGGCCGGGCTGGCCGGGGCTCCCCGCGATGGTGGGAGGTGTCCCTGCCCACGGCAGGGGGTGGGAATCGGATGATGGTTCAGGTCCCTTCCAACCCGAACCATTCCACGATTCCTAAAGGGACAACAACCCCTTCCCAGCAGCGGGGCCGTGCCGGGACACACCGACCTTCCCGCCCGCCCCGGGGCAGCCCCGGGGGTCCCCACGCGAGTCCCGCGGGCGGATCCTGCGACAGCGCCTGCGAGGCCAGGATGTCGATCTGCTCCAGGTCGTCCGCCGTGAAGTCGTCGCTGTCGCCGAAGGGGTCCGCGGGCCCGGCCGCGGCGCTCTTGGGGCGCTTGTGCGGGGGGAGCCCGTTGTGGAGCCCCGGCGGGGCCGGCCCGGGGCCGCTCCGCTTGCGCGGCCCGAGCGGCGCCGCCATGGCGGGACCGGCCCGGCACGGGGGCCCTCACGGCGGGGGCGGGTGGGACACGCCCCCCATCCGATCCCCGCCAATCACCGCCGGGCGCCGCTCCCCGCGCGGCCAATGGGACGGCGGCGGCGCCGCCACTGCTTGTAAGCGCCCCCGCCATTGGCCGCTAAGGGGCTGCGGTGCAAGCGCCGCGCGGATTGGCCGGAAGGGTGGCGGGAAGGCGCGCCGGCCGTGTGAGGGGAAGGGGTGACGTCATGCTGCTGGCGGTTACGTCACTGTGAGTGTGGGGCTGGTGCTTGCGTCATATCGTGCTTGTCCACGGCAGGGTGACGTCAGACACCCTCAGGTGTCCGACCCCGCCAGAGGGAGAGCAGGGGGGCCCACCCTGTGTGGCTGTGGCGCTGACACCTCTGCCGCCTTTGCCTCCTCGGGCACTGACGGACAGTCCTTGGGGACACACAGACAGTGACTGGGGACTCACAGACAGGGCTGAGGGACACACGGACACTGCTGAGGGACACACGGACAGGGCTGGGGACCGGCAGGCTGGGACACGGACAGGGCTGGGACACACGACAGGCTGGGACACAGACAGGCTGGGACACACGGACACGGCTGAGGGACACACGGACACGGCTGAGGGACACACGGACACGGCTGAGGGACACACGGACACGGCTGGGGACACACGGACAGGGCTGAGGGACACACGGACGGGGCTGGGGACTCAGAGCTTGAGGGCTCGTGGACACTGTTTGGGGACTCACGGAGAGGGCTGGAAACACACAGGGCTCAGGGACACACACACGGTGCTTTTAAGTGAAAAATATTATGTTAGGATGACATGTTTGCAATTTTGTCAGAAAATTCTCTTGTTCATTTCTCTGTTCCCATTATGCACAGCAAACTTCAATGATCATAAGAGTGTAATCTGCTTTATCAGCCAGGCAGGCCCAAATTATATACAAAACTGGGGAAATTATGGATGGATTTGATGCCTAAATCACTGAAGGTACCACTATTTGTGTTTGGAATTGTTCTTTTTCTCCCTGTAGTGAGAATGGCAACACAATGTTTTTGTAGTCTAGCAACAAGGAAAAATGGTTCTTGCTTTTAAGAATGGTTTTTATTTATTTATTTATGTTTAGAGAGAGATGCTTCTATGAGATGGAGTAAAACCAAAATCGCTTGTTTTGTTTAAAACCTCCTCTTGCAGGTTCTAGTGCTCTGTTTGATCTATGTTTGTAGAGATGTGTATTGAGAGCTAAATTAAGTAATCTAAAAGGAACTTGATTTAGACATTATTTGCTCTAAATTCTGGATTGGCTTGGTTTTGCTTTAGCTTTTTATTTGTTTATTTGGGGGGGTTGTTTTGGGGTTTTTTTATAAATAAATAGGATTGTACTATGGGTGCTATTTTTTATTATTGCTACTTTTTAATAGCAATATATTTTATGAGTGACACAGCTTCAGTTTTACTTTCTCCTCTTTCTCTATCTGGAGTTGAGGAAAAAACAGAATGACAGAACACTTGCACAAACTTTATTTTTAGGATAAACCCAGAGAGTTTCTTGGAGAGAAACCAGGCAGGAACTTCTATGACATATTTTATGGTTTTTTTTAAAGTATTTGAGACACTGACTCTGCTTCCCTTTACTCCAGGTGTTCCTGCCAAAGAGAAAACGACCTGCAGGCAAACAGAGTAACAACGAAGTAAGTCTGAGCTGATGAGCTAAAAGAATCTGAGTGAAATAAGGTTGTATGTCTGGTAGCTGTGTCAGGGCTGATGGAGCTGCATGTGGATGCCACCTCAGCAGGGCTCAGCCCCGGGTTCCTGCTCCAAGATGCGTTGTCATCTGACTTGCTGACTTGTTGGTCTTAGTCACTGGTCACCCAAAACCTAGATGCTTGTGAGTTTTTTTGTTTTGTTTTGTTTTGTTTTTTTGTTCCACTGTGGATAAATACTTAAAATTTGTTTCTAATGAAAAATGACATGTTTCAGTGGTTATCAGTAAATTGTACTGGTGTAGTGTTTCCAAATGGTTAATTGCCATCTCCAGTGCTTTGTTATTGGGACCTTCAGTGCTCCCTAAAACATCCTGTTTATATAAAATATTAGCATAATAAAAGGCAAATAATTAGGTTCTTGATGAACCCTTCTAGAGTTTGCTTTAAATACTGCTGTGGAATCATTTTCTGGCAGGGAGATGAAAGTCAAACAGTTGGTTTCTTTTTGTCTTTCTGTGTCTTGCTCACTGTGAGCCTTAAATGTTCCTCAAAACACTGAATAAAACAAGACACAAGTAAGTGGATGACTGATGTGTCCAGATACCAGCAGAAATTAATTTTTTAGCTTCATTTCTAAAGTTTGAGGTACTAAAATGTGAACTGGGCGTCAGTGACAAGTTGTTCTAGTGAAATAGCATCTTGATCCAGGCCTGAGAGCTGGTTAGGAGAGGGTTAGTCTAGTGCTACGAGCTGTGAGTGTGAGGAAAAAGGAACCACAGAAACCTCCTGTCTTTTCTTCAAGAGGTGAAATAAGACTATTTTTTTTATTTTGATGACGAATCTCTTTGCTTAGGCTACAAAATGGCACTCAGCATTACACTCTAGCTACGTGGGACTGTCCAAGCAGGTGGTGGCATCCGGGTTTTGGGGCAAATATCAAGAGTTTTTTGTCATTTGAGAGTCTTGGTCCCGTGGGGCAGGAAATCCCGCACTTGAGGGATTGCCTTGAAGAGCCGGCGAGAGGTTTTTTAGATTGTGCCCGTATGGGGTCTCGAGAAACGAGAGGGACAAGGGCACGGGGCAGGATAACGGCGATGCGCGCCCGGAGCATCGCGGGCGACCGAGCAGGGGGTGGACTGCGGGGGGGCCGCCGATGGCCCCGGGCTGGGAATGCGGCGCTCCAGGGAACGTGGCGCCCGCAGGCGAAGGGGCAGAACGCGGTGCCGGCCGCGATGGCCGAGGCGGCCGCGCGTCCAGCCCGTTATTTCCGTTGGGGGCCATGGGACGCGCGGGGGGTCCCGGCCCGCTGACACCGAGCGCTGCCCCGGCGCGGTACAGGGGGTGTCCGTGTGTCGCTCGGGGCGTCGCTCGGGCTGTCCGCGCTGGTCCCGCCTCCTCCGGCAGCAAAACAAACCCGCCCCGTCCCGCCCGCGCGGTGCGGCTGTTGCGCGGAGCCGCCGCGGCCGCGGGGGCCGGGCCGGGCCGGGCCGGGGCGGGCGGCGCTGGCAGCGGGGCCGGGGCGGCCATGAGGACCGAGATCTCCACGGCGGCCGCGTTCGTGACCCGCCTGCTGCGGGCCGGCGGCGGGGTCGGCGAGGAGCAGCTGCGGTGCTTCCGCGAGCGGCTGCAGGAGGCGATGCGCGGTGAGCGCCGGGGGGACATCCCCTCCATTCCCCCTCCGTTCCCCCCTCCGTTCCCCCTCCGTTTCCCCTCCATTCCCCTCCGTTCCCCTCCATTCCCCCTCCGTTCCCCCTCCGTTCCCCCCATCCCACCCCCATCCCCTCCATCCGCTCCATCCCCTCTTGGCCCGGGGGTCCGGTGGAGCGCACCGCGGTAAAAGCTCCTCTTTGTTCCCTCTCGCAGAGCACTACAAACACCACTGGTTCCCCCTGGTGCCTTCCAAGGGCTCCGGGTACCGCTGCATCAGGATCAACCATAAGATGGACCCCTTGATAGGAAAAGCGGCGGGGATGATCGGACTGAGCCACGAGAGGCTCTTCCAGCTCTTACCCAGCGAATTAACTCTGTGGGTCGACCCCTTCGAAGTGTCCTATCGCATAGGTGAGGATGGGTCTATCTGTGTGCTGTACGAGAGCCCTCAGCCGGGGGGGAAGGCAGCCAAACAGCTGGAGAGCAGGACCAGTTGCAAGGAGGAGTGGAGAACTGGCAGATCCAGCCCTTCCAAGAGTTACAACATGATGACAGTTTCTAGCTAAAAGCAACTCTTCCCTGTACAACGATGTATGTATCCCAGTCTCATGGTGAAGTTAGATGTAACCGAGCTTTTTGGGTTTTTTAATTATTTTTTTTTTTCACTCCATAGTCATTGATAAGTCGTGGTAGTACTGCCAGGTTCTTTGTGGGCAAGGGCTAATGTATAAAGCAGTTTTTACACTGCATGTTACTTTCTGGATTGTGTCCTGTAAATGCACTGTACAGTCGGTGGATTGTTTTACACATTTATATTTTCAAAGAAGTTCTGGCTATTTGTAATAAAAAGCGATATTGTAGCACTCTTTATGATGGATTTTAGTCAAGATTAGCACTTACTAAAAAAAACCCCCACATTCTGCAATTTGCAGAGCAATAACACGAAGGGAGGTGGAAAACAGATCTAACAAACTGCACATAAATCTTGTGATTTGTCTGCACAGGCTTCTCTCAGGGTCATTCAAGTTTGGCTGCGAGGCACAAATCACAAAGTAACTCTTATTTTTCCTTTCTCAAAGTATGCATTTATTTGAGGGATGGATTCCATCATACTCCGACATTTTAGCCAATAGAATTGGTGAATTAGTCTGTCTTGTTATTTGTAGTTATTTCAGTAGAAGAATAAAGACTTGCTCAAACTGCTTGTTTTGGGTTTGGTTTTTCACCCTCCCCTCTCCCCCTCAGGCTTTCAGCATTGCTCTCAAGCTCATTCTACCCATTTTTAATCATTGCAGAAAGCTTTGTAGGTAGAAGGGTGTAGCTCTGAACATTCATCTTTATCTCAGATCACAACAAAGCAGTTTTGGTAAAGCTTGCTGGCTGTGTGTCTTGAGCTGAATAATCTCTGTAGAGATGGGTGGGTGTTTTGATCCTGTATCGAACTGAATGGAAGCAAAAGTGCTCTTCTGATGTTTGATCTACAGCAAAAGGTGCTGGAATTTATTGGGAAATGGGGGTTTGTGTTTAAAACTGCAGCTTGATGCTATGTAGGAAGCTTGAGTGAAAGTTTGAGTGATCAATCACAGAATCAACTGGGCTGGAAAGACCTCCGGGATCATCAAGTCCAACCTCTGAGCCAACACCTCCTTGTCACCCAGCCCATGGCACTGATGCCACATCCAGTCTCTTTTTAATCACCAGGGACGGTGCCTCCACCACCTTCCTGGGCAGCCCATTCTGATGTCTGAGTGCTCTCTCTGTGAAGAACTTCTTCCTGATGTCCAGCCTAAACCTCCCCTGGTGCAGCTCAAGGCTGTGCCCTCTTGTTCTCCTGCTGGTTCCTGGGAGAAGAGACCGACCCCCACCTGGCTCCCCCCTCCTGTCAGGGAGTTACAGAGTGGTGAGGTCTCCCGAGTCTCCTCCTCTCCAGGCTGAACAATCTCAGCCTCTCCTCACAGCACTTGTGCTCCAGTCCCTTCCCCAGCCTCGCTGCTCTTCTCTGGACCTGCTCCAGCCCCTCCATGTCTTTCCTGAGCTGAGGGGCCCAGAGCAGGACACAGCACTCCAGGTGAGGCCTCACCAGTGCCGAGTCCAGGGGCAGAATCCCTTCCCAGCTCCTGCTGCCACACTGCTCCTAAGCCAGGCCGGGATCCATTGGCCTTCTTGGCCACCTGGGCACACTCTGGCTCCTGTTCAGCCTCCTGTCTGTCAGAACTCCCAGGGCCCTTTTGGCCTGGCCGCTCTCCAGCCACTCCACCGCTCTCCACGAGCACACTCCTAGAAAAGCTGGCAGCCCACGGCTCGCACAGGTGCACTCAGTTGGCAGCCGGTCACTGGTGGTGTCCCCCGGGGATCAGTGTAAGAAAAATATCAGTGCAAGAAAAAATTAGGTAAAATCGTTCGAGTGAGGCAGGAACACTTTGTTTGTCTGATGATTCAGTAGAATGTAGGAAAAATAGATCATTTTTGTTGAGTTGATATTTACATTAATAAGATTTGAACCGTGGTGAATTGTGGCAGAAGTACAGACAGCACACTCAAACGTGTATTTTGTGACTTGAAGACTCATGAGTATCCCCTGCCTGTGCTTGGCCTCTGAGTGTGGGGAGTTTACCCTGAACCAGTGGCCATTGCATTATTTAGCCTGAAATACAGAATTCAGAGAACAGAGAGATCTTATAGTTTCTGTTAACAGGTAAAAAGTGAAGGTTTGATTGATTGTTGGTTTTTTTTAACATTCAAAGGCATGTGCTGAAGGCATTATGGCAATCCTGGACACTTTACTCCATTTACTTGCATTCTAGGCAGGGAGCATAGATGTCTCCAGCTCCCACTGGTTTTTTTGCCTCCATAAAGACTATGAGAACGTTTTGAAGTGCTCTGTATTGGCATTTGGTGTCACATTCTATCCCTAAGTAAAGCCCCCAACGTGGACTTGGCTCTTACAGAAGTCTGTAAAATGTGGACATTCTCCTGCTGGAATACCTTAATCTTGATTTCAGTTGCTTTTCGGTGATTAATGCTCAGATTTGTTAAACCAATCCAGCCACTGTTACTCTGAAGTGTTTTTTTTCATCTCAACACAAGGGAAGCTCCCTATGGTAGAAAATTATTACCTGTAATTTTTCATTTAGAATTACATCTTTTTGTTTTGTTCACTTGTTTCAATTCACAGTTTCATTACCTTTCACTGAAAGGTTCTGCAAAAAAAAAATCTGCCTAAGCCTTGTTAGCAACATTCCCTTTGTTATCATTAACATCTTAAAAATGCATTTTTTAGAAGCTGGAATAAACAACATTGAAAGCCAACGTGGCATCTGCTTGAGGACCTTGAAGTAGCTGCTTCTGCCAGGTAATGAAGTAGATTAAAGGCTTCTGTGTCCGCTGCTGAAAGTCTGCAAGGGGTGGAACCCTTTGCTGGGGGTAAGGCTTGCACAGTGACCTTGACAGGAGCATTTGGTTTCTGCTTTTATCAGTGGGTTGAGGTGAAGTGGGTACAGCAGGTTGTTCAGATGCTCTTCTCTTGCCTGGTGTCTGTCTGTGTAAGAGCCTGGATTAATCCAGCCACGAGGAATTCTGGTGCTTTTATTAATCCTACCCCAGGCAACGAGATGTTTCCTGTTGTATAATATCACATCTTGAGTATCCTACAGTCCCTGCAAGTTTGATGTTTATCATTGAAAGGACACTTTGTTGGGGTGGTGAGAGTTTAATTTCATATATTTAAGCTGCTGGCGAGGAGCTGAAGTCTCTCTGCAGACAAGCAGGTGGGGGACGCTGGGGATTTGAAGCAAACCCACTGAAGCAAACAAAATACTTGAGCTGCAAGTAAATACACTGGGATATCTGTGACATCTGGGACTGCATTCCATCGCTTTAAAAAATGTCAAAGGCGTACTCACAGCACAAAGGCTGTTCTGAGGGAACAGGGCACGTGGTAGTAAGCCAGGGAGGCAGCTCTTTTTGGAGGAGGTGAATAAAAAATTAACCTTGTGCTTTCCCTAAAAGGTGACAGGTTTTGTGTTCTGCTGCTGCAACAAACGAGCCCAGACCCCAACATCTTGAAAATTAAGTACCACATCCAGTCAGTCATGATGTGAGCAGAGTTACAAAGTCCAGCTGAGACATCAGGTCCTGTTAGTTTGTACAGCCTGACCACTTGTGTACTGCAGTTGTTGTATATGACCCCCCCACCGACTCATTCTTTGCACCTAAGAATAAAGAGATCTATAGCTTTGATGGGAAAGTTTTAAGAGATAAGGGAATTGTCTGTATTTGTTTCAGATTCTATTACCTTTACAGTCAGGTAGATCCAAATATGAAGTTTGGTGTGTTTGGGTTTAGTGACCTTATTTTATTTATCCTCAAGATGAAAGGCCTCTTGTAGCACTTTATGCTGCAATCAAATTAAGTCCGTTTTTCTTATTTAAAGGATTAGAAAGATTAAGCCTTTCAAGTTTGAGCATAAATAATGTTCTTTTAACTGGGATTTACATACATGCTTTCTGCCAACACTTGTTCCATTTTTAATATGTGCATGAGAATGTGTTCCCAAGAAATGAGTGCAGTGAACCAACTGATCTGGATCTCTCCATTCCCACCACAATTTACTGTTCCACCAGCAGTGACAGTGCTGTGATCCTCAATTCACTGGCAACAATGCAAAATTTGGTCTAAATGCCACATGTTTTAGGTAAATTGCTTTGTAAAAACCTAATAATTAATGTGCTCATGATTGCACACACAAAGGACAAACCCCAGGTTTGTTTAATAGCTTCCTATAAAACTGTATTGATTGGCATTAATGATCTTGTTTTCCTTTTAGTCATACTTCTTATTATGCAGTGAATTATCACTTTATTAATTAGCCTCCTTTTTACATTTTAACCCATGATTAAAAGTGTTCTAACTCTCCAATTATTAGTTGTTGCTGTTTTATTTTGGGACACCTACTCTGGAGAGATTTTCAAGTTGTTCCCACATGCATTGGAAATGACATCCTAAGGCATCCTAATGATATCCTAAGGTATTTTTCTAGACCTTGTGGTTATGTTTTCCCTTATGAAAACCTAAAAAATTACTCTAGTGATGTTATCTGGTCTAACATAAGTATATTGGAATTATTTCATTGTCCTCATGCAGTGCAAAGTTATCCACATTATCAAATGCAGGTTAGGCACTGTTTATTGAGCACTTGGAGCTTTTTGTCTCCCTGTAGCAATTTTACTATCTTCATGTTTTCCAAACTAAGATTCATCTAGGTGCTGGTGTTTCTTAAAGGGTCTTTGCCTTTGCATAGCTATTTTTCTTAGCTGTTTTAACCATGGATGTTTTTAACTCCCTTCAGATTATTTTTAATTCACAATAATCCATGTGTGTTGGCTTCTTTTTCTGTGTTACCTTTATTTTTTTTTTCTTTTTAAAATTTAATTGTTATTATTCCTATGGGTATGGAAGGGATGTGAGTCAAAATTTGGATCTAATCTTAATTTCTGCCTTGTGTTGTACTGGTGTAGCAGCACTCCAGCCATCACTTGGCTGGGTGTGATTCCTCCAGGCTGATCCACGTTGCCATGGCAGAGTGGGAAGACTTGTGTTCTTGGGTAACAGAAGCATTCAGGTTCTTGACTAGTAAGGTACTTTTTACTGTTGCCACAGTTACTTTTTATAAATTATTTTTCTCCTGGTGCCAGAGTCGCTCTTATGATGTAGGAGTAATAGGCTCATTTATTTTCATTGTTCTCTTGCTGGGGATTGAATTTATTCCAGTAACAACAGGTGATATTTTGCTTTCTAAGGCTATATAAAATTTACATTGAGAGGTAAAGTGCTGATTTTAGCTTGTAATTTGGGTAACTTCTTCAGGGGGCAATATATTTTAATTAAGACGGAATTGTGTGGAACAATCTCTCATCTGCCTGGGAGAGTCACTGTGCACTGTGAGATTCATCTGCCCCTTGTTTGCAATCAGCAGGACTGTAGATCTCTAGAAAGTGTCAGGAAGCAACGAGAAGGCAAATTAAATTGTGATTTGTGAGCAGCTTGGTTTATCCTTATTTTAAACTATTGAGCCCTGGATTATTGATGGCAATATTTGCATAGCCTCGTTAAGAGAGGCTGCTGTAAAGTATCAGTTATTCTCCCCAGGGGTTCTTAAAGACCCAAAGAAACAAAAATTAATGTCTGCTCAGTTAAGTAAAACAGCAAATCAGTCTTGAGTCACTGAAAGACAAAGCTGCAACTCTCTCTCCTGATAAAATAACTGTAAAACGTAGCAGGAGGGGGGGGAATCATATCACCAAAATGTTATATAATGTTTCAAGCAAACCACTAGTGCTAAATAATACCCAGCTGAGAAAAATCGGTTTGCAATGCTGGGGATATGCCAAGTGTGAAAGTTCATCTTTGAGACAGAAAAATGTGCAAATAAAAGTATGAATACGGTCTGTGTAGATGCTGTGATGCAGCAGATTTTAACGTGAACTCTTCAGAATATAAACTTTAATGCACTTCATTTGTAGTTCAGTAGTAGTGAGTACAATGAACTTTGCTCACAAAGCAGTTTTTGCTGTAGAGCTGTTGTGACTGCAGGGAGATGTTTGGGACCAGGCAATCAGAGCCCAGTCATGCCAACTGTGTTAAATTGATCATTTCAGTGATCAATTAGTGACTCTGGCCTCAGATGACTGACATTACTTGTGTGTGCCATTCCCAGGATTACCTGCTCCATGAAAGAAGAATGAACAAACACACAAGAAACTGAGCAAAAAGGTAGGTTCTGCCAGAAAATACTTCTTAAACTACCTGAGCCCTGGTTGTTCCAGTAGTTCTTGGTACTCAGAAGAGAATGTTGCAGAGAAGTGAGATTGTTGTATCATCAGACCACTAAACTTCATTTTACACTGAGAGCCAACATGGAACTTGGTTTCTTCCACTGGGGCTCTGAGGAGGAAAGGAACTTGCCTGTTATTTATAAATATGCAGAAACACTTAGAAATTGCCTTATTTGCAAGACCTGAGTTTTATTTTACTGCTGCCTATAGGTGAGTAAAACACTAATGTGAATTCCTATTTTGTGGCATTTTTGTATGAAATTCTGGTTTAGTAACCATACATATGTGTATGAATATGCAGCTGACACTTTGCACTAGTCCCCTACATATTATTCATAGAGCCTCATTAGCATCAAAACAGCATTATGTGAATGTTTCTGTTGCAAATGTGCAACCTGAGAGTCAGATTTGCATAAAGACACACATAGGAGTGATGGGAAAGAACATAAACTATAGTGGTGTAGGCTTTTATGTATTCTTGGAATAGATTCCCACAAAAGCCGACCCCTCAGCCTTTCCTTCTCGCCCTCTGTGACTTTGGATTATCAACAATAAATGGGAACAGCGTTCTCCTAACGTGCCTGATGAGATAAGATTTTATTTAGGGCTCAAAATAACACGTTACTCATACAAATCCTTCCTTCTGGGAAGTGTGCTGGGTTTTTTCTGTACATCCCAGAGGTCCCATCTCTCCTGACTGCGTGTTAAGGGATGATACAAGGGTTTTATCAAGGGGTTTTTCCTCTGGGGAGGAAAAAGATGTACAAATGTGCTGGCAGAGGGTTGTCTTGTTCTTTTTGCCTCCCAGTGTGATGGGCTGATAGTGATGCTGTTGAATGTTTTCATGTGGATTGTGAGCTATTTTTTGAAGTGGCTGACGTGCATGCTAAGACCTCAATTAAGGGTAATGAAATGTGTACTCGAATTTAGTAGCAGTGCTGAACATTTGATGTGGAATTAGGTATTTTGGTGGATGCAGGTTTTGCTGAACAAAATGAATTCAGAGTCATGAACTGCTGTATTTATGCAACACTTGATTTTGTCATTAGTGTTTGCACTGATGTTTGGGTCTTTTTCAATGACTCAGTGCTACGCTTTTTAAGCTGCAGTTTCTACAGAACCCAGTAGAGTTCCTCCTGTGTTTAGCATTAAAAGGCTTTTGGCTCAGAGCTGGATGGACACTGGAGGCACTTGCACAGTTTAACTGTGTGTTAGATTTGTGTTTCTGAAGGATCAAATGAAGATTTAATTGCAGCTGAAACCTGGTCTGTGAGTCAGCTCAACATAAAGGAAAAGAATTTGTGTTTCTGTGTTGGGTGTCACAACTGTGTGTGCACCATATGGCTTGATGGTATATTCAGGGAAAGCTGGGTGTATTTGCTAAAATAAATAGATATTTGTCCTTTTTTTTTCCACAAGCCTTTAATGTTGATTCTTTTCCTAAATATGCTCTAAACCAGTGAACAGTGAGCCCCCTAAAAGGGCTTTATTTTAACTGTGAGCCAGAGGCGGCTGTGTATCTGCTGCAGTCTGTGGGGCTGGAAATCAGCAGAAAAACACATACCAGACAACTCACTGCCCTCTCCTCTTCCCTTCTTACCTTTCAGTGGTTTCTCTGTCCTTTAAAGGCTCTCTTCTCTTTCATTTCTTGAAATTCTCAATTCATTTTCTCAAAAATAAATCTGTTAAACTTCTGCATCAACAATGAAATGAAGAGATTATTGCTTGTTTATGGCGGGCACCACAATGAATTTAAGAATTGGAATTCTTATCCAGCACTGGGTTAAAAAGGGAAGATGACTCCAGAGCTTGTATGAGGCATTTCTTTCCAGCCTTGTCACAGCTCCTGTTTTGTACCAGGTTGGCCAGTGTAACTCTATACTGCAATGTGCCTTTTGTGGTCTGTTCTTAGTGCAAGAGTATTTTAGGTGGTCTGGGAGCTCCTTTTGCAAGGAGAATTATCCCTTCCAGTATCACTTCACAGGGTGCCATAGCTGGGAATACTGAGATCTGGTGTCAGCTTTGTTATCTGTGTATGGGGGCAAACAATTATGCTCTTGGAAAAAGTTACCTGGAAAATATTCAGCCTATCAGACAGGATCCTAAAAACAATTCACTTTTTTTCTCTATGCCTTCTTCTAATAAGTTTTAGAATATTTGCAATTTTACAGCAGTTGTTTCCTCTGGTGGTTACTTCAATATTTCTCAAGATTAGATTATTTTGGGGTAGCAGTGCTGGTTTGTTGTCCTTCTCATAACCTATCTCCTGGTGTGGTTCACTGCTTGTAAACTGAATATTTAACACGTTGCTGTGATGAACAGACTGTTATTTCCACTGCTTCAGACACATAATTAAGCAAATTAAAGCAGGAGTTCCGTTTTCAACAACAGCCTCTCAGCTTTATGCCTGTATCTACAGATAGTTTTATTCTTATTTAAAACTGCCAGCCAATTAGTAGCCCTAAAATATATTGTTAAACTATGACACCCAGTGTTAGATTCATGTTTCTGAAGGATCAAATGGAGATTTAACTGTAGCTAAAGTTCTCATTTATAATGCTGTTGTCTTCTGTTTCAAGTTATCAATTTTTTTTTAGAACCAAATATTCCAATCCTTCATTTCTGTGAGAGTTAAAATGTCTCTGAAATTAAAGGGTAATAATCAAAGTTGGCAGTAGTAGTGGTTTAATATAGATACAGCTCTACAGGGAACAGGTAAGTTCTGTGTTCCTTTTTTTTTTTTTTTTTTTGAATAATTGCTGTGAGCAGCTGCTGGGGAGCGAGATTTTGGTAGATAATACAGGTTATTCCTGAAAGGGGAATTTTTGGTTTGAATCAACGTGAATCTAATCTCCTGTAAAGCCTCTTTACACAAACGTGTTTTAGTGCTTTGCCCTTGATAAAAAATACTCATGGTGGGATTTTCACATCACAGTAAATTATGTTCTGGCCACTAATCTCTGAAATGCCATTTGCACGCAAAAATAACAATTAATGCTTCGGGCCTTTGATAGTCTGCTCATTTCTTGTTTGGTTTGATTCTTTTCTCCTTTCTGACACAGTTTGAGGGCATCTTTATCGCTTTTATTTTGAGTTTTTCCTTTTGTTTGTTGGACACTGACTTTGAACCTCTCCTGGTGCATCCAAGGCCTTCCATCTGAGCACAGACACGGAGACAGAGTGGCCTGAATTCCAGAAGTGTTCAGGGAATGCAGAGCCTTCTGATTTGGATGGGGCTGGAATCGATCAGCTCTCTGAAAATTCGAGTTTAAAGGAAGGATGGAATTGTGAAGCCGAGGTCACTTCAGTAACCCCAGTGCTGGTTTTTAAAATACTTTCTGCAATCAAGAGAACGAAATAACGAGAGTCATTATAGCTTGAACTCCGATAAAACCAAATTGTATTAAGTTTAGAGCGGTATCCTGAGGGAACACGGGGCTGACAGACCACACAGGGATATGGAAAACACTTCCCCTGGACTGGCAGGGAAGGACAACACGTGTAAGACACATAACAGCAATAAAGGAAATGATGAGGTCCATAGAATAGCTGATTTACTGAAACTATGAAGTTTCAGTAAAATTACAAGAAACTTAAATAATGGGAAGTCTTTGAGCAATCTCTTTAGATGTGTCTACCTGTATTAACAACCAGGAGCCAGAAAGTAAATTCAGAGCTTCTTCTTTTACCGAATTTTTGGGGATCTCTCAATTATCTGAAGTGGGTGTGCAAATGGTTTTTCTGGCAACAACAACAACAACAAAACAACAACAACAAAAAACAACCAAAAAAAAACCACCCCAAAAAACGACCCCAGCATTCAATCCCGTGGATTTTACTGTATGAGGTTTAGGACGTGTAAATGGAGAGAGAAAAACGAAAAGGCAAGTATTAAACCATGTGTAAACACCTGATTGTATCTCCTCGAACCAGCAGATGAGGCTGTTTCCCATTGCATCTACTTTGCAACACTGTAAACCCCTGGAAACCTGTAATTGCAACTAAATGCCTGTCTCCAGGTATGATTTGGTAAATGCCTTTTTTTTTTTTTTTTTTTTTTTTTTAATTGTATCACAGATTCTTAGATATGTTCAGAACCAGCCACCAAGGTATATTTTTTTAATCTGTAAATTCAGGCCAGATGGATTTGTACCTTGCAAGGTGCAGAGCCCTTGTGTGAGAAGGGGCTTCACTGCTTTTCGGGCCTAACTCTGTTTTATTAAGTGTAGAATTTAATCTAGAATTTATGCTCAGTCATCTTAAATTTAATTCCTTGCTTAAAAGCTTGACTGGAGAGATCTCTATGTATTTCGGTATATTTATCTTCCTGTCACCATTTAGGATTAGTTCTTTTCTTAAGCAACTTGGATTTTTTTTTTCCCCCTAGAAATCTACTGGAAAGGTGTGAGATGGAATGAAAACACAAGTATGAGTAATGAATGTACAAGTGAGATGCCATCATAAAGATTTCATTGCACTGGGTTTTGGCAGAGGTTCAGTCAGGAAGATCTCATAATCACTTGTTAAATATCCACTTCCCTCCACCTTAATCACGAGAATTGTAGGTTGTCATCTTTGAAAGAGCTGTTTTAAATCAATAAACAGAGTTTAGTGGAATGCTTTATCCTCTGGTGGGGCAGGTCACTTCAACTCTCTTTTGTAACATGTCTATCTAGCAGTAAGGGGGTGGCAGAAATCAAATACATGTGTTTTTCTGAGGGAGGAAAGAAAAAAAAAACCAACCAACCCAAAAAATACGTGTCAGTGGCAGCTCCTGGACTGCTGATTAAATGATAATTTTCTCTCCCCAGACATGTCTTTGTTGATGTGCTCTCTGCTGCTGTTCCAGAGCACACCCAGGAATATCCGTTCATTCCTTGGGAGGGCCCCGCACGCTTCCCCTGCCAGGAGGTTCTGCAGCTGCTCAAAGTGCAGTTTCATAATCAGCTCAGTGTGGTGTGAGAGGGAGCTGCCAGCAGAAGGGCTAACCCTGGGCTCCCCCTGCTTTGGGATGTGTTCCCATTCCTTGGCTGCAGGGCTCGTGTGGCTGTGCCCTGGGTCGCGCTGGTTTGCTGAGTCAGCTAAACAACGTGGGGGGCAAAATTCCCACCCCAGCAAACCATTCATCTGATGAATAATCTGCTCTAATGTGCCACACATGGGTGTCCATGTGCTGAGGGCAATGCCGAGGGAACACATGGAATATAGAGCCAGGTTTGGAATGGAGGATAAGACACCCCCTTCGGAGATCCCATAGTGAGATACCATATCGGTGTCTGAGCTTGGGAAACTGCATTATATCTGTGTTTATGAATTGGAGATGACAGAGAATGGGAGGTTTTGGGTTCCAGATGATGTCTCTTGGCTATTTATAGGCTCTGTTTATTGATTTCAATCGTGATGATTCCAGTAAACTGGGTCCTTCAAGGGAGCTGGTTGGAGGGAACATGAACTTTCTGTGCTGCCACTTGGATACAGAGATCACTCCAAAATTATTAACACTGCAGTCAGTAAAACACAGTGTGTATAAGTTTAAGGAATTATAGCTTTTAAAATATTTGATAGCTGTGCCAGGGAACAAAAATGTGAAATTAGTCTGTCTGCGTCATCCCCAGATATTACTGTGCAGTTTGGAGTTTCTGAGTATGAACTGATACGTAACATGTGACCAGTTTATATCAATTTGAAACTTATCTTCAGGAGACTTTGCACTCAGTGAATTAAAAGGTTTAATGGGGAAGGTTTCAAGGGTTTCCCATAGAAGTGCATTGCCAAATGATGGCAGTTTAGCTGAAAACCAGATTAATCTACGTGTTCTCTTCACTGGTTAAAGATGTTCTCCCAGAGCCAGTGTCAAGAAGAAGTTGAAGATGTGCTGTCCTCTAACCATTAACAGGTCCAAGGGCTGAACACAAGGCTGGGGTAGGTTTGTGATATGAGACAATAAAATGTTTGCCCAGGAGCAGCTGCAAAGGCTGTTTGATCATGAGCAAACAGTGCAGCATTAACAGTGCAGTGCCTGCACTGAGGGGGGTTGGCCTGGCTTGGAAGCACCAAAAGTCCTGCAGCTCCAAGACTTCTGCCCTGGGCGTTTGCTTTCACCTCTTTATGGAAAGAGCATTTTGTTTTCCAGTTGCTGGTGTGTCCCTTAATACAAGGCAAGGCCTAAAAGCTCTTTATCTCTTCATCTTTCCTTCCTTACCCTCAGGATTAGAGGCTGTGAGAACAGATTTTAAGGAGGTGCTTAGATAGGGTTGCTCTTGTTCCCTTCTGCCTTAATACCCTGTCAAAGCTTTCTGATTTCACCATAGCTTTCTGCTTTAATGGCCTCCTGCAGTTCCTAAATAGATCTTCTTTTCCATATATTTTCTCTTACCAGTCCCCAAAATTCACAACACTTTTTCATTTGTTTGTTTTTTGAGTCATGCCCCCTTGGTAATGATTTGGGTTTTTTTCCCTCAATAACTCCAGTGCATGGAATATGTTTTTTAATTGTCTTGTCTATATGTAAAAAATATTGTCTGTCCTGGCAGTTCTTTGGAGTTATGTATACAGGACAAAGTTTTTCTTTATGCTGTGTCTACTACTTTATTTCCTCCCTCAGACTGTATGTAATTAAACCTCTTGATGATTGTAATGTCTGTTTATTCACATCTGTGGTAAGTTTGTGCAAGCCCTTATCTGTTAACAACATCTATTTTGCTTTATCTTCATTTACCTAAAGTCACCTTTCTTGCTCCCTACAACCGTATTCCTGCAGCCACTGGCTTTCTTAATTTCTAAAATATTTTCCTTTGCCAAGTGCCACACGTGTTTTCTAAAAAAGCTGTCGG
Source organism: Myiozetetes cayanensis (assembly GCF_022539395.1). Classification (NCBI taxonomy): domain Eukaryota; kingdom Metazoa; phylum Chordata; class Aves; order Passeriformes; family Tyrannidae; genus Myiozetetes; species Myiozetetes cayanensis. The sequence goes on from NW_026087389.1 coordinate 17,331,464, forward strand.
ATGACACACTCCAGTCCTATTCTAATCTTTTTCCTCCGTGGGGTCAGTGATTCCTGGTCAGTCTGAGGTGGTGAAATGACAGCTGGGAGCATGAAATTTCCTGCGCTTGCAGAATGTGTGTGAAACCAGGTAGATAATTTCTCTCGAGCAGTGGCATCGTCCTGCCGCCACACGAGGGAAGAAGCAAAGCTTTAAAACTTGAATGATGTGCGAGTTACATAAGCCTGCTCCATTTCTGCTGGCCTGAGTATAATAAAAATACAAAACTGCCTCTCCTATTTAAACATAACTGCATCTTTGGAAACTGAAAATGGGGCAGTAGTTTAAAACAAACAGCCGTGGTGTTTTGTGGCAGGGTTTCTCTGTGGTTTCATCATGTCCGTTTGATATTCCGGGACTCGCTGCCTTGCATTGGTGATTTTTAAACCTGATTTCTCCAGGCAGACATTTCTAGGTCACAGGATAGGATCTTTTGTGTCATGATTACTCTTTTCATAAAGAACAAAATATCCTTTCTTTTATATAGAAGCCTTTCATTTTAGGAAAGTGGAGAACTCAGATGTAGCTTTTATAACAAAAAATCCTCTTCATAAGCCCACAGGACCTTTGTATTATTGGCACCCAATTTTATCATGAGTTTCAGGTAATGCTATTTTTTTCCTCAGGTCTGGGTTTAATGAGCTTTTTATAGCAAAAAAATGGTAACATGAAGTACTTGCCTGGTAATTTTTTTTCATCCTCAAAGTGAATAAGTGGACTGTGAACTGTTCTTATCATTTCAGTCTCGTTCCCTGGTGAACTCACAGGTTGTAAAAGACGGCAAATGTGAGAGCCTGGGAAAAGGACACAGCAGAAGTTCTGAGCTGGAGCTGGGAGGGGAATCCTGTTTTGGTGGGCTTTGGCAGAGTAATGAGCTGGGACAAATAATGAGTAATGAGGGGACATCAGTGCCAGAGTTTAAATGCCATTTAAAACCAAGCAAAAACTACAGACACAGGATGACAGGAGATGGAGGGGAAGAAATGTCATGTTGGTTAATGTGGTGTTGTCTTTGTGTAAAGAGACAGGACGGCTATTTTCTCACTTCTGCTTGCAAATCTGTTTGACAATAGTCCAGTGTGTCAGTACTTTACTAGCTTATTCTTAATGTCACATGATCTGTGATCTTGGGACACTTTATCTTTTATTTGAGAATATCTGCACAGTTAAGAACAGTGTACTCACTAATTTAAAGTATCCCCAACACTGAAGAGTCCCAAGAAACAGAAATTGTGGCATAAAACACAATGCAGCTACAGGACCCTGAGGAAAATAAATGTATTTCAGGCCTGTAGTGCTGTACTGACCCCTTTATGTTACAACAAAAAGGAAATGGTGAGGGGATTAAGTGGGAGCTGTAGAACTGAAGGTACAGCGGCCTTACACGTTCCTACTGCAGTTTTGAACTAATTTATTTACATCCTAAAATACCACAGGACACCTGACCGTGCACTGAGATTCCCCAGGTGGATTTTGAGGTCGCTGAGCTCCAGGCACCTCATTAAAACCACTCCAGGTCTGTCCACCCCAGCTGGAGTTACAGCACCTGACAAACCACGTGGGGGCAATTCTGGTTAATCAATACCTGAATGTCATCGATGGCACGAAATTCAGGTGTTTCAGTCTGGGCACATTAAAGGTAATACCTGAAATGAGTCACAAAACCCAACGATGCAGGGAGAAATAATATAAGTTATATAGGTTACTGTCACTCCAGTTTTCACGTTTCACCAGTTTATTTTCAGAACACTGCCAAGTGATAGTTCTGCACCTGGGAATGCTGGAGGAAAAAGTGGAGAGGGAAGTGACCTGCTAGAGAGGAGGAAGGAGGATGTTAAAACTTGGTGTTCTCACTGTTGTTTAGCCTTGCTCTCAGAACCTCAGCTTTATGTTTGACTCGGTAGGTGTGTATTTTTCAGAAATGTGAAAGAACTTGCTATGCTAAAATTCCCTTCAAAACTGAGGCAAGTTAGTTTTGCTGTTGCAAAACAGTATATTGATATTATTTACCCTTATATTTCTCCATGCAAGCCTAGTAAGTGTCCATGTACTATTTCTCTACAGTTATTTTTTAATGTAAATATCATAAATACCACAATCTTACTCCCACTCCTGAGTGAGACTTCTTTATAAAACTCTTGGTAAGCCAGAATAGAATGGTTAATTCCTGTATGTTCTATATATTCATATCTAGTTATACAACATAAAGAAACTTTGCAAACACAGGTGACAAATACATATTTTAAAGGAATCACTGTAATTATTGTTAACTTTATCAAATGGCCAAAGGAGGAGGGATTTCTTTTTTCATGTAGGCACCTATAGGATGTAAAAAAGAAACAAAAAGGAAAGGTAAAGTGCTTATCAATCAGTGTTTTAGCATTTATTTTGTTTAACTCCCATTTTTAAAGTTCTAGTGAAAATGGATGATCAGTGATTAAGTTACAGCACCGCACACATTTAAAAAAAGGATCAATGAGTCACTGCAGATTTACACAGGTTTTATTTTCAGCCTTGTACACGCATCTTCTCTCTCCATTAAAATGGAATAGTTTGCTTTGCTTTGACTTTTTTTTTTTTTTTTTTTATCCCCCGAGGCTGCAATACAGAAATTTGGGTACTATTCAAACTATGCAGAGTAAAACTTGCAAATCTTGGTTACCTCCTGATGTGTCAGTCTGCCCAGTGTCATGGAGAGCCCTGGGAGGGAGCAGGAGAGAAAAGGGGGAATTTCAGAGAGCCCTTAGGGATTGTTTTAAAATGGTCATTGAAGGACTGGTTTCACTGTTTGCAGTCAAAACTCATTTAGACATAAATAAATAAATATTACTGGATTAAGGGTTCTAGAATTTGATCCTGTGTTTGTGATAGGGAGGTTGGATCTTTAGATTGTTTTATATTTATTGTATATCATGCATGTGTATATTCATACATGGGGGGGGATGTTTGTGAGGAAAACAGCTTAATGCTTAATTTTTAAAGAATGTTACATAGATCTTCATATTTGTAACATCTCTGTTGGGCATTTGACTGACCTGGTGTATTGGAACACAAAGCTATTCGATACACTCCGAGTTGTTTGCAAGAGTGTATCTGTAACATTGGAACCAGCCCTGGTTGGAAACTGCAGCTGAAAAGACTTTGGACCGGGCTGTCCAGGGAGGCAGCGGAGTCCCCATCCCTGGAAGTGTTTCAGGAAAGTCTGGAGGTGACACTCAGTGCCCTGGTCTGGCTGACAAGGTGGGGATTGGGCACAGGTTGGACTCGATGATCTTGGAGGTCTTTTTTAACCTGACTGATTCTGTGATTCTGTCAAATACAATCCCAAAGGTACAACTCCACCTTTTTTTGTGCGTGTGTTTGACCATGTGCAGGCTCATCTTCCACACCGTGATCCCCAGGAAATGTTATCCTGGCACCCGATACCACGGAATCACAGGATACCCTGAGCTGGAGGGGGACCCATCGGGATCATCGAGTCCAACCCTGGCCACCCCAACAATCCCATCCTGTCCCCGAGAGCATTGTCCAAAGTTCCTTAAGCTCTGCCAGCCTTGGGGCCGCGCCCGCTGCCCTGGGGAGCCTGTTCAGTGCCCAACCACCCTCTGGGGAAAGAACCTTTTCCCGAGATCCAACCTCAGCCTGCCCCGACTCAGCTCCAGCCTTTCCCTCGGCTCATGGGAGCGGCCGGGAGAGTGAAGGGATCGGTACGTGCCCCTCGGGATGCTGCTGAAGACCCCGACGAGGTCTCCCCCTCAGTCTCCCCTTCTCCACGCTGCAGAGACCGAGTGCGCTCAGTCGCTCCTCACGCGGCTTCTTCACCACCCTCACGTCCCTCCTTTGGACGCTCTCCAGTGGCTTCACGTCTTTTTTTTTTTTATATTGTGGCGCCCAACACTGCACACATCCCTCCTTTGACGGGCCGTTTCTGGAGGCACAAGGCGCTTTAGTGCCGCCGGTGTCGCTCCCCTCACAGCCTGAGCCCTGCCCGGTCCCGCTCCCCTCACAGCCCGAGCCCTGCCCGGCCCGGCCATGGCGGCGGCGCCGCCGTGCCCGGTCCGAAGATGGCGCCGCGGCGGGCGGGACTTCCCGCGGCCGAGGGCGGGCGGCGCAGCCGCGATGGTGGCGGCGTGAGGCGGCGGGGCCGGCGGCTGCTCCTGTCCTCGGCGCGGCCCGGGCCGGGCATGGAAGTGGAGAAGATGGATGAGAATGAATGGAAGTACCACGGGGAAGGCAACCAGAGCCTCGTCGTCTCACACTGCCAGGTGCGGGGGGGTCGGCGGGGGGGACCAGCCCGGGCCCCGCGTGAGGGGGGCGGCCCGGCGGGAGCGGCCGCTCGGCCCCACCGCCCGCCCTCGCTCCTTTCTCTCCCGGAGGAGTTTTCCATCCCGGGGGGATCGGGCCCGTCCCGTGAGGGAGATTAGCGGGCGTTTCCATGGCTTATCCCTCGCGGCCGGTGCGGGTGGAGGGGAGAGCAGCCGATGGCCGGGCAGCTGCCGCCCGGAGACGGGAGCTGTGAGGAAAAGTGCTGAAAACCCCCCTTTTCCATCGTCATGCCGGGTGTGGGTGATGTGACAGGGGAAAGCGAGCTGGAGAAGGCGTGTTTTTCCCTTTGTCACCGGCTCTGGCTCCGTGAGGAGTTTGAGCACTCGCTGCCCCGCTGGGCCGGGCTCCCGGCGGTGATTTCGGGTTTTGGCTTCGCCACAGACCTGGGGTGATGTGACCCCGCCGGGCGGCTCGTCCACGGCCTCCCGCATTACCTGCTGGTCTGGGGTTCTGAGCTTTTTGTTTGTTCGGGTTATTTTTAGGGAGTGTTTTATTTAAAAATCGCAGTAAAATAGATTCAGCGCTTAGAATAGTAGTAACGATTAAATGAAGATAAACCCAATCAAGCAGGCTCTGTGTTAGTTTATGCTGTCCCTGTACTCGTGCCCCCCTTGCATGTGTATTATTTACTCAATATATTGGGGTATCTGTCCCTTGAAGGAATTTATTCTTTTTCTAGAAAGTGCTTGTGACTGGTTTTTTTGGCCTTAAAAATGTATTTGTATTTCAGTTTAAAAGCTGTTATGGGTTGGCCACAGAATGTTCTTGATGCTTCATAGATCTAAACGCAGTAAATCCGAATGGTAGAATGCAGACTTTTATGTAGAAAAAGATCTATAGCAAGAGTTGAATCTTGACAGCAGTTTCTTTAGATACCATCAAAATGAATGAGTGAAAATACTGGATTCTTCTGATGTCTGTTTTCTGGATTATAAATATAAACTAGATGTAAAAAAACATTAGCAAATATCAAGTTTGAGAAAATGCTGGAAATCCTATGGTGCTCTCCAAACTTTAGGAGGGGCACTTCTGTGCCTCTGGCTTCTTTATATGAAGTATTTTTTAAAAACTGGTTTGGTACAAGAAGTATGTGTACCATTTTTTTTCCTGTCACATTTTATCTTTGAAAAAGGCACTTTAAAAACTACTCAGTCACTGGATGACGGGAATCAGGATATGTAATGGATTAATAGTGATGTAATTGTGATAAGATGTGGAAAGTGAGGAAGTCTGCCAATGATTCAGAATGGCTGCTGAGTGTGTCAGTTCTCTTTTTAACAAGATGTTAGAACTTTTCATATGGCGTGAAAGTGAAATAGGTGTAAATTTTCCTTTATGGACAGCTTTGAAGCAGTAAAGTTTACATCTTGGAGCTCTCTGTTTGCTGATGACAAACTCTTGGAGCCTATAAACTTGGAGCCATAAAATAGTGTTTAGATGCTAATTGTTACTTTGTGCCTCTTACAAACAGGACATACCGGCATGATTCATCATCATTCTCGTGATCTGGTGTTAAGTTATTCTCAGGTTTGTGCGAACAGAACAGTAGCACAGCTAAGACAGTGAATTCCAGTTTGACTGTCCATGTTTCATTCTGTAGCTTTCCAGTCCGTGTTTTTTGTGTCTCGGTGCCAGTGGGAGGGGTAGTGATTTGGTGTGGTGAGGGAGTGTGAACGGACACTCAGATCCAAGTGAGAGGCCTGGGTGGAGCTGTGTGTGTTTGTTGTTTCCATGTTCTCCCTTTTGATGTGTAGTGGTGTTTTGGAATGTGAGGAGGAAGCTGGTCCCTAGATCTGTAGGTCTAAGCTTCCCTTCACCGCTTCTTCTGGAAAACTTGAGAAGCTTTCAGAAACAAAACAGCAGCAAAGAAATGAATCCCCGTGCTTCTGGAGGAGAGGGCACGAGCTGCCTTGCCTTTCATGGAGTGAGGTCCAGGGTGTTTAGCTGGAACTCCTGCCCTCTGGAGCGCTCCTTGGAGCGCTGATAAGAGCTCTGGGCAGGGTCACGTCTCCAGCACGTGGGGTGTGTGGGTTAGGGTGGGCAGGCAGCCTGGGGGACACTCCTGCTCCTGGCTGTGAGGAGCGTGGCTGGACTGGGGATGGACAGCAAGGACAGCAGAGCTCAGGGAGCTCTCGTGTGTGTGAGGCTCTGTTATTTCCTTGCTTTGCTCCGTTCCTTGTATGTTGCTCTTTAAGACACGGATGTGTAAGGCATTGTTAGTCCAGAGCTGGTGCAGCACCAAATTACAAAAGTTGGCCGTGGAGAAGTCACATGCCCAGCAAACAGCTCTGCTGGTGATGGGCTGATAAGCCCTGGATGCAGCCGCTTTTCCAGGGCATGCAGACAGCTCTGCCTGGCAGTGGGACACTGGCATCCTATGGAACGTGCTCTGTTGTTCTGTCACAGGGCTGTCAGGACTCTTTCTCTGGCTGGTCATTAATCCTGCAGAGTGTAACAGTGATGGGAGGCTCCCCGTGTGCCTGTGGTCCCACAGCCTCTGCTGAAATCTCTGCAAGTGTATCTCTGCTCCTTACCCATCCAGTGAAGGATAAAGATCCTGAGGCAGGACATGGTCTAGTCAACACATCTCTTTTTACAGACTTACTTTAATTAGTACTCCAGCATTTCGACAGTGATCCGATGAGTGAAGATGGAATGCTTGCCAAGCATTTCCAGTTTCCATTGTTATCTCTGGAGCTGTGCGCCTGCTTGCTTGATGCACACTCAGACTTCTGCTTTCATTGATTTTTTGTTTCGGTTCTGGTGAATCTAAAGTTCCAGAAGATGTACAGAACTATGGTACAAATTTCTCTGGTGACACAGCTTCTGCTGATACTTTTTGTTTGTTTTTTTTCAGCTGTGATTAAGTTAATTCAAACTGGAACTGAATTGTAGTCAAAAGGCCTCTGTGTAGCCTGCTGAAATGCTTCTGGTAGAATGAACAGACATCTTTCCTTCCTCATGCATTGAGTGAGAAATACAGCTGGTAACTCTGAGAGGTTGGTGAGATGTTGGGAAAGTTTTGTGTGTTCCACAAACACTGCAAACTGTTCAGGCAGTGTCTGTGTGATCCCTGTCCATCAGTTGCAATTTTGAGTATTTGATTGAATCACTGTATCCTTTTCAACACAACTTATTTGCCACCCTTCACACCACACAGTGAATTGCCCGGTTACTTGTTCTAGTTGCTGTCTCAGAGATGCATAAATTGCTTGAGAACAGACACAGCTCTGCAAAACCCTAACCAGGCAGGTTGCTTCAGAGCCAGCCAGGTGCTTTAGAAAGGAGGCTTCTTATTCCCTGCAGTTTTATTGGAGTGTTGTTCCTTCCACATCAAATTTGGCATCTGAGCTGTGCTTTCCCTCTCCCTCCCTGCTCGTGAGCAGTAGAGGGTTCAGAGGAACCGCTGCAGCACCGTTATCTCCTGGTAAGCTGTTGTGTCTTTCCATGGTGGACATCCTTAGTTTTTCAGAAGTGAGCTGGAGATCCTCCTTTGGAGCTCTTCCCTTTCTTTAATCAGTTGTTTGCTCTTTCGGGGACACTTAACACTTCATTTCAAAAGGCTTCAGTAGGTGTTGGTGGAAAGTAGTGTAAGCAACTCTGGAACGAATGGCTTGGATTTCCTCCCGCTGTTGGAACTGTGCTTGCAATCTCCAGTTGTTGCTGTAGGAGATGGATTCTGTACATTCCTCCTGGACATCTCCTGTTTTACTTACTGTGTGTTGGGATATTGTGGTAACCAGAAGCTTCATTTTAAAATACATTTGAACATTAAACTTGTGTTTCAGGGTGGTACAAGAGAATAGGAGGGATTTGTCTCGTTTTTCCCCAGCTTGTTTCATATTTGGTGAGATGGTCAAGAGAAATCTTGGTGTGATTGTTTTGTATCTTCAGATGCCTCAATTATTAGTGATCATCTACTTCTTGTGTTGGAATGTTTGCAGCTCTAGCAGATATCCTTGGGTTTTGGTACAGGACTGAATTAGGAATGCGTAAACCATCTCCAGAGGATATGTGAGCTTACGGAATAGGAAAAGGGGAAGGAGGGGAGATGGAGAAGGTGAATGAAACACAGCTAAGGAGACTGGACAAGGTAACCTAGTCAGGTAGTCAAACTTGCAGAAGATTCCCAAAGCTGGTGCCTACAGAAGTAAATAATATCTGTCTCTTCTCTGTGGTGTTTATTTTTCCTTGAAGACCTAAAGATGGAGGATGCCCCAGTACTGCTTTTGCAGGGAACCTTCCCAGTTATTTTTCTGAGTGTGTAGGGGACTGTAGAGAGCAGAGGTGCTGGGAGAGAGTGGTATCTTGTGTTTTAACACCAGCCTTTGATTTCACTACAGCTGTAGCTGCCTCTGCTGGCAGCTGCATTAGGGTACTGCAAAGTGTGTGCAAAAAGTCACTGTCTGCATGTGGGGACAGGGACTTGGTTTGGAGTTTTGAATTAAAATAATTCTACTTGGTGGGGGGAGAGCTTTGTGTCAAGTCAGGGTAGATTATTGTTCCTTTTAATGCTTTTGAAATATGAAATAGTTTTCCTGTGGCTGGTTGGTTGGTTTAAGAATAATGACAAATGATTCAGTTTTGCTGCAAGAAACTTAACTTGAAGAGAGGGCAGGATTGGATGTTTGCTGAAAGGGTGGAATGCTTAGGGTTGGAATGACAGGCAGCTGCAGCTTTCCTCTGATCCTGTTTGGCAGAAAGGGATGATGCTGATCATTAATTGCTGTCTCGTTGAGACAATCTTCTTAAGGTGCTTTTTCTGATAATGTCATTTTGCCTAAGTCCAAAAACCTGCATGTCCTGCTTTTTCTTCTGTTGTTTTTCTATGTGGAGTTGCCTGAATCTGTTTTGTCCTACTGAAATGTGTGTAAGTCTTGCCCCCCAAACTTCCCGGTCGTTCCGGAGAAATTCCAGGGCCCTGACTATAAAGCAAATTTTGTTCTGTTTTCTGTTCAGTTGTGTTTGATTGTGTTTTTTTTTTTTTTTTTCCCCTTAATGCCTATGAATCTCTTGATTTCAAGGAAATATAGAACAGGCTGCTGATTCCTGTATTAAAGGGTCTTTAGGTAGGGAAAGGCACTGAAAAACTGGTTGCTGTTCCTTGGGGTTATAAATAGAATAGTTTATTAACAATGGTCTTCTCTGAATATTATTATTGACATTACCAAAAAAGGTAAAATGCAACTGGTATTTATTGAATTTTATTTTAACTAGTGGAAAAGGCATAGTTTTTGTACGACTTGAACTTAAATATTTTTGTATTCTTGAGGAGAGTCTTTTATTTACATTCCCAACCTGTGATAGTTCTTACTTCTGATGGATTTGGGAATGATGTAATATGGGGGGGGGGAGTTTGAATCTGCTTTTGTAGAATTTTCTGCCTCTTCCATTTGGCTTTTCTTAGAGGGTTTTTTTGTGTTATTTCTCTTTTTTTCCTATTTCAAAGGGCATTTGTCTGACCTGCCTTCTCCAGCATTGTGTTCTTTAGGGTGTGTACATATCTAAACACTGTCTATCTCTGAGTATTGTTTAGCAAAACCCTCACACCTGCACACCCTTTACCTACGTAGACAAAAGGACAGGAAGGCAGCTTAAAGACTAAAGATAATATATTTGCTCCATCTTTCTTAGTTGTAATTGCTTTTGATTTTTAAAAATCATTTATTTACTTACTTATTGTAGACAAGTAGAGGAGCCTCTGCCCAAATTTACTGAAGCAAGCAGCTATGAAATCCAGTTGAAAAAGCCAAGTATGTGATCAGGGTGTGTCATCAGTGGAAGAGAAAGGAAGAGATGTCTGCCTTGGTGTAAACAACAATTAAGATTTCAGGAACAGGAGGCAATCACTGGTTTGAGTTGGAATTTGGGCCCCTTTGTGACACCTGTGTGAACCTGCACATTTCCTTGTGTTAACCTGGGTTAATTGATTCTTCAATACTTGGCTAAGGTCACTGGGGAAAAAAAAGACAGTTTGGTATTTGTTTTTCTTTGGTTCTTTGGTTGAACTGGTACAGCTGGGCCTGAAGGTGTCATAATTGATTGGACTAACTCTACTTGAGTACAATCTACAAAGCTTTTACTGTTAAAGAAGAATTAAGGGTTGGAAACACTTCCAGTTTTGTGGATTAGCTGTGAAGCTTTTCTGGACACCTCCCCCACGAAAAAAAGTCAACAGCTTGAGTCAACATCTCTATAGAATTTTAATTCCATATCAGGGTTTCAATTCCATGTTGTACCAGAGTAGGTAAATTTACTTTTTCCTGAGCTTTACCAGGTTTGTGCACTGAAGGCTCTGAATGCAGGGCAGTTTAGTGTCTGCACTGGGGAGCAGGGCTGAGTGTGGGGAGGAGAGGGAGCAGAAAGGCACAATTAAAACTTCTCTTATCATACAAGTGCTTTAAGTTCAGTAGATGCAGATGGGAAAACAGCACCTGTGTGGATGGAGGTGGGAGACACAAACACTGCCAGTGCTGTGGTCTCACACTCTAGTGCCATATGAGAGTGGTCATTTAACTGCAGCAACACCACCTCTCCCCTCCTCCCAGAATGCTTTTTCCAGAGGTGGTGTCTTATTTTGCTGGTAATAAGTGTTGGAGCAGACCTGTCTTCTGGTGACCTTTGGAAATTCACTCTCTGCTTTAGGCCTATTTTTTCTTTTTTTTGAGAATTCTGAGGGCTTTATCCAAGGAAAATGCAAACCAAATCCCAGTCAAGCTCAGGAGTGGGTTGGTCTTGATTAAAAACCCTCTTGTTTTCTTCTGGATTCTGTTCAAGCTCGAACTTGAATGAGTCTTGTGCAGTTGATGAGATCAAGCCATTATCTAAAAAGCAGGTTTTTTGTCTGTTAAGAGTGTTTGGTAAATGCAGTGATGGTGGAGTTTCTGTGCCTTTTCTGTGCTGCTGCTGTCTCTGCCCTGGGTCCCAGCAGCCGTGGGTTGGTTGCCTTGGATAAAGTAGGCTGACCCAAAGCTGTGTGGGAGTGCTCAGTCTAAGAGCCTATTTTATTCCCTCCTTTGGTTCTTTTCTCCTTCCCAGCCCTTCAGTGGCTGTTTTCTTTGTCTCACTTATTTTCCTGTAACGTGCAATAACCATTTTGTGACCTCCCTAAACTGTCCTTCCTGGTCTGGTTTTGCTCGGGAAGGATCAGTCACTGGATTCCATGGAACACTTGCCCAAGGTTTGCTTAGGGGTCTTCTAGCTGAGGTGTTCCAGATGCTTGGGAATTATTAACTTATTCTAACCCTCCATTTTATTACTTATCTTCATTCTAATCCCTCTTACCGTTTTGACTCTGTTTCCTCCCCTCCCTATTAATATTTTCCTGGAATGCCTGGTTTCCCCAACACAACATCAGGTGACTCGGCAGCCTCATGCTGGGAAGTGTTGCTGATAGGGGCAGGTTTAGGGCAGCTCAAAGGAAGGAAGCTTAGTGTGTGTTGTGTTCTGCTTGGCACCACTCACCTGTTTGACAGGGGGGTGTTTGACGTGCTGTTAAATGTTAAGGACTTGTTTTTCTCCGTGTGTTTCACAGCGAGGACGTCACAGTGTCGATGGACTCAGGGCCAGGGATCAATGGGTTTATTCAGCCTGTTCTCCCTCTGGTGTGTGTTTCCACCTCGTGGCAGTGGGTGTATCACTTGATACCAGTGCAGGTTCTCTGATTAGCTGCCTTGGCTGAAGGGCAGACGTTTCCTTCTCGCTCTTGGCGAGCGCAGTCATTAAATTCTCTTGGAATTGGTACCATCTGCGTATTGCAAAGCTGTAAAGTGAAACCTGAGGTAGTGCTTAACTCTCATGGGAGTCGAGATCATAACCAAGCAGGGGGAAAAAAAAAAACCAAACCTGGAATGAGCACCTGAAGTCTGATGCAAGCTGTGAGCTGTGTGCTAAAGGAAACCAGTATCGGGGGGGGTTTGCTCTCAAATAATGGTTTGCCATGTTGAATGATGTCAAGCCAGGTGCTACGCCAGAAATTCGTTATTCATGTAAAGAAATCAAAACATTGTTATTCAAGGACTCCTATGCTAAATAAAAGAGTATTGTTCTGATTTCTGAATGCTTCTTTGCACTGTGTGTGAGCAGTTGCTAAACTTCCTCCACATGGGCAGGAAGCGTAGCTTTCCTCGCTTTGTTTTGTGTGGTCTTATCCACCTTCTGCAGAACAAAACAGGGTTGGAAAACAACAGTTGTGTACAATCCTGCCATGTGCACTTCATTCAAAAGCTGCAAAATTTTCTAGCACTTAGTTTGTTTCCAGCTCTCACATCCCTCCACATGGCACAGCACCCTGGATGAGGAGACCTTTAAAAATGTCTCGTGTTGAGTATCATGAAGGTAAGCTTTGGCTGAAGTGCCTGGGCAGCGTGGTGGGCATGTTTTTCCTGAGTTTTATCAGCTCTCAGAAGGAGGAACCCTCCTCTGTGTCCCTGTCTTTTCTGAGATATGACACCTCTTTGTCCATTTTCCTCCTTCCCAGAAATTGCATTTTCTGAATAGAACACCACAGTTTTCTGTTCAACTCCCTCAAGCTAGAGTCGGAATTGAAGGGGCTGTGGAATGTAGATTTAGAATAAAAGTTGTCAGAATAATTTTTTTTTTAGTTGACATGTAGTGCATGCAGCTCCAGTGTGCTACTGCAGGGATAGCTTAATACCAGCACAACAGTTCCACAGTTCATGTGGAGTGCCACTGAAACAGCCATTAATTAGTATTTGCCTGTCACTGTGTTCAGTTTGGCTCCCTCCCTTTGACTGAAATGTAGATAGAATGTACTTTCTGTGGCTCATTGCTGTGCACAGCCATCAATCCCCAGTGATTAGGTGGTGGTGAATAATTACAGTGGTGGCAGGAGGTCTGGAACCCTCCGAGCCGTGTTTGGTAAGTTCTTGGTAGCTCTTGAGTGTCATCAAAGGACAACGAATTGAACAACCAGTTTTGACTGTATAAAGAAATTAATTCAGGGCCTTTACAAGCACTGTTTTTTCTAGAAATAAATTTGCCCTCTTATCTTCATCTCCTTTGGCAGTTGGTTGGTGATGTTTTTAATTGGTTGCAAAAAATAGTACAGTAAGAATCGTAGGGAAAGATTTATTACCAGTCTTGGAGAGTGTTCTCCCCCATGTTTATGACTGCAAGCTTGAGACTTTTATATGGACAACTGTAAAAGGACTGTGGGATTTCTTGTCCTGTTTGTATATCGTGTGCCTTTTCAAACAACAGGGTGTAGTAAACAGGCAGGTGACTTTGTGATGTAAAATTGGAGGTAGTGCTTGCAAAAATACTGGCGAGCCTTTAGATGCCAGAATTTAGGAGACTGTGTGGAGTGAGGGAGATGATGGGTGTGGGAAGAGGGGTGGAGTTCCTTTTGGGACTTAAAAAGTTCCTTCCTGAAGTGTCTTGTTTTCTGCCAGTGGATCTTGCAGATGTTGAACACAGGTTGGTAATCAGCTAGATGGGAATCTTGTGCAGTGGCAGAAGGAGATGTCAGGGTGGTGCTCTGCCTCCAGACAAAGGCAGTTAATGTGTGCTGGTTAGAATAATAATGGAGTAATAACAAATGACGTGAACCTGCTTATTTAAAAAAGAAGAAGCTGATGTTTCCCAGGCTTTATGTTTGGACAGGCTAATTCCTTATATTTTTGTACAGAAGCTTTTTTTAAACCCACGTGAGCTGAGGTGGTAACAGCAGAAGGAAAACACACATCTTTACGTAATTCTAAACATTATTACCAGCAGTTGAGCTTGTTTTTATACAAATTCTCCTGTTTCTTTCACTGCCACCATCTCTTACACAGATTTTGGTGCTAATGTAGCAAGAGATGGAAATCTGACTGAAAACCTCAGTGATGCAAACGAGGCTGTTCCCTCAAGGGGAATATCAAGACTATGGGTTTGTCCCAGTTGTGCTTCACTCGTGAAAACTCTCCAGTTCAGGAGGCCTACATTGTATGACAGTGAGGTCATAAAATAAGGCCACTATCAAACATCAAGCTGTAAAGGAATAAATGTAAGCTTTTATCCTGGTTTCATAATGCTACTGCCTAATCCAAAGTACCTGGATTGGTGCCCAGTCATATTTTGGCCCAGCTACCAAGGATTACTTTGGTTTTTGGATTTCACTAAGGAAGATTAAATTAATAGCTGTAGTAACTGCTTTGGAGAAGAGAAATCCTTGCAGGTAACGTTTTGGGAACTAAGACCAGCGCTGTTTTTCCCCAGGATACACGAGAACAGGATCTGTGTGTGTTCACATCCTTGTGGTTCTGTGATGCAGGGACTTCTTTGAGTGCTTTCACAGCCCCTCCCACAGCTTCTTCTCTGCTTATTGGCAATGATTAACTTCCTCCTGCTTTCACCAAACAGGTGTTTGGTGATAGGGTGCTCAAGAAGTGGTTGTCTTTCTTGGTGGGACCGTAAAGCTTCAGGCTGGAGTCTGAAAAGGCCGTGGCCTAGGATAGTGCTCCTCTGGGAAACTCCTGGTTACAGCCCCTGTGGATGTGTTTTCAGAGACACCAGTTTTGGTATCCTTGTTGCAAGTGTTTGTTTTGAACTTTCCATGACAATTGGGAACATCGCAGTAGCCCGGGTATGGTCCTGGAGCCCCGCAGGACATTGTTTGTTATCTGTGCTGTGCTCTCATGTGAGAGTCGCCCTTGAATTCTTTATCTGAGAGTAAGAGCAGTCGTGTTTGTTCTGATGGGTTGGGTTTTTTTAGTCTTTTGTCACTAAGTGGGTACTGAACATATGCAGGATTAAAAAAAAAAAAAAAGGTAGAGAGAATTCTCCCTTTGAATTCACTATTTTTCTAGCTGGTCTTACTTCAAAAGCTGTGAAACCTTTTAATGTTCCATGTGTTACATTTGCCTACACCCATGCACTGTTTCTTTTTGTTTTCTCCTTGCAGCCTGCATTTTTCATCTGTTTGTGTGTCTGGGCCTATTATCCAGCTAACTAAATACTCTGATGGTGGTGGTGCCTTGATGGAAGTGATGTTAAGCACCTCTGTAAGCCCTTCCACTGCTTGTGGAGAATGAAATTTAGTTGATCTGATTCTCCAAGAATTTAAGGAGTAGTGACAACCTCCTGAGAGATCTGTTCTCTTCTGGGTTTGGGCCATTTCCATGCATACAGATGAGCACGGAACATCTTTGGTGTTCAATCTGTAAATATATAAAAAAAATCTAGGGCATTTAAGTTAACTGAAAAAAAAAAAACAAACCCTCGTGGCGACAACCACCCACAATATTTCCAAGTAAAGAATCACTCAAGTGAATCAGAAATTCAATATCATGAAAATGTGGGCCAGTATTTTGGGTGGTGGTAATTCTGAAGCATCTGTGACATCCGATGGGTTAACTTGGTGCTGTGGCAGTGTGTTTGTGTAACTGTGTGTTGGATTGCACAAAAGAGTGGATCCAGCTGAAAACTTGCCCCAAGAAAGGGTAAGAAGTGTTTTGGAGTTTTTTGTGGGTTTTTTTTCGGGTTTGGGGTGTGTTTTTTTGGTTGGGTTTTGTTTTGCTCTGATCACCTAAAAGCCCTGGTGGGGAGCAGCGTGGGGTGACCGGGGTGAGCACACCTATAATTCTGTGAAGGTTTGTTTGAACTTTGCTCTTTACTTTTGACACCTTTAGACAAGCAGCAGGTTCTCCTTTTGCCATGTATAATTTTGGTCATTTTCTCCTACTGCACCTCTTCAGAAATGACTTGGTAATGAACTAATACCTAGTGAGTCCCATGAGAGCAATGATTGGAACCTTGTTGGCTGGGAACTGATTAACAGATAAATATCTACGCCAGCCTTGAGAGACAGAATCATGTTTCTGAATGGATGAGAAGTGATAATCACATCACTCCATCACTGATCCACTTGCTTATGAATAATTAAAGCAGGAGATCAAGCAGTTGAAACAGTGTACAACAACACCCTGCACACAGAGCTACAGGCTCAGCAGGGCTCTGTTACCACATAGCCCTACCTAATAAGCCTGCAGGTTACTTAATGCCACATCAACATTTGATTTTGATACAAAAAGTCCTTTTACTAAGTTTAATGGTTAAATTTCAGCAAGATTTTTTTTACTTCACGTGGCTTCTGTGATGGAAGACACTCAATAGGCTTTTAAGGAGAAAGGCCTAATTATGAAGTATTTTAATCTGAACTATTAAAAAATAAAGGCTGAAGATGTTTTTAGAATTCGTGTACTTTGAAAATATGAAGGTTTTTGAATTGTTAAAAACTGATAAAAATTGTAAAAATGACAACGATCAGTGAACTTTCTGTGGTTTTAAGGTAAAAGATTTGGAAACCTGCTGCATTTATGCCTGTGTTAGGTGTTTACTCTGTGGAAGTGTAGCAGTAACTGGTTTAATGTTTGTAAGTACAACTGTGTAGCTGCTGCTGGTGGAAAGTGTCCCTGTGAGATCTGTGATGCTGTGCTGACACTGGGAGTGCAGTGGGTCTTGTTTCCCTTTGTGCCCCACGACCTTTGATGCACAAATGCCAGGGGGGTGGTGGTGTCAATACTGTGCATTCCCAGGTTTCCAGAGCAGTGCTGTGAGCTGGGGGAGCATTTCCCTGGTGCCCACTTGGTAGCTGGAAATGCAGCGGCAGCCTCGTTGACCCGCTGGCAGAGCTGGCAGCAGATGCTGCTGTGCTTGATTTCAGTCGGTGTATTTGATTTCAAGCTGAGTGCAATAACCATCTAAAATGCCCACCTTGCTTTTCTTTTCTTTCTTTTTTTTTTCCCCCCCTTAATTTCTCAGGAGGGGTAGGGTGGGGGATCAGACAGTTGTGCTGTTCACAAACGATGAAATGCTAACGAAACCCTACTCTCTGCTATCTCCCTCCAGCGCTGTGTGGTGCTGCGGTTCCTCAAGTCTCCCCCCAACCAGACCAAGGTAAGAGTCGACGTTTCCCTTTGCTAAAAGCCCTCAGGTAAACTAATAGCCAGTGTGAGGGGAAACAAGAAACCCCTGAAGGAGCTGTGACTGGCAGGAGTAAGAATAAGGGGATGTTTTGAAATGTGTTTCAGGGGGGTTGGCGACAGGAGGAAATCTGAGGTCGCTTTACGTAAGTGAGATGGTGTGAGTGCTGATACCAAGACCTGTGTGTGGGGCAGGGTGTGGGACTGCCCTGTGTTAGAGGGGACAGGTTTCTGTGGCACAGGGACAGCAGGAATGTTCCATATCCACGGACAGGAGTGCAGGGATGCTGAGGAAGGAGTGAGTTTTACTGGTTGTTCTTAACTGGGGCAGAACAGGAACAGCTCAGGGCTGGTGTCGTGGTACAGGTCTGGCTGAGCACCCATTCAGTAGCTAAAAAGCCATGGAATTTGAACAAACACATGAAATATTCACAGAATAACCTTTGTCAGTGAGTGATTTTAGTCCTGTGTGTTGTAAAGAACAGGACACAGTCTTCCAGTTTCATGGATGGCAGAACAAGGTTTTTCTGCTCGAGAAGCAACTGAAGTGAGTTTTACTTCAGATTTCTTTTAACAAGGATAAAAAATGATCCATAAGAAAAGGTAGAGGGTAAACACAGTGTTCCAAGGGAAAAAAAAATAAAAAAAGAGAGCACAAGGTTCAAATTCTTTCATTTCCTCACCCTCAAGACAAGTCTTTAGGGTGTGTTACCTGAGAGATAAGGGGAATGGCTGCAGTTACAGCAGCTCCTGAATGTGGCTTTGTGAGGTTCAGTGCCACTGGTGGGTTCTTCTGGTGAGACAAATACAAAAAGCATTGAGGCTCTGCTGAGAGCTGGGGGGTGTGTGCGTAGTTTCAGGAAAAAAGAAACAAGGATGAAGGTAAAGACAACATAGAAAGGGCATTTTGTTGCTTTAAATCAGGAAGATGAATGTGAAAAACATTCAGTTTAACAAGGGGCAAAGAAGTTTCTCAAGTAAGGCAAGACCCCATAAACAGTGTATGTGTGAGTTATTTGATGGCCTTTCTGCTACTATTTGACTTGAAAAAAAAGTCTGGTAAAACTAAAGTGTGATTGAAGTTGTTTTCTGAGCTGCTTGGGGTGGCATGGTTTCAAAAATGTATCTTGTGCTTCTGTAGTAGCCCAAGATAATAATGTTTAGAGTGCTAACAAGAACAGGGAAGAGCCCAGTGGATTGCAAAGGAAACAGTGCTTATCTCAATTTTTAATACAGCAAAGGAGAACTAGACCACAACTTTAATTATAAAGTCAGTCTTGCAGTTTATTTAAGAGGACAAAACACTAAGTACCAGCTTTTTTTCCTCCTTTTTTTTTTTAAATTTTTAAGTTGGAAGAGATTGTTACATAGTAATTGTTTTTTAAAAACTGGCAGAGTGTGACAAAGTCACAAAGGCAGCCAGGAAATGACTTTTCAGTTCCACACCACAGCAGGGAGGTTGATAATGCTGCTGTGGAGTACTTTGGCATTGCATGTAGTTTTATGGACATGAGGAAAAAAGGCCTGTGTCCAGCTCCAGCATTCTGCATTTGGCTTGGGTTGGGATTGTGATACACAGTTTCCTCTAAATAGATGACTTTGTAATTTGAATATGTTTACTTATCTTGGTGATGTTTTTTTAGGGATAATCTGTATTCCTGACTAGTGCAAGATGAGTTAATCAACTTTCTTCACATCGGAGTAGTGCCCTTGAGAAAGTTCTGAGGCATTTTAGTGTGTTTGGTTCTGAGACTCGAGCTTAATTCCAGTGTGGGGATTAAGTGGTGGGTTTTTTTGTGTTACAAAAGCACAGAGAAGCTCGTCTGTTGTGACACTAAAATATTGTGCACAGAACCAGAGTGTGCTGGAGTGCTGGCAGTGGGTAACACTGCTGTAAGGATGCTTTGCTCCCTCTGCAATGAGCAGGAGCTGTCAGAGTCCAACTGCACTGATGTCCCTGTCCTGCTTCCAATACTCACGGAAATTCTTTTATACCTTTTGGCATTTTTGTCTTGTAGAAGAACTTGGGGTTTCCTTATAGACACATAACATAAAATTAAGAGAGGATGACATTACTGTAAGATTTTTCATTGTCTGGGGCAGGATTTGGGACAGATGGCAAGTTCTGTGCCCGTCCATCACCTGTTTGTGATGTCTCAGTCTCTCCAACCATTCCCTTCCCAATCTCCAGGAGATATTTGGTAACACTCCAAGCCTCTCCTGCACTCCAGCTGTTGGCAGGAGGACCTGCTGGGCACTACTCTTTGGACTACTGGAATTCTTTGAGTTGTTTTAAGAATAATGGCCAAAGACAGAGTAGATCTTGAGTAACCTCCCCCTCTTCCACCTTTGTCATTTTCTCTCTTTTTTTCCCCCCTGAAGCTTAAGAACCATCACCTCTCTGGCTGTTTTTCAGTTTGTCCCAGCCCCTGAGGCAGAAACACACGTAGTTTGATGTGCCTGTTTAATTTCAGTGTGCCCTGACCTACCGAGCTCAGCAATTAGGCTGTTTGCTGAATCACTGACAAGCATGTGTATGTGTTCTGGAGTGTTGTTTATCATTATCTCGCAGCTAAATTACCACGTTTCTGTCTTCCAGACTTCAGAGGAAATACTACACCATCTGCAAAACATCGTGGACTTTGGAAAACATGTGATGAAGCAGTTCTTTGGGGAGAACTACGTTCACCACGGGGTAAATGTTTTATTCTTAAAATAAATGGCTTTATGCACTGTAAACACTGGAGTGTTTGGGGGAGCTCTGAATACACACACACAAGGAGCATTTGGATGAGAACAAAGATCCTGCTCTGTGCTGATGAGGGGCTTGGATTGTCTCCATGGTTTGGCTGTTTCAGGCTACTAATGAAAGAGGGGTCCTCTCTTTGCTCCACATGAGGCAAGAGGGGGGTTTGTAAGAGGGATTTTTAGCCTTAACTGTAAAAAAAGGGATGAAACCTGGTTCATATGAATGGTTGAGGTTTCTGTGCAGTCACAGATCTCCTTCACTGAACATCAGATACCTGGGTGGAAAAGCTTCACCTGGAACTTGAGTTACACAGTCCTGCCTTGGAAGGGTGGGAGGATGGAAAGGGACTTTGTCATTTGTGAAGAGGATAAAATGGTGCAGGTTCCTTAGTGCACATTAAACTTGCACTGAAAATGCTCTTTTTCATGCATTTATTTAAATCAGTTCTTTGTTTTTATGGTGGA
This sequence comes from Myiozetetes cayanensis, assembly GCF_022539395.1. Lineage (NCBI taxonomy): Eukaryota > Metazoa > Chordata > Aves > Passeriformes > Tyrannidae > Myiozetetes > Myiozetetes cayanensis. Next base: position 17,351,968 of record NW_026087389.1, read on the forward strand.
ACAGGTGTTCCCTGTGATTGCAGGTACAGATCTGCACAGTTCATCAGAGGGAGAAGCTGCTGATTTGTATAGTTCAGTGTACTGTTGTTAACACCCACTGAACTTCGCAATTCCATTTTAAGACCCCCCCAAAATTGAACATTAATTCTTGTGTTAAAATAATTTTTTTCCTTTATTTTAATAGGAAATTATTCAACTGCCTTTAGACTTTGTAAGACAGCTGTGTTTGAAAATCCAGCCAGAGAGGCCAGGTAAGTGCATTAAAATGGGGGCTTCCTCAAGCTTCCCTTTGTTCTAAAGTAAAAAAGCATTATGCCTCAGAATATAAAGAGACTTTATGTAATATTTAGACAATGCTAAGTTGGAAATTTGTGGTGGAAAAAATGGAACTGGATGTGTTTTGGAATTCACGGTTGCAGCTGTGCTTTTCTAGTCCCCTGGACGCGGGGGATTGATGGGGACGGTGTGTGAGGGGAGGGTGACCTTGTGAAACCTTTGGGAATGTGCTGCAACACAGGAAGTTTGGCAACCTGTGACGTGTTTGGTGTGAAGGGAAGTGCTACAGAACGTGGTGTCACCTCTCACAGCTGGCAGCACCTGGTGCATGTTCTTCACGTGTGGCTGAGCTCCAAACCGGGCAAAGGAAAGGGCCCTCGTGGTGTATTCATCTTATGTCTTTGAGAATGGCCAGGAACTCCTGCTTTAGCAAAGTTCTTTGAAGAAAAGTGTGGCATTAAATCAAAGTACTGTAGTGATTGTTTTGTTGCCTTTGATCCAGGAAAAAAACTGAATTAATTTACATATAGTGAACACAGGACACTCTCCATTGTTGATTTGTCCTCACCTGTTTGAGAAGCAGTTCCAACAGTGCCAGAAACCAGCAAGGAGAGTAAATAGTTTCAAGTAAATACTATCTCATAAAACTTAAAAAATCAATGATACTCTGGTAGAAATGAATGATAGAATTAAGTTTTATTTCTTGAAATTAAACTTTGTGTGTCCACAGCTGATGAGGATTGAAATGTGGTTGTGAGGAGGTGTCCGAATGCTTTACAACAGCAAATCCCACTGTCCATTTTTAACAGGAATCTTTTAAACCTTGAGGAAAGAATTTCCTTCAATTTTACCTTTCACATAAGCCTGTCGAACTTAGGAAGGAGATTCTCTAATAATTTGTATTTCTGGGTCTGTCTGATTGGACAGCTGGGAAGGTGGATGTACTTCTGCTTAAGTTTAGAAATCAAACCCCAGTGTTTTGTTGGAGACAGGAGGTTTCTTGCTCATCCCAGTGAAGTGCACCAAGGCACTGCAGGCTGGTGCCTGATGAGGCTTCAGCTTCTGGGATTTATTTTTTCTATTGCAGTGTATTTTTTCACAATGGGCATTTTTCTTAGCAGTGGAAACTCTAACAGAACACACTGTGTTCTGTGTCTCTCTGTAGTAACAGAGGATTTGAAAATCGAGGGGTCTGTGTTCTTCTTAACTTGTAACTAAAATCTCACAGATTTTGTGAGACACATCTTCTGTGTCCCAAAGGACACACGTGGAGAGAGGGTATTTAAAGGCTTTTTTAAAATAATGCCTCCTAAGTTTGATATTCCTGGCAGTTTTCACAGACTCCTCTTGACCCAGCTGACAAATGGTAGGCCGTGCAGCTTTAGTAAGCAAACATGAGATCACATCTTTGAATAAATACACTAATAAGTCACTTCACCTGTTGTTGGCCAATGCGTTTCCTTGCTGTGTCAGGCCTCACCTTTCTTGGGAGGAGCTGGGAGCTGGCCATTAACAGCAGCCTTTGTGGCACTCCATGTGCCTGGGACAGTTTTGAGGAAACTGAATCTGGGCGTTGGGAACGGGGAGGGCAGATTTGTGCAAGTGAATAATTGGCTAAAGCCTCCCAAACTGTGCATCCTGTGCTTCCAGGTCCGTTCCCACACCCCAGGGATGGCTGCAGGGCAAACAGACATGCACACAGCTGATCCTCATGTTTGTGTTGGCTTTCCTTTGCTTCCCCAGAGTGTCGCTGTGACAAGGACATGGACACGCTGAGTGGGTTCGCGATGTGCCTTCCCAACCTCACGAGGCCGCAGAGCTACCGCCTGGCCGAGCACCGGCCCCTGCTCTGCATCGAGATCAAGGTGTGGGGGGAGGCTCCTCTGGGGGCCTGTTGGCCTTTTTTAATACTCACTGACCAGAGCAGTTCAAGGAATGCAGCAGTGGGATGAGGCTCACTTTTCACTGTAACCCCTCTACTAATTCCTGATCTTTCAAAACTTGGGAAATTCCCGGGTGTTACTGGGCTTTTCTGTAGGCCACAGCAGTTTTATGGCCTTATTTATTAAAATAATTTAGTCCTCTGAAATAATTGGGAGTAGCATTCAGCTTTTTAAGTGCTAGACTTTTTTTTAAATTATTTTTGAAAATTTTCCTTTAACTGGAAAGATTTGCATCTTGTGTGTGCTTCTGTTTCTATGGAGAGATACATTTATATTTACAGTCTTTTTTTGTTTGTTTGTTTTAGCCAAAGTGTGGCTTCATTCCTTTCTCCAGCCATGTTTCACAGGAGATAAAGCACAAGGTGTGTCGTTACTGTATGCATCAGCATCTAAAGGTAATTATTAAGTCATCCTGCTTCCCCTTGGCTGGACTGTGCTTTATTTGCTGATCCAGGCTTGGGTTCCTGTTAAAACTTGCTCAAATCCCCTGATATGACTAAAGCTGGTAGGTGGATACACAGCTTGAGTTGCTGGGTGTGAATTTGTTTAGTGAGAGATGGAACAAGTTCTGTGGGAAGCTGGAAGCAAACAAACACAATATCACTCTTTGGGGACTGTGAACGCTGGGGTTGGGTAAAACTCTGCTGTGGAACTTCCTTTTGGGATCAGCTCACCCAGTGCACTCTGTGACTTACAACAAACAGCCTGTCACAGGCACAGGGTTCACTGGGCTCGTGTCCACTGGGAGTCTGGAATGGGGTGACTGGGCCTGCCTGATTTAATGGGACCTTCCTCCCTCTGTGAGTGCACTTTGAGGGACTGGAAAAATGACCAGGAAACACCCACAGTGGTCATGAATTTTGTGTTCAAAGAGGTTTAAATGCCGTGGGACCTCTGAAGGCAGGATGTCAGTGCACACACCTGACTGTTAAAATGAGAGGGCAGTTATTCCAGGGACGGGGGGTAACAGCAGTGCTCTGGTTTTCCACAGGTAGCAAACGGGAAATGGAAGCGACCCAGTAAATACTGCCCGTTGGATCTCTTCTCAGGGTAAGGATTCTGTGTTTCTCCCAAAAGGAATCTGTAACACAGGGGGTTTTTTTTGGCAGATTTTCTCAGATTCCTTTGCCTTTTGCTGAGTTATTAAGGACAATCCATGCCTGCTTGTCTGACCTTTACGGTGAATATTTCTGGTGCTGTCTATTTACACCTGTCTCAGGAATCAGAGCTGCTTATTAATGTGCCAGTGCCTTTTGTTGTGCCAGTGCATAATATTGCAGCCAAGAGCTGTTTCTTTACTCAGGTTTGAAACTCACTTTGCCTTTGCAGTGACCTCAGCTCATGCCAGGTGTGAACATCCAAAGGCTGGGATAAAACATTCTTGGCTTTATTTTTTGTTTTCCCTAGAAACAAACAGAGAATGCACTTTGCTTTGAAGAGCTTATTACAGGAGGCACAGAACAACTTGAAAATATTTAAGGTAAACAGTTAAATCTCCACTTGCTTTTTTTTGGCCTTGGCTTTTAAACAATTTGCCTTCAGCGTGTAAACAGTCAAACCTGCCCAATCAGCACCCTCATTTTTGGACCCCACCAAAAGAAGGAAACGGGAAAATTCTGAATTAGATTTCAGGTTAGGACAGATAAGTAATAATTTCCCAGAATTCATAGACTCATGGAATGTCCTGAGCTGGAGAGACCCACAAGGATCATCCGAGTCCCACTCCTGGCCCCGTACAGGACACAGCCCAGCAATCCCACTGAGGCCTGAGAGCCTTGTCCCAATGTTCCTCGAGCTCTGGCAGCCTTGGTGCTGTGACCACTGCCCTGGGGAATTAAATTAGTCTAAAACAATTGCTGAGAAAAACTAAGAGAAAAGGACTTTTTTTAAGGCTGATCAAAGTTTTAAAAATTCAGGAGGAAGAAGAAGATGGAGAACTTTGCATGTTGCTGCAAATATTTTGTTTTTAAATTCCTGTTGGAACGCTGATGCAGGCCAAATGCACGCTGGGGAAGGAAAAAGTTCCCTTTTCCATGGCATTAATGTAGAAAAAATATAAAGCAGTAACTGATGGCTTATGGAGATTTTCAGATTAATTCTAGGAAACAAGACTCTTTGCAATTTATTTCCAGTATTAAATCAACTACTTGAATTACTTCTATGAACTGTCCTATTTTTTCTATTAGCACAGGTAACTATCACACCTTTTCTGTCCCCTTTCACAGCCTTCCCTTTGCCAGTCTGAATGGTAAAAGAAGGTTGTTTCACACAGTGCTTTTTCACTCCTGACATTATTCAGAAAGGAGTGATAGGAAACTGTGCCAAGTATCAGATCACTTGTATTGCTCTGATTCCTTACAGTTATTTAAGTTGGGAAAGCAACACTTGGTTTAAATGGGGGTTTTGCTGCTCATTTAGAGGTTGCTACATGTGGGATCTGATTAAACTTAAGAGGGCAATTTGTAAGAGTCCAGGAATGTTGTATTTGTGTGGGGATTGTTAAGCTAAGAACACTGTTCTGTGATTAAAATATTAAATCCAATGCTCAGTACGAAGAACTTGATTTCATCAAGTGCCTAAAGACTCTTCATTTTTCACCCTCCCCCTTTCAGAATGGTGAACTAATTTATGGCTGTAAGGATGACCAGGACTCTGTCTCTGACTGGAACGAACTCGCTCGTCACTTAAAACCTTTCTTTTTCCCCTCCAACGGGCTGGTGAGTGGCCCCCACTGCACAAGGACAATTGTTAAAGAACTGATCCAGGTGATAACCATGACGCTACTGAGTAGCACCGACACCTGCAGGGCGGGTGACATGAAGACAGTGCCCGTCTCACAGGGACGAAGCTACTGTGAAGCAAGTGCTTTCAATAAGGAGCTGGTTAGAAATGGTAAGGAAGAACTCCTCAAGCACTGCCAGTAATGGACTGTCCATGGAATCACTGAGTGGTTTGGGTTGAAGGGACCTTTACAGGCCACCTGCTCCACCCCCTGCCATGGGCAGGGACACCTTCCACTTCCACAGTGTCTGATTTAACAATTCAGATCTTTGTCTCTTGTTTGCTTATGGGTGCTGATGTGGGAATGGAAACAGTGGGGTTGTAGTGACATTTAAAAAATGAGTTCTGAGCTGTGTAGCTGGCAGATAATTGCCCTTAATGTGACGTTGTAGTGAACACTTTTAGCACTGTGCCTAATGATGGGTTAAAATAAATCCAGGAGGTGGTGGAGGAAAAATGGAAGAAAATACCAGTGTGAGCTGATAACAATTGTGGGGATTCCAAACGAAGGGGGAATTTTTATGTTGTATGTGATGAAGCTGGGCTGCTTTGGTTGGTGTGTTACATGACACCTGTTCCTCAGCTCATGTTCTGCTGCTCTTGTGGTAAAAAGAGAGGTCTGAATACCAGAGGGGAAAGGAATGGGAAGTGAGAGCTGGAAAACTGTGACCGATGATAATCCCTCAGTGCAGAAGTTCTCTGAAGCTCTTAACTAGGCAAGATGCTGCCAGTTACTCTAATTACACAAACAACATGTTTCTCACTCTGCTTTTGAGGAAGACCTTTTTCACTGCTGGTGGTTTGTTGTAGTGTTGGAGAAGGAGCTGTCTCACAGAAATTACAGCAAGTGCAAATCTCTTTCTATTATATAACAAAAAGACAGGATAACTAAAATGCTGAATTACTTTCTGATAAAAAAAGTTGATACTGTTCAAAGTGAATTTGTGATGGCTTCAAACTCAGATGAGAAATTTCTCTTGTGGACTCAAACAAGTAGATTGCAGGATGTGGGTGTGTTTTGGTGTTTAGTTTTTGGAGTAATTTGGAGTTGTATCCCAGGTGTTTTATTCTGCAGTTTAAATGTGCACCAGGCGCTTCAGTGTTTGGTAACTGAAATGTTTCAAGGTTTCCCCCTCCCTGTGTGTGACTGGACCAAAAGCATTTGGCCTTGTGTAGTGGACAAGCACATGTTCTGGCCAATTGAAGCAAAGAACACACTCGTGTCTGCCTTATTTTAAAATCCATTTTCTTCTAGGTAAACACAAATTGGAAAGCTCTGGCTTACCGAGGGGTTGTCTCCTTTATAAAACCCTTCAGGCTCAGATGCTTGACATGCTGGATATTGAAGGACTCTATCCTTTGTACAGTAGAGTTGAACAGTACTTGGAGGAATTTCCTGAAGAGAGGTAAGACTTGATGGCTTTTCTTTTCAGTTCTGAGTAACCAGGTGTGCAGGCAACACTGGCTCTTGCCTTGTTATGTTGTACAACCTTCCTTCATGGCATTGCATGAAATTCAATTCTGAATTTCTAACTTGAACTGCCAGATAACATAAAAGATCAGTTTTATTGTTCAAAGTTTTGGTGTCAGTCACCCTGGCCTGAATTTTTAAGTAATGGTTATGGGAAGTTCACAACAGGTCGGAGAGAAAAATTTCCCTTTTCCTGAGTAGTGGAGGTTGTGTATTTGCAGAAGGGTCCGGTGAAATGAGTGGTGGGTTTCTCCTGTCCCCAGTCCCTGTGGAGCTTGGATTGTCTGCAGGGATAATGATGTTTTCTCAGTCATTCTCAGGTCTGTATTGGCTTACCTACAACCTGCCCTTAAAATCCAGTATTTGGCAGCAATCCAGCCTGTGCCTGAGGGTCCTGCAGAAGGTGTGGATCTGCTGTTGTCCATCGTGCCCTCCTGTGAGAGCAGCTCCAAATGCCAGCTTGTGGCCCACATCACAAGTGCTCAAATCATACTTGAGGCACAAGCAGCTTTATCTTACATTTCTTGCCTGGGCATTGAAAGCTGCTCCCTTTTTTCCCCAAATAAGCCTTATTGGTGTAACAATAATTGCTACCCAAAGCTTTCCCTGGGCTGCTGTGCCTCGGCTGTGCCTCTGCCGCTGCTCACACGAGGGCACTCTGGCTTCACTCGTGGACTCACTGCTGCTGGTGTAGTTACACATGAAACAAATACTTTGGGAACGTGTTCTTTGGGCTGCAGGGGGTTTGTGTGCTGCAAACCCCACTGTGAGGGGCTCAGCTCCTCAGCAGGGGTTCAGGTGTTTAACAGGGGAAGGAAGGAGGCCAAGCCACCCCCCATGAGCACACGGTACAGAGCTGGGGCAGAGCAGGGCCCTGTCAGATATGCCCATACTCCCAGTTTATATTTTTATATATATATATATATGTAAATCTTCTTGGCTGTCTGTAAATCTTCTTTTAACATTTATTTAGAAGTACATTACAGATAGATGGACCTTACAACGAAGCGTTTTATGAGAAGCTGCTGGATCTTTCCCCGGAGGACGACGGGACGGTGGCGTTCGCGTTAACAAAGGTACCTCTGCCTATGGGGTGAGGGGCGTTCTCTCTGTCAGTGTTAATTAGCACCTGGCTCGCTCTGTCAGCGTTAATTAGCACCTGGCTCGCTGAAAGGGGTGGATAATGGATGGAGGCAGCACCACTGGCTCATCAGGATCTGGACAGTTCGAGTTGTTCCTTGTGCCAGGGTGCATCTCTATAGCAGAAGCAGTTACAGACGTGTAGCACCAGTTCTTAAGAAATAAATAAAGCTGTTTATTTGCTCTCTAGACTGGGGAAGCATTTTCATGAACTGATGCTGGTTTGGCCTTTAAGAAAACGATCTGTAGGAAATAAACACGGTTCTTGTACAGGATGCTGCAAACCCGCCTGCTCCTGCCAACCGTCTGTTACAGAGAGGATTTCCAGCTCTTACAGTGCCAACATCCCAATACAGGGAGCACTCTGGTGCCTTCTGGGAGGAACAGGATGCTTTACTACAGGCCCACAGAAACATAAAGAGAAAATGTGTGTTATTTCTCTGTTGCACAGGTGCAGCAGTACAGAATAGCCATGACTGCTAAAGACTGCTCCATCATGATTGCCCTTTCCCCCTGTCTGCAAGATGAGTGGTAAGACCTGCCTGTACCTGTTTTGGAATGGCTCCAGCTGTTTAGAAATTGGAGATGTTGTTTGCACACTTCAGTCAACTCAGTAATTAAAAGAAGTGTGGGGTTTGGGGCGTGGGGGGGTATCCAAATATTTGGCTGTGAACATATAATAGAGTTCTGATTTAAGGCATTTAGAACCCATGCCTGTTTCTGAAGAGTTTTAAGTTGATCAAAAGGGTTAAGGTTTTATATTCATGCTCTTCTTGAACTTTGAATTGACTGTTTATAGTAGCTCTACGTGGTTTTAAACAGGTGCAATTTTTCTGCCTCGGTGTCCTCATATGAGAGATTTTTCAAGCTGAGTTGCCTTTGATGGCCTAATTACAGTAAAACCAAGGCAGTAATTGAGAGGTGACATCTGTGGCTGTCAGCAGGAGGCCTTGCTGCAATATCATCCATTTTGGCTCCTGTCAGCAGTCACAGTCTGCAGGGGGGAGCTGATTTACCAGACCCTTGTATTTTTAGAGAGTGTTGTTTTGTGCGCGTGCCCTGCAGTTCCTGAGTGAAGTGCTGGTGATGGACATGGCTTGTGCAATGGCTGAGTTCAGAAATCCTCTATCCCTCAGCATGCTTGGACAGCAGTTCCCACACTGAGTGTTTTCTTTCCTTGAACCTAAGTAGGAGTTGCAGTGGCTCCTTCTGCTTTTGCCAGCTAATAAGGCTGTTGCTTTGTATGCACCACCTAGAAACAGCTTAGATTTACTAAATACAGAGGCACAGCAGTTGAGAGGGATGTCTGATGTGTGGAAGCTGAAAGGGAAACGACTGGAAGAGATCCCACCAAGTTCCCATTAGGACTGGTAAAGCTGGAGCTGCAGTTTATTTTCTTGGGCTCCCATGAAGGTTCTAAGATAAACATTAGAGTCACTTTTGCAAGGGGGACTTGGGACACATAAATTAAAAATGCTGGTTTCAGTGACTCAGATGTGCAATGTGGTTTTGTTTTCCAGCTCTGAGCAAAGATCTGTGGTACTGGCATCCAAATCCAGATTCACCTTTTCCGTCTCTGTGCTGGACCTGGACCTGAAGCCCTATGAGAGCATTCCCCACCAGTACAAACTGGATGGGGAGATAGTCAACTATTACCTGAAGAATGTACAGGCCAAAGAAGACCCTGTTATGTCCAACCTCTTCAAAGAGAATGAAGACTGCACATTAGTTCTCCACAAAGTGTAACCATTTCCTTGAGGTTATTTTTATTCAAACACATTAGAAAGTGAAAGAGTAATGGAATACAGTTATGGTGATTTTTTTTTTTTCTTTTCTGTTGTGTTCAGTGCATTTTTCAGCTGTGAATGTTTTTGCTTTATGAAATGATTTTTAATGGGTGATGCCTTCTCAGAGCCCTGGGAGAGCATTTGCTAGATAACCTTAATGAATGTATTTAATGTGACGGAACAGGTAACGTGCCATACCTTGGAACTAGAGGACAGAGCAAATTAATACAAAAAAGTCTACTTAGAATTGAAAGAGCACAGTTTTAAAGGTTTCCTGAAGTATTGCACTAACATAGAGAGCCTAATTACTAACAAGAGAATTGCCTTGGAGCCTGTGCTTTGAGCCTCACTCATCCTTCCTGGAGGAGGGAATGCTCTGGCAAATCCTGATACATTTTAGCATTAATCCACTGAAAACACAACTGTGCAGTGGCTGATCTGTGGAACTGCCCTGTCACTGCAGAACACTTAAGTACTAAATGCATGGATTAGGAACACCAGGCTGCCCCCAGAAGTTTTGTGATCATCTTGTATCTACCTAAAGCTTCTGAAATGAAGTGCAAAGGGTAAACACCTCTGAGTTTTATGTCATGGCTGGGCTTAACTCTCCTGGTTTTTATTGTCCCTACATGATATGCTGCTATTGAAGGTGAAGCCACAGCCCGCTCTCACCTAATTTAAACTGAGCTACAAGAAGAATTTATGAGTTTTACAGATCATTTCAGGTCCTTCAGATGGTGTCAGACATCGGCATTATTACACTGATGCCCCACACACTGTGCAGCACGAGCAGCTGCTTTCAGGCTCCTTCATTTTAAGAAGTGACACAGAAAAGAGGTGACAGCATCTCATTTTCTTCCCTGAAGCTGCGGTCTCATGACGAGGTGAGCTTGTGTGATTTTTGTGATGGCTTTACTTTGTAAGCAGTGCTATGTGCAGCTGACGTCTGGTGAGGGGCTGCAGTAAAGCCATCCTTGGGCAAGATCCTGAGTTGGAGAGTGGGGATATATCCAAAACTGAGGGTACTATGATGAACTCTACAGCCCCTTTCCCCTCAGGGATTGCACAGCCTGAAAGGTGCAGAGATGCTCCTCAAGCCCCAGGCTGTGACCTGTGTGCAGCCTGTGCTCAGGATTAATGTTGTCCAGAGCTGTGTGGATTAACTCCTAAAATCACATTTATGGTGGGGTCTCAGTGTAATGTTTGAATTGTTCCACTGCACCTGAAATTCAAAAGGCTGACCCAGGCCCCCCTGCACATTGGCACAACTCAAGGAGGAAATGTGAAACACAAGTGACACCATTCCCACAGGGACAGAGAGCTGGGCTGGCACTGCCAGCTGCCTTCTGGGACAGGGCCCGGAGCTGCTGTCCTGGATGGGAGGTGTGACACTGCAACAGTGCAATAACCTGGCAGCTCACAGTGGGAATAATCCCTTCTTTCCAAAGAAAACCTGGGGGGAGAGAGAGCAGCCACTTCTAAATCCAGAAACCCTCCAGCTGTTAGAAAGAGAAGGAAGGAAGGACCATCCACAGGTGGGAAGTTCCCAGGTTTTTATGCTGTAGCTTTGCACATGGTTTGCACACAATCAGAAGCGTCTCTGCTGAGCAGTTTTGTTTTCAGGTAGGAAGGAGCTAAAGATGAACTGAACTAAAGGTTACACAAAACCAGCTAAACCAGTTCCATGGCAGTGGGTAAGCAGCAATGAATTTTGCCTGTCTGCTGGACTCCAGACCTTAAATTAGCCTGGCCTTATCTCACAAGAGATTTCCTTAGAGAGTTGCTGTTCATCAGAACCCAATCTCTGGTGTGGCTCAGCTGTAAAGTCTGGCAGTTTTTCCTGACCTACCAGAACAGTGGGAGAGTGTCCCAATGATCAAACAGATGATTGTGACATTTATGGCATTATAAAGATACTGTTGCTTCAGTTCTTGATTTCTCCAGTTTCCCCACTGCTGTACGATATTTTGCCACCCCTGGGGGTGGCTCCAGCAGCTCTGGCCTTGGAAAGGAGTCTCTCAGTATCCCTTGAGAGCCAGAGTTTGTGTGTTTGGGCCCTTGGTTCAGGAGCTGTTACTCCCTCCCCAGGGAAGGACCTGACTTTGGTTTGAGGTGGATATGGTTTGGTTGGGATGGGGAGAGCAGGAACTCTGGGAAAACACACAGAGTTCCCAAACGGGCTGATGGCACATCTGAGGGAAGTGAAGGGAGAGGTGAGACATCTGTCTGATCCATTTTGTTTCTTCAGAGATGAATGTATGACACGTGAAGCTTTGGTGAGGTGTTACCTCCCAGAGTTCCCCCTGGCAGCAGCAAGTGCTGCAGTGGGCAGGAGGTCACTCAGCCACCCCTTCCCAGGAGGGGAATGGGGGCCTCTCCGGGGTAGTTTAAGCTGTCTCAACACTTCCACTGTGGAACAAAGTTACTTCAGACAGTTACACTTGGGTTTTTTACCATTGTTATGTCTTTGAAATCTTCAAATTGTCTTCTTCCACCCTAATTTAAGGAGAAAGCTGTTTAACTCTTTGTTCTAGGAGTCTCTTACTGTTCTCTTGTCATTTTTAAATCACTGTACTTTTACAGAGCTGTGAAATGAAATGGATTTTTATGGACTTGATTTTGACAGTGCATGATCTTTTAACAATTTCCAGGTATCTAGAAAATGTTAAGAAGATGATAAACCACTCTGGTACATTAATGATTCAGAAAGATAAATTTATAATGAAATCACTCTGTACATGTAACTATTTTATTTGGCATTTTTGTATTTAAATGGCTGTATTTATTTTCATGTCATGACAATTTATATATAACGTGCCATAATTGTACAGATAGCATGTTTTATGAGTATGGTTTCTAAATGGAAAATAACTTAATGTTTATATTCAATAAAATTATAGACCGTGTAACACAATATCTTAATTAAAACTACTTTGGAAATTGCTACCTGCTGTAAGTCATGCTGGCAATTCATTCAAGCACCTTGATCAGGTTCTCCAGGGCTGCCTCGATCCCAAGGAGCAGCACCATGCTCCGGAAGCGGCCAGGGACACTCTCAACTCTCGTCATCTTCTGCTCCAGCACTGCAGGAAACACGGAACAGTGGGGGTTGTTTTCCCAGAGCTGGCAGGGGGTGAAGCCCCTGCACACAGACAGGGTGTGTAAATCACACAGGAGGTGACGGTGAGGCTGCTGCTCAGGCAGGGTTTGTTTGCCTGGTTGGGTTTCCATGTTCTCTAAAGGGATGTGAAGTGACTGATGTTACCTTGCTCTGGGACTTTGGTCAGCAGGTCCAGGACTGGTGTAGTTGTCCCTTCTTCGTCCAGATGGATCTTCCAAACAACCATCAATTCAAACCTGTACCGGGAGCACAGGAAGGTCAGTCCAGGGTTAACCAGGGCCCTGCTTTTGGGGTTCCTCCAAAGCAGAAGCTGCAGCAGTTGAGAGGCTTCTGCTCTCCAGTTAAGCTCACGTCATGTAATGCAACTCACCCCTCTCTGGATTCAGGATTCAGGAGCATTTAATTAACTGAGGAAAGCCAATAATGTACTGCCAAGGAGAGGTTTTGGGTACCTCCAAGCTTTCAGCCTCAAGGATTTTTCCCCCTGGTTCTTGTCTTTGTCTCATGAATGGTTTGTTTGCACAGGGCAGTGGGGCAGAGTAAGAGAGGAAGGCAGAGCAGAGCACTGAGTGTTGCAGTGGGACAAGATCCCTGCACCATCCCAAGGGAACAGCCAGGCAGGAGGTTGGTCTGGAACAGCGTCAGAGCAGATCTCCTGCTTTGTAACAGCCCTTCTTTACTGCATCTTTATTCCCCTCCAAGCCTAGAATTCCTTACTGAAGGTAAGGCTTTCCTGATCCAAAGCTGATCTGCACAGCAGGTCACTGTGAGGAGGAAGCTCCCCTTTCTCGATGATGTTTGACCCATAACAACTGTAAAAATTCCCTTTGTCAGCCTTTTGCCCCTTGATTGTTACAAATCCTTTGGGAATTTGTGCACAGCTTGTCCTGGAATTTTGCAAACAAATTTTTATGCCACTGAAATGACTTGGAAATTCTTGTGTTTCAGGACTGTGGATCAGGGGGAATGTGTGCAATGGAACTGGCACCTGGTGACACAGAAACTGTTGAACAAAGCAGGTAATTCCCTAACCCTGATGGTCTAAGAACAATTCATTCCAACAAGCCACAGTTCAAGCATTTAGTTTTAAATGGCAGGTTTGGCTGTACCAAGACAGCACCATCTCTCAGGGTTTATTTGCTAGTTCATAAATGCCACAGAGGGAGCTGTGCTCAAATTCCAGTTGTTTGCATATAAATTAAAGCACGTTATAGCAGGATGTAAGAGGAGAAGGGAATGGTCTGATCCCTTCACAAAACAGTTATTTTTCTTGGCCCTGACAGTGATAATTATATTGTCTTACATGTGACTTCAAGGGGTTTTTTTCCCTATTGAAAACCCCAAACCTGGTGGAACACATCCCACAGGGAGCCCAAACAAATCCCACAAGCCTGGTAGAGTAGTAATTCCCTCATCTAATGGATTTCCATCTAAAACAATGGAAAAGTATAGCCACAGTGACATGGTAACTGCCATTTTCTTTCCATTCTTTAATGGCAAGACACCAAGGAACTGGGATTTACTGGGATGTGACTGGGATCCCTGCACCTCCTGTGCAGACCCTGGGCTGTATCAGTCAAGAGATGCATTTATTGGCTTACCCAGAGACTTTGGGGTTCCTCAGAATTATAAAATCTCCCTGCAGTCCTTCTGGAAGGGTCACGACCTCAGGATACTTGGCCTGTGAATAAAAAGGCTCAAATTGGGTCACAAAGATCACAGCACACGAGGTGGTTTCCAGCCAGTGCTCCCCAGTCCCAGTGGATTTCATGAGCTTGTGTGATGATTAACAGTAATAGTTAAGAGTAACAACACTCACTGTTTAAATTCTGACCTGTTTTTTTTTTTCTTTGGAGCTCCTTGTGCAAGACCCAGGAAACCTTGAACACATTTTTTTTTTTAAACTAAGTTCTGTTAATTTGATTGAATAAGACATTATAATACATCCCCATTTCACCCCCTCCCCTCTGTGAGGGAAGGAACCCGACTGGAACCCTCTGGCTGGAGGTTCCTTTTGAAAGGGTCACCAAGCTCCACAGAGGCCTTGGGAAGCACAAAGTAATAAAGGCAATGAGATACCAAAATAACCACAGTTCCCAAAATATGGGATAATGGAAACGTGACTTCCATGTCGCTGGGAATTATTTCCAGCTACTACAGCATGCAAAGGTTGATTGTTGCTCCATTCCTTTGTCAGTGCCTCTGATATTTGTCAGTGTTCAGTGTGCGTATCTTGAATTACTCAGGACTCAGAACTTTTGCTAGAACTGGTTTAAAAGCACGTAAAAGAAGAGCAGGCTTGTAGCTCCCCATGGATTCTGTAGGGGACAGGTTACTCAGAGTACGAGGGGATGCACAGACACCAAACACTGAGGAACAACACAGCATCCTGCAGGGAATGCGCTGCTGGAAAAGGAATCAGGAGGGAGCTGGAGCCTGCTCGTCCTGCCTCACGCCCTGCACACAGAGCTGGGCTCCAGAACTCGCAGTTTATAAAGTGTGAAAAGTCTCTCAGCCCCAGTCATCCCACAGGGCTCCCGGGGCAGGTCTGTAGGAAAAGGAGCAGGAGAGGCGGTCGTGGAGCGGCGCTGGAGAGAATGAGTCCGGTTTTCTGGGATTGCGCCTCATCTGGCAGAGGGAAATCGCTCCCAGATGTGACCTTGCTCTGGGTTAGGAATTTATGACAGGCTGGAGGAGGGCTGTGCACCCTGTGCCAAATGACATAAAACACATGGAATTTGCCAGTTTTAATTTCTGCCCAGCATCCAGTACTGTATTTACTGTGGGATAACAAACCAGGATTTATCCTGGGAACAAGGACACAGAAGGGACGATGTGGAGTGGGACAGTGACACTGTGAAAGTGGCTGATCAAGGGTCACTCGCCCAGCAGAGCAGGGATCCTCTTCCAGCTTTACTCCCTGGGGAATTATGCCCCTCTGATAACAACATCAACCAAGTTTTCCAGGCTTTCCCTCTCAATCACCCATGTCTGATGTCCATTACAAGCCCTCATTTGCCTGGGAGCATCTGCTGATCTCTGTAGCTCCAGGCTGCCAATACTAGAAATGCAGGATTAGCTTCTCTCTGGAACTCAGCTCTTGTGTTCCTCATTTACAGGAGATCCCAAATATCCATAGCTAAGAACTGAGTCACGTTTCACCTTCATCTGCCCAACCCGAGCCCTTTGGGAATCACCAGGGAAAACAGATCATAGGAGCGAGATAAGAGTTACAATCCCAAACACTGTGAAACGCTCCCAGGGTTTTATTTTTGGGAGTTCCTGTGTAGCTGCCATGACCTGGTGGGTGGTATTTATGTCACATGGAAAACAGGCAACTTCAGGAGATCCCTGTGTGTGATTTTCTGTGGCAAAGCTCCCCTGTACCTGGGAGAGGTGAGCTCTGCACACAGAGGGTGGTTTTTCGGTGCCTTCTGTAAACACCATCAACCCCAGCGCCGGGAGAATCTGATCCTGTGTGAAACCCACAGGATTTGGGATAAAATCCAGCCTTTTTAGTGGGAAAGGTCATATTTTAGCAATCCACAAAACACACAGAAAGCCAAACCACAAATACCTACATCTCTCCTCACTAAAACCTGAGCCCTGACAGCTGCTCCAGGCCTGGATCCTGTGAGGATCCCAGCTCTGTTCCCACCTCAGGACAGCCCCTGACAGCGACCACCCCATGGGAGCAGGAAGCAAAGCACCCAGGATTAAGCAGCAACCTTAAACACAGGCAATTTGGGGAATAAACCCCGGGAAATGCAGCCACACAATCTGCCTTTTATTTTCCACAGGTAGAACGTGATGTCCGAATCCCACAGGTAAAATGTGGGGATC
Source organism: Myiozetetes cayanensis (assembly GCF_022539395.1). Taxonomy (NCBI): domain Eukaryota; kingdom Metazoa; phylum Chordata; class Aves; order Passeriformes; family Tyrannidae; genus Myiozetetes; species Myiozetetes cayanensis. The sequence goes on from NW_026087389.1 coordinate 17,368,330, forward strand.
TGGGATGTAACAAACACCAGGCACACAGTGAGCAAAGGCAGAGCTGCAATTCCAAACACTTCTGGGTTCCACATCATCACCTCATCTTCTCTGCTGAGCAACCTCCCCGAGTTTTCTCTGGGGGAAAAGAAAAGCAGAGCAATGACCTGAGTAACAGAGCAAGTTGATCCACTGGAAAGTCTCTTGGGAAAGTCAGGAACTCCGGTGGGATCTTGTGAACTGGACCCCAGGCAAGGGAGAGAGATCCCATCAAATACACGATACCAGATGGGAGAGATCAGCTACGACTGCATTAAGCAAAACCTGCCTTTAATCAAGGAACATCTTTCCTCAGATGACTTTTAAATGTCTGTTGATGATCAAAACCAACAGCCCAGGCTATTATTGCTTCTACCGGAAATCGTTTTTCCAGCTCCTGCAGGAGTCCAAGAGTCCAAGCAGGGAATGGGATGGGAACTTTTGTCTCCCACAGGAATAGTCCCAAATCACAGAGGGTGGTGGAAGGCTCACCCTGCCTGTGCTCCCGTGACAGATTTTACACCCAGGCAGAGCCACCCCAGGCACTGCTCTTGCAGGGGCTGCTTTTAACCAAAATACATTATTATTCCCCAGCTGTTTAGAGCTGCACTGCAGTTTTCTGCACACTAAACCTCTGCAAAGGGAAAACAACCTGAGTTACTCAGGTTAAGAGCCATGGCTCTGAAGGCAAAGCAAAACTGGCAAGGCAGAGGCTGCAATAAAAGCAGATGAATTTGCTTCTGACCCACTTAAGGAAGAAAACACACAACCCTGCTCCCAGCTGGAACAACAGCTCACTTTACTGCTGCTTCTGAGCTTGGTGTTCTGTAAGGAGGATGTATAGGAACAGTTGTGTCACCACAAGCCCCTCTATAGGTACAAGCTCCTTCTCAATTTACCAACTCCCTGTGGGCTCTGATTTGGGTGATTTGTGTGTGGGGTTTGCTCAGCTAAGGCCACATTTTATCACCCACCAAAGTCACACACAGTGGGAGCATCAAGATCTTAATACCAAACCTGTCATAACAGCAGTAATTCAAATACTAATTATGTGTGAAAATTACGAGAATTCTATGTATGCAGAATACCAGCAATGACCTGATTAAATTCCCAAAGCATCAACCAATCACCCCCAGTGCCACCGTGTTGCTCCCACTGCAGCTCAGTCACTCCAGGACCATCCCATGGGACACATCCCCAGGGGCTCCTGGCCTGAATTCAGACCCTGTTCTCCAACAGGCTCATTCCCTGGATTTAGGAACAGGCTGATTTCAACTCATCTCACTCAGATAACAACAAAAGGAACAATTTTACCATCACCATGATCAAGCCCTACAGCCACTTCAAAGCAGCAACCACCAAGCTGCCAAATGAAAATAAGTGCAGCAATTACCTTTTTGGAAATTAATTTGTATTTCTTCTTTTAGTAAGCCTTGTGTGAGCCCAGATAACTCCAGGTCCCTCTGGGGGATCTGATCTTACAATTTATCTGTCCTTGACGCACTTTGCTGAAATCTCTGGTGCGAACTTTACCAACAGCTCTCATCCTCGAGTCACAAACTGTGTTAATTTGTAATTAACTGAACCTCACACGTACATTTGCAAACCATTATCTTCCTAGAAAGGTCATTTCAGTGCCTTGGATGAGTTTTAGCTTAAGATTGGACAAGACATTTGTTAATGCATTTGTTGATTACAATGTTTTATCCTCCGAGGTAGCTGCCACCAGCATGAAAACACAAGCAGGATTTATACCTTCCTGTATTTTTAAAGCATTTTTAGTGGCAAGCCCTAAGCCAATGGATAATTTCTCCAAGAAATTTAACTTTTTTTTTTTTTTTTTTTTTTGGTACCGACAAGCACCTCAGACTTTGACAGAGGAGAATCCAGTGTAACCCACAAACGATCACAAAAGCATCCTGGATTTTGTTTTCCTTTCTCCCCACTGCCTGACTGGGCAAGAGCAGCACTGCAGGAACTGAGGGACAGGCAGAAACTGAATACAAGGCTCAGAGAAAAGAGGAAGATGTAGAAGGTAGTCGTGGTTTTGGCAAGGTTTTTGTCTCAGAGTTGTGTTTCTCAAGACTTGTTCTGAAGGGAAAATCAACAGGAAAAGTCTGGAATTGTTAGAATACACAAGGAGAGGAGGATCCCGTTGCCCACAGCTGCTGCAGGTTTGTCACCTGCTGGAGCTGCTGTTCTTTGAGTAGAAGATTTGCAGATTTTTCCTAGAAAACTGTAAACATTACCAGTGTCATTAAACACTATCCTCAAGGCCTGAAGGGTCTGAACTTTGCCCGTGGAAATCACCACATCACAACAGTCAGGAAAAGACTTCCAGTCTGATGGACTGGAATTCCCAAGTCAGAAAGGCAAAAAGCCAGCAAAGGGGAAATTTAATGTGCCTTATGTCAGATTAGACTTCACCTCGAGTTTCATTTAAAGGAGATTTAAAAAAGAATCTAAAGAAAGGAACACAGTAATTATGGTGGAAATGTGTGAGCCCAGTCAGTAAATCCACACTGTGCCTCCTCAGGGATTTGTTCAGCATCCACCCAGCAGAAAACACCAAGCAGGAGGGACCCAGATGTTCAGTTTACTCAGCTGATCCCAGAGTTATCAACACAATGTCCATTATGGGCAAAGCAAGCTCCCTCCACTGCTTTAGATCTGGCCAAATAAACACACCCCAGCCCATTAAACAACTACCCAACACTGACATAAATTGTTAAACGACTGTTAAACCGACCAGATTTGGCTCCCAAGATTTACTCCTGGATGTGCAAACTGATGCAAATGTAAAATGGATTAATTCCCTCCTGTTCTGAGGGGTTTCAGTCACACAGGTAAAATGCAGACCCATCAAATAATCAAAAAAACAGTGAACACAGAAAGCAAAATAACTTCCTTTGAGAGAACTGCTTAGAATTTACTTCCATGGGATGCACCGATGCTGTTTATCCTACAGGCCAACATGTTTAAATCTTTGTCTCTTTAGCAGATTAATACTGGAAACAAAGGCCTTTTGGGAGCTACTGGGTTATTTGTAAGGCTTAAACATTGATGTTAGGAAGGAGAAAACACTTTAACCCACCCCACATATTTTTTGGGGTTGAAAAATACAGTATTTATATGGCATTTCATATTCTTCCTGGCATCTTCCTGTGGAAGGAAATCCTGTATTATCTAAAATACGTATTTGGGACACAGAATATTGGTTATATTAACCTGGCAACTTCTGCACGTGGATTTTTGCTTGGGAGTGTGCAATGAGCGGGACAAGAATTCGAACATGCAGGGTCTCCTCAATCTGCTGGTTTTCCCTGCTACAGCCATTTCCTGGGTGTACATGTAGGATCCACAGTTTTAAGCTCTCTTTGTAATTTTTTTTTGCTTTGTTCTGTGGTTTTGTTTTTTTTTTTTTTTTTAAATGAGTTTCACTACAGCAATAGAGGAACATTTAGAAAGTGGTTTATCCAGAGTTACACCATTATTGTCTGTTATATCTGGAGTAATGCTGTGACTGTTCCCTAACTCAGAGCAATGCAGAGCTGGGATCTCACTCAAAGTCAATATTTGTTTTATTATTTCAGTTTCTAGAGCTAAGGAGGTTTATCAGCAGCCCAATTATGGAAGTCTCCCAGAGTAGCACACTTTGGGAATGAGTGTCCCACTCTCTCTGTCCATCCTAAGAGTTTGTGAGGGATCTTCACAGAATCACTGAGGCTGGAAAAGCCCTCTAAGATCATCAAGTCCATCAACCCAGCACTGCCAAATCCATCACCAAACCACATCCCTGGGTACCACAAAATGGTGCAATGAGAGGAAGAAATACAGCAGATGTAGAATTCTACAAGTAATTTGAATACTCAGGGTTCAAGAAGAACATTTCTCGTTCCACCTTCCCTCTGTACCAAAACACGTGGGGCATCAGAAACACTCGATGTCACACAAGATATGTCTGTATTTCTCAAACAGTAGCTGGAACTGCCCAAACCCCACTTGAGCAGCTTCCCTTCCTGCACTTTCATTTTTACAGTAATTCCACAAGGTGCAAATCTCCCTTTCTTGCCCCTTCCCATGCAGGGATCTCTTCAGGCTTGAAATGGTAAAGGTGTTTAGGAACTCCTGATGTTTCAAAGTCCAGCTGAGTGCCACACCAGTTGGATTAACAACATTAACAACACAGGCTTTGGGGAGGGCTGTGGGTGCTTAAACAATTGTCTCCCACCAGCCCTTTGCTCCTGATGAGATTCAGGCTGAGCAGCAGGCACAGAAACACGAGGGAACCTCCAACCAGCCCAGCCCTGCTTGGCCAGGTCTGTTTTTTTAGGACTAACCCCAAACATCCATGATGGGAGCAGGGATTGCTGGAGCATCGGCACCACGGGAAGTTCTGTGCCCAAAACAACACCTTCGAGTGGAAGATGCTCCAGTGGGGTGTCCCAGTGGCTCCTGCATCCCCATTTTCCATGGATTCTAGAGGGCAAACTCGGTTTGGTCTGTGCCTGAAAGATGGTGAAACCCAAGGTCTTGTCAGGAGACAAAGGGTGTGTGTAACTAAATCTCAGCTGAAGTGTAAACCCACAAACACAGAGGTCAACTCCCAGCACCTCGTTATCACCTGCTTGGGAAGATGGGAGTGCTTTTACTGCTGGATAAGTGAAAGTATCAATTTGAAGCAATGGAATGTGTGTTAAATTACAGCTATGGAAATAGGCTCCTGTGTCTCCTATGTAGAAGAAAAACCTTGCTAAAACCTGTTTTCAAACGATAAAATGTGAATTACAGAATTATAAAAAGAAACGTTTTATAAACGTGTCCTTGCACACTATATGTATTTATAAGGTCTGCACTGAAAACTGCCTAAAATGCTTTGCAAGGGCTGGAATTATAATATCTTTGAGCATGCAAAGAATGGCCCACTGAAAGTTCAGAGCAGAAAGGATCATAAAAACATAACCACGAAGTTTCTCATTTTGTGCAATTAAAAGAACTGTAATCAAGAAAATATAATGCACTTTCCCCCTTCAACTAAATTACACCCCACAGAAACACTGCATCTGCAGGATGGATTTATGAAGCTTCACCACTCGTAATTACATCTCAGAATAAACACAGCTCCCACCTTCCCATCCGAGGAAATGCTCCCCCAAAAACCAGCCCTGCTGGGGATCTGAGAGATGCAAATCACACAAAACCACCGCAGTCTGGGACCAAGGGACGGACAAGCTGGCAGCAAGGAGAGCACAGTGACAAAGTGGTTTGGTTTTGTCTGCGTGGCAGCCCCAGCACAGCTCCCACAGCTCCGGTCTGTGCTTTGGAAATGCAGATCACGAGTGGTGCTAAGAGGTGGGTATCTCCCTTCCTGCAGGGGAAGGAAGGATTTGAGGGCAGAGCTGAGGGGCTACAAGTTAAGTCTGACAGTGGCAAGGGGGAATGGCTTCCCACTGCCAGAGGGCTGGGTTAGATGGGATATTGGGAAGAAATTCTTCCCTGGGAGGGTGGGCAGGCCCTGGCACAGGTTGCCCAGAGCAGCTGTGGCTGCCCCATCCCTGGGAGTGTCCAAGGCCAGGTTGGACGGGGCTTGGAGCAACCTGGGATAGTGGAAGGTGTCCCTGCCCATGGCAAAGGTTTGGAACCAGATGATCTTTCAGGTCCCTTCCAAGCCAAACCATTCCATGATTCCATAAATAAGTCACCCTGGACAGAGGGAATCTTTGCAACCATTTACCCGAATGTCCCCCCAAGCTCAGGACACGCCCGGTTCCCTCACACAGCACATGCACAGCTCGAGTAAAAATCACTCTGCGGCCACCTGGTTTCAGACCTGCACTTTTCATCAGCCCAGGTCTGTAGGTCAGGAGCTGGTGATCCCTTAGCTAAGACTCAGTCCTACATCTGCCTCCTAAAGTGAAGTCCATGCTCCACTCACGTATCTGAACCCCTCTGGAAGCCACTCCCCACCAAAGCCTCGGAGCCTTCACAAAGTGCCAGTGAAGTTCCTTTGCTTTGTTCTTTCCTTTCATCCTCCCCTGATTGCAGCTTCTCTTTTCTGGCCTCTGCTCTATTTCCACTGCCATTTCTTTCCCTTCTTTCCCATTTCCATAACATTATTATTTTTCATGCCTGACTCAGCTGTGATTCAGTCTGTCACTATGTTCACAACGTGGCTATTAATTTTCCATACTTTTTGTGTTTTCCTAATTGGATCTAGAGCAGAAGAGCCAAACCAGCATCACCAAAGCCCGAGTACACATAATACCGTGTCTCTTCTAAAGCATTTCCTTCCAGTATCACTCTGTCATGTGGTAACCATGTGTTTATCTGCAACTTAATTACAGCAGACTGGGAATACATTAAAATGCATACTTAGAGGTTTGTTTTTTTGTGAGGAAAAATAAAATTAAACGAACGTGAAACCTCAGGAAGAACAAGAAGGGGTAGATCATGAATGCTTAAGGAACACAGAAGTTGCAGATGCTTTTTCTTTGCTGGGCAAGAGACAAGTTTTTTCTCCAGTATTTGTTGAGGCAAAAGATTTCCAGTAGTTTATGGAAGTTTTAAACTCCCCGTTTCTCTAGCTTAAAATTCTAGGCCTTATTTGCCATTTTATTCCACTTTTAAAATACAGTCTCAGTACTAAGATGGCTGTGGAGCCCCCACCCTGCACAGGTGTTGGCACAGCCCCAGTTCCAGGGAGTGGGAACTGAGCTGGGTTTTGTAGGAGAGCACCTGGGCATTTATCTCGGTGGAAATTCCCAGTGCCCCAGCAGAGCTCAGGAGTTCTGTTCTTCCTCCACAACTTCCCTGACACACGAGATTTCATTATCTTGCATTTGAAGCCCCTGCCCTCCCTCTGCAGTTAAATACAATTCCATACCTCTTGATGATAAACTTGGCGTCAAACGCTGTGAGGAAATCAGGAGAGATGTCTAATTTAGCAAGAGATACTGAGCAGCCAAGGACAACACAGAGATGAAAAATCACGAAAGGAAAAAAAGATGTCACACTGCAGAACAGCATGAAGTGTCAACAATTTGGGAAGAAATAACTGGGAGCCAATTTTTTAATAATCTGAAGGAAGTAGACTGCAGGAAAGGCATTTTTAGGGCAGAAACAAAGCCAAGTTTGTGTTTTCTTCCATTACAACAGAAGCAAGACACTTAATAGACCATTCAATTTTTTTTCAGTACAGAAGATGCTGCAAGAGCCTCTCTAAGCCTTTTTGATGTCTTAATAAAAGGGTCCAGAATCACATAAAGCAACTTGGATTTGAAATTCCACAGAAAAGCTGATTGTCAAGTGTGACCCAACTTGCTTTTGGACAGTTTACATTACAAAGCTCATCCAGACAGCAGAACTTAAACATAATACAAATAAAAGCATCTGAATTTAGTTAATGACTTGACCCTGAAGCTGAGTTAGTTTTTTCCCAAGTAGCCAGATTTATTTAAAAAATAAATCCCAGGACACAACGCAGACCATCCAGCTCACCTAAATCAGCTCAAGGTTAGACATTTACTTTTTTCAAAAGTGTGATTAAAAAAGGTTTTTAGACAAGATACTCAGCTTATGGTGATCATTCACTGCTGTGGTTATTTCATCTTGGCTGTGGGTCAGGTGGAAGGGAGAAGGGCACAGTTCAGGACAGAAGTCAGTGAACTACTGTTACTCAATAAAACTCCATTAATTCACACAATTAGAAGCACCAGTTGCCCACTGGCCCAGTAACTGGAGATCTGTTATCCCTATTATGCCTAATAAAGTTTAGCTATTATAACTTATTTATTAACACTGCCAATTAATAGGAGATCAGGTATAGGAACAGTGTTTGAAGTCCTGTTCAAACCAAGCTTAGAGAGCTGCCTTTCTCAGAGTCTGAAGAGTTTTTTGCTTCTGTGTGGGCAAAATTGATCTTGCCTGGTGAAGACACATATCCACAGACCCACCTGGAACATCTAAAATACCCATTTTCATGGGTATTGAGAATAAAGAGATGTTCCTTCTTGTAGCTGCCCCCAGATTTGATATCAGTGGATTAAAGGCAACGCCCACAGCACAATTCCTACTGCACATAATACAATGATATCCATTTATCCAGCCTCCACAAAGACCAGATTTTCCCTAAACATGCACAGATATGTGTGTAAAATACATCCTCACATAAATCAGTGTTCACTTTCCCAAGAGCCACTGTAGCATTATTAATATTCTTCCTGAATATCAGAAAAAGGTTTAACATCTGCATCAGCTAAAAAGGAAAGTTTTTTTATAGAAAACGTGTCCTGTAGATACACTGAAATCTCTTTTACAAGACATCCCTTCTAATGGTGCATCACATTCTGGACATTCTCCACAGAAATTTGCCACCCAGTGGCTTTCATCTGTCTGGTTATTTACAATTATCAGCTGCTTACGGGGAAGTAAATATTAACATGAAATGCTAAAGCGCCTCTTGCTTTCAACAAGGGCAGAAACTGGTCGAGTTGAAAAGCCCCTGAAAGCTTTAAACCCACTGAATTCCTTCCCTGCAATCCCCAAATACAGTTCTTCACCTCTGGCTGTCAAAAGCATGATCTCTCCAAACACATTCTCAGCACAACCAAGAGGGACACAGGAAATATTCTTGAGAAGAACCAAACATCTACAAGAAGAGATTGATCAGGTGAAAATTATTGTACGTGCAAGGGTGTGAAGTTGTCACCCCACCTAAACATAAGAGGTTTGTAAAAATGGCCAACTCTCCTCAAACTCTGATTCACTCAGGGACTTCAGGAAGAAAGCGGCAAACCCCCAAAAAACCAAAACAGGAGCAAACAAAAGGAACACTGAAAACCTGTAACTGCTCAGAGCGCAAGTCTGTGCTCTACCTTAGACCAAATCCCTCACAACAAGCACGATTTTGACTCAGATATCTGTGTACTGCCAAGGACAAAGGAATTTAGGGCAGGGATGAGAATTCTGTAGTGTTTCCAGCAGGACAAATCACAGGCAGCTGCCAGGCAAAAACATATTCTTATGCTCCACCTTATTTGGGTTGTAAAGGCCAAAGCTGCACTCCCCAGGAATGTTCTGTGATGTGTGTGGGTAAATATTTGTTTTATTGCTAGGTACTGACACAACACTGTGTCAGTAAAAAAGCACTGATAATACTCACAAGTAGCTGCCAGTGCAACTCATTCACTCTCAGTGCAAACCTGAGGCATTTCATCACTTGAATTTAAATTGCTGGCCTTGCAGAAACGCTTCAGAACTGTTGGTAACAACATGTTTTGTCCTGGTTAAAAGTCCAGCCGAAAGGAAATCAGTTAATATTAAAAGCTTCTCTTTGTTCTTAGTCGGTTTTACAAGTTTAGGGTTTTTTTTAAAGCCCTAAGGAAGTAAAAAGACACAAATAAACTCAGTGTATGTTTAAAGTTCTCATTTTAACAGCTGTGCACCAACAAAAGGTTAGTCCTGACCCCTGCACTAATTGCAGAAGCATATGATTGATTATTCATTCTATTAATAAATGCCAGAAACTACTCGGGTAATCAACATTTTAAGTTTCCACACAAAGTATGAGCAATAATTAATAAGATCTTCTTTTTTTATCATACCCTTTCAATATAAGCAATGCTGCAGACATTTCCAGCATTCTAATTCAAGCAGCAATTACTGAATCTATAATTATTTGAGGTATATTAATGAAACAAACAACCAAATTGTACGAGAAGAACCAAAAATCCAGTGTTTGATTTTATTGGATTCTCTTATGTTGAGAAAAAGGTGGGGAGAAGCAACAATAACAAAATGGAGAAAGAAAGAGAAAGGATTAAAAAAAAAAGAGGGAAAAAGGGACAAGTTCAAGGCAACAAAGATCAGGATCAAAATATTTGATAGTAAAGGACAGGAATAAAAACAATTTAAGAAAAAGGAAATTAAAGCAACAGACAAAAGGAAGAGTTTCATCACTAGAATTTAAACAGGCAGTTATCCCCAGCTCATATAAAAACACAAGGATGTCTTTTTATGCCCTCAGGCTCCATTTCCCAAGCCAAGCTGAGTCTCCCAGCAGGAACTGTAAGGTACACACAGATAATCCCATGGCAAAATTTGAGAAGAAAAGCAAACACTATATTGTTATTTAAAATGTAGTTCTGGATTACTCCAAGATTCATTTTTTCCACTGTAAAAAGACCTCTGGATGACTCTTCCCAAGCACACTGCAAATCACATTTGAGGCCTCCAGCATATTCTTCACCTTTGGCTTTTTCTATTCCCCCCCCTCCCCGCTCTGTTTTGGGATCAGCTCCTGCATTTCTTGCAGCTGCCCCTGCCAGTGCAGAAGGAGCACTGTCCAGACCATGAACATATTTGTGCCTCTTAAAAACTATTCCAGTTACAGCTCTACAGCTCCTGGACCTCCAAAATCCCATTTCTCATTTCCAGCACATCCCACTGCCCTGTGAATTCAGAATTACTATCTGACAGCTCAATCCTTATTAACACACAGGAACTTTACTGCTAATTTCTGTGAGACAAAAATATTGTAGTGTTCAGTTACCAAAGTACTCGTTGTGAATGTAAAATAAAATGTCCCAACAAAATTGGTTTATTCGCCCTTGTACAACTCACATTGTCTAAGAGAAGTAAAGGCCATGAAATGAAGACAAAGTAGCAAATAAGTCATAGAATAATAGAATATCCTGAGTTGGAAGGGACCCAGAAAGATCACAGTGTCCAACTCCTAAGGAATTACATAACAAAGTCTGATCAAAAATATATTATATATTATATATGATAATATTATATTTTAGACTAGTGTAATTTTAACTCATGACACCATTCAAAGAGCTGGTAAACTGATGATTCTTATGCTAAAATATGGCTTGTTTTAATCAAAGCTTTTTAACACTTACTAATTAAAAAACACCTTGTACTCCCTTGCAAGTCGTTGGACTGTTTTATGGCAAAGCTTTGAGTCAGTTTTAGCAAACTCAATCTTTTAAAAATTCACTCATAAAAGGAAAAAAGGCAATCAAAGCATTCCAGATACTTAAGCCCTTAAACCTCAAGTTACCTCACAACTGATGTGCTTGTAAATGGATTATGAACAGAGCAGTGCAGAAGAGGCAAAATGTTTCAAAATAGAAAATGAGCAACTGATAAAGAGGAAATAATTTAATCACACTCAGAGCTGCTGCAAACACCCTCCAACCCGCCAGGGAAATAATCAATCAGTGTTACTGCACACAAACACTGTGTCCATAAACATGGTCCATCTTGTCTCACACTCATTGCTCCACTTTCTATACCCCAGCAATTCCCACCCTGACAAACAAGGACCTCGAACAGAAAACTTGGATGTCCTTCCTCCTGCAATTAAACAGGATCTCGGCCCTGCAGGGGTTGATTTTTACCCAGATTTTCATTTTCCAAAAGAAATAACTTGGCTTCAAAGCAAAGAGCCCCAGGCTGTGCAAGGGGACAGTGCGAGACCGAAGCTGGGCTTGGAGACACAGCAGGAATTCCCAGATCCAAGGGAACCCCTCTCGCCCTCCCCCCGGCCCCAAACCTCTCACCATCAGCTTGTACCACGAAAACAAACCTCGGTGTTTCAGAAATAACTCATTTTCCAGTAATCTGATGAGTCCTCCAGTTAGCAAAGGGAAGGGAACACACAGGATTTAATGTGAAGAACAGATAGAAATCATCCTAAAAATGTAAATTGGCAAAGTCCATCCGAGCTCTGGGAGAAGCCCAAACAACGCCAATGTTCTTCTTCAACAAGACATGTTTATACACCACACACAGAGTCATCCAGAATAACAGAACCTACTGAAACAGAGGTTTGGTGGGTTTTTTTTGTTTTTTTTTTTTTTTTTTTAAATATTTCCCTTGTGAGGATGACATGGGGGGAACTGTGCTGGAGCATCAGGAAATCCACAGCTCCTTTGGCCACAAATGCTGCTCAGATCATAAAGCAAACATAATTAATCACTTCATGGGGTGTTTTCAACCTGGACTCAATCCTGAATTTTGTGCACTGTGGAATTATAAATATCTAGAAATGTGATAACCATAAAAATAGCAGAATGGTATTAGAAGATAAATTTAAAAATTAGATATGTCTACAGACACACACACATCTTCTGCCATTTCCCCCCTTCACATTCTCACTGGGAGCTACAGAATTGCTGTACAAGTAATTTTTGCCACTGTCCACTAATTCACCCAAACAAACCATTTGAATGCTACTGTTTGTAATGGGAAAACCATGAATCAACAGGCAAAGACAACTAATTTTTAGATTTAGAAAGAAACCACAGGCAAACTTTGTTATTCTCCTCAAAGCGTCTTCTTGCTCTGGCTGCCAACAAATCCTTCTTTCTGACTAAAATACTTCAAAATATTTGTGTCCTCGGTTTACATCTCCTTCCTGAGACAGTCTCTCAGTGGAGAGGCATCCTGTTATTAATTCCTGCTCAATATGAAAATGGGAAAGCATCTGAGGCACCAAACAACTGATATGAGCAGAGAGCCACAGGAACCCAACCCTGCGTCCCAGCTGACATCTCAAACCAACAGCTTTATCTGTAAGATCAACTCTTCATTTCCTCCCATCACTTCTGACACCATCTAAGATGGCAACATTATCAAGGGAAGTTTAATAAAAGATGCATCCTCTTTATAGAGCAGTTTGGAGTGTTCTATATGGATACTTTTTTGGCCATTTTGCCCAGAAATGGAAAGTGCGACCAAGTAAAGGGAGAACAAATGAAAGGGGCAAACAAATAGGGAAAGATCATTGGAATAATTACATATTCTTATCTTTAATGAATTCTAAACAATCTGTTTTCAGTGTTTACACACAGATGGAGTGATACAATTTTTCTATATTTAAATCCCTATATTTAAGATACAGATTTTCTGTATGTTCTTTATTTAAGAGAACCACTGTCCCTTTGGTCTGGGATGATGTACTTGCCTATGGGAAAAAATGGAATATAAGAAGCAATGTCAGGACATGAATGAAAACAGGATGCTTATGGCACTCTGGTAGAAACTTAACAACTGGTCAGGTTGATGTGTCCTTCCAAATTTGAAAGATTCTGAATTCTTTGTAGCTTACAAGTGAAAACTATTTTTATGATAGAATTCCACAGGGAAAATCTCTTGGAGGGTATTTCTGACCAATAAGAGATTTATCAGGATGAAACCAGTAATGTGGTGATTGTTTTGGTTTTGTTTTTTCTGAAAATCTCAGAATCTTGTCTTTGATAAAGATTTATATGCCCATAATAAAACGGGCAGTTACCAAAATAAAGATCCGAGTCTATAACCTTAGAGAAATTCAAAAAGTATTTGTAGAAAGAGCCTTTGGTTTATACAAAGGTCAGGTAAAGAAGAAATCCGAGAGAATATTTTGTGAACCGTGGCAAGAGCAAAAAAAAAAAAAAAATCCAATTACTCCATCTTTTGTATTTCTGTTGCAAAATATGATTATCTTACAAAAAAGTGAGAAACCTCAAAACCTCTGATGAGTAACAATGCTCAACAGAGGCACATGAGAAGTCCCAACCCCCAACCCAAGCTCATTGTGCTGTTTGAGACACACAGACAACAGGCTTGGTTGATGAGAATTTTGGAAGAACAAGAGTCAGCAAACGGCTGACCTGGAACTGCCTGAAATACAGGGAAGAGTCACCTTTGAACCCCCCAAAAAGGGAAGTTATTCTATTTGAAAGGAAAGACAGAAGGACAGGGGAACTCTTACATGTTTACATACTTATACTGGCCAGGGGTTTAAAGTTTCAAGTTGCTTTGGGACATCACGGGGAACAGGCTTTAGGTAACGATATAACACAAATTCGACTGAATTTCTTCACCAGTGCTCACATTTAGAGGCAACAAGTGAAGCACACTGGCCTCAAAATTCAGGTAGCTCTGAAGAAAGGCTTTAGAAATTCCTTCCATCTGTCTGTTCATTGGCATTTTAGATAAAACGTGAGAAAAACCCACCACGGACTAAACATGGGAGCGAATGGAAATGTTGTGGCAATAATTAGAGCCCTCAGAAAGTGAATGCTAATGAATCAATCTGAATAATGAACTAATATTTTAGATATTCCGTTCACTGCAGCAAAGAACTGGAATTGGGATGCAGCTACAGTGGAAAATGAGGCTTTCTTAGGTAAACAGATCCCAGCTACAAACACCTCATATTGCAATTTTAGGCTTATTCCCACCTAAAGAAGTACCCAGTGCCTTTTGCAGTGTATTGGTAACATTCCTAAACACACGAGGAAAATCTGTGTTTAAATCTCTCCAGGTTTACCAGCAACATTTTCTCTTTTCCTATATTTTTTTTTCCTTGAGGATATCTGTGACCACTGATTACAACAAGGAATGCAGTAACTGCTGCAGGTTTCAGAAATGCCAGTCCCAAATTCAGCATCTCGTGTTTTGTGCCGACTTTTTCTTTTAAAGTTATACATTTTTTGCCCCCATTGCTATTTTTTTTCCAACTATAAACTCCTGTGTTTGATTTTAAAACAACAAACCACATGAGTAATTTCAAAGTTTAGGATTCCAGCTCTGTCTCTGATCAAAACCAGCCAGCAACTGCAAAGATCCATCATGACAACTAAGAGTAAAGAAATTTTAAAAAAAAAACAACCAAAACATTCCATTCTTTTATTTCATTGAAAGGTTAAAAAAAGAACTGCTTGTAATCTTCAGTGCTGTCTCCTTTCCTTCCAATTCCTGAACAAAGCAGGAATAGCTTTACATTCCTGTCTGTGGGTGTGGTTTTTGACTCACAAAGATAATATTTCCATCAGTGCTTTAGGAATAAATTAAATAACGGATCCAACTTCAACACAGCCCTTCTGTAAACAACAGAGTAAAACATGAGAAAGCATGAGAAAATGAGGGGAAAAGGGGAGGAAAAGGAATAAAGGAATAGCAATTCCTTAAGATCATAAAATACTATTTGCTAGTTGACAACTATTCTTGTATTCCCCTATAGCACAGGGGTAGATATCACAAGAAAACAAGTTTTATCTAATATTGCTGTCTCAGGAAATGGCTGCAAACACACAGATGCAGAGGAGAGCAACACAACATTGATGGTGGATGTAGTTCCAAAACTCTGTGGGAATCAGTTGAGTATATATATATATATATGTATATAAATATATATACACACATCATCTGAAGTCTGTGCCTCAATCCATTCTGTGCCAAGAGCATCACTACTTAAGAAATCCAACCTTTTGGGACACAGGGCTATAGTTACACTACCCTGAGGGGAACAAGTTCTGTTGGGATCCCAGAAGGAAGGATCCTGCTGTTGCTCCATATTGCCCTGACCAGGTTGCTCACAACATCCATATGGCACGTGCTTAAAAGGCCCACTTGCTCTTATACACTCCCCCAGGATAGTTTTTAAAAGATCCTCATTCTTTATTTCATTTCTACTTCATGTGGCAACAGATCAGAAAACTCCATCAGGAACAGTGAACAGATTACAACTACTAGAAATACCTAAAATTTCAAAAACCATAACTTTATACCAGCGTGGGGTCTGTGAGTGTTGCTGCCCTAACTCCTGGGATCCACAGAAGTGAGATTTAGATCAGTGTCTGAAAAGCAGGTCTTTTGAGGAAGAGATAGAAAAACCAAATTTATTTCAACTGTGTTGAATTGCTCAAAAACCCCCTTTGCCACCACTGGTTGTCATCTAATAGGTACAGTGAGAGATGTTATGAGAAACTGTTGTAGCCACTATAAACAAGCCCGATGCCAAACCAAATTCTATTCCCTCTTTTTGACTGAAGAAGATTCCCTTGGAATAATTGCCACAATTTCAGCAAAGCAAGAGGGAAAGCCTTGTCCCTCTACAAAGAACAAGCTTTAAGGAAAAGAGATCAGCCTATATTTTAAGAAGAATCTGTGCCAGAGGCTCCAGGCTCCCACATCCATTTCTCACATCCTATGGCTCTTGCTCAGAACACGAACCAACAGTGGCAGTTTGCTCTAAGGTATAAAGTAATAAAAAGTTACTCTAATTATTAGTCACTGCTTACTCTGTGTCTCTTCTTCCCTCAAAGGAGACCACTCCACATTAAGGCATCTTAACAGGTTGTAACATTCCCATTGCACAGCCCATTCCAGTGCCTGGCCATGCGTGTGGGATAGACTGGCACAAAGTACAGGCCCATGAAGCATGGACTGACACCTTGCTCTGCTCTCAGAGTCAACTGTTCCCATAAACACAGCAAGGATTAGATCCCTGAGGAAACAGCAGTGCTTTTCACTCAAACAGAAACTGCCTGAACTGCCCCATGTCCAAAATCATTTGCAAGGACATCCCAGTCTGAAGGTTTAGCAGAATACACAGTGTTTTTTCTTCAGTTATTACGACAGGCAAGCTCATGTGGAAGATTTTAAGGTAAATAAAAAGATTAAAACCAATATCTAATTATTAACTACACGTAGATTTAAATCTTATTGAAAGGTGGCAGATGATATCCATTCTCAGACAACAGCTTTTCCAACTAAATGTCATGGGTTCACGTGGCTGAATTTTTGGTACTAGGGGCCATAGAGATGATTTCAGCCACACTGACTGCAGGTAATTAGAGGGATGAAGGAGAACAGATGACATTATTTATTTGTTCAGTGCAACAGGCTTTTGTTTAGATATTTTAATGGCACCAGATACAATATAGGAGAAACTTTACTTTGGTCTGCAAATTAGAGGAGAAAAGTGACTTAAAGGCACCCAAAAGGAAGGCTAAACATGGACACCACCAGAACTGTGACGCTTCCAGGACTCTTACTGATTCACAGAATGGTTTGGGTTGGAAGGGACCTGAAAGATCATCCCATTGCAACCTCCTGCCATGGGCAGGGACACCTTCCACTAGCCCAGGTTGCTCCAAGCCCCGTCCAAACTGGTCTTGGACACTTCCAGGGATGGAGCAGCCACAGCTTCTCTGGGCAGCCTGTGCCAGGGCCTCCCCACCCTCCTAGGGAAGAATTTCCTCCTAATATCTAATCTAAGTCTGCCCTCCTCAGTTTAAGGCAATTCCCCCTTGTCCTGTCACTCCAGGCCCTTGTCCAGAGTCCCTCTCCAGGTCTCTTGGAAACCCCTTAGGCACTGGGAAGGGTTCTGTCTCCCCAAAGCCTTCTCTTCTCCAGGCTGAACAGCCCAACTCTCTCAGCCTGTCTTCATAAGAGAGGTGTCGATCTTCAGAGATCCTTCAGTCTGCTTGGAGGGTTCAGGATTTTCCCTGTATGATCTAGCAGAGACAAGACTGTGCCCCTCTCAGCTCTGGAAAGCTGCTGGAAGATCCTGACCTTTCAAAAACTACAGAGATGACAAAAGCTAAGAAGTCCAGCTTCAAGGACCTACTAGAATTTATGATCAGAGATGCCACATCCAAAGCAGATGCACAGAACCAGAGCTTCACGTGCACAAAGGCATCAGAAGCATGAGAAGCTGCATTTAAACATACACTGAAGTGAATGCCGTCACTTTTATGGCTAGTAAATACACCATTGTTTAAACACATAAACTCTTTCACCTGACATGCACACCCCTGACAAGATGATCTAATTTGCTGTTCTCTTCCCCACTTGCTTTCAAAGAACTGTTCGACTCGCCCTTCACAGACCGATGCTTTCAGCACAGCTCCTGAGCCTGGCATCGTTTCGGATGCCACCTCCATTTGTTAGGTGTGACTGTCTCCATTCCTTTTCAACAGCTCCAGATAAACTACAAAAGTTTAATATTCCTTCTCTTGCCTTTGCACAGCAGAGCACAGTAGGAAGTGAATGACTATTTTAAGAGACAATGTGTTTTCCCAGTATCTTTCCACCACACACTGCCAACAATTATGGTCAACTCAATGGTTATACCAGTCCATGACTATCTGTCTAAATATTCCTCAGAGCGTGAGTTCAAGCAAACAACAAATTTTTAATGTCAGAAGAGCTCAGACAACTCTGTCTCCCAGGTAAATTTGTCACTTCTGAAGCTCAGTAGACCCACCATCCCACCCATCCCACCCGGACGCTCTGCAGACACAGGAAGAGGCTCTGCTGGCACACCGAGCTCTGCTGGTAACGTACATTTATTCCCTCCCTTCCCTCACGCTCACTTCTCCCCCTTGGATTCCTGACTTCACTGCAGCTCTGCAGAGCTGTGCTTCAGGATCATGTTTCAGGATGTAATTAGCCTTACAAAGGAAAAAAAAAAAATGAAGGGAAAGCGCTTTGGTTGTTTTATTTTCCATGCATAAGCTGCGACTTATGGTGAAATCATCGCTGTAAGTGGACAAAAGAAACATTTTCCAGGCTAAAACTTCAACAGAAAGGTTTGCTGCTCAGAGATTACAGGCTTCAAGGGCAGGAGTGGATTAAGAAAATATGAATTGTAGAAAAAAGTTCTAACTATAATAAATGTCTTTACGTCAAGGTTACATTTGACAAAATGTATTATATCTTATTCTTTTAAACAAATCTACATTAAAGCCATGCCACTTGGAAACTGAAGCTCTAAATCCATAACCCAGAATAAAATACACATTTTTTTTGTTTGTTTCTTTTGAAAACACTCCACTTTCCCCTTCCTTATGCAACTGTAAGTGCTGGCAGAGGATTCCCAGCTGTGCCTTGTCAGCCTCCGGACCGAGCTCATTGTGCTGCTTTTCCTTTGCCCGGAGCGAGGTTTGAGCGCTCCGAGCACCAGCACGGGCTGATCCTCTGCACACAGAGCTGAGCAGCGTCTGCCCCCAGGGAAAGGAGCTATTCCAGACCCAGCTCAAGGAATCATCTCACATGTTTCAACAACCCCAAGCGTTTCTCTGTTTGTTTCAAAGCTATCACGGGGGTTCTGTTTCATTTGCAGCGGGGAGACTAAATGACAGCAAGCAGAGTCTGCTGTTAGGTTAGATTACAAGGTAAAAATGTTTTCCATTTTAAATTACTGCTTAAAGCATGGTGTTGAATGGCTTGAACTTCGTGTTAACTTTGCAAATATGTGTGAAATAACGTGAGTTCTAATATTTAGCTGTACTGGACATAAATGCTTTTCTAGATGAAGTTGATCTGCTTGTTCTGTGTTAATGTCTGCCACATTAATCTGCACATCCAACTTAAACTAATGGAAAGTGCAATTGGTTTTTGGCTAAATGTAACTCATTTCTATGCAATACATTTAAAGAGTATGTGAAAAACCTTGGTAAAGCACTTTAAGCCCTGTGTGTCATGAGAAATAACGCTGACATCTTAGAAACATGTTTGAATTTAGACTGAATAGATAAAAATAGATTATTTTAAAAATTCGGATACTCTGGGATTTCTAAAGGGTCTCTCCTTTAGAAATTAACTACTTCCATTAACAGAACAGCAAAATGACAGATACTGAACTTACTGAAACATTTTGAAAGCTACAAACTACTGAACACATGGTAAAAAAGATAATAAAGATGCCTTCACATACTGTGCCTGATTAAACATTTGGGGTAAAATAAAAAATGTATAGCAATGCAGCCACGTTGAGAGTATCTGGCAACACAAACATATCATAAATTCATTATATTGGCTATCTATAATTTTATTTTACCATGTAATCATTTATTACAAAAATCCTAAGTCGAATAGGCTGAATTTTCCCCAAATCAAAAGTTGGCTGGCCATGTACTAAATATAAATTCCTGACAGATGATCTGAGGATCCCAATCCTGGCCAGGAAAGGCCCAGTGCCCTGAAGGGCCTTTCACAATTTGGGCCTTAAAACGTGAGACAACACCTGTTAAATAGGCAAAAGAAAGAAACTCAGTAGCCCAGTATTTTGCATGCAAAGAAAATAGCAATATTAAGCTTTCAGTGCTGAAGAGTTAAATTGGTGTGAAAACATAGCATACAAACTCACATATATGAAGAGGATTAGTGTATAAAGACATATTATTTGGCTGGGTATGGTATGTATTTTCTGTTGTTTTGTTTTTGAGGGTGTTTTTTGCTTGTACTTATAAAGTATTTTATAAAAAAGATGTGTCACTTTTAAGATAACTTGATTTACTACAGAATTTTACCTTTTATTGAAGCTCACAGCGAAACATCTTTTGTACAGTAAATATAATTCACCCCATATTATTCCTGACTTTTAAAAATACATGGAGAATGGGAAAGTATTTCAGTCATGCCATTATGTGCCCCTGGTGACAGGAAGAAATGGTTAACCATTAAAAAACCCAACTGCAATGCAGCAGCATTGTGACTACAGCGTGATTATAAAGTCCCCTAGAAAAATGTGCCCATAATTAAGATGTCAGTAACTCGACAGAACGAACACACGTGGCCAGGACTTTTCCTTTTACATTCCCTTTTCCCCAAGGGCTCTTTGTGTGTTTGGGGCAGAGCTGTGGAGAACACAAAGTTTACTGTGTAATTTTATAGCCCGTCATTACCGAGCAAGTCAGAAACCAAAGCATGAGGTCATTTGTTCTGAGGTGCTCAGAAATGAGCACTTTCTGAATAAGAACAGGCATTTTCAGTGCAGAGCAAGCACAAGGTCCTATATCTATCTGATATGTTAATTAACAGTGATTTCTGTAAATAAAAGCCCAGTAGAGAGTCTATCTGGCATTTTGGAATGACTGGTTTCGGATGGGTAGCAAGCAGCAAACTCAAGACTGGATTCATTTCAGAACCCTGCCCTTACATGAGATGCTGTGAGGATTTGTGTGAGACATTTGCACTCTCAAATCCCCTTTATATGGAAACAAAAACATTAACTTCAAATTCTGCAAATTAATATCCAGATTTCCTATAACGTTTTAAAGCTAAAATAGTTGAGCCCAGAAACGACAATATTAAAAAGAAGTAAAATGCATTCTGTCTTCAGCTTATTTCCCCCCAACTTCCCATTTTAAAATGTGAGAATAAAAAGAAATATGAGAATTATGTTCTGGAAAGAATGAAAACTATGCAATCAATGATGTGTCTTATGTTAAAGAACAGCTAGGCAAAAAACAAAAGTTGTACCAAAAACTTGATCTGTTATATAAATACCAAGATGAACAAGCTTTTTAACAAAATCTGATGCAGGCAAAACCACAGTTCAAGTTCCTGAAACGAAACTATCTTGTATTTATAAAATATAAAGTTGACAATATAAAGCCAGACTGATGAACATTAAGAAAAAGCAGTTTTTAATCCCCTCAAGGTTTCCTCAGAGAAGAACCATGGACATGCTCTAAGCCTTGTCTTGGCCACAAAGATTAAGAGTTCCAGGCCTCAAGTTCTTCACTAATTCTCACCACCACAGGAACACGAGTGTTTTCTGTCTCTGCTGTCTCAGTTAAAATGGGCCACAGGCCAAGAGAGTTTCCTTCAGGGAAGAATTATGCAACAGCTTTGACAGATCACTGATAACCCTGGACATGCAGGGCCCTATATCCACACTGGTGCAGCAAATCCCCTGCTGGAGATGCTGCCTCTGCACGCTCCTGAATCCTGGCTGCTCTGTTTTGGAATGCCACCTATTGGTGACAGTAAATGTAATTTTTCTGTCACGACCATAAGAAGGCTCAAGACACACAATTGTTCTGATTTTGCTAAAAAGTCAATGCAGAGCACGACCCATTACAGATCAACCTCTTTAGACTGCCCATGCTTAATAAAAACAGGGGAACGGCACTACTGTGCTCAAACTTCCCAAAGGTCTCCTCTGCAGAGCCAAACAGGTCCTGTTGGAGAAGAGGATGGCCAGAAATGGAAGGCATCTCTTCATCTACGATGAAAAATCCCCTACACAGAAATGCCAAACCAAAAGCACTTGGGGCACCACATCAGAAATAAATAGGGTGTTTTTTCTGTTACTTTACCATTCCCATGTTCAGAAGTTACAACAATCTGGAAGAAACATTAGCAATCAAAAACAAGGGAAGGAACACCTTACAGAACTCCCAAGAGCTCCACTGCTGGGAGCAGTAACAACTATGGAATCGCAAATGCCTGCTGGCCCTGCAAATCCACACCATCCCTTCAAATGCAACCCCAAAGCCAGCACCTATTTGAGTCTGACCATTGCCCGTGAGGGCAGAGAACCCATAAATTCAGATTAGTGACTTCAGGCCTCACAGGGCCATTTCTTTCCCAGGGGAAGCTTGGCCATTCCTCCCATACATTGCTCCCCACCTGCTCTGAGAAGTGCCCTACCATAGTCCTAAAAGCTCTGCAGGTATCTCATTTTCCTCTTTTTTCCCCATTCCAGGACACTCTCTGGGACACACAAGGCCATGCAGGCGACACCCCTGGTGTGTTATTATTTCCTGCTCGTCTCTCTGTGCGTTGATGTTTGTGCCAGTGGAGCCGGTGCCCTTCCCAGCAGGCAGGGGAGGAGGATGCGCCTGGCAAGGGGATCCCCAATAGGGCAGAGGTTCCCGAGGCAGCCAAGGATGGAGCTCCCAGACCCTGCTGTGCCCGGGATACCCCTCATCAACATCGACGACAGCGTGATGGGAGTGTTCGACTCTCTCGTGGGTCTGGGGGAACACGAGTCCAGCTACAGCGTCCTGCCAGGTACCAACAAAGTCCCCCTGCTCTCGGGGTGGCCTCATTTTTTCTCTTGTTTTGACATGAAACACATAAACCCTTTAAAGAGCCGTGGCCTTTCACGGTAATTTTTGTGGTTTGGCATATGAGGCTTTTTAGCTGAATCCTGCTTTGCCAGGTAACTAGTATTTTCCACGGTTTTCCTGCATTATTGTTTGATCTTATCTAATAAAAAAATTGGTTGGGGTATTTGCATAACTTCAAACGTGTAACAGGCTTGAAGACTATTTTGAAGAATTTATTGTCTGACATATCTCCCAAGTCAATTAACATTTCACTGAGGAATTGACACCAATAACACCAGTGTTAATTCAAATGAATTTAAGTTCTATTACTCTTTGTTGTTCTATTTTTGATAGGCAGCACTCACACTATGTCTACATGCAGTATTTCAGGAGTAATTCTTTACTTTGTAAATAATAACAGACAGCAATAACTGCAACATGAAACCTGCATTAGAAAAACCCCAACAATTCAACACAAGAACACTCTTATGCTCCACCTATATTGAGAACCCAAACTTACTTAAGAGAAGTTCAACAGTATGATTTATACAAAGTTTGCCTCTTTGGTGATCTAGAGGTTCTCCCATTGCTGCACTAATATATATTTTATGGTTTTTGAAGGAGAGGTAGGGAAGAGGATTTGATGCCTTAAAAAACAAACAGGCAAAAAGTATAATTTCATTGATCTTTACTGGAACCTGTCTTGGTAATTGTGTCAGGCCTCTCTAAATCTCCTCAAAGAATACAAGATTAGTCAGGGATTGAGAAGTGATAGTTGTGAAGTGTCTCTTTGGTCCTCAGTGCAACAGAAAAGTCAGAACTCTCGCTCCAGGATGTTGTGATTTTATGTTCAACGTCACAAATGGGAAATTACGACTCACAAAGCAGCAAATCAGGTTTAACAACCAGTGCTCCACTCTGAAAACAACAACTTCTGAACACCACTGTCAGTGCTTCTCAAGTCTGAAAGCACAGTTGTTAACCAATTGGAAATTACTGAGATGTTCAACACTTCTTTTCCTAGAAGGAAGTTTGAGGGTTGAAGGAAAGGAAGACAAAGGGATGTTGTGAGGACTCAACACAAGGTTGTGCCCACTCCACAGGTAATAAATGTAAGCACATGGATAAATATAAGGATCACACACTAAGTGAAATCATCATATGCAATTTAATGAACTTCTGGGAAAAAAAGTAGAATGTCCTGATAACAACTAATCTGCATCAAGTGATAATAACTTATTTTATGAGCACAAAGTTAAGCCTCACAAGAGGCACATCCACCTGGTTAATAGGTCTCAAATGGCCAAACACATTTTAGCCACATTTTCTTGGTAATTATTATTTGTTGTGGGTCCTTACTTTCAGAACAGCTGAACCATTTGAAATAAAGTACTTTAAAGTAAGAGATTTTAATGGTAAAACTCTTGACTGCGGCATCTCCAGTGTGTATTACAATATTATACACATTACTAACGTCAAACCTTTCATTTAAAAATATTTTTAAAATTAAACAGAGGAAAATACCGCATAAAGTAGCACACACTTCATGTAAGATATTCCAGTGCCTCTGTCAGGACCATCAGTCATGCTGAAATAATGCACAGCTCTTCCCCCTCCCCACCCCGCTTGTTTCTTTCTATCTGGATTTGCATCCAAAAGCTGAGCTAAAACCACTGAACTCATTTTATTTGGAACTTCACGCTGAATTTACACCATATTTCCAAAGGTTAAAAGTCCTGTGCACATCTGCCAAGGACTTGAACCACAAGGTATTTTTTAGTCTAGCTTTTAAAGTTCAAAATTTTTTCAAGTTCATGTCAGATTTGGAAAAAACAGAGCCTATTAAATAATAGAGCACTATTATTAATCATGTTCCAGAATAGAAGAAAATGCAATCCAAACCTCAATTTCAATTATCTTAGCTACTTGTTTTGCTCTTAGTAACCTAAAAAAAAAAAAAAAAAAAAAATTTACAGATTCATGCAGAATGAAAATTAACAGTTAAATGGAGGTTTTATTTTTTACAGTAACCAGACACATCTCCTTCCTCCAGGTAAAAATCATGTGAGTATTTAAATGAAATGAAACAGTTCACCCCAACATTTGCAGTTGTTTGTCCTTTGCAGCCTGTCCATTAAGCAGAGCAGAGCAGGACTGCAGAGGCCAAACTGATAACTCACATCTTTATGCTTATTCAGACAGATTTGCACCAACTTCAGGTGCAGTCCAGTAGCTAAAACAACCTAAAGAATTTTAGGAAGCCCAGAGGAATTTCCTCCTCGAGCCAGATCGTTCTCCTCTTGGAACAGCTGATGTTTTATTGTTTAACATGAGAAAGTGCAGCGTTCCTTTTGTGTTTCCTTTGGAGATTATTTAAAAGAAGTATTGTGGCTTCCTGGCAAGCACATAAAAACCAGAAGTCAGGATCCAGCAAACAGCTGGATGACAGATACCTGGGTAGAGTGACAAGGGACTGAGAGCCAACCAACACTTGGCCTGGGCCTCTCCTCCTCCACTCAACACGGTTTGAGTTGATTAGAGCACAATTTAAGTGGCTGAAATGAGGCACAGATATCCCAGACCCCAGAAAAAAACAAGATGCAACTGTTCAAAACATTAATTTCTCGCTTTTTCCATCCTGAGAACAACTTAGACCAAAGCATTTTTTTTTAAAATATACGGAATATTGAGGAACATCCAAACTGGATGATTCTGATAATTAATTTCTATTCTAGAAACAGGTTCATATCCAATGGTCTCTAAACACAAGGGCAAAAGAAGACCTTTGCTATGAAGGTGACAATAGGACTGCCTTGAAGGACTTTGCAAAATGCCTCATTTTGAGACAAATATTAATTCCACT
Organism: Myiozetetes cayanensis; assembly: GCF_022539395.1. NCBI lineage: Eukaryota > Metazoa > Chordata > Aves > Passeriformes > Tyrannidae > Myiozetetes > Myiozetetes cayanensis. The sequence goes on from NW_026087389.1 coordinate 17,393,833, forward strand.
TCAAACCTAATATTTACAATAATCTTGCAAGGACATTTCCAGGCTATCCTGAGTACTCTTCTTAAAACCGAACAACCAGGCATGGACCAGGGTGGAGTGGGGGAAAACAAACCCTGCAAACAAACCCTCCAAAGACAATTGGGGTATCACAAATGAAAGTCCCTTGGCACACAAATTCAGATGAGATAAGGTTTTTCCAGGGCATTACACAGCCTTCATCCGAAGGAGGAAGTCAAACTGAATAGGAAAAGAGGACTTTTTTTTTTTTTTCATATGCAGGGAAGTACAAAGTAACTTAGAAATGGATTTTCAGCTTGAAACAACACCTCAGCAACGCATTCTCAGGGTAATTAGAGAGGAAAAGGAAGGTAGGGAGGGAGTTCAGATTCTCACCACACTTAGAGGTGCACTCAAAAATAGCAAGACCTGCATGGGATGAACAATCTCAGCCTTGGCTGTCCTTGTCTCAAAAGACCAAAAAGAAAAGCACTGTGCTAAAGTGCAATGTTTACCCTGGAGCGGGGGTGAGAACTGCCCAGGGAAACCTTTGCTGGGTAAACTCCACCACTGGAAGGAAAGGGACTTGGATTAGTTTCCTTCCCAAGTCTTTACACTCTCCAAATGTCTTGCCTACTGAATATCTGGGTAGAGCTTACAAAAGGAATTTAGAATTTACATTTCTTGCTGAAAATTTCAACTGGTAACCTGGGGAAGTCTCCTTTTTGTAGATTCATGCCCAGAAACTTTGGAGGTAGGTATTTATTAGCACAAGTTGTTCTAGCCTGCTACTTTCCTAGTAAACAGGCTTGTTTCAGATAAAGGAAATTACAGAGGAGGGGAGATGTTTGCCATCCCACCAGTCATCACAGAATGAACTTGACTTCCATCAAGCCTATGAAGTGTAGCTATAACTTAAATATTGTTGCTTTCCTGGTTCCAGAGCCTTAACAAAACTTTCTTACTTAATACACAAGGCATAAAGAAAAGATGCCCAGTGAACAACAGAGAAACAGGAGGAGGCCTGTAAAAATATTCCAGTTCTGCATGACTTTTTTTAACTACAAGGAAAACTTGCTTCTTTCTCAGCTGTGCCCAACTTCCACTGAGATCTGCGATTCCTCCGAAGGGTGGGGAGGAAAGAGGAGCTGCTGTGCCAAAGCCCCTCAGCAGCAGCGCTTCCTTCCCAAGTTTTAAATGTTGGTTTGCTGTCAGTCTAAGCTGTCTGACCCCAGCTCCCTGTGCTCTGTCCCCAGGGAGGAAGGGGCAGTGCACGGCCAACGGGATGATCATGTTCGACAAGGCCGTCTGGTCGCCCAAGCCCTGCGTCACCTGCCTGTGCTCCAAGGGAGAGGTGATCTGTGACACAGCCCTGTGCCACCCCTTGAAATGCCCCCACACCATCATACCCCAAGGGGAATGCTGCCCAGTTTGCTCTGAGACTGGTATGGAAACACCACCTGTTTACTGTTTTAAAACTACCTCATAGCAAAGCTCCATTTAATGATGTCAAGGGTTAGAGGTACACATTGTCCTGAACTGCATGGTAAGAGCAGGTCATCATCATTTCTACTCAGAGTACACCAGTTGTTAGATGAGTTTGATACAACATTTAAATACAAGATGTTAAGTATGCAATAGCAATTTTTATTTCCCCCTTTCTGCTTCTTCCCTCTTGCCTTTACAAAATTTTGTTAATGTATGAAGAAATAACACCTTGTGTTTTCTCTCCCACTTCCATTTACAAAGGATCCATCAATAACTACTGGTCATTTGTTAATGTATTAGATATCCAGATGGGCCAATCTTTGCCAGGAGTGTAAAAACATGCACCTATTTGATATAAATCAAGATAAGAAAGTCAACTCACAAGAGGAGCGACAGAACTATGATCTTGCTTCTCTATGAACATTTAAATAAAGTTAGTAATTTTAAAAAGAAAAGGAATGGAGGAGATGAAATGTGATTTCTTTCCCCCACTCCCAGTATCCTATGTCTGCAAAGTACTGAACTCAACCTGCTCTTACCATAATAATGCTATTTAGCCTCGTGTGTGTGTGCATGTGACACTGAAATACTCTGAGACACCACAGGAATTAACTGCAGAACTAGGAGTCGTGTTGATTCAAACAATTAAACTCCTTTTATTAGAATTGCCTTATTATGCAAGTAAAAACTGCATCCTGGTAATGGAGTTAATGCATCCCCCTGGTGAGATCCCCACCTGCAGCCAACTCCTCACCTGACAGTCCCTTGCAGAGAACAAGCCTTAACCTTTGTGAATTTTATCTGAATTACCTCCCACTCCCAGAAATACGATTTTTCCTCTTTAGACACCTCCCTCAACACAAAAAACTAACTAATATTAGGTCAGAAAGGAAGACAATGAAGGCAATATTAATTTTCTCACCTTCTTTCTGGAGCTGCCATAAATCACACCTGTGTACAGACTGTTCTGTAGGGTTAGCTCAACCAGTTCTCAGTAAAGTATTTCTCTTTGGTCAAGCAGCAACCTAAGACCACATTTTCATTCTTTCAAACCTTATTCTAAGAGGAATATATTCTATACCCATTATATATTTCCTATATGTGGGAAACAATGTTCACTGAAATTTTAGTTTCTTATCAGACTCTTTTGTGTTGTTTTGGTTTGGTTTTTTTGTGTTCTCACTTGTCTGCTCAGGTTCCTCTTTGGATTCAAGTATTGTTTCACTGGATGACATCAGTGAGTTGTCTGGTGACTCTCCAGAACCCACTGACCTTGATACCAGTAGCGTTTTGCCATCAGCACAAACTCAAACTGGAAAGGATGAACTGCTTCCAACAGAAGTGACAGAGATTAAAGAGGGTCATAGAAAAGGTGAAAAGAAAAGAAAAAGGAAAGGCAAAAGAAATCGCCAGAAGCACAGAGGCCATCGCAGAGGAAAGAAGCCCAGCACAAGAACAGGAGCTGCAGAAGAAGAACTGCATCATGAAAGCAATGAAGATGATGGTTCTTTCCCAATTCCAGCTCATTTCCCAATTCCTGTTCCACCCGTGGAAGCTCCTCCTTTGCCATCTGGATGTTCCACCTCGGACACCACAGTAAGCTGCACTAATGCCAAACTCACACAAATACCACCAATCTCAGATCCAGATCTAACAAGTTTAGACCTCACAGGTAATTAATGGGTCTACTTTGCATGACTTCCATAACATTATTCACACGCAAGTGCAGTCAACAGAACTGTAATTCTTTTTTGCTCCTTATCATCAAAATGTACTGGATTGAATTTTACTCCAAACCAGTAAATTAAAAATGCCAGATTTGCTTGCTAATGTTATATGAACATATCTCACACGGTTACTGTACAAAACTATTTCTGTAACGTATTTTCCAGGTACAATATTACACAGCTCAGATGCAGACTGCATTTCATAACTCAGACTTTTTTCCTGAATTCTGCCCTAGGAAACAGCATCACCACTATCTCAGACGAAGCATTCAACGGGGTGCCTAACTTGGAATGGATTGATCTGAGTAAAAATAACATTACCTCCCCTGGCATAGGTCCAAAAGCATTCAAAGTAAGAAATCTTAACTCTTCTACCATCCTCTCACTAATTACTGCTTCAAAGGAATGTTTTTCCTGCTTTTCAGTTTATGGATCTAAAGCGGTTTGCACCTCTCACAAGTAACCATTCTATAATTACAATACAGTTAAACCTGGCGACTCCAATAAATTTCTCATCATAATCAAGAATATCTAGGAATTTATAAATGACAGTCACCAAGTATTAAATGTTAAACAAAAAGATAGACAATTTTTGGTTATTTCATCAATTGCAATTGAGAGACTTCATTGAAGGGCTCCAATTCCATTGAACGCGCCCGGATTACTCAGGTTCAACACTTGTTAATTTATGTATCCTCTTTCTCATTACATTAATGAGAAACTTTCAAGCACAGCTGCTTATTAAAAGAGCAGCTTTCTCATTAAATAGTCCAAAGCCTTTCTATATTCAGCCTTTGCCTTGCCAAGGGAATTTACATGACAACAGGATATTCAAGTGCACCTACATATTCCTCACTTGAAGACAGAATAACCCCATAATAATTCCTCCCAAAGCAGGTGGTAATTCAGGTGTGGAAGTCAGGCATTGAGGCCTTGCTTTTTCAGGCAGGATGAGTACAAAAGGCATATGAATAACAAATTGGATTATCATGGTATGTGTCTAATTTTGTTCCCTGCCACGCGCACTCAGTGCTCTTGCAGGACTGTCCAGCACCTCCCTCCGTGTAACAGCAACAGGCTGGGCTGATTTCAAAGGGCTTCAGGTCCTATGACATCAAAGAGGATGCCACAGACAGACCATGAAGGTGCCTCAGGTGTGAAATTAATTTTAGTGAAGCTTTTATCACACCAAGCAGTTCATAATCCAACTGATGAAAAAAGGCTTTGCTGGACCCACTGCTGAAGCCCCACCATCTCCTCAAGAAACGCTCCCACTGCACGACCCTGATGTGCTCTTCTCACTACGAAGCTGGGATAATTTTTCATACCAATGTTTTAAGCTGGCTTCAGTCACGAAAATCCTCAGTTACTGAAACAGTTGCTGCCCTTCTGCCTTGAGTAAATTCGCTGGCAGACAGAAAAGCATCGCTTTGCCCACAAACGAAGAGTTAGAAACACGTTCTTTATAAATGTTTGCATTTTGAAGCCCTAAATGCTGTGTAGTGCAGTGAGGCACTGCCTGCATGGCTCACAGGGAGCAGCAATGATGCAAACAGTGATGGTGTGGGAGCTGATGTGCTCAATCAAACCCTTCCAGTCACACATGGCATTAACTGGTACATTTATTTATATTTAGCAGAAAGAAACCAATTAGACTCTGGATACCAATGCACTGCTGCTGAAAATCTTCAAAAAACCACGTGCAAGAAAATCTTAACTATGATTACACTGTATATTTAACTATATATTTAGCACTTGGATAATCTAAGTTTTCTTCTTCATCCCTATGATTCAGATCCTGAAAAAGCTAAAACGTTTGTATTTGGATGGAAATCTGCTGGTCCATATTCCCTCTGAACTGCCATCAACTTTGGAAGAAATCAAAATAAATGACAACCACCTTCATGCCATTGATGAAGATGGCTTAAAAGGTATTTAGAAAACTAATACTGATCATATGAAAAGCTTAAAATGAATTTGAAAAGGAGAGTGTTCAACCAAATGCATCTGGTTTGATATATAGACAGAAAAATAATTGTTGGCTTTAAACAATCCCCTCTGATTTGTGACCTGATGGCTTCCTGTGTGGTGAAAATATATTAATTATTTTTAAATTGCATTAAAGTGAATGGACTTTGATCTGTGTGAAAAAATAAGGCAGAATATAATTGGAGTTCACCACGATCATTCTAAGCCAAGTTAAACATGGGCTGAGAGTTAAAAAAAAAAGAAAGAAAAAAGAAAGGGGACTATGCATGTTGTAATTGGATGGAGTTTTTTATCCTTTGATCTCCTGCCAACAGGGTCCCATCTAAACTGGATCAGTTTAGTGCCACAGCTCACTCTGGAGCAATCTAAAGGCTGAGAAAACTTAGCCCAAGGGCTGCAGGAGCCTTTTAGCTCAAAACCCCCAAACTGCACCGTCAGGAGGAGCAATGCAAGCCTTCTGTGAAAAGGAAGTTATTTGGGATTATTTGTGAATGAGAAACATTATTATGAAATGATGTTTCCTGTTAACATACACTGACCAGCACTGATCTTCCCCGTGCCCTGCACTTGGATGCTGAGGAGGAGGAACGGGATAATCCACTGGGGGCTCTCAGCACATGAGCCCGAGGGAAGAGAACATTCCCATTGTCCCCTCAGTGAGTGGAGCCCCGTGGGGATCCCTGGGCAGCTGCACAAAGGTCAGCACCCACACAGGGCCCTGCACATCAGCTGCACAACCAGCAAAAATGAGAGCACTGTCCAAGGGCTGCAGCTGCCGCCCTCTCCAACCCAACTGGGAGAGGAAACTATAAATAAAGCTGTGCTCGATCTCCAAAGCTCCACAAAGTTATAAACAAGATAATTCTACGATTATGAGATAATGAAATCCCTTCACCACATTCTTCATTGCTGTGAACTCCTCTGAGTAACATTTAGCACTCGTACGTTACAAAGGTGCATTTTATCAGCACTCAAGGTGCCATTAACAGAATTAACTAACAGAAACTCCAACTTTTTCTCCCCAGGTTTAAAGAACTTGGTCACTCTGGAATTAGAAGGAAATAAACTTAGTGAAGCAAATGTCAGTCCTTTGGCCTTTTATCCTTTGAAAAGTCTTTGTTACCTGCGACTGGGAAGAAATAAATTTAGGATTATCCCACAAGGTCTTCCTGCCACTCTCGAGGTAAAAAGAAAACAAAACAACCAAAAAAACCCACCAACAACCAAAACCCAAAAAAACCCAACATCCCAAAAAAGACCCCAAAAGATACAATTCTTTTTCTATTTGATCTGTCAAAGCAATCTGCGTTCTCACAAATGAGAAAACAAAACAACTGCTTTGAAAAATTGTGTTCCTGATGGTCCCACTGCAGCTCCAAACTGCCTCTGGTTCGGACTCAGGAAGATATCCCAGGGAATTCAGCAGATATCCCAGGGAATATGGAGGGCAGGCAACACCTAACTTTGAATTAGGAATGGGAAAACCGGTATATATTTTGATCTCACAAATTTTCTTCCCAAATGCACTTACAGGAGTTGTATCTCGAAAATAATCAAATTGAAGAAGTGTCAGAAATTTGCTTTAACCACACGAGAAACATCAACGTCATTGGGCTAAAGCACAACCAACTAGAAGAGCACAGGATAGCACCTTTGGCCTGGATAAACCAAGAGTAAGTAGCAACCATTTAAAAGACATTTATTTTATTTTTCTCTGTTACTAATGAGTCAGATAACAAAATAAATATTTGCACGTCATTATTTTTAACTTAGACTTGTAATTATCCTTTGATTTGTTTGTTTTCCTTAGCTAATTTGTCTTAATTGCTTCTTCCTAATTGTATAATCTAGAAGGTACACAGCTGTCAAATGAAAAGATAATTTTTTTCTGGCCATCCATTAAAAAAGTGAACATCAATTATAAATAATACTCCATGGAATTATATGATAATTTGGTACTGATACATAATTATTCCCCAGGTAATTTAAAAATAATTTAATACTGTCCTAGCCTTATTTCCCATTAGGTTAAAAATTATAAAAGTAAATAAGGTGAAGTATGATCATGCATTGTCTACAAGCAGAACAAGTAATGAGAATGCAAAGAGTAAAAGATGGTGCTGCTTTTGATCCTCCTGGTAAATTATTTGCTAAACCACAGAGGGTACCTGGCCTGATCTGGCACTGCAGCCCTGCCAGCTGATCCCTGGATGTGTAAATTCCTTAATCTGGGAACAACCACTCTGTGACTACTGACAGCATCTCTCATCCCTGGAAGTGAAGCACTGTGGGGATGACTCATTCACAAAACAATTCCATTTCAAGTGGGCTTTAGAGCAAAGTTGAAAACTCCCTGTTAATGGGAAAATGACTGAAGTCCCAAGCTCATTACGTGTTCTTCAGCAAACACAAATTAGTCCCTTGGGATTCCCCCGTTCAGCCCCCTCTGTCCTCATTACTGAAGAGCTCTTCCCATCAACAAAACCATTGTGCTTGATTGTTAATTCATGACTTCAATTGCTTCTGTTCCCAGAGCAATTATACACGAGCACGTTCCACATAATGCATCCTGTTCCAGTAACAGGAACAAATTTCCCCTGGAAATTCAGTTCCCTCAGCAACCCATCAAGCATTACCAATGGGGGGCAGAGAGTTTTCAGCCCTTTTTTTTTCTCCTTTAATGCAGGAACTTGGAATCAATCGATCTCTCTTACAATAAACTCTATCACGTTCCCTCCTACCTGCCAAAATCTTTGCTACACCTGGTACTTATAGGAAACCAGATTGAAAGAATCCCAGGTTATGTGTTTGGCCACATGAAGCCGGGGCTGGAGTATCTCTATCTGTCCTTTAACAAACTCACCGATGATGGCATTGACCCGGTGTCATTTTTCGGAGCTTATCACTCCCTGAGGGAGCTGTTCTTGGATCACAATGAACTTAAGGCTGTGCCCTTTGGAATTGATGAAATGAGAAAGCTGCGTTTCCTGAGACTGAACAACAATAAAATAAGGTAATTTCCAAGCTCTTCGTTAGGTTGATGGCATTGAAATAAATGCCAGAAGACACCCTTTGCTTTAGGAGTTTGCCACTTTAAAGTAAATATTTATTTAGAGGTATTCTGAAGGAAGACCTAAATCCTGAATTTTCCTCTGCACTATTTCTGAATATGATAAAATTAAGACCTCACCCTCCCTTATAATGTTGAAAATGCTCCCAAAGATGTGGCACAACACTTCTCTCCAAGAAATTAAGCTGTAAAAGTGCTTGGGCCACGTCCCCTGGGGCAGCTACACTTTGACAGGCACAGCAAGCACCAGCTTTTTGTGCTCTTGGAGCAGAGCCCAAAGGATTCCAAAATAACTGGAAGAGCAGATTCCAGCCAGGCCCGGCTCTGCTCTCCAGTCCCTCTGTGCTGTTTTTACTTATTAAATTAGTATATTCAAATATCTAAATACAGAGCAACTCAACAATGAAATGATGACATTGAGGGTTGTTTGGAATAATTATAACACAATCCCTCCCCCTGTGTCCCAGGACGGTGCCCCCCGAGCGCATCTGCAGGACTCGCATCAGCCACAGCGACAGCGAGGAGGAGGAGGAGGAGGACAGTGAAGATTCACGTTTGGAACATGTCCACCTCGAAAACAACTACATCAATACAAGAAAGCTCTCCCCACACTCATTTTCATGCATAAGATCCTATTGCAGTGTTGTCCTCAAGCCACAGAAGAACAAATAACACCCCCCCCCCTCCCAGTTCTGCACTGCGACCCCCCCATCTCCAGAAACACGGCTTTATTTATTCTCTGCCACTCACAGGTCTGCTTAGTGCTACTACTATAAATAAGGTGCTGTGTATTATATACTGGAGCAAAGTAGTAGTGTTTTTTTTTTTTCTTCATATTGTTTCATTATAAAAACATTAAATGTAAAAAAAATGGAGGCTTAAAGTTATGTCATCAATTTTTGTTTCTATTAAAACTTTCCCATTTAAACCCCAGCGGGTCAAACTGTGCCCCCAGGAATGCCCTCCACAAGATTAGATTTTAGAAAAGAGGAATATAACTATAAATCCTCAAGCTGATTAACCAAATTCAAGACATTTTAAACATCAGCTTTAAAAATGATAGCGATAAAAGTCCTTGAGCTACAAAAATTCTAGCAATGCAAGGAGGGAATTTCTTAAGACACACACAGCTACTGGACTTCCTACCAAACATTTTGCAGGGATAAGTTCTCTTCCAACTGAAATTTCAAGGCAAAAAAAAAAAAAGTTAAATTATTTGTTTTAGATGACCCTGAAAACTTCCTGTATTCAAACACAGATTCTGATGACTTACAGGAATGAGTAATTAATTTCTATGAGGATTTTTAAAAAATTTAAACTAAGCATATATTATTTTTTTAATTATTTTTCAACTCACAGTGATAAGTCCCATCCATTTGTGCCATAGTTGGTTTGTTAGATTTTTATACTGTATAGGATTAGGACTAACTAGACTTTCTCAAAACCTTAAAATATCCAGTTAGTAGTTAATTGAACGCTTCTAGACAGTCATAAATCACCACTAAGAGACATTGTTGATAAAGGAGGTTCAGAAACACATTCAATATGAATTTCTTTTTAGATATAAAAAGCAAGTGTTTACAAACACATCTATTTCCCTAGAAAAGAGTTCTGGTTCTTGAAAATGTTTTTAATGTCTCGGTTCATAGAAAAGAACCTTTTGTAATATCCCACTCCAGAATTTAATATTATATTCTTTCTCTGAAGTAGTCAAAATTTTTATAAGAAGTAGATGATATTTTTATTTTAAAGAAAAATATCAATAAAAATTTAAAGTAATTCTACCATTTTTTGTATTTCTTGGATTCTGAGCCCTTCCTCATAAGAGCAGGTTGGTGGTAGGAAACAGGGACAGATGACTGGCCAGTTATTATTTTTTTACATAATTACTTTCCACTTTCTCTGGGCTGTTCTGTGAGGAATTAAAAAAAACCCCAAAGCACTCTGTGTTCTTCCCTCCTGTAGGTGTGCACTCTAACCATTTCCTCCTCAGAGCAGATCAGGACAGTGGATGAAATGCCTTAATGCAGGGACTGATTTTCTTAAAAGCACATAAAAACTGGAGGTGGCTGCACATTGTAAACCCTTCAAAGGGCACACTTTGACCACTGAACTGCAATTTTACTGCCCTCACTCTGGAAGGGAAGGTTTCCCTGTGCATTCCCCACACATCCCAGCAGCTGCTGCCACGGACACACCGTGTGAGCAGCCGAGCATCCCGAGCAGACACATTTAACAGGGAAGGGCCTCCAAATGGTCCTTTTAGAATGCTGTGGACAGCACATATGAAAACCTGAGTCTTGTTTGCTCTGAAGCTTCACATTCATGATTAGACAAAACCAAAATCACGCTCTTGTATCTCCAAAGCTCTCTCTTACTCAAACAGACCATGACCTGAAGTGGGGCTTGATCTGCACTCAGTCAGAACCTAACATATTTCTTGTAAGAAACAATTCTAAGGTATATGGATTTCTGAAAATGATTGCTTTGCATATTTTTCCTGATAAGCTACAGTCAGAAGTCCTGCCTTAGTGATCAGCTAAGTTTGGGAAAGAATGGTGGCACCAACAGGCTGAGTTTTTACACACCACGTCCTGGTTTAGGTGGTTTGTTTTAATTTCTTGCGCACTTTCAACATTTGATTCCTCAATTCCCCTTCACTTTGGTTAATACTCCTTTGTCTTTGTAGAACACCTTTTAAGTTCCCAAACTACTGCTCTGAGAGGCTGAGAACCCTAAATTATTAAAAGGAATAATTTTAGACTATTTCTTAACAGCTTCAGATTTCCTTTGCAGCACTGCTGAGCGGTGCTCTCAGAAGCCTCACTAAGCATTTTGAATACACAGATGGACCCAAGGAGGGATTTCCAAGTAAAAACCTGTTGTATTACAATATTTGATGTAGTCTTATAATAAATGTAATAAACCACCGTACATTGTTGCAAGTATTTTCATTCAAATAGAATTCTTCTCTTATCAAAACATTCAGACTCATTAAGAACCACTAGAAAATCTCCACTGGATTTGCAGGGGGATATAACACAGCTAAAATACAGATGAATTCTTGAGACCATTAACATCCTTTTTTCTCCAGTACATACTTTTTCACTCTTAAGATGTCATAAAAGTGAATTCCATGCAATTAATTTGTCTAAGAGTATTCCTTTGGGGGTTAAATACAATGAGTATCAGGCTCACCTGAAAGCACAGTGGGATAAATTGTTCCTCCAGAAGCCCCTCAATAACATGACATGACCTAAAGTTTATGGTGCAAATATAATATCACAGTAGTGAAACAGGGAGACTGAAGGAAAACCATTTTGGAATGAGAACACAACAGTAGCAGAGGCAGAAGACCAAGAAGGAGAAAAAAGCCAAGGGGTGAAGGGTATGCAACAAATAGCTTCTTACTCACTTAAGAAATACACAGGCAATTCAACCTGGATAACTTTTCCATATGTCAAATGGAAGCAGCTTAAATCTGTCCACTCCTCAAAATTGCCAACTACACTGGAAGTGGAATGGGCTTTATTACACAAACTCCCACTACCTTTTAACAGTGATTTTATAATGTATTTATAATCAAAGGGTTTTATAAAAAAAAGCCAATGGGATTATCACCATTAAACAGTTTGTCACAATAAGACATAGTGAAGCGACCTGATCATTCTTGGTCAAGAAAAATATGGGAACAAACGGAATATTTGGCCACCAGTAGGATAAAAATACGCAGGGATAACTCAACACAAAACCCCGATAGGGACTGTTTATTCTCTAAAATACACCTAAGCAAATAATTAAGTTTTGCAGGCTTACATTGGAAATTAATATATATATTATATGAATACATGAATACACTACGCATATATAGATGTGTATATGTGGTTATACTTAATATATTAATATACTTCAAGAAGGCCACAGGATTGAACTGGATGATCCTTGTGGGTCCCTTCCAACTCAGAATATTCTGTGATTCTGAGACTGAGAATGGAATACAGTTCTGTTAAAGTATTACCAGACTCAGAAGTCTTATAAAATGTTATGAAGTAAAAAATGAGCCAACAGATATTCTTGTGGAATTGAACGAACTCGTTTGAACCTCAGCCATGCAGGTCCCTTGAAAAATTCCTAAGTTTTACAGGAGTTGGCAGCACTTGATCTTTTAGTCTGAGAAGATGCTCAGCTGAGAGAAACTGGGAGAGCCTCAAGTCCCTGATGGGAATGGGGTTATTGGGAGGAACTGTTAAACCACCAAAGTAACAATTTTGACACACAGTTGGATTTGGGGACTCAGCAATACTCTCACTTCTCCTGTTCTCCACACACAGAAGGAGCTGCAGCTTCTTTTCACAGCTAAATTCAAGAGAGAACCAGCTGCAAGCTGCTAAGACTGCAGAGAATTTTGTAGCCCTTTCAGAGAGGAAACTACTGACAGTGCAGCAGGAACCTGAGTGCAAAGTTTTCACTACTCCAGCCACAGATGAACGCAAGGTAAATATTTCTGAATACAAGGATGTAATGTAAATGTTGCCACTATGAGGGGTAAGGTATTTTAAACTCACTAAGAGACCCAGAATAGCTGAGGTAAGGATTCAATAGCCAGAACAATTCCAGAACCACAATGCTTTGTGGCATAAGAGGAATTTTGGGGTTTTAGACTCTCTGGCTGTTAGATATCCAAGTTCTGACTTGCACTGTTGGCTCGTGCATCACACACAAGAATTTTGACAAGACTTGCTAAACCCTTCACAGAGGTCCCATTATAAATGGAAATGTAGCAGATGACATCCTGTGGTCATCACCAGATCCATACAAAAGGTATTGACGTTGTCACTGGTTTTGAGAAGGATTTTTCTACTCGTTAAAAGATGACAGACCTTTTGAGGATCTGCCTGAGAGGTTGTTTTGGGCACAGGGAAATGCATTTCTGGTAGGATAAAAACTGCAAAGGTGTCCAGCAAAATATGGTTGTTACCATGGAGGCTTGGGCAGCTTTCTGAATTTGAAGGAATGTTTTCTCTAAGCAAGGTAAAAGATCTTTCTTACAAAAAAACCCTACCAAAACCTCAGAGAAATAAAGTCACCAAATGCCTCCTGAAGTGAGACTTTTATTATTAATGCCTACATGTTGAGGCTGTTAGAACCTCTGAGACCCCAAAAATGTTGAGCTCACAGTCCACACCCTTCTCCACTTTCCATTTCAACTTAATAAAGAACAGAGATCCCCTGGTGACAAAGCAACAAATCCCCCAACTTCACCCCAAAAGGGAGTTAAGGTGTGACCACTTGCTTTCGATTTGCCCAAGACAAAGTGAACTTCACCCAGGAAATTCTCCATTACAGAAACACTACAGAGAGTGGCTGATACAATTTCTGAATTTCAGCTCTGGAACATGCCCCAGACATGTTACTGCAAACACCCCTTGGCATTCAGGAAGAACAAAAATCACAACTGGCAAGCAGGATTTTATCTTTTCTTTACCAACAACTTGGTTATGCTTTTACTGAAAGAAATCAATGAACTTTGAAGATCTCTCTCAAGCCACAGCTTTATAAACAGCTGCATCACAGCAAGAAAATAAACAGTTTATCGTTTGTGCTGTATAGTAATACCAGTGCTAACCAGCTGAAACTCTCATGAAAAAACATGTTCTAATTAAAGTACTATGTTTATATTCCAATGTATACAGTTTTCAGACAAAACTACAGACAGTAAAACAGTAGAAATACAGGCAAAATAATTTAACTCAATAATTCTGGTAACTTCCTGTTTGCAGAGAACAAGTCTGCAGATTGCAGGTCCAATACAATATCTGGTGCTCTGGAAGCTTCCTTAGGACAATTCCAAATCTCTACTCATTTTGGAAGTGTAGGCACCTAAAAATGTAATCTCAGGGACCTGCTTATATCCTCTTTGGATTTACAGCCTCGAGCAACCAATGTCAAAGCAGCACTGAACGTGCAATGCCAACGTGTTACCTTTCATGCTCCCACTCCTTGCTGAAGTCAGGTTTTGGAAAGCCAAACTTTGGGTCAAATCACCACTTCAAGGGGGTCAGAACCATACTCTGACCATCCTGTTGAACGTCCCAACCACAGAGGTGAAGCCAACACTTTGGAAAGAGTGCATGTTTTTAAGGACACTTCCTTTAAAAGCTGGTTTTGGCTGCATTTGAAGCTTTAGTGGCCCAGAAAGAGCAGTGACCTGTGTAACCTCCCCTCAAAACCTGCACAACGCTCGTACTGTCTTCTTGGAAAGTGAAAAAGGTATAAACAACCATGTAAAAAGACTACTTAATAATAATATATCTGACTAATTCAGCAGACACACATTCCCATTTCCTAATGAACAAAAGAGATCCCTGCAGCTATTGCATATTTAGTAACATGACCCTTCTCTTACCATCGAATCCCAAACTCTCCATTTCAAGGCCCTAATTTTACTTCTCTTGGCACACTGAAAACCATTTTAAATGAGGAAAAAACAGCAGACATGTGAAATAAGAGCTCTGATTTAAAGATGTCAACAACTTCTGTACAGTCTCAAAGCCCAAAGTATTGTGGAAAAATGTTGGAACACTTTTTTCCGTCTAAAAGTAGAGAAGACGTCAGTTCAAAACCTCTAAAATGCATTAAACAGATCTCCTTTTCCACATTAGGAAACGACCATATGATCAAAATGAACCTCACTTTTTATTTTCCTAATAAATTAACACGCTGCTCATAAGTTTTATATCAAGTCACAAACCAAGTAGCTCCACTCCAGTGCCTGCAAGTGTGATTTTAACAATTTTGGTGCAAGTGCTATAATGAAATTCAATGGAAATATACTACTTAACGTTCCCAATATCCAAGTTACAAAGTCTCATTACAAAGCTAATGTTCCTTGCTAACAGGCACCCTGTTCTCCATTAAAATTCCATCGGGATAGACCCATAAAGACTTGACACTTTTTAACTTTTTAGTTTAAGGTGTGAAGAGAGAACATCAAATGGAACTTTTAATAAAAATACTTCATTTTATATGATGCAAGATGAAGAAGATGCAACAGCTACTATGTCACTAAATTACCTCTGGGAACACATTCACACACCACAGTGCATCCCTGACAGAACTTACACAGTCTAAGTACTGCATAGAACATTTTGCCCACACCAAAACCCAATTGCTGATAAATTACCATCCCTTTTATGACACTGAAATACCCCAGTCAAGCAGAACTAAACCAACAGGTTTGTTAGAACTGTAATGTCCACTTTTCCACACAATAAGTGTCCTTATTTCAAGTGGATAATGTTTGATCAGTCTTAAAAGGATCACAGAATCACAGACTGAGCTGAAAGGGACCCACAGGGATCGAGTCCAACTGCTGGCCCTGCACAGACAGCCCAGCAATCCCCCCACAGGGATTCTGTGCAGAACAGCATCTCCCACGTTCCATGAAGTACTTGCAGCCTTTATCAGCCTGTGAACACAGTTCCTCAAGTTTCCCCATACACAGGCTGGTCATTGCTCTGTAGTTTCATGGACTTGCCTCCCCCCTCCAGTCATGTCCAGTCAAAATTCCCACCAGTGCAGTGTTCCAGGGTAATGTAAGATCCAAAGGGAAGCTCATCTGAACAGCGAGGTGGGCTGGGGGCTGAGGACAACTTGCACAACTTCACCTCTTGCTGCTGTAGCTGAGTCCTGTTACACGAGCCCTCACACACAAAATATTCTGTTTCAGTCACTCACAAATCAAACTTTGCTTCTGGTTTCAGTGTTTCCTACAGGTCTGGCTTTCATTGATGCCTACACCTGGGAATCCAAAGGGCTACCCCCAAAACTCAACAGTCCCGGTGACTCAAATTAGTCATTTTTACTCATTTTCACTTGGGAGTTTTATTTCTATGGGCAATGAGGATTTTCTGGGGCATTGAATTCAAAGCTCTGTATTCAGAAATGGTAATTTTTTCAGCTTGGGGAAATGTTGTGCAGTACAACCAGCTGTCCTGCCTAGTGCTTCATGCCCTTCCCTATGAGTTTACCATCACAGTGGACACAAACATTCTCTGGAGTCTCTACAAAAAAGTACTCAAGAGTTGAGTGAATTCCCCAAACCAGTCCTGTTTGATTCTAATGGAGGTTTTTTCCCCCCAAGGATTTAAGAATTAAAGTAAATTAAAGCATCCACAGTTGCATTATTTAAAATGTTAATCTTAAAAAAACCCACATCTGCCTTGTCATTTCTTCAACAGTCTGTTATGTAAGGAACTTCCCACAGCCACTGAGTAAACAATGACTGTAATTTGGTAGAAATTCCATCTCTTTTGTTTAAGTCTTTGTACAGGATGCAGATCTGCCCACAGTTACTTAAGACAAACTTTACATTTTTAACCTTAGGTTATTTACATTAACATATCTTTGCTAAACTGAGTTATTCAGAGCAGCTCACAATACACTGTTTCCTACAAAGTACTTTGAAGCAGATCTGTTAATTCAGAGAAAAGAACTTGCATTCCAAGTGTGCAGCATTATGAATATATACACAGAAATCCGTAGGTTTTCTGTGCAGGATCCCTAAAACAAATCTATGTTTCTCTGTGGGAACTTTTCATATCATAGCAATACATAAAAGCTGACTTATTTTTTCCACAAGACAGATATTTTTCTCAAAGGAGTAATACTGAACACAGCTGTGGAAATATTACATCTTCAGCAACACTATCAACACAGACAAGAATCTTCTAAGCCAGTTATGTAATGGTATTTTTAAAGGATTAAAATTAGGAAAAAGGATTAAAATGTACTTAAATGGGTTTTTTTCACAGCAATTTCTCCCAACCCCTGAAAGTTGCCTATGCCATTATGTTTTATCCTCAAGCATTCAGCTCCTTAAAAAATGTCATAGGGAATATGATGGCCCTCTCAAACATTTCATGGTTCATACCCCCTTTTAAGTGACTGCTCTTCATAAACATCTCTGGCTTCCCTCTAATGAAGGAAGGTTCTGGATTTACTCAGTGAAGGTTATTCACTACCAGTCTTCCAGGGAAAACTCTTTCTCCATTTTTTCCCAGCTCAGTTTGGCTCCCACAACAAAGAATTCAGGAAGCAAGACTTTTCCTCTTTCAATTAGACCAATTATTTCTTGGGTCTATATGAAACATTAAAATCCACTTCACTTTCTTGCACATTTCCACAGCTCCACTGTGAATGTTTGATGAAATATTTCCCTTTGGTTTGAACCTACCACCCACTGGCTTCTTTAGTTTTAGCGTTGGAAGAGGGCAAATAATTATCCTCTCTATTTCTTGATAACAGATGGGTTCAAATTAATCCATATTATCTATATTCTGTTTTTATTTTGAGAGCCTCTGGTAAAAGCTTAAATGAAAGAAACAGCGATTAACTCTCCTTTTTACCTTTCCCATCTTCTGAGCAACGAAGAGCCCATGGTTTTATATGAGGAGATGCAGATCTTTTACATTAATTGGAAAACACACAGAAATTCTAATACCCACGAAACAAAATTACAGTCACAGTATGAATCATCTGCTGACATATGTCCATGGCAGGGGGTTGGAACTGGATGATTTTTAAGGTCCCTTTCAGCCCAAACCGCTCTAGGATTCTGTGAGTCCATGAAATTATCAAAGCTGCAGTTTGCTTATTTAACAACATAAATTATCCATTAGTGAGCGAATTTATTTTCTAAAGTCAAAGCTCCTTTGCAGTGCTGTGGGCAAGCCCCATGGAAATTACCCTTTGTAGAAATCAGTGTTCAAGAAGCAAATAATAGTCTCTGCTTTACAAATTGTCCTACCAAAGAGACCTCATTTTCCACAGCACATGCAATTATGACATATGTTTTCTTTCAATTTACAGAAGTATTTCCACTGAGTGGTAACAGCAGCTTCTGTCATCCAGTGAATTTCTGACCATGATAAAAAGCAGTGCAAAATGCAAAGCTCCTTAAGGAACACACTCCAGTGTTTCCAAACAAATACCTTTAGAAATAGTACATTAGGGTATCTGCCCAAGAACTTGAACCTCTCTGCGGGTTTCTACGCTGCCTTTTAGCTTAGTTTAGAAGTTTTCATCTTCTCCTTTCTTTCATTTTTCATAAAAAAAGGATGTAACACAACTTTTTACATGGGCAGATGGTGGGAATGGCTTTAAACTGCAGAAGATTTAGATATAATATAGATTACATAGTACCTATAATTTAATAGTAGCATAGTTATGAGAAAATAATATTAAAACCGTACCTGCAGTGGTTAACTATAATTAAAACAGACTTTTTCAGAAGAGTCTTAATTTACTGGGAGTATTTAGGGTTGGACCCAACCTTGCATGACAGAGTTCCTGCTGTTGTGATGATGGAAAACAAATGAGACCATCCCACAAAATTCCCAGGGACAAAACACATCTGAACACAGGCTGGGTTAGTTAGCATGGCAGGGAAATGACTTCTCTAATGAAATAATATCCTTCTTTTTATTAGTCATGATTCTGAATGCTTTAATTTCAATTATCCCAAAGCAACGAATCGCGTGTTTCAAAACTTGCAAACAAATTGCGTTTGGAGATCTTCCAAGGAATCTTGTTACTTTTTCCATCTACAAAAGAGAGATGCTCAAAGCACATGCAAACATTTAAGGACCCAGGTTCTTCACTGGACACAGTATTTAACCAAAGTGTGCACTTCTATTTTAAAAATGTGATATTTGCTGCTTTCATTTCTAACTGTCTATCACAAACTGAATCAAAGTGATTTTCTTTTGGCTCTTTGAATTTCTAACTTATATTATAATTAATTTTGTGGGTAAGTAAAGTTAGGGAAAAATATAATAACGAATAAATTCAATTATTTTTTCAATCTAACATACTCTAAATATTTCAGGTGTTTTTTTCCTGGAATACAAAGGACTGGAAGGCCACACTTCTATTTCTTTTTTAAACTAATAACTCACTGGAAACTGATAACAGTTGTCATTTTAAACATTGCCTTAATGTTCTGAACAATATGAATCCAGCCAAAGACAGTGTAAGAAAGTGCATTCATTTACACTTCCATATTATTCACACTGTTAAAACAAAGGGAAACATCAGCATTTGCAGGTGATCAAGGTTTGTTTTTTTTTAAAGAACTGTTAAACTCTGGCAGAGTAAATCCCTGATAGTCCATGAGGAAATGTTGTTCTCAGTCCAGCTTGTATTCCGGAACAGAAAACTTTCCTTTAGAACTTATTGCTGGAGTGATTCAGTAGTTTGGCACTGGTTGCAGAGTTTTTCGTTTTAACTACTGTTTGATTTTCCATGAAAGAATGTCTGGTGTTTCCAATGTCTCTAAGGCAGATAAATACCCATATTCCATAAAAATGCCATTTAACATTATCCAAACTTGTGAGCAGCATCACAAGCAAGACTAATAATTGACTTGTAGACACACCAAAACTATTTCAGGACCTTCACTGATCAGGCAAAGCAGTTTCCTGATCCGGTTTGGTGCATAAACCTTTTTACAGGACCAGGGAGAAGAGCATTGAGGTGGGAATAAGCTCCCTGGGGACTTCTGAGATGGGCATTTCCACACAGAGAAACTGGTGTTTATCTGTACCCTAATGCAGAACACAACTTACTGCCCAAAGGCAACACAAACTCCCTGCAAGGAGGAAAAAAAATAAGATATTTCTTCAGGTGACTATTTTGTGTCTCCAGTCATTCCAGCTCCTTGCATCCATACAACACGTGACAATCCATGACAATCACACAGATGTATGGACACGTACGCTTGAATTTACAGCTCTTTTTGTCCACAGCCTCTCACTGTGAGCTCTGACCCGCCCTTCAATGCTGCTCTGTTGCTAATAAACATCAGGGACTGAAGACTTGGACTGCAAAATGAAACTACATTTTGCTGCAGTTTCTAAGTCAGCTGCCAAAAACAGGCAAAAAAACCCACCACACCTCTATTTACACGCAAAAGTTGATCCGCGCACGATAATAAATAAAAATGATTTTTTATAACATATCTCCACGTAAACACTGAAGGACCAAGACGAACCACAGAAGCTGAAGAGCAGTTTTGATGCACTCAGCTGGCTCAGTGGTGTGGTCCAGCAGCTGGGGGAGAGCCAAACCTGAGCTCGAACCAAAGTATGTGAGTGCTCCGCACATGGAGCGGCTGCGAGCACGAAAGGAATAGGTCATGGCGTTAAAATGTGGTGGGCAGTGGCCAGGGCAGATTTGTGCAGCTGATGTCAGATTCATCACTTTATGTAAACCACATTTATAAACACTGCTGCAAAATGAGAGAGGGCTTCGTTTGCCTTAGAATAACAAACATATACAAGCCCAGCTTAGGTTGCAGGGTAAGCACAAGCCGCATATGGCAGCACATGTTTGCTGCCTCAGGCATGGGGAGCGATACAAATACAGGCATTTTCAACACAGAAATCGAGGCAGCATTTTATGTCACTGACCAGATAGTACAAAAAGTCAATATAAAACATCATCTGAATGCTTTTTCATTTCCTATTTCACCAGAGTGAGACACTGTTGTGAACCACCATGTGCTGGATATACTCCTGTCATCGCCCAAGAAATTCACCTCCACAAACTGTGGGGTATTTTCAGCTGAGGTAGAATTCTAACTTTCAACCAATTCTTTCACTGGTGGAAACAGAAATCACTGAAAAGGTGTGAGCAAACAGTCTGACCCTCATAATTGTTAATTATTTAAACACGTCATAGGAATATATACAGACATTGGCTTGCAAAGAAAATACCCTCAGACTACTATTTGAGAGTATCTTTTCATTAAGCCCCCAACATCATGAATTAAAACACTGTGAGACGTTGGAAATAAATTAATGGCATTAAAAATAAAAAAACAGGCTCATAAAGTAGATTGAGAACCACTGGCCTAGTTTAGTTTTTAGTATTGCTATCAAGACATAACATCTAAAGTTCAGAATCAGGTAGAGAGGAGACCTGAAAATGTCATTTCTGGGTATTTTATCCGAGATTACGATTACATTCCAATCAAAATACTAGATCCAAGTCTTGAAACATTAAACATTTTCATTAAAGACCATCAAGGCAACATTTATTTCTACCATATTGATCCTCTATGTCACATAAAATATATGGATGAGCCATTTTAAGGTTGGAACATTTTTTCCAGATCCAACCACTGTGTGTATCCCTTTCATTATGTAACTGGCTCTGACAAACTTTATGCACAGAGGAATGTGTTCCTACCACCAGAATCAACTGCAAGGAGAAAATAATAATAAAAAAACCCCGAGTATTCATCCAAAATTGAGAGGGAGCCTTGCTGCAAACCAGGGTCAGCTGGAACTGCTGATTCAACACTTTGCTCCTGAAAGCAGGGAAAAAAGAGCCCAGCACATTTATATTACAACCCTCAGGCCCCACTCCCTTTGACTGAATAGCCAAGAAAGTGTTGGAGGGTTTTTTTAAAACAGCAATTTAATACTAATTTCCTCAAAAAAAGCCATCCAAACCGAGCTATTCAAAGCACAGGGGAGTGTTTGCTTGGGAAGCTTTGGTGTCTCCATGAAGGCAGACATATGCAATTTGAGATTTCAAGGAAGTTTGAGATCATGCCTCAGATTCCTATGTGGGAATGTGATTGCTTTTGAAACTGTAATTTTACTCCTTGGGAAAAGTGATAGGGAGACTCTTTATCACCATCAGCCATCTGTGCTACTGGAGCTGGAACACATGCAAAGAAAGGCAGTGCTGCAGGTAACACAAGCCTCGTCTGGGCTGATATCACAGCACCAAAGTTCTAATTTTTGGCATACTATCTTTTTTTTTTTAATGCCTTAAGAAAGCAACAGTAGACAAAATAACTGTTATGCAATTTGAACAGGCATTTTGCAAACAGCACCATGTACAGTACAAAAAAAAAAAAAGAGCCCAAATAAATTTTCCATGCCCTTTTTTTTTTTTTTTTTTTTTTTTTCCAAAGCAAGACCAGACTTTTAACATAGAAAGGAGCTAATTAAAGAAACAGATGAAGTCAGATGTGCACGGAACTGGATATAATGTATTGTAAATTTAAAGACACAATCTGTTTTGCTGCCTTTGAAACTTGCTGTAGGTAAACTCCATTAAT
The DNA here is from genome assembly GCF_022539395.1 of Myiozetetes cayanensis. Taxonomy (NCBI): domain Eukaryota; kingdom Metazoa; phylum Chordata; class Aves; order Passeriformes; family Tyrannidae; genus Myiozetetes; species Myiozetetes cayanensis. The sequence continues at coordinate 17,416,238 of NW_026087389.1, forward strand.
CAGACATTTCTGCAGTTTACGTAAACAGGGCCTACAAAAGGTAAACAAAGAATAACCCAGTTTCTAAATATTGTGATGTGAACGTCAGCACAACTTTGTAACAGGGCAAATTCTCAAAGGCTTGAGTTTCAGCCCACAACTTCGATCCTTATCACAGAACCCTGCAAACACTGTCTGTTTTAGATAAAAGATATGCTTTATTTCCCATACACAAGAGACAGAAATTGGCTATATTGACTAAAAAGTCTGATCTACAGTTCACGTTCCTGAATCGCCCTCCCCAGCCAGGAGGCTGTCAGCTGAAAGCAGAGGTAAAATTTACACATAACTACACAATAAATCCTAATTTTATAACTTTAGAAAGCTTTGGCAACATTCTGATCACTGCAGGCTACTGGTTTACTCTGCCACTGGCTATGGTTTTATACTCCCATTCAAGTCACACTTTTTAAAGACTAATGGCTAACGAAATCATAAATAATTGTAATTCCACAGCGGGGATGACCTGAAATGGACCTCACTGTACTTCCAATGGCCTGATGTCAACTATTATTAAACTACAGGTTTTATAAAGTCTTCCACTAGACGTCTAGAGTTAAGCCAGAAGTTTTGGCTCCAATACAGGCAGTGATGAAAAACATATGAGTGGTAACAAGGCGTCTTAATATCATCCTTCAGTACTAAGATGGGCTAATCTGAGGCAGCACTTTACTCTGGTATCACCCACGGTGCCAGCAGGACCAAGGAGTTTGCAAGTGGACTTTTTTTCTTTTTATTTACTTTCCAATTCACAGAACTCAGTCTAACTTCCTTTTTCTCTGTTTTTATTTTTTTTTTTTTAATTTAATATGAAATAACTGGACATACAGAGCTCAGGTGGATTATCACAGAGCTTCTGGAAGAACTCCCAGACTTGCAAGGTATGTCCACTTTGAATACCTGTTTTATATAAATAGCACTAAAGAGTTAAGCAACAGTCACTATGTGCAGATTAACAATGTCAGGTAATTTACAGTACATTTTTTTTTTAATGGAACATATGAAGATTTACTTTGCAGTTGAAATAATTCTGTGTGTACTACAGCTGAGCTGCAAAACAAAAAGAGCTACAGTGAGTTATTTAACTATTAAAGACTCGTCAGAAAGATGTTACAACTGACAATAACTTTTCTCAGTTATAACAATCTGTGAAAATCTACCCTACAGTGACAGCAGTTCTCATAGTTACAACTCTGTATTAACTTTCTGTAAGTTGGTATTCAAGTTGGTGGGGTTTTTTTTAAGTACCTATCAGCAAAGTAATTAAAAACAACCCATGAAAGAGTAAACTGTAGATGAACTACAACCTAAAAATGCTCATGGATCATACTCAGTAACAAGAGTCAAGCAGTTTTCCATAAAAAGTAAATAGTCTGTAAACACCACTTATTTTGTAAACATCCAATTAATTATCACTACTTAACTTCAATATTGGACTACTTCTGGCAACAGAAACATTTCTTCACTAATCTCACTAACAAAAAAAACTTCCTCCTGTTTTTCTTAATCAATTTAAGTAAATCAATGGAGTAGACAGAGTTAAACATAAACTCCTTTTATTTCTGGAATGGGACAATGACTAATAGAACCAGAACTATTTTTAAATATAGATTTCAAAACAGCGATGGTGTTGCCTTTCTTTGGACAAAATCTGTGCACAGAGCAATGATTTGTGTTATTAATGAACACAGAGACTTTTCTTTGCCTCTGCAAAGACCACCACTGGGTCATTTAAACATTTCCTTTTCAGAAACAATGACAGAGGAAACTGGTCCCTGAACACCGGGAACAGAAGTGATTTCTAAACATGATTTAGAGTCTTTTTAAAGTCTTAAAATGTTATGTATTAACTCCTCGGTGCCCTAACTGCTGTGACAACAAATGCCACACGCTGTAGGGCTGGCATGTAACTCCCAAGGTTTATTTGTTGTTGGGTTTTTTTAATGCACTCATCCCACACTAAATACACAACTCCTGGTCCTCACAGAAAGGGTTTTTCTTTCTTCCCATAACTCATGGGTAGAATTTTCACATCACAGAACCACTGCAAACTTACGTGGGAATTTCCCACACAGCCTCTCAAAGGTTTTAATCCTGTTTAGTTATAGTGTGATACCACCTGCATTTCATGAGTTATACATCACAACTAAACAGCATGAGAAGTGCCTGAGCTCTATGAGCTGTTTAGCAACAAGAGTTTGGGAAAGATGACCACACTAGTGAGGATGAGTGTGTCCCAAATGCTCAGTTGGGTGATTTTAGGATTGTTACACACTTCAGGACAGCGAGTCAGCCTTCCAGCATCTCTCCAGGTGAAGTGCACTGTCCACATGCAGTCACCTCACCTTGGGGCAGCTCCTGTTCCAGTGGGAAGATGCTACTCAGCAGCTTTTTGAGCTGGAAGATAAGTAGGATTGTGATAAAGAAGGGGCAGTGAAGCCTGAATTCACCACAATCTTCCTCAGCTCAATGCTCTGGGCTGCAAAAACTGAGAATGGACAAGGCCAGGCTTTGTCCAAGCAACACAACCTGTTAGGCTGTTGTATGTCAGGAATGGCTGTTCCACCTCTCCTTATTCCTTCTCTTGCTGCCTAAAGTTCCAACCCCCTACACCAGGTTGTTCCACCCATTCCTTTGTGCTGGCTCCACACTCAGTCTGTTCACCCACCAAGAACGACCTGGGGTTTTTTTTGGTGCTCAGGTGAGTTTTATGCCAGTTCAGTGAGTTCAATCAGCTCAGTGAACGGCCTGAGTGGAAGGGCTGGAGGTACCTGGGAGCAGAGTGGCTCTCAAGGGGCAGCAGGGGAGCTTTAGCACAGCTGGGCCTGTACCTTCCAAAACAGGATTTCATAAAATTCCCAGGATAAAATAAGGTAAGGATTTCCAGCAAGATCACCGGGATCTCGGATTTTAGGCTTGCATTTTCTTTTAATTCTGAAGTTTAAGCATGCAGAAGGTTTGTGTGAGTTCTTTGAGATGAGCTGCAGAGTCAGAGCATTCCTACAGAGATGTGTCAGCATCTGTTTACTGGGAACCTCAAAACTTCAGCCACGAAAAGATATTTTAAAAACATCCATAGAACTCAGTTCTTTGGGAACCATTTTTTAGTAGTTCTTTGGCCAATGCAAACCTGGAGTCAAGCTTGATTATCACCCCTAACTACAAACATAATAAGGATTTCCTAATGGCAAAATAGGAAGACAAAGAAAGGATTTTTAACCTTTCCTTAAAAAAAAACCAAAACAAAAAAAACCACAACAACTTAGGCTTCCTTCTGCAAAGGGACTAGTTTTCAAGAGATTTAACCCACAGGACCAATATATGTCATCAGTGATATATTTCAAATCTACTGTTCTAGAAGTGGTTGGGAGCAACACATGTTTTTCAAGAGTTCAAATTGGCCACTACTCCAATCACAGCCTCGATCTAATAGCTTGAAATCACAGATTTTGGATATCTGGTAGGAAATATGGAATCCATTTGCTACAGATGCAAGTGTGGGAACAGATTTTTAAGTTGTTTCCTAAGACAGCTTCCCAGCACCAGATCCAAAAGGGCATTTCAGGAACACACGCACAAGATTATCTTTTAGATACGGTAAAACTATACATCCAGTGCCTCTCACAAGTAAAAGTCAACAAGGTCCTGGAAAATAAATGTTCTGAAACTTGATTACCCTATGAAGCTTGATATCCTACATGTGGAAGTGCTACAACATCACTGAATAAAGCACAGGATTTTTGTCACTTAATAGCGAAGCAGCCAAGGAAGAAAAACCAGCCTGAGATCCCATCTGGGCAACCTCAGTCATCAAACCACTTTTCCAAGAACAAGGAGAACTTGGAACTCTGAAAGTCTTCAAACTCCTCATCTCCTAATTAATGGTATGACTAAAGTGCTGGAGATTTTAACTGTTTTCTGAAGCTGAAATGCAAGATTGAAAAGGCCAAGCGTTCCAAAGGTGAACAGCCAGAAATGACCACGATTTTCTGGAAAGGAGGTTCCACACCTTCTCCCCAGCACTGCTTACATTCAAAGATTCTTCCAAGGACACACACATTGTATGGGATTGCAAGAACCACCATCAAACCCTTTCTGGGAGCATTGAAAGAGAACATTTTTTTGAATAGCAAGGAAAACATATGGGAAAAACCCCTGTGAAGATTCTTTCAGGAGGTTGGTAAATCAATAAAAGTAAAGGCACCACTAGAAAGAGCAGGCACCTGGATATTATGGAAATATTAAACTTACAGTTACATGTGGCTTACCTGCAAGTTACTAAGTATATTGTGCTTGTTTTCAGACACATATTTGGGGGAAAGAAGTCACAGCATTCTTTTTAAGTAATCTGAACAATTATCTTTTTTCCTTTTTAAACACCCTCAAACAGACACAGTTACAGCAGCAGCAATGCATGCAGTGCACTGCATTTAATGCTGTTACAAACCATACCCAAGGAACAGCAAAAGGACTTTGCACAGAAAAAAAACCAATTCAGCCAAAACCTCAGAGTTTGGAATAAGCCAACACTCCTGTACAGACCAGCACACTCAGTTCTCCTGTAACTGAGGACCAATGACAAAATGCCCACAAAAAGCCATTTTTCAGCTATAAACAGATCATCAAGCATTTAATTAGGTGATCAGACAAAAATTGACATCCTTTTAGTATTTCCCTAAAGAGGTCTATGATATTCTAAATAGAAAATTTTTTATAAACAGGATATACACATTAAAATTTACAGCAGCCCCTCTGGGTTTGTGGAGCATGTTTTGTCAGACCCAAATGACTTCTGGAACTGGGCTTTGGAGGGAAACAATGTCAAGCTGGGGGCAGAATTTACAGCATTTTCTCAGAGCTGCAAAACATCCCGTGGCAATTCTTACTATCTCCATTTTCCCCTAGACTAGTTTTGTAGGAGCATTTGGTCCAGAAAAATCATCTTCAGAATAAAACTGGAGTATGTAGAAAATACCTATACCCCAAAAAAATCAGTACCTTTGAATTACTGATCATCATTACTCAGGTAATGCACTACACTGCAGTTTAGGACTGGACTCTCGGTGTTCCCAATAAGTGTGCCTAGAAATAAACCTGGTAAAATTAGAACTGGGAGAAGCAGATGGAAATGGAGTAAACAGCTGTACTGGGTCAGGGGTCATTTGGTTTGTTCAGCCTGGAAGAGATTGAGGGCAGAGCTCAAGGGGGTTTTCAACATCCTCACAAGGGGCAGCACTGACTGATCTGTTCTGTGGGGACCAGGGACAGCCCCCAGGGAATGGCTGGAGCTGTGTCAGGGCAGGCTCAGGTTGGATCTCAGGGCAAGGTTCTTCCCCCAGAGGGTGGCACTGAACAGGCTCCCCAGGGCAGTGGGCACAGCCCCAAGGCTGCCAGAGCTCCAGGAGGGTTTGGACAACACCCTCAGGGACAGGGTGGGATTGCTGAGGGTGACCCTGTGCAGGGTCAAGAGTTGGACTCGATGATCCTCCCTTCCAACTCTATTCTATTTTTCCAAAGACAAATCTATTTTTAAGTTCTTCGTGACTTGTACTTCTCAAGAACATGAGGAAAAAATAATTGTAGCTGTCTGACATGGATGTTTTCTACTTGGAAGGTGGATCCAAGAAGAAATACTTTTCTCAGAGAGTGGTGAGGCCCTGGCACAGGTTGCCCAGAGAAGCTGTGGCTGCCCCATCCCTGGAAGTGTCCAAGGCCAGCTTGGATGGGGCTTGGAGCAACCTGGGATAGTGGAAGGTGTCCCTGCCCATGGCAGGGGGTGGAACTGGATGATCTTTCAGGTCCTTTCCAACCCAAACCATTCTGGGATTCCAGGATTCTATGAAACGTGCTGCATGCAGAGGGGAACTTCTATCAGTGGAAATAATAAACAAAGGACTGCAACATGGGAAAAGCTGCTGTCAGGAGTGAAAACACTGTCTGCCCAGATTAGAATAGAAAGAGTTCAATTAGAAGCGTTTAGGGAGTCGAATACCAAGTGTTTAGGAAGTATCCTGCTGAGTGTATTTTATGCATTGGTAATCAAGTATTTCCCACTTTTACAAGCAATGTAACATATGCCCACTTACCACATTAAAAGTGCTTTTGCATCAAGAAGAAATAGGATTTATTTCATTCCGAGTTCTAGTAAAGTGTACTACAAAAATTACACTTCAGAGCTTGAAGCAAATGATATTATTTGTAAAACTCAATTAAAAATTTTGATATTACATTAATCTCTAATGAATTTAAGTTAATATTACTGCATGTAATTTTATGGTGATGATTCATATTTTAAAGACTATTTTTATATTCTTAATCCCTCATACACTAACTAATCCTCAATATTCACAACAGACCATTTTTCAGGACCAGAGACTGTTGCAGTGAGTGAAATAAATAGGTCAATGCCTCTATTTGCTCTTTCATATTCACTAATTCTCGTGGGGTTTTGTTTGTTTACTTTCCCTTTCCAGGTTGGTTGTCCTGATTAAGAGGATATGAAGGAATATACTCTCCTTCTCTTCTTGGCTTTGTGCTCTGCCAAATCTCTCACAGGACCTTCGTATTTCACACTGAAGAACATGATGCTCCAAGACATGGAAGACGACGACGATGACGACGATGACGACAATTCTCTATTTCCAACCACTGAACCCATCATGCCACTAATTCCTTTTGATCTGTTCCCAACGTGCCCCTTTGGATGCCAGTGCTATGTGAGGGTTGTCCACTGCTCTGACCTAGGTAAGAATGTTCTCCACTGGACTCCCCTTTGGAGGATTTGCCTTTTAAAAGATGAATTCTACAGCTCCATAAATTGCACACATTCCCGTATTCCCATATTAATAATTTTCAAAAGGAGCTTAACATGTTTTCCATTAGGATTGCAAACCATATCTAATTTGTGTCCAGCACTTTTTGCAACGTGAATGTTTTCCCAGTCCATGTTCACCAGCTTAGAAAAACTGGAAAAGCTGCTACAGCCACTTTCCATTACAAATGACTTCTCTGGATAACAACAGGGCATGGAAAGGCATTTAAAATATGTAACAAACAACTGTAAAAGTGTTTAACTGATCAGGGAAAGTACATGATAACCTGTACAGCTTTTTATCCACTAAGAGAACAATCACAGAACGGGAAAATGCTTCTATTTACATTTTATATTACACTTTCTACTGTGGTGGGGTTTTTTTGGGTGTTTTTTTTTTTTACTTGCATGATGCTCTATCCAAGCAGGGGAGCACAAACATTTGCTGTGTGTTTTGTTCGAAATAGATTAACTATTGGTCCCCTCTCTCAGAAAAGAAGTATTTCATTCATAACTACAGAACAACAGGTCAAATGACAGGAAAACAAAGAAAAACAAACCACAAGGACATTTAATGTGAGCACATAAGTGGGACACAAACTTCACTCCACTCAAGCGCTCATCACTGGTACCACTTTAGCCAAAGGCAAAGCTGCTCCTGTCCCTGCTGCAGGTACATCCCAGTCCCTAACTAGGAATTCATTATTAATTGGTCCAATTTGAATTAGTGCTCACTGAAGTTTTCCCATGATTCCAGGCAATCACAGGCTGTGATCCCGCCACGAGCACAGGGACAATGACATCTGTTCTCACTGCAGCCCTGCCACCATCCTGAACGTCACCCTGCACTGCTCATGGCTTAGGAACACTGAGTCCATACAGAAACTGCTGGGGTTTTTAAATGTGTCATTGTTAAGGAATCCAAATAAACTTTTGCTGACAGCAGCAAACGGTGGTTATTGCATCTGGTCTGCAGATTGCAAACTGCTTTACAGTTCACACATAGGAAAAAATCATATTAATAGACTTCATCTTTAACTGCAGCCTATTAATTATGGAATAATTGCTAATAAACTGCACAGCATTTCGTGCATCAGCATTTCCACTGAAAAGGAAGTTACTGCCCCTGCTAAGGCTTTTGTGCTGGTTCAGGATCTCAGATGGCCTGAACTGCAGTGGGTTTGTAACTGAACAGGGAGCAACCCCTATTCAGGCTGTCATCATCAGGGGCAGCAGCAGCTCCTCCCAAAACTATCCACACACGCCTTTGGTACATCCTTACATCATTAATTCCTCCCATTACCAAAAATCCCCGTTCTGCCCTTTGCTCTGTGGCTGTTCACGTTTTCTTTCCCACCACAACCATCAACCACCTCATTGTGTTTTGCTGTTCAGCGTATCCAGGCACACAACATCTCTGTTCTGTTTCACTTCCACAGGTCTGACATCAATTCCTCGCAACATCCCCCCAGACACTCGGATGATCGACCTCCAGAACAACAGAATTAAAGAGGTCAAGGAAAACGACCTGCGAGGGCTCACATCGCTCTACGTACGTGAGCTGCTGCTTCCCGACTTGGAAATCTTATTTAGCAATCTGAAATACTTCCATACTTCCAAAACACTAAAATGGTATTTTCCTTCTCTCATGGTAGAGATAAAAGTACAGTCTGATGCCTGTGTATCTGACTACTCCCACGTGGTGAGAAGCAAAGAGCTTTTTGAGTTGTAAGAACTGCTTTCTACCACACCCAGACAATGTCCCATGTGCATCTCACCAAAAAGATTCGCAAGATTTTTCGGTCCTTAATGTGCACACAAACGTTCCTTATATTTTAAAGGCTGCAAAACAAGAGCTCCTTTTTTTATCTGCTTAGCTGGAAAACACCATTAGTTCTCACAGTAGAACTATAGTGGTGATTTCTGAGGGTATTTTCAAAAGCACAGAACATAAAATTAACACGCACACCACTGAAACTTGTTACAAACCCAATTGACCTGAACAGAAAATGGACCAACATTGAATTACTGAAAAGTCAGGGGATTTACTACTAATTTTTTAGCATGCTTACATAAGCACATAGCGACAGGCTTTGAAACAAGTATCACTGGCAAATAAAATAAATCCAGATATTTACAGTACACAATGTTACTGTTTTATTATGAGAGGAAACAAGAGTCTCAGAGGACTGGAAAGTTAAATCTGCTTTAGAATATTTATTTCTATGACAAGTCACTCTAGATCCAGTATCAACAAATATTGACAACTTCGAGATTTTCACTGTAAAAATGACAAATCCATCACACAACCTACAACAAACTAACAACAGTTAGAAAGACATGAAACACACAATAAACCAACATAAGAACAATCCTAATACATTAAGGAGAAATCCTTCCCTGTGAGGATGGAGAGGCACTGGCACAGGTTTCTGAGCAAGATGTGAAAATTTACCAGATCTAAATGTTCCTGAACGAGCCTGTTAATTATTATGGTGTCAGCCAGGGCAGACAAAAGAAGAATCACATAAATTCACAGCTGGCAACAAAACGGTTCCCACTCCCCTTGTCTCGGGGGTACAGAAGGGCCTCACCAAGGGAGGGGCAAACACACAAACTGGGGTTTATATTCTGTATAAAAGATCTTACAGGAACTAAACTCCAGTGCCTGAGGAAGTCACTGGAATCCATCAGCCATCACCACATTACATATCAGAGTCACCACTTAATTATGTGATAACTGAGCTGCTTTGCTTTTTCTCTCCCCAGTTCATTTGTGGCCAGGCTGAAGGACTTTTCTCCCGAGATCAAAGTTTACTTTGTACAACTTGGTTGAGTCTTGGGGTCTACTTAGCAAAGGCACAGATGGCAGCTTGGATTAGGAAGGAGCATTTCCTGTTTATTTCCTTAGGCTAACCTCATTTTTTTCTGGAAAAAGAGATTAATTCTGGTTTGCTCTACTTCTTCCCCACCCCACCCCAACAATTCCTGAGAGGAGATGAATTACCAACAGCTCCAAGAAGTAAAAAAGGAACAAAAATGAATAGTCTGAGTATGGAAAGGCAGGGATGTGATTTGACATGGAAATGATTTTGGATAACTCATATTTTGTTGTCTGTAGTAACTCATTACAAGTTCTCTGATAACACACAGCAAAGAAGAACAAAAAACTGCCCCAAAAAGGATTAGTGCACAGTACAGAAGAGAGAGACTTAAATTCCCAGAAGTGGGAAAACTATGGCAAATAACATAAAAAATTCATGTGTCATATAGAGACATGAACATCTAAGAAACACAGACTAAAAGCCTGACTTTTATCTTGCTGAGTTATCCGGAAATAAAAGATGAAGTTCTTAGTTTTGAGAAATTGTCTGCATTAAGGAACAACAAAGTATATAACACCCTAAATTCCCTTACAATATTTGAATACAAACATATTGTTTTGCCAGTTCTTAGAATCCATTGGCACCTTGCCAGCTCTGACTAGTTTTTCTCTGCCTTCCAGATGATGCTCCAGCTTTCAGGTTCTATTTTGTTTTTCCACAAGCAACTGTAATGCCCAAAGTGCTAAAGTTTGGTATGATGGAAAAACGAAATATTTTAAATAATTGTTAAATTATATATCAAATTCATGGCTTAAAATTCATAGTCATAACTTTCCTACATATATATATTTAAAAAAAAACCTTTCTACTGCTCTTCCCATGTCTCCCAGGCACTGGCTTTGAACAACAACAAAATCTACAAGATCCATCCCAAAGCCTTTGAACACACAAAGAGGCTCCGACGACTGTACCTGTCCCACAACCAGCTGACTGAGATCCCAACAAATCTGCCCAGAACTTTGGCAGAGCTCAGAATTCATGCTAACAAGGTCAAGAAAATCCCCAAGGACGTATTTAAAGGAATGAAGTCTCTGCATGTTTTAGGTAAGTCCCCTTGAGTAGAACAGAAAACTTTCCCAAAAATGTCTTTATCAAACATTTCTACTATGTAAAATTTTCAGCCCAAGGTACAATTTCCTCTCAAAGAGATATTCCCATGCTGTGGGAAATACCTTTCCCAATTTAAATTCTCTGTGAAGTAGCTACATAAGTCAAGGTTTGGGTAACCCTGCAAGCCAAGTTAAACATCCTAAATTGCCTGAGAGCTGTGACTGCCACCCCTCAGAAGAGGCAATGCAAGCTAAATATTAACTCGTGCTTAGAACATCATCAGAAGTCACAAATAAAATTAGTTCACAAAATTCCAAAGCCATAAATGCTTTTCTTTCCCCCCCTTGGACAGAAATGAGTGCAAATCCTCTGAACAACGATGGAATAGAGCCAGGGGCTTTCGAAGGAGTAAATATCTACCATATAAGAATTGCAGAAGCCAAGTTAACTTCAATTCCTAAAGGTAGGGTTTACCTTTCCTATTTTATTTATACCAGTATACTCCTAAATAAAATGCTTAAGCATCTATATAATTACTGAATTCATAATACATATATATGTGTGTGTGCAGAAGCATCACTGTAGAAGTGAACACTAAAACAAAAACCCCAAAACAACCAAAACCAACTCACCCCAATTGTTCAGATAACTTGAAGATCAGAAACCACCTGGCTGCTCCCTAACACAAAAACACCCCAAAACATTCCTCTAGTATCATCATAACGCCATCTCTTGTCACTTAGCACAAAAAAACCCATAAAATTATTCCAATTTTGTCTTTGTTGTAGAGGAATCTCCTATAAGGGGAAACACAGCATGAGGTCTAATATGTGGTGTGAGATACATAAACAAATCAAAACCTACAGTGTTTCACAGTGAACTCATTCACCACAAGTGGAAACTAAGTCTGTACATCCTCCCATCTGCAGCTATTATAATGGCACAGAAATTTAACAAACGTAACACAAAATGTACCCAAACTCTGCGATGGGCAGGGGGGCTGCTCTTCCCTCTCCGTGGTGTAACTCGGACACCAGCAGCACGTGGAGCTGGGAACTGGAATGCAAACTGGGAAGGAGCCCAAACAAACAAACAAACAAACACACACCGGAGAGCGCCAGCTGGAACTCGGGCAGGCTGGGAATTCAGCCCATTCCTGGTGGGAGCAGCGCTCTCCCAGCCCGTGAGGAACGGGGATTGCTGGGTGTCGGGTGCCCTCTAGACAGAGGCTGCAAAACTGAGCCTGAGATCAGCAAAGAGGAATTCACACTTGGGATGATCTTCCTTTGCCGTCCCTAAAAACACACAGGGGAAAGGTTCACCACCTGCTGGTCCGTTCGTTGGCAATTCTGGGTGTGGAGGTTTTAGAAACACAAAATATTCTGGCGTGGGAAAGAGTCCATCAAATTCAGCTGTGAGGATTCCTAAAGATTCCTCCCAGATCAATCCCAGCAGCTGAAGCAGCACAATTGTTACACCACGGAGAAAAAATGGCAGGTCTTCAGAAAGCTCTCCCTGGTTCCACAGGAGTAGTGGTTTGACCACCAGCTCTGAGATAACTGCACATAACATACAATTTCCATCTTTGGCAAGTTAACCAGAAGTACTGAGAGCTGTCATGAAGGAAGCCGGGAAAAATACCAAATTCTGGAACTGAAATCTTAAAATCAGTATATGCACTTTCACATCCTATTTTTTTTCTTTTAAAGTTACTGTTTTAAAGCAAATTATGTTGCTTTTTTTTTAATTACCGTAGTAACACCTAATACCCATTTCTTTGATGCACATAACCTTCCCAAGATTCCTCACCCAGTTCTAAACACAAAGGAAAGAAGCTGTTTGGAACATAATAAATATTCCAATAAAAAAATAAATTGGTTCGTTTTCCTCACACTGTGCATTTGTTTTCCATCAGATTTGCCCTCCAGTCTCCTGGAGCTTCATTTAGATGACAATAAGATCACAGGAATTGAAGTTGAGGATTTCAACCGTTACAAAGATCTTCAAAGGTACCACTCCCATCCAGAAGGCTTTTATTTGATAAAAAGTCCCACTTGGCAGCAGCTCGATTTAAAGACTTCTCTTGCTAATGGCAGAAAAGAGAATTAAAAGTTTTAAGTGTTTTAGTAAGAATTGCTGTAAATAAGACCAAGCTTAAAAAAACCAAACAAATCCAAAAACCACATTAGCCTTGTTATTACATGATTTTTGCCTACAGTTTGCAGTACGAAAGTAGGATAAAAACAGCAGGTGATCACAAAATATAACCAGCATAACTTCTTATCATTCTTATAAATTTATTCTCATAAATGCAGTAGCTGGTAAAGGACACAATTTGCTAACTGTTCCCAAATGTGATGGGATTTAAGGAAAAATGGCTGTTTCTTAATATCACTGATGGGGGACTAGAAAAGGGAGTTCTCTCTAAAGCTCAGTTAAGACCTCTGATAATTCAGCTGAGCAGCACTGCATGTGGGATTTGCTGACAGAAACCACTGTCAAAGAAGAACTATTGACCTACCTTTAGACACCAAGTTCAGTTTCTGAATAAGTCATGTAAGAACAGAGAACAAGGGAATGGTAGGATGGGCAGAAAGAACATCTCCACCTGTTCTGCCACCTTCCAGCAATGCAGGCTCAAGTCTTACAGCAAAAAATCTGACTAAGGAAAATTTGAAAGTAGGAAAGAAGGTAGTTCTGCTTAGCCAAAAACTTCTTATTTTAGAAATAATCTCTATATTAAAAAAAGCTTGTTATTTGGTTGTTTCTTAGAACAGCACTTTGTATTATTGTGACCACACTTTGTGGCTCTACTGCTTGATAGAAGGGTATGATTTATTTCACAGACAGCTTGAATGCTATTCACCATTTGAACTCTTGTAACTATAATCAGAAAAACTGCATGTAAAACTGAACAATTGCTCACATCAGACTGACATCAGATGAGAGCTAATCTCCTTAAAGTGGAAATTAAATTAAGAAGTAAAAAATATTTGTTAGCTCAGTTGTGTTGTTGTTCCTATCAGAGGGAAGATTCCATCGTGCTCTCCCTGTTCTTTTCTTGCCCCATGTTCATCCCTGTGTCCTCCAATCTTTAAAAATAAAGAATGCTCTTCAGAGCCGTTGTGAATCTCAATTAGCTTTTAATTAAATGTTCCTTGTACAATTTCTAGGCTGGGCCTTGGGAATAATAAAATCAAAGATGTGGAAAATGGAAGTTTTGCCAACATACCAAGTATCCGTGAAATCCACCTGGAAAAAAATAAGCTGAAGAAGGTTCCTCCTGGATTACCTGAACTGAGATACCTGCAGGTCAGACACTGAACTGAACAGAAAGATCCAGTGATTCCATGATTTTCACTCTGCCACACTGATTAGGTCACAACCAAAAGGCTTAATTAATTGCCACATATATTTTGACTTGACTCTCCTAACCAGGAAAACCTGAAGTCACATATGCTTATTAAAGAAATAAATATAAAATCAAACAGCAGGAATACTTCCTAGGGAAAAGAAAAAAAAAAAAAAGGACAACAGTGTGCTATACCCAGAAAATGTTTCCAGAAAGTTTGGTACAGATTTATCATAGTTTCCATATTAGCAACCCAGAGTGGAAATTTTTCCACTCCCACACTGAAAAGTCTTAAATTCAAAGTAAACTGTTTATAAGGATGAAATGACGAGCTAAGATTTTAAAATTTGTATTCAGAACTAGACAGATTTGGCAAGAAAATGCTTTCAAAACACGATTATTTCCTGAATTCTGGAATAGCAATTAAAATTAAATTCATACCTATTTTATAAGATGACATATACCTTGGGACCCTGAGCAGAACAAAGCTTGGAGACACGTGAAGAGATGCACAAGTGACAGAGCACACAATAAGCTATTTGGCAAAAGCTTTCCTCTCTGAATTTAATTTCTTTGTGCTTCTCATATCACTTACAGGTAAATACTTTCAGATAGATAGAGATAAATATATATATATAAACAACCAATGCAAATATCAACTTACAATGTAAGTGAATTTAGATATACAAAGAATTCTTTTGTCATTGTACATTATTTCACTTAAACTTGAAACTTTACTATTACAACCCCTTATATTTACTAATTTAAGCTACATCAGCATTGGACTGATCTGTTCCTATAAGTATACCAACAAATCTCTCCAAGTTCTCGAGGCTACTTTATGAAATCTATTAAATCCCTGAAGATTTGGGAGAATATAATACTGCATTGTTATAATTCTCCCTACAAAAGAACATGAAATCACACTTTAGGACAAAGTTCCCTAAGAACAGAATCCAATTTACTCTGAGAACATGCTGATAAAATTCCAACGACTTTTCCCTGTGGGAGACACTGTGACAGGAGGAAGATTTTTAAGAACCCTTTAAGAGGGATTTTTAACTCCTGTGACCACCAGGGTCTGCAGTGAGGTGATTTACAAAGATGCCACGGGCACACTGACACTGTATGTGCTGCTCCCATCCTGCAGGTGGTGTTCCTGCACTCCAACCACATCGCCAAGCTGGGAGTGAACGATTTCTGCCCGACGGGCCGGAGGAAGAAGAAGGCTCTGTACAGCGGCATCAGCCTCTTCAACAACCCCGTCAAGTACTGGGAGGTCCAGCCCTCCACCTTCCGCTGCATCCTGGCCAGGAACAGCGTCCAGCTGGGCAACTTCCTCAAGTGATGTCCCAGCTGGGCACTTCCAACAGCAACCTGGCCAAAGCAGTTCTCCAATACTTGAAATTTGCAGCAAAAAAATGCCGATTTTACACTATTTAACCGTTTACAAAGTATTTGCTATGTCAGAGGTAATTAATTAGAAACAGTATGTTAAGTAGGATCCATTGTATGATTTGACAATGTTCAACCTACGTTTGGATAATTTAAACAGAAGTCTTTATATCTTACAGAAGAACTCTTGGAAGTGGAACTGGAAACTGTATTTGATGTTTCCTATTGTAGATGTTAAATTCTCTCCTTAAACCACATAGTTTTGATGTATTCTTTCCTTCAAATCAATTCTAAAAGTCACGTGGAAGTGACTTTTTCCACAGTAAGGACCTTTTCCTCTCCCAAAGTATTGTAAGAAAAATTGCAAAAAAAAATTATCAGACTTCAAGGACAACTTCTTGTGCCATTTTCGATAATGAGCAGAGATGCAATAAAAAGATATGGTATTGTCAGGTCGCTGTCTCTAAGCTAGAATATATTTTTATAATCTATTAAGTGAGATATAGGCAGGTTTCACATGATGAACAGACAAAAAGCCTCGAAAAGTTTTTGGTAATTTTCTCTTGCAACTTTAAGAGGAAAATGTCCTTCCATGTTTTACTCTCCACAGAATTTGACGCAGCCTGAACATTAAAAAGTAGGATTCGAGATTTATCATACGCTTCAAGCTTAATAGGAATGACTATTAAACTCCCTTTAGGCCAGCACAAACATTTTCTCTTATCTATAAGAACTGTAATCGTGTTTTTCAGTTTATTTTCTCCTCTTCCATATTCTGACAGCACGCGGGTTTAGAATCCCTCCCACTGTAAGTCCCTTACAAGTGCCGACCGCAAGCAGCTGGAACTCACTGCCCTGACCCTCCTGTGCAGGGCAGCCACAGAACTCTCAATACTGACAGTACTGTATAAAATGGATATTTGATATATTTAGTGTATATTTGCTATTGGGATTCAAAATAAATTAAATAAACTTACAGAATACCTGCATTGGTGTAATCGATCCCATGGCAGCTCATGCAGAGACTGTAACGAAGCACCTTCCTGACTCTTCCCTGGATATTTCCTCTGGTCTTCCTTTTCCCAAATCTACAAACCTTACAGATCATTTATCACTGCACAAAGTTAGAAATCCAGTACTGCATTTGAAGCAGTTATGGGAAATGGCACAGACTACTTGCAGAAGAAAATACTACAAAGAAATGAATCATTTCCCAGTCCCTCAAGCCTTTTACCACCTTCCTACATAC
The DNA here is from genome assembly GCF_022539395.1 of Myiozetetes cayanensis. Lineage (NCBI taxonomy): Eukaryota > Metazoa > Chordata > Aves > Passeriformes > Tyrannidae > Myiozetetes > Myiozetetes cayanensis. Next base: position 17,433,019 of record NW_026087389.1, read on the forward strand.
GTTACACAGGAAACATCGAGTCTAATATCTGGGGTTTTTTGCCATCTGCTTGGTCTCCTTGTATTTCATATTTTGTCAGCACCACCAAGCTGTTGAGACCCAAAGCCACGTGCAGAGGGGAGGGAGGGCACACCAGGGGAGGCTTTCCCTGGAGAACAGTTTTTGCAAACTGAAATTCCGTCCATCACTTCGAGGTAGAATAAAAAAACAAAACATAAACCCCTGAATCTGAAGGTCACCAAGAATCCTTCCACTCCTGCCTTCTGGAGATGTTTCTAAGAAGTGCCTTTCTTAGCAAATACCAACCTTAACAACAGGTCACCTGCCTTACAGTACCACAAGAACAGCTCATAACCCCAGAGGGACAAGGCTTTGGCAACAACAACCCATGGTGCAAGGAGAAAGTGAGGGTTTGAAATAAATGCCCTCTCTTATCTAGTTAAAAAATTCAAGTCCTTAATGTCCCACAAAAGGTTCACTGCTTACAAAGTTTACTATCAAAAAGGTAAATAAAGGATGAGGCAGAAAATTTGTAGGTAACCAGAGACCAACCAAGAGCCTGAAAGGATCTGAGTGACTTCCAGAGGAAAAGAGTGGCCAAGTAGCAACATGGCAGCAAAAGTAAACCCTAAAGAAGGTGAAGAAGGAAAAATTGGATGGAAATTTCCAAATTTTCATTTACTTTGCAGAGCACTAAGTTAACAGTTTTCACCTTGAATAAGTGGGACTTCAGTCAAATCTTCAGTTGAAAGCACAAAGTACAGTGCTAGCAAATAAAATAGAGAAAAATCATTAAATTGATATGAATTTCTGGTTTAAATGTATTCTTAAATACTCATGCTATACTAATTACATCATTTCAACCGTGACAACACAAACAGAAAAAGTGGTTCAAGTTCTGTAGCTTTACTAAAAGTAGAAGCTCACAGTGTCACAGAATGCATTTTTCCACACTAATTCAGTCACAATGCCTAAAAACAACAGAGAAAGTGAACAATTCCTTATCTAATTGGGGTTTTTGCAATGGACAACAGGAACCCTGTAACCAAGTGCTTTCTAAACCTCTGAATCCTTTACAGTCACTCTTTTAAGAGCTTCACCCAATTTTAGGTCCACTACTGAAGTCCCAGGATAAGGAGAAAACTTTGGAAAAATGTAGCAAAGTTCTAAGAGGTAGAAAAACCACATAATTTTGACCTTCTCCTTCCAAAGCCTTAAAAACTCTCCTGCCTTCTCACTCTTTCCTTTTCACCTGCATTCAGTCTGATATGATATATGATATAAATGATACCTATTTAGGTATCATTTAGCATCAAAGGCAGATAGCTGTGCTTTTTTTCTTTAAGTCAGCATCTGTAGATACAGATAACATTCATCCACGGAACTGCAACACTGCTTTGAAGTGGTTTCTGAACATGGAAAGTAAAGCAATTAACAGAAGAGCAACTAACTAATGATAACACACTGGAGTTCAGTGGCCTTTCCACAGAACAAGGCACTTCAGTATCAGCAGATGGGGAGAAACTCTCAAGAAATCAACTCCACCTTTACATTCTCCACAAATGTTACAGGAAAAAGGGAGAAAAAGAGATTTGATATAAACCCTTCTAACAGTCTTTTCTCACTGCTTATTCCTTGTACAAGCAACTACATTCCTCTAATTAAAAAAATAACAGTGTTTGTGCCTTCTAAGCTTTTAAAACTTGAATGGGCTTCTCTGTTCTGGAAACCTGCCAGGTCCCTACAGGACGGTGAACAAATCTGACCAGAGGATGGCAGCCTGTCGTTACCAATAGAGGGGAAAGGCATCCTAAAGAATAATTAACAGACTGTTCCTGAGCAGTGAGAGCCCAATAAACATCACCAATACTGAGCAGAGTGGCCTGTCTGAGTATTAAGCTACTGTTTGAGCACTTCCAAATGCTGATTTCTGTCTTGCTCTACACCACTAATTTACCAAGGGATTAATTAATCTGATCTTTCCAAGTTTTCTCCCTGTCTCTTTGCTCAGTATCAACATAATGCAGTACCTCAAACATAGCAACACAAGGAAAAATGCAGCCTTAGAGGATATAAACCAGCAAACCTAATATGATACAGGAAGTTTAAAAAATATAAGATACTATTAAATCATGATTTTAACTTGCACCATCAGCTGTGGCAAGCACATACCAAGTAAATCAAAACATACATTAAATAAAACAGGATTTCTTTCATATTCAGATTGAAAAGCCAAACAAACAGAACCAAAACTTTGACGCATCAACATCATTTTAGTTTGAGGTGTTTGCTCTGCGAGAAAGACACTTCTGGAGAATAGTTTTGTAAATATGCCATGCAACCCTCAACCACCCATCACAAAATCCAATTCCACCTCATATTCTTTATCTTCTTTATTTCCTTCACAGCAATGCATCCATAGGTTTAACAAATGGGTTCAGAATCAAGTGGTTGTCCACACACTAATGTAAGGAATCTACAGATCATCCAAGGGCTTTCTCTTGCTGCTGAACAAGTTAGAAGGTGAAAAACTGTTCTTTTTTTTTCCTTTGTCCAGTATTAACAGTGCATTTCTCCTCTGCCCAGCACAACACCTGCAGGAATCCAGTGATCAGGAAAATGAAGCCAAGTGCCCACCACGCTCTGGAGGACAGGGCAGGTCACCCTCAGCGAGTTCACTGATGACACAGGCAGGGGTGGTGACAGGACCCTCTGGGGTTGTGTTGCTGGAGAAATGGCCAAGAGGAGCTCGTGCAAAGGCAAGGCCAAAATGTTGTACCTAGGGAGGAATAACCCTGGGCGCTGGTGAATGCTGGATGGCCGGGAAGCAGATTTGCAGGAAAGGACTTGGGGGTCCCAGGGGACAAGTTAAATGTGAGCCAGCAACGTGTCCTTGTGGCAAGACAGCCCAGACTGTCCTGGGTTGCTTCAGGATAAGGACAATCTCTTCATTCCCAGTGTTGCTGTCCCAAAGTCATTCCATGGACAAATTCCGGATTCCTACAGATGTGAACGCACAAGCCTCAGGTTCCTCCAGCTGGTCTCTACCTCACACCAAACCACTCGTGTGGCTGCCAAGGGGTTACTCAACAGCTCTGCTCCCTCTTCCCCTCTGGCTGTTCACTCCAAGCAGGAGCGTTTGTGACTGTCCCCTCCTCAGCTGAAGGACCTCTCTGGAGCACTTTCCTCTGCCCAGCTGCTGTTTTTCACAAGTTAATAACAAGGACAGAAATATTTCCCTCCGTACTGTGTCAAATTCTGTTATAATTGGCAGTGAGGGCTAAAAAATATCAAGTGAAATAAGTGACACAAAAAGGGATTCCTTTCTTTAAGAAAGCAAGAAGGGAAAGTCTGGCTATTTTAAACATAGCAGAAACTTCCAAAATGTTTCACATGAGTATCCCATCAGGAATTCCTGCACCTGCATTTCCCAAAAGTGAGGGAAATGACTCAGACCAGACCATTAGAAAAAAGTGTGTAAGATATGCAGATTTTTAACCATTCCTATTGGCTTGCTAAAGTGGCAGAACATTTCAGCCACCTAGACCAGGGTATGAACAACAAATCTAATGCAACTTCACTGTTAAGCAATTTTAACAGAATTTTATGTAATTTTAAAAAGCATTTACCTATGTCCCAAGAAGCAATTGCTGCTATCTCTGGAAGACAGCAATTCCCAACATTAAATTATATACAATATTCATTCAAATCCCAGTTAAAAGTATTTATCCAGAAAAACTGCAGCACACCACAACAGGCAAAAGAAAATATTAATCTCTGTTTGGTTTCATTTCATTTTGATCAGAATTTAACAGCAACATGATAATAAAAGCAATGGTTAACTAAAAATAATGAAACCATGTTCTGAAGCCCATTTTTTTCCTCAATGTTTAGAATTTAACATTGTTTTTTGGATTTGTGGTGAGACTTTTTTTTCCCCCCCCTCCTTTCTGGGGAGACTGGAGGTTTGAGAACAAAGCTGCTAATAGGAAACATATGGAAAAGTCCTGGAGTAAATGAAAATCTGGCTCTAATTCCAAATGCCACGTATCACATACCACTGTCTAAATTATCTGCTAAGATAAATGCAAGGTTTACCCTCCATTCTTGATGAATCACGTGAGATGGAGGACAATGTTAAGTATTAAACCAATAGAAAGGCTTCCAAAAGTCATCAATATTTTGAACTGAGCTGGGATGTGAGCCAATAAAAGATTGGCTCACCAGGACGTGCTGCCAACAGACAGACTTTTCCTATAAACCATGAGCAGCCCAAGTGTGAGTCTGGCTTTAACCACTGTGCTGCTGTGCCTGCAGTGGGCACAACACCCAGCCAGGCTCCCCCAGGCACCAGCACCCTTTCTGACTCACGTTCCTGCCCAGGAGAAACCTGAAGCCGATGAGATTTCTGGCCCAGCAGGACTGTGGATGCAGTTTTGATGAGAATCTCACCCATTTCCACACACAGCTGAGTTTTGCCACACAGTCCCTGTGCAGCAGCAGGGAATTTCACAAGCCTGGATCAGCAGAGCAGCCCCACAGAGCCCTGTGCCCGTGGGGCAGTGATTCCCACCCCAGGCTCACTGCACCGCTACCTCCCACCACCCCCACCAAGGTTTGGGTCAGAGTCAGGGGTGCAACGCTGAAATTCATCTTCTCTCCTCACAATGACATTCACAGGAACTCTCACGGAGTTACATTCTCTGCTAAGAATGGAAAAAATCTCTGGCTGAGAGGGTGCCAAAGGATGTAAAATTTCCAGAGGGACAGAGCGGGAGCAAGGCACGGCCACAAGAATGGACTTGCCTCTTGATCCTTCAGCCTGTGGTATTTCCAAGGGCTTTTTAGATATAAAGACCAATGAAAATATTTTCCTTTCAGAAATGCTCTTTACATAACATGTTAACTCCTGTGTTTCTCAGCTGTGGAAAAGAAAACGGGGCTGCCATTCTAAAAGATAGCATTTCACCAAAATTTATATCCTGCTTAGGCCACCAAGGAGATCCAGACACCACATCATTCTTCTTGTCAGTTCTATCTTCTTTCTTTTCTCCAGGGTGAAACAACGGACAGACTGAACAAGTGACTCACTCACAGGTCACTCAAAGGGCCTCATTTTTTAGCATGAAGAAAGCAAAGAAGCCACTTGTGTATTAACATCATGAGAAAAAGCCTAAATTCAGGAAGTGATATAATAATCCAGTATTCTGTAGCAACAATAAAAGCAACTGTCTACTCATTTCTCCAGCAGCACTACTGTGATGCAAGGTAATTATTACTTGCTCAAGAAAAAGTTGGTGTTTAATAGCCAGAAATTAATAATTTCATTAAAGCCTATTTGGCTTTTTGGAGTGCATATTTTTAATTTATACTTTAAGCCAATACATACAATTTCTGTTTAGATGTTACCCTCCTTTAAAGTGTTATTTCTAATATTTCATTTTCTCAAATACTAGATTTCACAGGGCAAAAAAGAACTTTTATTAAACTCCACTCATAAAATTGCTAACATAGAAAAAAACACCTTTCAGAAACAGAGCAATAGTAAATGTCAGTACAACACTATACTTGGACCCCAAATTCTTGAACTGCCTGATGCTGTTCTTTAACATCAACCAGTAGAGCCTCAATGGAATATGATAAGTTTTGAGATGAAAGAATCAGGGTACTTTTAGAAGTTATGTTCCATGTAAACACCTACCTCAACAGTAGCAGGTATGTTCTCCCTGACAAACTCTGCTCCCATTTAGAGGCCTGTAAATCTGGCATATTTCACATGAAGATAAAGTCTGTTGTGATGCTGTGCAGAGAAAAACATACTTAAAATCTCACACTGTCACAGCTATAAAGTAAAGCACTTTCTTAAGCAATATGCCAGGAGACCCCTTATCTGTCATGTCAGCACTGCAGTTAACAATTAGCATTTACAAACTCACAGTCTTCTATTTCAGGAAAGTAGAAAATAAGTCTGATCTAAACCCAATCTTCAACACCCTTCTAACTGCTTCCATCCAACAGATGAACAGAAGAAAAAAAGCAGTTGCTCTTTATCATCAATAACGATACCTGTTTTTTATAAAAAGTCACAAGCACAGTGAGTATTTTAGAAATATAAAATGTTTCTTACCATACTAACTAAAAACCTCTGTGCTGTGTCCCTTGAGCACGTTCCATTGGAGCGCACGTACGTGAGGCAACATTTCGTGACTCCTGTTTCAGGAATGCTTTGCCTTAGCAACGCTGTGTATTATGGATGAACACTGCTACTGCTTTTTTGTGCTTAGCACAGAGAGGGCAATGTATGCTTCTCACAGCTCCCTCCCAAAATCAGAGTGCACAGCAACCTGAGAAGAGGAGAAAAGGCGAGCATGGAAAACACATCTGCCCGACGTGCAACTGCTTCGCAAATAACTGCTCTGTCTCCCACCAGCTCAACTTTGCTAAAGTTTAATATAATCACTCAAAGCACTGGTTTCATGCCATCCCCTCACTAAGACCCAGTTAGGATTTTTTTAATAATTGGGGTTTTTTTATAAACAAAAGCATTATGGATGTTTATATTCTGGCTACAAATGGTTGCAGGCATTAAGTCCACCCTTCAAAAAGTGATAGGACAAGGCAAAAGAAGGTGTCACAAGCAGGACAGAAGGCAACAAGGACACTGCTGTTATTACCACAGAAGATCTGTAACTAATGCCAAGATCAAGTCACCTTTCCGAATGAAATTACAAGTAACAGGGTTGCCCAGAGAAGCTGTGGCTGTCCCATCCATGGAAGTGTTCAGGGCCAGGTTGGACGGGGCTTGGAGCAACCTGGGATAGTGGAAGGTGCTCCTGCCCATGGCAGGGGGTGGAATGAGATGCTCTGTAAGGTCCCTTCCAGCCCAACCATTCTGTGATTCTGTGAATGCTGATTTAAGTGTGAACCAAGCTCAAGTCCTCACCATAGGATCTTTGCAGGATCTCAGAACAGAAGAAGCAGAAGACTTTCAGCCACAGTGACTGAGTAAAAATGAGACCCTCCCTCAGCTCTGCCAAGAAGAGGCTGTGACTTACAAATATTCAAACCACAGAGAAACACTTCTCTTTTGATTAACTGCCATAAATCAAAAGACATTTATTTGACATGTCAGGCAGAATACAAGTGCATGGCCAAGCATCTCTCCCATACCAGTGTTAATATAAAATAAAATCCAAACACAACAGAGATAAAAAGGGAGAGTAACTGAAGAGAATATTTTTTCCTCACAGGACAATATGCCAGGGTCCCAATGAATGATGTGTAATAACACCTGGAGTTTCTGTGGAAGTCTCCAAGTCCCAGACTCTGGTTCTGAAATAATGGACTGCAGGCCCTAAATGCAGTGCTGGCTGTGGCTCCATAAGGCCTTGTGCTAAAAGGAGAGGGTTTAATTCTTTGTAAGAAAGACAGGATATTAAAAATGAAGAACCAGTTTAAGGCTGATGCCCAGTTTCCAGACTACTGGACAGAGCTGAAAGGCTGCCTGGTAAAATCCTCTGCACCAGCAGGCTGGACAGTTGTATTGGTTTGAACATTTCTAGAGCAATAGATATTTAAGAAAAGAAAGACATTCTACAGTCATTGTAAAAGCAAAAACCTTCACTCTTAAACACACTCAAAAGAGCAAATAGGAAGCTCTTTCCATCACGTACAAGGGGAAAATCTCTGCTAATGCAAAACATTTTCCTAAGCATGATCCTTTAGGAATTCTTTGGCAAATAACTTAGACAACTACTCCTTACCCTTGCCTGAAAGTGGTGAAAAAAAAAGCTTATAAGCATATGATTTACAGATTGGATACAAACCTGGGAACAATCTGAAGTTGCAGGCACATTTTCTAGTTCTTTTACCAAAACTGCAGAAAGTCCTTAGCTATGAATGGATGAAATGAGGTAATGGATAAGGTATTGATATAAATTGTTATGGTAGAGTAGAATTCACATTATCTCTTTTGGGCATCTCTCAGCTTAGGGCACTGAAAGCAGCAGTTCTGTTTGAAAGGAGTAGAAGTGCCTGCTTTGGAACAGACATTCAGCTGTGTGGCCTTCCTCACTTTCCTCCCTTACAAAACACCATGCTCCTTTAGTTTTATTTACAATATTTATTAGTGAGTGCAAGACACCTGCCACATACTATGATCATTTACATAATTTTATATAGGGCATAAATCAGGCAAAATAAAGGCTCTTTTAAACTTTGAGGCCCAGCTGCTAATGCTGCCCCAAGAAAAGGAATATACCTGCACCAGTAAACAGTGGTTGCAAGAAAGGGCAGACATTGCCATATTGGTGTAATATTACATATATATTGGTGTAATCAGTGATACACAATCTCCAGTTCAGCAGGCAATATTCCACAACCCCACGCGGGAGGAAAATACTCCCCACAGTCATCAGTCTTGAAACAGCCAAAACAGGTAGTACAAAACCACAAACTATAAAGCAAAGTATATTTATTAAACAAGCTATTCCATGACTAAAAATGTGTCAGCTGACAACAGTGACTCTCCTCAGCAGAGGTTTTCAGGGTATGTTAGAGTAACCACACACTACTTGCAAGTTAATAATGCTTACATGAATTTTAAACTTGTTATTCCATTATTGATTGTTTATGATACTGTGTTAGTATAAACATTCTATGTTGAGGACTATTTAAATGCCTCTGCACTAGAAAGTGAACCCCATCTATTTAAAAAAAGCAACCCTTCCCAGTAGCGTTAATAATATTATTGTAATGCTATTATTGTAGTATAACAACCTTCTAAGGTTTCTAACCCAGCAATGCATTCAGAAAAATGTTACAACCCTCCCCTTCTGTCAGTCTTTCAGAGTCAACAGCTGTAAATTGATACTGTCATTGCAAAAAAGCTCACACTCACCCTTCCATTCAGAAAGTTTCAGTGTTACAAATCTGGACGTGCCAGGAGATTTGATAGTCTGCTTTTGCAATGCCAGTGGTTCACTGCACGTGTTCATGCAGATGTTTCATTATCCACTTATGAGACCAGGGCTCCCTAAAGTATTGCTTCTGGATGCTTCTAGTACACTCAGCTCTAAAAATTCAGTGTATTGCTGTTCATTAGCAGAGGTTACTCAAAGCTGCCAATGGGATTATATTAACTCCCGTGGCACAAGGTCAATAAGCTCAACTGTTTTCTGTTGCTCAACATGTTCTTCCCAGGAGCTCTTAGAAAAACAAAGCAAAAGGCTTCAAAACGGGCTGCACAAGAAGGGAGTTGCCAGAGCTTTGACCTTGAAATACCACCTACTGAATGGGAAATTGAGACCACACAACAAGGTTCAGGTCAGGGGCAACAGCAAAGCCCCACACATGGCACAGCTCTGCCTTCCTCTGCTCTTTTAAACAGATTGGCTCTTGTCTCAGCTCTGCAGGACTATTGATATGATTTGATGGCCCCTCTTCCATAACCTTTTCCTTTAAAAACACATCTTCACACAGGGAGAGCTGTTCCACGCTCCTGGAACAGCTTTCCACTGAAGAACAGGCTAACATGAAGCCTGGAAGGGCTGTTCTGAACTGAGGGCTCTGGCTGGGCTGGAGCCTCTGCAGGAACAAGCAGTTGAGTATCTTGATTTGCTGAGCTCTGCACTGCAGACACTGGATTTCCAGCTCTGGCACAGGATAAATAAATCCAGCAGCCACTATTCAAGTTCCCACTCAGTTACTTTTGGGGATGGCAAGGACAAGAAGTGCCTTTTCAGACCATCTACATGATTCACACAGGTTGCAGGTGCTCTGACAGCATTTGGGGATTGGTAGTTAACACCTAGAAATTAGGATGCAAAAAGCTTCTGTGCCTACAGCCTGGCCTAGAAGTGCAGCCCAGCAGATGGCTCGTGCCTAAGGCTGTTTCCTACTTCAGAAACCCACAGGCTTTACAGGGAACCAAATTACAATTCACAGTTCCTCGTTATATTTGACTTCTCTACCGTGCAATCACTCACAGCAAACCAACATCACCAATTCTTATCTAAAACACAGAACTCCTGCCGAGTTGTCGACTGAGGATTTAAAAGTTTTGAGCTTGAGGTTTTTCTTCAGACATTTGAGAGTAGAGAATTCCCTCTGCTGAAGAACTTCCGAATTCTAGCAAAATTACGTGCCCAAGACAGTCCTCAGGTCTAATTTCAGCAGCTTGGCTTTGTTTGAGTTCCTTTAATTCTCTATAAACAAGATGCACCTTTTTTTCTTTCCCCCCCCCTTCTCCTTTCTCTGGACTTCATATTCCAAGTTTGGGAGGGAAAGGAAAAAACTTCACCAAGAAAAACCCAAACATAAAAACCCCCAAGAATTTAAAATAGTGGATATAAGGAAAAGGCCAAACAGTGTAATTTATACCTTCTTACTGTCAGGGCCAGTCCCATTCACCTCAATGTCACTGGTGATCTTCTCTACTTTATCCTATGAATATTTTGTCTAAAATTTGGCAATCTCAAATGTGTTAGGTTGACTGTACTCAACTAGCTAAATTAACCTGAATTCATTCAATACTAGAACAGATCTCTTCCTTATGCCTTCAGTCCCGAAACAAACCTGAAAGAGCTGTCAAGCCTCCTAAGCTGAGTGAAGTTATGGAGATGGCGAAATTCTAAATATTTTAATTTATTAAAAGGGTCCATCAAGTTTGGCTTAAGAAAATAAATCAGCTTGAAACCATCCCTGACTGCTACATTGACAGACATCGCACTTTGCATCACAACTGCGTTAAAAAGCTCACAAATTCGATGGTAAAAATAAGTCTTTATGAAATATATTCTGAAACTGAAAACCAAAACGTTGAAAATTTAAAAAAATTTCAGTCTTTGAAACAAAATGTCTTACACGAATGATGCTAAATTTAACCCTCTCATTATCCTCCTTGTAAGGAAATTCCTACCACACCTCAAATGAAAACCAAGATCCAACCACACAACTTGACCAAGATCACAAAGTAGAGATTTGTTTGTCTCCAAGACGGCTCAGGCAACAAACCAGGAACTGAATCTCAATATATCCCATGGCCAGAGCTGCATCATCATCTGCAGCTCAAAATGCTTTAAATCAAGAGCTTTACCACAGTTTCTCAAAAGGACAGACTCTCCTTCACTGCCACCATGGATTTTTAAATGCCCCATGAGATTTTAAGTCTCTTAATAGCTTAAGAGACTTTGGGACACAATCAGAAGAAGGAAACAATAAGAAAAATATCAGGTATGGAATTAAAACTCTTTTATCTTTAGATAAAATTGCTTTAAACATTATACATATTTTGTTTAGAACTGTTAATAGAACAAAACTTCCAAGGATCTGCAACATGTTCTTTGTCTTGTGCTTAAAAAATTCCCAAAGTTTGTAGCAGCCAATAACATTTTACTAACTGGGCACATCAAACTTGGTGGGTTTTTTAATCTCTTGTTATGAATGTATTCTAATTATTCCAAAAATTACTCTTTTTCAGTATTACTTGGGATTAGTGGTGCAACGTATCTCTTCAACTATTTCTGGTACTGTTAATTGAGGATTATGGAGTTTTAATTTCTCTCTTTCAACCTCCCTCTTGTATATAAATAAATACATGACTGCTTTAGTTTAGTTCCAGTATTCACCAACTCCTACAATATTATTTTGGCCATGACTTCTGGTGCTTTTCTGTATATCCCAAATTTTAGAATCATGTAAGATTTGTCTTCTTAAACACGTTCCTGTTCTCAGTGTAAAAGAAGAGACTTGAAAAGGTCGAGCAAATCAGAGTCACAAAGCTCAAAGTCAAAAAAAGAAACTTAGTATTGCAATATTTTTTAAAACATGATCCCTCCAAAGGTACTTTTTAAGAAACATCTTTAAGAACCAGATTCTTTCTTTTGAATAGACTTGGAAATACTAACTTCTTCTACCAAACCAAAAGCATAATTAAATGCTTTGTATAAATCAAACACTTAATCCAGTTCACACAAAACCTGTCCATTATCTCCATTTTTTTGCATATATCACAGTTATTTAGGTATCACTTAGCATCAAAGGCAGATAGCTGTGCTTTTTTTCTTTAATTCCCCTTAAAAGCTACAAAAAAATATTTTCCTTGAGTAAAATGGTTTATGTCTCATGTCATACTTGCTCTTTTCGCAAGGTTTATGCTCTCTCTGCACAACTTAGCAAAAAAGTAAAAACTTACTGTGAATCCTTAACTTCACCACTACCACTCTGACAGCACTGCAGAGCACAAGGCTTTGCAGGAAGGAAACAGGAAATGTAGACTGGGGAGACAAAAATGGAAGATGTTTCCCCTCGGTTTTGGCAAAGGTGAATTTTTTTTTACTGTTTCTTAACTTCACCCTCAGAGGACAAACCCTTTGCAATCACTGCAGCTGATCCAATGAACTAATAACCTCTGTAATCATTTCTGAAGTCTTATTCTCTTTTTTTTTTTTTTAATGGGAACTGGTTAACACTGAAAGAATTTTGCAAATTGTTGTGTAGTGATTTTTAACAAAAGGACAAATTGCTTCACAGCCTTATGACACAGCATCTACAGCAACTGATGATGTGGCACAAAGCACTTTTTTTTTTTTATTTTACTGGCAAATCAGAAGAGGGGCCAAGGCTGTTATTTCGTGTTGCCTTCCCACAAGGCTCCTCACCACAAAATATGGCTTAGACAGATCTTTTTTCCTCCAGCTGCACTAGGCTAAGTCTCAGATGATTTCACCAGCACAAGAACTTGCTGCCCTCTACAACTTGAACTTCACCGACTTCCAAAGAGTAAGTTTTCTTGGTAAGCAGGACTGAAATGAACTGATTGTGTTATTTTTTCAGTAAGGGGTGATTCATGCATGTTCTATAGTTTGTAGCCTCCTTACAAATAGCGTTACTGAGCTCTGAGTTCGTTGCAGATGGTAGAGAATTGTGCTTTTAAGACTTTCTGTTTTCAGCTCTAAGTATGTGGTTTATCATATGGAGCGTGTCCGACTTGTGTCTCTTGTTATCAAGTTTTCCCTGACATGACTGTTTCAAGTTCTTGGAAATATCTCCTGAAGTGTTCGTATCTCAGTGCTCTGAGAAGTGACCTGCAGGACCGGCAGGGCAGTTACTATTCGAGTAAATATCAAATATACTCGCCCATTGCCAAGGTACAAAGAGTTCCCCCCAAATACCAGTTTCTTCACAAAACCACTGGGAGATTTTGGCACCTGTTATTTATCCTTCCATGTGGCATGATGGTAGTTCTCTTCACACCATCCACATGGCAAGTGGATCAATCCCACAAAGGCCTAAGAAAGGGTTTTCCCCAAACTGAGCAGACTTTCCTCAGTTGTTCCTCCTGGTTTCTTAGGACAATTGTGGCACTGAGAACCAAAACTATTAACTGGAAATTTTGTGACGTAGTAAAAATGCTGAGAGGGTGGAACTGGAAGGTGAAGCTCAAGTTCTGGACTGAAACTGAAGAAGGGGTCATAGGAATCCAGAGGAAACCAAGAGTGTGAAATGGGAATGGAGGACAGGTCGTGTAACCGTCTGTTCACAAAACCAGGATGGAGTTACAGGATTTAGAGACAGATTTTACCTATGTAGACATCAACAGGACTGATTAGAAGATAAGATATTCTCCTGATACACTCTGCCTGAAATCCAGCACCCAGTGAATTCCTCCTGAAGCACAAATATTGCTTCTCAGCCCAGCACAGTTTGTCAGCACAGAGCACTGACGGTGTCTGCAGGGGGAGGCTGCTCTCGGTGGTTCTGCTGGTTGCTCAGATGGGCTCAGACATCTGGTGATGCTGCAGGGATCGGGAGCTTTGCTAAAGAACCACCTACAATGGGGTTCCAAACACCTGACTCCACTCAAAGCTGTTTTTAAGGTCTTCATCAGTCGTGAAATTTGATTGCAGGAGCACTCAAATAAAAAGTTAACAATGCAGGTTTGACCATGGCACATGATTCCACCCAGCCATCGGCACACACAGGCTCTGGGTCACACCAGATTACAAGGATATATTAATACCACGAGTTTGTTACTACTTTTTTTTTTTCTTAGAATTCTCTCTCTCCTGTTCAATTCATAGAGTACATCATGCATTAGGCAATCACCACTAGGTTTCATAGGAAATTAGCATTTTTAAGTCTCATTTCCTTTGTTACTGACAGCGTTCAGTAACCAAATATTAAGAGTACCAAGAATACATTAAGAAACATGGATGTCATTATACAAACCTCTGAGAATATCTGCTTTCCTCTCTCTGCCTCAGGGTTCTCATCCTACACTGAGCAAAGTCTCTCAAACTTTTTGGTGGTTTCTGTGCTTTGACCTGTAATGTTACATTTTGACTCATCTGCTGCTGTTTAGGTTGAAGAGCCTGACATGACTCACAGCTGCTTATTCTGGTTTTGTTAATAATGGCACTGACAGTGCTGCCAAAGAAAGGCACTATTCTACTTACTTCTTTATGTATCGCTGCTTTTTAAAAGTTAAACTTACTTTGTGACTATCTAAAACTTAATTTTCCTTCTCATCAACAGGTCACAACATATGAATTTAAATATGGGGATTCTGAGCCAATCAATCTTTCACCTCCTCTGGGCTGCTTTGGTCGTTTGTCAGTATGAAGATTATGATTTTGAGGATGAGTACGACGAGCCAGACCATCAAACTCCGTATTATTTGAACCCGAACACGCAAGCTGAAGTTCCTCCCTTTCCTTTCCCAGCCGAGTGTGCCAGGGAATGTTTCTGCCCCCCAGCCTTCCCCTTGTCCATGTACTGTGACCATCGGAGGCTGAAGGCGATACCAAATATCCCCAGTCACGCCCAACAACTCTACCTGCAGAACAATGACATCGAAGCTGTGCCTGCAGCACCCTTCACCAACGTCACCTTTGTGAGGGAAATCGACCTCAGCTACAACAAAATTAAAATCCATATGATTGACCCGGGGGTTTTTGCCAAACTCTCAAGCTTGGTGCAACTTCATTTGCAACACAACGAATTAGAAGAGTTTCCAGTCCCGCTGCCCAGCTCTCTGGAGAGACTCCTCCTTGGCTTCAATAAGATCTCCCGGATACCTGGGGATGCCCTGGAAGGATTACCCAACATCACCATGCTGGACCTCTGCAGTAACTTACTTGATGACTCGGTGCTCAAAGACAGACCCTTTTCCAACATGAAAAATCTGATGCAGCTCAACTTATGCAACAACAAGTTACAGACTATGCCTCCTGATCTACCGTCATCGCTGATGCACCTCTCTCTTGAAAATAACTCCATCTCTCATATTCCAGAAAACTACTTCCACAGACTCCCCAGAATCATTGCTCTGAGAATGTCCCACAATAACCTGCAGAACATCCCGCACAACACCTTTAACCTGCCCAACCTCCTGGAACTTAACCTGGGGCACAACAAATTGAAACAAGTATTCTACATTCCAAGAAGTCTGCAGCACCTGTATATTGAAGGCAACGAAATTGAAAGTATGTTGATGGCTAAAATTCCTTAAAAGCAGAAAACTTGGTGGATTTTGGCACTGGTTGTGGGAGGAGTACAGGGAGAATATCAACCCATTTTCTTCAGGATGCATTGTAAACACATCCTCAGTCATTTGAGACCAAACTGGTGAAATTAGAGAGGATTTGATTTTTCAGTTTACCCCTAATTTGCAATTCCTTGTAAAATTTAATACCAGTTTTTCATATAACAAGCTAAAAACTTTTTGAAAATTGTTTCTGATGCGGCAACTGATAAAAACATAGAGAGAAAAGGAATTACAAAAATACTTCATTAACATAAAATACTAATTACACACTGTAGTGGAAGTCTTTTTTTTTTTTTTTACTCCACAACCTTATACTTTGCAAACTCCAAAACTGTCATCACTGCCATTTACAAAACTGATTAAAAACACAAAGATGACATTACTGTGCACCGCAAAAGTATTTCCCATTTTAAATTTCAAAACCTTGAGTTTCACTCTGGCAAAAGGTCTTAGTTTTCCGCATTTTAATTAAGATTTTTTCCACTCTCTTGCAGACATAAATGTTACTTTGATGTGCCCAACCCTGGACCCACTGAACATCCACCAGCTGACCTACATCCGCGTGGACCAGAACAAGCTGACGAGCCCCATCAGCAGCTACGCCTTCTTCTGCTTCCCCCTCGTCAGAACCATCTACTATGGAGAACAAAATGTGACTGTCAGCAAGCCAACCCGGCTCAGGACACCCGTGTTCCGGCGGTTCTTGACACCAGAGGAATACCAGGAAGCAGAAGACAATCATGAGACGCACAATCAAGACACCGAGGAAGATCAGGAAGCAGAAGACAACTACTTCCATGCTTACTTTCACTGAAGGATTGTTAATGAGTGTACAGGGACAGTTTTCCTTAGTTGGGGGTCATTCACAGCCATTCTGGAACAATTGGATAGTCTGGGTTGTTGAAGGTTCATTTGTGGAGATTGGATTTTAGTGTAGGGAAATGTCCTCTTATTGGTGGAGTCAAAACCGTAACAGTAGGAACAAAGAGCACTCACCTGAGCATTAAAGTCTGATATGTACCTGGGTTGATGGTGGGCTCACCCTTGGGTGAGCTGCCTAAGCTGAAGAAAACTGACCTGAGAAAACTTCTGTGTTCTAAAGTGATCCAACTGCAAAATGCCTAAAACACGAACAAATGTCACACTCAATAGGAGCAAATAGTTAAGGGCAAAAATCCTCCCAGCTCTGCATCCTCCTGCTGACAGCAGAGCAAAACAGACACACTAGAGAGCAGCACAGGAGGGTAAGGTCATAGAAATACTTCCACAAGGTTCCTCCACCTCCCCCAGAAATAATGTTTCTTCTTCCAGTTTCTAACTGGACAAGAAAATCAAACTTTGATTTTTCTCAAAAAACAAAACAAAACAAAGACAACAACAACCAAAAAAAAAAACCACAAAAAACCCCAAACCAAATCAAAAAACCCTTCCCCATACTATGTTTTAAGTGACCTGACAAGGTGTATTATAACATTTACTTCTCTATCTGTACCTCAGCTATCACAATCCTTCAAATGATATTTCAGCTTATTAGTAACATAGGCAATATACAACCTTTCATCACGCTCTTGATGGAAGCACGAGCATTAACACAACAGAACCACTGGCATTTCCATTTTACCTGTGCTTTAGCCCATATTACTCCAGCAAACACAGAAAAATGTAACATAGTCTTTTTATTAGAATTGTTAGTCAGGTAGAACAGGTACAAATAGAAGCATTCCAGGTTTTTTGAACCATTATTTTAGACTATCCCTTTGCAAAGCTAATACCAGTGAGCTATAATCTGCTACAAAGTAGAATTAAAGCTGCTTTAAGGAACCTGAAATACTGTATAATCCTTGAGCTATGCAGATTTTTTTGGTGTCTTATGCCTAGAAACAGATCCAAATAACTACAGAGTATGATAACACTATAGAGCACTTTATTGCCTTCTTTTTTTTTCCTTCTTTATTTTTCAGCACTTTTCCCCTATTAAAACTTTGTTATCTGTGAGGGAGAATCACAATTTTCAACAGTAAAAAAAAAAAGAATTTTCAGTTATTTTCTGAAGCCCATCTTCATATATTTTGGTTTCTGGTGAAACAATTTTAAAGAAAATGAAAATACCTACTGCCACATTTTTAACATAAAGATTCATTGTAAGCCCACGAATATAATCTTGTCTTCCTCCCTCTTAAAACATATTTATTAACATTTATCAACCTCCAGTACCTCTGGCTTGTGAACAAGGAACATATGCATACTCATTACAATATTTAGATAAAATTTTAGATATGTTTATAACTTTATAGCTTATATGTTTATAACTTTATAGCAATATAAACATGTAGTATATGAACCTTAGGGAAGCTTTCAGCTATTTCAGGTTTTAAGTGAATGGTTCATAAAATGCAAATCTAAAATTTGAGGCTTTTTTTGAAAGGTTTGCTCAGCTTTTTTAAAAAAAAGAACACTATCCATCTATAGCAGGAATATTATATCTTCTATCACAAACTCAGTGCTTTTTAAAATCATCTCTCAAGTCAACCTTAGCTTTAGTTTTAAAGTAGAATTAAAAATATGGACTTTGCAGCAACTAGTTATATACATTTCTTACAGTTTAAGTCCAACTGACAGTTATTGAAAGCTTTAGAGCTTATTTAGACATTTAACCCATTTGAGTCTTATTATATTTAACTCCTTCAAATGGAACATGAAAATTGTATCACAAACAGAACCATTATAACTCACTTTTCTTTCAATTAATGTTACCCTCTCTCATCTGTGGCAAATGGGACACTGTTCTTCCAGAAAGATTTTAGGGTGATCAGGGAACTACAGACTTTGGAGAAATGGGAATTCACAATAAAGAACAGAATTCATGGATATTGAGCTGAATGCAGTTTGCTCTGGTAAGACTGGGAATGGCTTCTGTAAAAGCCACAATGTTCTGCCCTTGAAAATCTCTTGGAGTTCTCTGAGGGAATCTTGAAGGATGTAGAAGAGGGAGATCCTGGTCCAAACTGCCCATCAAAATTTCTGAGAGGTTTTTAAGGAAGAATATACAGGCAGTTCTTACTGTGGAGGGATCCCACTGGTGGGAGCTTTGCAAAGGGCCTGGATAAATTCCTGCTGGGATTTATTCAGTTGAAAATATTTGCAAGAGATGGACAAGGAGGGCTGAGAAAGGAGATTACGAGCGCTAAGGATCGATGAAGAAGGACTGCAACAAGACCTTGGGATGCTAAAACAGCCAATGAAACTCATCATTGTTAAATGGGAAGTGATATCCAAGGAAAAGATGGAAGTGTGACCTCACTGTCACCACTCAGGAGCAAGACTCAAGTAGTTCAGTAGGTGGCTCAATGCAAACACTGGCTTAGTACCCAGCAGCAAACTGAAATGTAGAGTAACTAGAGAGAAAGAGAAAATGAGAGACATCAAGACACCACTATAAATCTGTGATTCACCCAGACATTAATCAAATAATTGATTTCCAAACCCTCAGGTAGTCGGTGTAACTACATAGGGCACGATTAGAAAAGGATCTGACAAAGGTAACGAGGCCACCAAAGGTAAGGAATGGCTTCTGTCTAAACAGCATAAAAGGCACTCACAAGCTCAGCAAAGAAATGCCTAAGAGGAGATGCAGAAGATCCCCACAAAATTAGGAGCTATCAAGTGATTATGTCCCAGGTACAAAGTGAACAGGCAGTGAAAAGTCAGCCCTTAAACCGAGTTCCCGAGCATACAGCAGCAATTTTACAGTGTTTCAAGAGAAGACTGGACAAGGAATTGTATTTTTTGGAAGAGATCCATTACAGGTTGTTAAACAAAGCACAGCAGGTACAAAAAAGCTGATCTGAAAATAGCTGGAGAATGGAAGAACATTTGAAGACAGGATGAGACAAGGATTGTACGTGCTTATCCTGTTCCCAGCCTTCCCAAAGCATTTGCTTACGGCCCTTGCTGGAGACAGGACATTGTGCACTGACCTTCTTGCTGATTCCACAGCCAGGTCTGTGCTCTCATTACCCTGAGCTTGGTAACCTGCTGGGATTGCTCCTCCCTACTGGGAAGTGCTTAGTGCCTCCATAGAGTAGAATTTTAACTCTTTTTTTTTTTTTTTTTTAAGCACTACCAACTATGGTTCTATTCCAAGGCATATTCCAGCTCCTTAAATTTGGGAACAGAGTGCCTACAATGCTCCACTCTGCAGTGTCCTGTAGCAGACAGACATCCACCCTGATCCAGGTACTCAAAGCAGCCATGCAAGTGTAGAGTTCTGGATAAACCAATTATACCACTGCACAGCCACCAGATTTTGGTAACAAAACATACTTGCTTCATGTTTGCTCCAGTATTTACTCTCAGATTATTAGTTAGTGGTTTTATGAAGAAAATAGATTTGTAAATTAAGAACTAAACATGTATTAAAATCTTATTTCATCAGTAAACAGCAAGATCTAACAAGCATCAGACAGCTTAATGAGCTTATTAACAGCAGAATCAGAAAACACAGAGCAAAGCCTGATCTGGTTCACAGCTCAGTGTCTCCATTAGCAATTCAGCAGAAGCACCAGCCACAAGAGGTTATTGTAAAAACTAAAAATAAAGGAAGATAAATAACTACATTTAGTTATTTAATCCAAGTGTCTCCATTTCTTCTTTTAGCCTCAAAATAGTGGGAATTTATTTTGCCTTTCCCCATATTTTTGGATGGTATTTCATCTTTATAAGGGTTACTTTTTGAGATACTTCAGTATTCTGATAATAAAAGTTATGTGGATTAGCAAAGACTCCTTTATAGAAAACAGATGGTTTACAGTTCACGTTTTCTTAGTTTAATTTATTCACATTCCACTTTTACAATATGTATCCATTTCCTTCTTTGTTTCTCAATTTGATCATTGCAAGTAATAAATGTAGGCATTTCCTACCTGAAAAGCAGGAAGGGAGAACATGCTGTATTTTTTAACCAAAAAAAGTATACACCAAAGAGACTTCACAATCATTTTCCAGTACTGCTGCAGGAGTATGAACTTTTCAGCTACAAGCCAAATTGTGTGTATTGCAAGTTATGGAACTCCACAAATACAAACATTTATCATCTGGTGTTTTAAAGTATTTCGTCCAAAATTAGCATTTCTAACAACCCAATTACTTTAAAAGAAAAAAATTTATCTTATAATTCATTGCATAAATTCATCTTCTGCACGGGGAAAAAAAAAGAATAAATTAACCTTCCCCTTTCTTATAAAAGCACAAGACAAGGAAAAGCAGGTTAATATGAGGATGAGCCACGGACACAGAGAAGGACATAAGGAGCAGATGACAGGAACACTGATGTAAACTCTCTGTATCACCCTCAGAGCCCTGACTCGAGTGCCCCTGGGGACAGAGTAACAGCTCTCCACAAATGATGATGATGTTATAAAGAAGTAATGCCAATTCAGGAAGGAATTCTAAGAAATTGAAATAAGCTGCAGGAGGTTGGCTTTGTGTCAGGATGTAACTGGTGATACACAGCAAAGTCCAGGGGAACGTGAGTTCCACAGAGGGGGCTGGGTGAGCAGACAGTGCTGTTACTCCAACTATCACTCATTAACCACAGTTTGGATTTCTGTTTAATACTGTGCCTGATTTTTAAAATGCACTTCATTCATTTATAACACAGCAACTGATAAAAGGAGTCTTCCTTTTTCATAAATACAAGAAATAGAGGTAATGTCTTCAGCTTCCAAACATTCTGATTATAAATCAGAATCATATGGAAGGATGTTCATACAATCACTGGGTCATTCTTCCTCATCTGTCTCTGTTTTGCAGCTGGTGGCCCTGACAGTGACCTAAACTTCATCTAATCCACTGAGCCTTGGAAATGGCTGCAACTTTTCATACAAATACTGGAGGTGTTTATGCATAACTATTTCATCTCCAGCACTTTTTTGGTCATTCTGAATCTTGAAGAATGTTCTAAGCTTTGTCTCTAGGAGATGATGATCATTTATTATACATTTCATCCCATCTCTGAGCTGGAATATACTTTTCTTTAATGTTACCCAACTGTTCTATAGCATTGCCTTCAGCCCAGTTTCTGTGCAGGGCTCCAGAACAGACCAGGAAACTTCTTCCTCCTCCCTGGGGGATGGATACTTTTAGTTCCCAGAATGAATGCAACCCCAGCACAAGCCTTAAACTGCCTTAAAACTATCTTTACCCTCTGTATCAGGACCTCAACAAAAAGCAGAGGGGGATGCAGGAGTCACAGAAGTCTCAGATCACACAGTACCAAAGAGAGAAAAGCAGATTTAAAGGCAGAATTAATCCCACACAAACGTCAAGCAGATGTAGAAAATAAAAATTATGGAGAGAACAACCCTAAGAAGTTATATTTAAGTTAAAAAAAAGAAGAAAATAAAAAGACAAATGTCGAGTTCAGTTTTAACATCACTTCATGCCTTTGTTCTCTCTAACAGTAAATCTGTGCCTCACTGCTTGTTAATTATTTTGCCCATGTTATCAGGCTGGTTCAATAACTCACTTTTAATCTATAAAACCTTTCCTATTATAAGGATTGCAATCCAGAACAGCTGGTCAACACTGTTTAATCACACTTCACACACAAGACACGCTCAGGAATACTGAACAGGGTACCTTCCATGTGGAGCAAAACTATCACACACAAAAGAAAATCCAGCACTCTGCCCAGGTCTACAAATGCCCAGGAGCCTTTAAAAGCTTTCCCAATTTTTTCTCCATCTTGTTCTGTCACAGACAAACTCCTGGCCAGGAAAAGACACTGACTTTTGGACATTCTGTATAAGTGATTCCCGACATTCACCATCAGCACAGGTCAGTTGAGCAATAATCCATACTACTTTTTTCCAAGAACACTTAAAACCAATCAAACTCAAACTGCAGAACTGGCCAGTACTGTCCTTTGGAGACCACGGTACAGGAGGAAAGCCAAGGTCTTTAAGCAGCTGCAAAAATACACTTTCTTTGCCTAAATATAGAACAGACCTGAGTACCTACACATTTTTAAAATCTCAGCTTTGTTTTATTTCATAAGGAATATCTTGAAGCATTAGTTGGAAGGTGAGAATGGAGCTGAACCAGTCACACTAAAGCTCTGAGCAGGGCTGATATGAGGCCACTTGGAGTACAAGATAAATAGACTGAGCTGGACAGCAGCCAGTGCAAATAATTCACAAAATCTGCAAAACAAAATCTTTCCTCAGTTCCTCCAGGATGTTTTCAGCCTGATTTTTTTTCCCTTTATCTGCTCTTGACATATAAACTGCACTAAATACCAGATGCTGAAGAAGCCTTAGGCAGCAATGGATAGTTTGGATTGTTACCTTCATTTCTGTCTTGCTCTACTCCCACGCTTTTCCTACCTCTGCCATCCACAGCCATCCAGTTTTTCTTTTTCTGTCTTCAAAGAGAGGAGTATTTTTCATTGTTTACCCTGACAGAAGGCAACCTTGGGTAACAAATTTGACACCTACTCTGTATACATCCCTTTTCCCCTAAAGTTAAGTTTGTCTGGCAGCAGAATCCAGAGAGCAAGAGTCCCTTGTCAAACTGCCTTGGGAGAAGCCAAGAAGTGTTGTGCTTCATTTATACCTTCAGCTGCATTTTATATCCTTACAAAACTGTAGGGAAATGACTCCTGCTCAAATTGAAGCCAGGATTCCATGTCAAGAAAATTAGTAAAATGACCATTTTAAATGACCATTTACATTTTAAATGCCAAACACTTCAGGTAAAAGTATTTTGTGGGGAAATCAGAAAGCCCACCATGAACATGATCAAGGTCCTCTTCAGAAACTGGAGCTCAGCGAGTTAAAAACAGCTTGTTTAGGTTTCCAGGACAGAAACCACCTTCCAAACTGCACAGATCCCTGTGACCAGAGTCCAAGCAACAGATACTTATACATCCAATTTCCAAGCACTAACAGTGCCTAGAAAGCACTCTCTGCTTGCCAGGGTGTTTCCTGTGAGCTCCCCTACTGCCAGTGCACAAGAACCACATTTTCATTTCACATGACTTGGATGCTGTGGTTATTTCAAGTCCCTGTGAGCAGGAATAAAGCAGCACTGGTTCTGGAGGAACCCCTTTCTTGTTTGCAGCCACTTATCCCACCCATGTCCTTGAGCTGAGCATCTGGCACGAGGTTCAGATAAACCTATTTTTATCTGACATTATTTGCTGATATATTTTCTTCTTCCTGGCACAAAGGATGACAATGCAGACAAAATATGGCACTGATATTTTATTTGGCACTGGCAGTAAATGTATACTATAAGCCAGACCTCGATGACACAGTGCCAAATGAATTACTGAACATATCACTCTTTGTATTTGTATGTTAAGCATTCATGAGGTTTTTTACAAGTGCTTGTACAAGAACAGTGAATACACACATGACAATGTTTTTGGGATAAGCACACAGCTCAAATCATGTCACCCAGATCAGACTTTTCACATTTTCTGCAGAAGTTATTCCTAAAGTCTTCTCATCTTGCATATCAAAGTAAGCAAGAGCTTTCTTGCATGAAGAATTTGTAATTTTTCAAGGCCTCATTTATCTAGTAATTTCCCCTCATTTTTTAAAGCTGTCGTATATAAGGGGGGGGGGGGAAGCTATTCCCAAGATATTCCATGTGCCTAGCTGTGAATTCAAGGACTTCAATACTTACAAAATAAACTATGGTGGAAATATGACAAATATATTTAAGATTTTATATCTTGCTTTCAGCTTCAATACTCGGTATTTTTTGTCCCTCCTAGAATAGCTATCCTTTGATTACATTCAAGCATTGGAAACACTTGGATGCCCCAGAGCCAGAGGAAATCTTAAGCTGGACATTTGGCAGCTGGAAAGGGGTCAGAACAAAGCAGAGTTGTGTCATTACTTCCGAAACTCGTCCGAAGCCAGGAGGGCCCTTCAGATGGTACTGTCACTGCCACTTCACATTCCAAACCTGGGGTGTTCCAGAGGAACAGCATCCAGGGTGGTTCAGGGCCCAATTTCCATTATTACTGAGCCTGTTCCCTTCACATCTGGTATATCATTATCCTAGGGCAAGCTCTAAGTCCAAACTATCACACTGTTAAATCTGCACGTGAGACAAACTAAGAACATTATTATAAAATCCTTATGAGTTAGGAAAGTGGTAATATTATAAACTCACAGGGTTTAGAGAGCAACTGGCTGTAGTCACTCTCCCATTTGCAGATCTACTACAGACATCTGGTTTCTTGACAAGGTAGTACAATAAAACTTAACCAAAAGCTGCATGGTTTAGCCCCAATATTACTCTAGAAAAAAGGAAAAAAAAATGACATTGAAAGAGGAATATGAATCTGGATATATTCCCATTAGATTTTATTGCTACATACTTTTTAAAGACCCGAAAAAGCTACTTTGTAAACTTTCAAGTTGGTCATCTGGCTCCCATTTGTGCTGACTGCCAAAAATACATAATGAGGAAAAGGATGGGGGAGGAAGAACTGCATTACAAATCCAGAAAACTGCTGCTCATAGTTCAGATGGAAATTCTACACCTGGACAGCATTCACTGAGTTATCTATAGAACTGAAACAGAGCTTTACTTAAAGCAAGTATTTACTGTGAGACCATTTTTTCAATAAACTGTCTAACAAGTCAATTAATGAAGCATTTACACATTAAAAATCAACACACATGTAGCCCTAAAGAGTATTTTTTCTTTCCAGAACTCTTGACACTGACAAGTTTCCCTTTCATAGGTAGGTGAAACTTCTCTAAACATATACAACTGGTAATTTTATTATTCAGAGAACGTGACTAACCCAGCAGACGTATGTTTTGGCTCTACCTCTGCCTCAGAAAGCAGCTGCTTTGTCTCTGAGCTAAAGCATTTCAACCAAATGGATAACACATGCCTTCTTAGAGCCCTCTAGATTGCACAATTAATATCTGATTTACAGAAAAAAAAAAAAAGCCTTTGGAATTATAAAGGAGAAATCACTACTGAGAAGAAATCTGCCATTTTAACAAGTAACACCAAAAGTAGGATGAGCCAGGCGGGCTCAGCACTCACAAATGTTATGCAAAGTACAACCCCCTGCTCCAGGATATTACCTCTCCCCCTGGGGAGGGAATGCTGGCAGAGCATTTTTACCCCATGGAAAGTCCTTTTCAGACTGTCAAACTCTGAGAGAGTATCCATTTCAGCCACTGGGATGTAATTCATAACGTGAACCTGAAGTGCATTGGTAAGAATAACCTACAGATAAGGAGATCTGGTTTTATGACAGTCACTGAAGAGCTTGGAATCTACTAAAAAGGTAGGTGGACTTTTTTCCTAGCAGTATATTAATACAAAACTTAATTAAAACACTCCATTACAGTAAATGGGGAAATGTTGTATAAAGATATAAAAGTATCACATGCATATTTGTAATGTTTGAAGGATTATGTTTATCTGCCTCCTCCCCCTGCCTGAAAAGTGCACAACCTATAAAATATTCAGGGGGTATTAATTTATCTGCTCTCATTTACTTTCAAAGGTAAAAGACAATGAAAGATTATTGTTATAGAACATTTAGGTTTAAAAAAATCCTTATTTTGACAATCCAGAAAAATGCATTCGAGCCTCTCAGGTTTTAATTAGTCCAGCCACACACTTGCCAAATGTTTCCTAAATTTACAAAATCCTCTTGCTTTTAACAAAAATAACACTGGGAAACAAGCAAATGCAGTTAAGATAATATTTTCCTTACTAGCTGGAAAATGCTGTTTGTGATTTCCCAGTTTCTTCTCACGTTAAGAACAGCCTTTATAGAGTCTAATTAAAGGATATCAAGAGTTAAAAGTTGTTCCATGTTCCTTATGTGTTACAAACCCCTGCCAACTAGTCCTCTAGGCTTTAAATATTGTTTTGACGGATTGCATTTTCATTTCCAGTCCCAAAGAAAGTGTTCTCCATAGTCCAGGCACCAGCAAATCTCCAGCAGCTCAGTGCAAGCCACAGCCATCGTTCCAGGGAAGGATGGAGACTTTGCAGGCTGCTTTCTTTTTGTTTGTGTTTGTACCTTTGGCAAGTCCAGCACCACCTCTACAGCAACAACCCTTCCAGTTTGATGAGTATGATACAGATGTTTCCATGGCAAGCCTGATCCAACAAGATTACGAAATGCAGTCCAAGGATATAATAAAGGTATTTTATTTATATTTTCGTTTTAATGTTTTTTTAGCTGCTAAGCGTTCCGTGAATGATGTACGTGCATGTGAGTTTTGTGGAATAGTCTTGGAATAACAGCAGAACATACAATGGGTTCAGACACAGGGAAAGCCACTCAAAACCACAAAAATATTATGCTTGCTGCAGTCTGAGAAAGCCACAGAAGGCAGGGTTTCACAAATAAGATGAAAGCATCATTTTAACTCTGCTGTGGTGCTGTGCCTACAATTGGAAGAGTTTCAAGAATAGGATATTCTAGTTATTAGCTCAACAGTTTGAGCAATGTATTAGCACAGTAAGTCTGCTTAAAAACAAGGCAGGTGATTGTATTTATGACTTCTTTTATGTCCAAGTAATACTTGGAACAGTCCTTTTTATTGACCATCACCTGCCAGTATAAACCAGTTTCTCTCTTGGACTTCCCAAACTATCAAGTTTCTTGGGCTTTTTCAGGGGTGGGTGGTTTGGGTTTTTACAACTCAACAGTTGAGCAGCCCTGAACTTCTCTGGAACATCCAGTCCTGCAGGAGTCACCTACACAATTAACACTTGGAAGGTCTCAATGAAGAGAGTATCTGCTGTACCTCAGGGCACTCAGCAGCACCCCCAAACTGTCTGTCTGGAGCTTTTTTTGGCTGTGTGCTCCTCATCAAACCTGTTACAAACATTAAACACTGCAGCAGAAGAAACTAAACCAGGAGGCAGTGAAATGAAGGGCCACAGGGACAGTGCAAAACCTCCCACCTCTGGTCAGACCCAACCAATACACACCAGGAGAAGGGGGTACAACACTGATCCAGGAGAAAAACCAGCATTGATTGTCCCAAAAATAATTGCCAAGGAAAATAAAGCATGTCCAAACCACGTAGTAACAACCAAGTATTAGAAATTCAAGGAGGTTTCCATTAATATTAACTGTACTTGTTACAAGAACTTAGTCTGATAAACAAGAAAAATAAGACAACAGCAAAAGATAGTGAGTAAAAACCCGCAGCACAAAATAGATTTGTATACAAAATAGTTTTGTATACCTTTGTATACCTTGTTAATATTTTCCAAATTCTACTGAAATTACAGCATTCCACTGTTAGACTAAAAACAACAGCTACATATTTACTTTAAAAATGTCTAAGGTACTTTTAAATCTGACATCTGCCACAGTGATGAAGTAACATGATCATAAACCCGTGAAAAGGAGACAATTGTGAGTGGATAGTCACCTGTTAGTTAAGAGTAATTTAAACAAAGTTTTTAAAAAATGCTAAAGATGCAACCTTTAACCAGTGAGGCACAGCATCAGAAGACACTCATCAAGGAATCATCTGAAGGTGATTGCTGTGGTTTCAGTAAAAGAACAACAAGGAATATACCTACGTGGGAATGGTGCCAACAGATGTGCCCCAGACTAACCAAAGTCCCTCCTGGCAGTGCTTTGGGTTACGGGTCTTCTGAAGGCCAACAGTTCTGTTAGGATAATTCTAGGAACGCAGTCGGTCATTATTTCCATCAGGTCAGTTCTCCAATGACACGTTTCCATTGCAAAATAATAAATTAGTTCCTTATGTGCAACAATTACATCTATACAAGTTCCAGTGTTCCCAGTTTAAATCACGGAGTGCACAAATAAATCCTCTATTCGTGGATTGCACAAATTTGAGCTCCCAAATATTTCAAGTGTTAACTGTAACTGCAACACGTGCCAAAAACGTCCTCAAGCGTGCCCAGTCAGAAATCTGTTGTGCAGGACAAATTTAACTCCTTACTGTATGCTTGAACACACAGTTAGAAAGAAGATTTCTAGTAAAAACGTCAGAAGAAACCCATTGGTGTTAGTGAGCAACAAAACCAAATGAACTTTAGTTTACTGGTAAGGAAAAGCAAAATGTATTACAATGATTATTTGAAGCCACAGCCATCCCAGTCTTGAATAAAATTTTAGCAATTTGAAAACATGAAATGCTAATTTCCACAAGAGAACAGAGCCATCCAGTTAGACACTGTCTCACATCTGGACTAATTAATTTCACTGAATACAAACTATCAGCTTTACAGACCTTTGTGTGTTATTGCAGAAATTTGAAGATGCTTAAAGTATTTAGATGTAAAGTGCTAAGTGGTTTTCTATGGGTAATTAAGTGTGTGCAGTAAAGTGCAAGAGGCAGGTGGAATTTGACTATGCAAAGAAGCCAATATTCCTTCAGTGCATTCCCAACATATGCAAGCAATGAACTTGTGGTTATAATCCAAACAATCTTGTGCACTGATACTCCATGCTTAGGAATTTTTATAGCTGACCAGAAAATATTTTTTTCATTTTGTGGATTTAACAGCATTCTGCAAATAATCTTAAGTTTTCATTTTTGTGTGACATTTCCCACTGGCAGAGATCAGTTGTACATTGAATTCTGCAAAGAAGTCCTGTCCATGTTCTTTCACAGATCACATCTCAAGTAGGATACTGTGCTAGAAACCTACACCTGGCACGGATATGCTGTGTCAGCAAAGGTTTTTCATACAAGCAAATAAAAAGTGTCCCTTATGAGCCAAAAAACTGCAGCTATACTAGTGCAGCTGTTCCATTGCCAGTCCATGCCCTCAGCAGTCTCTGTTGGCACAGTCACCTCAGCCAAGGTCCCATCTTCACGTGCCTCACCAACAGGTCAGGGGGAGCCAAACCGTACAGAAACCTCCTGTAAGATTTGCTGTTTGAGTGCAACTGCTGAGGTGACACCCTCAGCTTCCCTACACCCAGCACTGCCAATCTGTTGCCAACATCCCGAAATCCTTCGGTTTTCCTGGAGCAAACCAACCCCTCCCAAACGAGAGCCATAGCATGGATAGGCAGATGCAGGGAAGAGCCAAGGGCTGGGTGACCAGCAGGCCAAAAAGGGGCCAAAATGACAGACCTAACACTGGTTGACTTGTGAGCACCTGCAGTGCATAAGTAGCTCTTCAACAGAGCTCCTGCCAGGGCCTGGTCCTTCAGCACATTTAAAACAAAACGTCTTCCACATCCGATAGTGTTCTTTCCTCCATGTGTTTCCAATATCCACTACCCCCAAAAAACACGTTGTCCTACTCTGTCCTACAAATACTCCCCATCAACAAAAACCACAAATTATGTGAGCCAAGAACAACTGCCACGGTCAACCTGAAACCCTCAGCTTTAATCCATGCAAATCACCCACTGTATGGATCCTACAATTATAGTAATAACAGGTTCAGTGAAAAAAGAACCTGACCACCATTTCCTGCACCACAAGAAACACTTTCTGTTTGCAGCTCACACCTTGAAACAGATTTAAGTGCAGTTCATGCAAACAAATTGCTAAATTTCAGCCAGTATCTGAAAGGAACATATTTATAAACTTGGTTGTCCTTCAGCTGAAAAGATGCAATGACCATCTCCACAGGGAATTCTGAACAGCTTTAAGGAAGAGTCATTTTACTGAGATTATTTGGGCAAAACAAAAACCATACAACTTCTACTCACAAGAATCCCATCCAATTTTGCACAACGTGCAAAATCTACCTTCAGAACTCCAGGTGTTTGTAGACACCTATTTCTTATGTATTCCTTCCCACCCTGTAGTCTATATTTTTTCTCTATTTTTATTTTGTCTCTGCTGTTCTTTCCTGAAGGACTTTACTGTTCTAAAGGGCATCAGCAGCAGCACCTTCCCTTCTTGCCTTTCAAAGTAATCAGTTCATGTGCAAAAGGGATAACAGATCACATCAGTCATCCAGCATAAAGAGAACTCTAAAAACTAAATATTAGAGGAGGTATGCCATAGGAAGCTCACCTTTAAAAGACATGTTATTTCAGATCCTTGTAACGCTCTGTGGCTTTTTGTTTGCTGTTGGTTTTTTAAAATAACCTTTGCTCTCACCCAAAGGATGGAACAAACGTTTCTCTTGACACTTCCCTAAGACTGCAAGGGGATGACAGCCAGCTGGATGTGCCCCCCACAAAGGATACAAGTAAGTCAACTGGTATGAACAGTGTCATGTTTGAGCTCTCCAAAGGAACATATTTTAATATGAAAATCTAATATGCAAAGGATGGCAAAAGCTACAGGATTAGTCTTTTCATTTATGAATATCTTTCATATCTCCTGTGGAAAGCCTTCCAGCTTCAGATGGAAAAATTTTAAGGATCCTCAGGTAAACTCTCACTACACAAAGCACAGCTTGTAAGAATCTCTACGATCATATTTGCCATTGAGATGTTCCCAAGTTAAATAAGTTAGGCAAGACAACCAAGAAAAACAAAAATACACCCCCCAATAAGTTCCACAGTTTACCCAAGTCACGATGGTGACTTAACATGATGTGCTTGAATTACTTCACTGGATTTCTCTGAAGCATTGGCAATTCTCAGTTTACATCTGGTGATCAGGGAGGGCAACAGTGAAAATCCATCAGAAATCTTCTTCACCAGCCCTTTTCCTCCAGGCTCTGAGGTACATTGTCCAGATCTCTCCTAACAAGCCACAAAGCTTTCTAAACATGACAGGAACGAACTTTCTCTGCCAAACGGAGGAGTGAGAGAAAGACACACAAATTCTGTGTGTCTGTGATCTAAGCTTCCAAAAATAACTGATGACTCAGCAAGACCAGTTGAGTGTCAATCTACACCGAAGTGTTAATCGAGGTTAATTATTGCCAAACAGCATCTGTCAACAAGCTCCCATCAAAAGCTGAACAAGCCTCCAAGAGCACCAGAGCTTCTACTCACAGGCAAGCATAAAAACTGTTGCCTTTTTAATAGTGACAATATTGTTTGACAGTCATTTTCCATTTCCTGCGCTCTAACATATGACAAACAAGACACTAAATCAAAAATGACAAATAGGGCAGAACCCTGAAGCCTAAAAAATTATAGTATTCACAGAGCTAGACCTGAAAATCTATTCCACTCTGTGCACTCCTGGCATAAGAAAAAGAGAATTACTGTTACATCTACTGGGTTGGGTTCCCAGTATTGACCAGCTGCTTCTGTGACACTTCCCTGGTTGTGCAAGATCCTATTTTGCTGTGTAGTGATAAATCCAACCCCTACTCCTGCACAGGACCATTCCTAAGAGTCACACCCTGTGCCTGAGAGCATTGTCCAAGTGCTCCTGGAGCTCTGGCAGCCTTGGTGCTGTGCCCACTGCCCTGGGGAGCCTGTTCAGTGCCAACCACCCTCTGGGGGAAGGACCTTTTTTCTAAGATCCAACCTAAACTGACACAGCTTCAGGTCATTCCCTCAGGTCCTGTCCCCAGTCACCACAGAGAACAGTCTCTTCACAATACTCTAAGCCAATTAAAGACTTAAATTGAATTGAGGCCAATTAATAGTATTTCAACACCTGCTCAGATAAGAACAAAGAGTATACACAGAGAAATCATGCATGATGGAAAGAATAAAAACCCCAAACCTGTTCAGAATGTTACATCTCTTCAGAATTTGCTATGAATAATTTTCATTTTTTTAAAATCTAACGAAGGGACATCTTAAAAGATACCAGAGAAAAGTCTATTTGGACCCTAGAAATGTGAGTTGTTGAACTGTTTGGTTTCAGACCTGCCCACGTGCCTGCTGTGTGTGTGCCTGAGCGGGTCCGTGTACTGCGAGGAGATCGACATCGAGGCCGTGCCCCCCCTGCCCAAGGAAACAGCGTACCTGTATGCAAGGTTCAACAAGATCAAAAGGATTGCAGCCTCGGATTTTGCTGACATTAGTAAGAGATGCTCAAATTTTGATTTCTGTTCACCTGATAGTGTATCTGAAGGGGTGTTGCTGACCTGATTCAATGCCTGTGTTAGATAAGGAACTGCGAAGGTAAAATGGAAACACCTTTTGGACCATGTAAACATCTTAATACTCCCAAACAATCAGGGAAAGAGCAGATTGCTAAAAATAAAACCTGACTCTGCATCCCAGTCAGTGTTAAATGAGCTGCCATTACTTTTCCTTCAAATGCTCCAGGGACATCTCTCCCAGCTCTCTCACTCTACAGCATGACAAATTCTATGAATATCTGAAATCGTGTTGTCTCTAAGACAAAAAAAAGAAGGATCCAAAGTATTTTCCTTTTTTTTTTTTCAATTGAAGACCATGAGAAAATCCAAATGTGGATTTTATCCACACTTTAACAGTGTTTGCACTGTAGATCACAATTCAGATGCTGCAGCCAGCAGTGTAACCTTTAACATGTGCAGCCATACACATTTCACATGCCATGTAATTATAGAGTCAATATTTAGATTTTCCTTTCTTTTGTGTAAAGCTACCTTGAGAAGAATTGATTTTAGTGGAAACAGGATAGAAGAAATAGAAGATGGAGCCTTCTCAAAGCTTCTGTTGTTGGAAGAACTTTCTCTTGCTGAAAATCGACTTGTGAAACTTCCTGTTCTACCTCCCAAACTCACAACGTTTAATGCAAACCAAAACAGAATCAAGAGCAGAGGAATCAAAGCAAATGCTTTCAAGGTAAGGAAAAACCCAATCATTTAAGTGACCAAAGTAAATTAAAATTAGTAACCAGACCATTCAGCCTGCCACCAAATCCTTTTTTCTGTGTTTATTGTAATCTAAGAAACAAACTGCGGTGAAGTTTTCCAGCTGTTACTTGGCATTTAAAGTGCTCTGGAAGATCTGTCCTTTGTGCTCTCACTTTCTCATGCCCTTCACATAAACCATAATTTCCTATGAAATATCTTACCTACCTCCTTTCTCTCTTATATGCAAAGAAAAACTCAGTTCAAGAATTGATGGCTCAAATACAGCCCACAGAAATACTAATAGACAAAGATGGAGCTTTGTGGTGGTCTAAAGTTTTATAACCGACATGCTGACACTGAAATTTCCAAGACATAGAAGGCCTGCTCTATGAGTTTCTGGATATAATAGAATTCAACATTGACAGCAAAAGAATGTTCTGGGTTATATCAGTTTCCAGCTTTTCTCTGTGATCCGAAAAAAAACCCTGATGTCTTCTAACAGGCACAAGTTATTTAACTGCAATAAGCAATGCCAGCATTAGGAATTTCTCTTTCTCTTTAACAGAAGCTCACAAATTTGGCCTACCTCTACCTGGGGCACAACGCACTGGAATCTGTTCCGCTGAATTTACCGGAGAGCCTGCGGATTCTTCACCTTCAGGTACTCAAAAAGCATTTCCCTCACATTCTACCACAAAAAGTCTCATTGCTTACACACTTCCAATCAAACTCGCTCTCTTCTGAAGCAGCTTCCACTACAATTGTCTAATGCTCCTCCAAATAAAACAGTTTAACCTGTATGGCCACAGCCATGCAATAGTTTGAAGTTGTTTGTTAGCTGATTACCATGCAAGGGTTTAGTATTCATTTGTGTACATTGAGGATAGGAAATGGTAGAAAATAAGCAATAACTTTATATCAACAGTACATTCCATACATCAATACCAACTACAAGTCATTTGATCAGTTTGAAAAGACTTGATTCCTACATATCTAAAGTATATGATGGGATTCTTGGGGTGCCCTGCACAGGGCCTGGAGTTGGATTTGATGATCCTGATGGTTCCCTTCCAACTCAGCATATTCTACAGACAAATCCAGCATGACAATAAAATGGGAAGGGGCAAGAGGAATAAAATTAAAGGGGTGAAAAAAATCTTCCCCCCCCGTGGGTGTATGTGTATATAACCGTGTGTGTTTTGTTTGGCAGTACAACAACATCACCAGCATCACGGACGACACGTTCTGCAAGTCCAACAACACGCGGTACATCCGCACGCGGATGGACGAGATCAGGATGGAAGGCAATCCCATTGTCCTGGCCAAGCACGTCAATGCCTTCAACTGCCTGAGGATGCTGCCCGTGGGCACATACTACTAACCCCTGCTTCTGTCACTGCCCAGGCCAGAACTCACACATGGTAACAAAGCATCGTTTCTTCCTCCGTTTACTGTCCCTCACTCATGCTGTTTTCCCTGCATACCCAGAACCTGCCACGGCATTGAAGTGTGGGTCTGCTCTGAAATAACTATTTCTAAACATGTCACTTTATTCAGTAGTTATGGTGTCACTGCTTTCAGAATCTCTTCTGTTAATGAAAGCATAAAAGTACATATATGCACACACATCTCAACCTTTATTTCATCACGTACTCTTTTTGTGCAGGTAAAAATCACACAGTAACTGCTTGTTCACATTCTCTGCCAGCACTCAGAACAGTCACCACATTTTGCTTTCAGATAAAGGCAGAACACTTGGAGCAAGCTACACAGGAAAAACACTTCTTTTAATTCCAATGCCACTCTTTTAATCTAGAATGAAATCTCTTCAGCTGACCTTCAGAAGTGTATTGGATGAAGATGCATTCCAAAGAAAGTTATGTTTAGAAACAGAACTCCTCAAAGCTTAAATTCATTAAAGCTTCCTTAAAAACTTTGTGGAAAATGAGAATAATTCCTAATAAGTTTTAGTTCACCAAGCAATATAGCAACTGGAACTTTTCAAAGTTGTGTTAAATCTCCTTCTACTGTTTTGCTTTGAAAATCATCTAGGAATGTGTATGTATAAATACACAGGTTTTATTTTTACACAAGGTAAAGTTTTTGCTGAGCTGTCCTCACAAGAGTTGTTTTTTCAACACCAGTTTCCCATTTTAACACAATGGTCGAAGTCCAGCATCGTATGACTCAAATATCTCACCTGTCAATGAATGATTGGAAAACAAGCCTTGATCCACAGCTTTCCTTACAGGAACTGTGACAATGTCATTAACAGCAAGCTGAATTCGAGTTTTTTACCTCTAAGTAAGAATGATTTCAGCTAGGTGTCAGTGAGAAGAAACAGAATTACCCTTGTACAACTTCTGCTCGTTAGGGAAAAATTAAATCAGACTTTCAAATTAAAAAGAGAAGCTGATTCTATCATTAATCTAAAAAAAGAGAGTTAACTTCAAGCAACATTTCACTTTAAACCATGCAGTGTATTAAAAACACAAATTGAGTGTGCAGGCCTTGACAGTGAGTTTATCTAAAACTAGACATAATTGATATAGGAACACAATATTTTTCATTACACAATTATAAACTTCTGACATTGTTTCTCCCCTCAAATATCTACCACAGGTGTGAATGCCAAAGGTGTGCTAGTTCCTACTGCCACATCAACTCCAAGTTTGAAGCTAGTATAGATTCCTAATTTGTAGAAATAGTTAAGCATCAAATGCATGATGATGTATCAGTACATCTAGAATACTGATTGTACAAGATATTTTGTATTAGTTTTATTTATCTTATTTAGCTAAGCCTTGATTTGTTAGTGCTTGTGCTCTGGGGAATCGATGCCCACTTCATTCTGAACACTCTGATGTTCTGTCACTCAGTGCTGAGGCCCAAGAGACTTTCAGTCAGTTTTTAAGTAACTTGGTCAAGCACCAGCTGTGGGCTCACCTTTCTGGAGAGAGGATGCAGTCATGAAATGCAGCACAAAAAAATATATTTTTTGCCCTGAACCCACTACCCAAGAAAGGACACAGCAATCCCCAGGATTTTCCATTTTAAGTTACTCGGTAGAACAAGAAATTCCATTGCCTTAATACAGCCCAGACCAAAACTCAAGTCCGACAGTAATACTTGGTTTTAATTTTTCCAAGTAAGTCACAAAACTTTGATGTTTCCAGGTTTTTAGCAAAAGCTTAAAAATAAACTCCAAAGCATGTAAAAACACATTCCAGTTTCGAGCCAAATTTATACGGGGGAAAAACAAAAGCCACCAATTCTCTCATCCCTCTTACGACAAAAGCCTAAGATGGAGAAAACACAGCTGGGTGTTTCCTCTGAGTTACATAAGTAGTGGCCTCTGATCTTTTGCTCATCACAAATCACTATTACTAAAGGGAAAAAAAAGAAAAGCTCTTTCCAGTATTAATAGGATCAGTAAATATCACCAAAACTCCTCCTGTGAAAACAATTATATGTGTACACACAAACACATGCAGAGCTTTGTAATAGACACACACAAGCAAACATTCTGAGACCAAACACTGCCACATTGGACATCAAAATGTTGTATATATTTTTGAAACGTGCTAATTATCACCAGTAATGCTAATTAAGGCTCTTGATACTTTGTGAGCAAACCAAAAAGCAAACAACTCGTACCTTCTGAATGCCTCACACAGGCAATAAATCATCTGATGTGTTTTAATTTCCTTTCCCCATCCATAGCAGGGTAAATAATCAAAACAAGAAGTGAGAAGGGCTTCAGCAGGGAGGATTTTCACCTTCTGTTTTTGTGCCCAGTACTAATATCAAGCTGAATGTATCAAGCTGAATGTAAACCATTCTGGTTTTTTCCTATCACTCGTTTCTGTTCTGTATTTCCAATAAAACTTGAATTTTTTTCTTGTTTATCAGTATCAGCTTCAACAATCTGCTCTCCCAGCACTGCCAACCTGCCTCATTGTTCAGCCTCACAGCAGATGAAGATCAGAAAATTATTTGCAGCTGTAACTCCATTTGCAGAAATAATATTTATTGTGACAACACAGTGAGACTGCCATACAAATACTTCATTTACCCCTCCAAAATCTATTTAAAGCCCTACCTTGAATTGCCATTCATCTCAAACATTCAGTGGTATTAGAAGTATTCAATCACTTCTACATTATTGATGTCTTTTTAAGTATGAAAACTAACAGGAAAGAAAAAATTTGGTGTTTTTAACCCAAAAGCAAAGTATCAGAAACTGTCTATTTCTACTTGGCAGCCCGGGGAATTTTCTTTTAAATCTCAGAAAAGCTGTAAACCCAAGACTCCACCCCAAAGAGTGTCTCCAATGCAGTGCACATTTACCTACCTGTACATTTGCAGTAGACACAGCAGGTTGAGGGAGGTGGGTGGGGGGAAAACCCACCAGAAAACAATACAAAGATTACAGGCTCATTTTTAATGTTGTGGGAGTGTGAACATGAACAGCATAACACTTTTCAGTTGTTTTTATGCATATGGTAAAAACATACCTCTAGTTGCTTTCACACAAATTGTTACGGAATATTAAGTTACAAATACACAATCTGCTTATTTGAATTGTCAGAGCTGATCTTTGAAGCCTTTATTAACTCTCTTACCTGAGAATGTCTTCTGTTTCTAAATAAAATGATTATTAATGCTAGCAGAAATAAGAAGGCCTAAAAAAACCTCTTCATAAACACATAATCATTCTTGGTAAATATTCCCCCAAACTGCCTTTCTCAACAGCATCTTTGTCCATGGAAATAAAAATACCTTTCGAAAGAACATCTGTCATATTGACAAACTTGTAATATGTCTCGAGTGAAATTTATGTTCACACATCTTTTAGCAGTTAATAGATCCCTTCATTATTTACACTCAACATCTGAATAAATATTTTTAAAACCGCTTATATACACAACAATTTTCTGTGAGTAAAAATTATTTCAGAACCTACCTCCTTTCTTTTTTCCTTCTTTTTTTTTTAATTATTTTCATTTTATTTTTATTATTTTATCTTAAAATGAGAAATATTTCCAGGAGTTTACTGAATCACTGTCCCAGAAACCACAGTGACTGCTGTCAGGAGGCTCATCTAAGGATCAAAAAGCATCAAGTAAAGCTTGAAAAATAACAATCACAAAGCCATAAAGTCCTGGGTGCTCTACCTTTTCTATGGAGGGATTAAAGAAAAGCCTTTATTCAACAGCCAGCAGGATTAGACAATATCAGTTTATTGCTCAGCTGAGGACAGGATTATTTTTTAACATTATCAGAAAATAGTACTTTTTTTCCTCTATTCTGGTTGATTTGATACTAGAAATTGATTATTTGGCACAGAACTCAAAGGCCTAAAAGATTCAAAAAATAGGAAACAATGCAGTTCCCACTTCACACTCCAGCTAAAAAGTAAAAATGGAACTGTGTTCAATGAGAGTAAATGCTTGAGGTAAATAAAACTGAACTAAAAAACCACAAATAATTAAGCACATAAACATCCTCCTCTAACATTAAGCCCTGTGTAAGATGTTTTGTGTCTGTAAGACCGAAGTATTTTTACTCCAAGGATTAATTGTTTATCTTAAAACCAGTACAAAGCCAAACCAAACAAGGCAAATGCCGGCAATTGAAAACTAAGTCCAAGTACTACGTTCCAGTTCGGGGGGAGCAACAGTTGATTTCCCATGCAAGTAAAACACTTCTGAACTCAAAGCACTATCATCCAAACACAGGCTGCCACATCTTCAAGAGGAACAGATCCAGTCCTTCAAAACCAACCTTTACGTGCCAAAGACTACAAATGTTATTTTCTTTTCATTTCT
Source organism: Myiozetetes cayanensis (assembly GCF_022539395.1). Lineage (NCBI taxonomy): Eukaryota > Metazoa > Chordata > Aves > Passeriformes > Tyrannidae > Myiozetetes > Myiozetetes cayanensis. Next base: position 17,472,106 of record NW_026087389.1, read on the forward strand.
TCTTTTGCGTTTTTTCCCCCCCCCCAATCAAAATAAAATTTAATACCAATGAAAAAGTGTGTTACTCCCTCAGAGAAAGGCACAGGCATTCCAATTTTTCCCCACCCACAAGGAACACAGCAATAGTAGGGTAACAATCAAGATAAAAAAACCCAAGCAAAGGCATCGCCCCTCAAACACAACACAATTTTTTTTTAGCTAATATTCTCGTCTCCCCAACACACAAATTTCAGATGCCCATAGTCTGCTAAAGAGTGCAAGTTTCACCTCCAATGCTTTGTCTTAATGAACCACAAAGAAACAAATGTGGTACTAATAATAATAAACAAAGGCTTGACAGACCCTACCTTGAAGTGCAGGAAGGTGCGTCTGCGGTGCTCGTACCACTCGGCGTAGGTTGAAAGGCTTCTGAAAAACATCACAAGATTTCCGTGTTCTTCAACGCTGCAAAACAAGAACATGTTGTTTAACCCAGTCTTAATCAGATGTATCAATTCTACAGCGTAAAATTTGCACCTTGTTGTTCCCAATATCCCCTCTAAGCCTGCCCTCTGTCAGTGGGAAGCTGTTCCCCCTTGTCCTGTCACTCCAGGCCCTTGTCCAAAGTCCCTCTCCAGCTCTCCTGGAGCCCCTTTAGGCACTGGAAGGGTCCCCAAGGTCTCCCTGGAGCCTTCTCTTCTCCAGGTGAACACCCCCAGCTCTCCCAGCCTGGCTCCACAGCAGAGGGGCTCCAGCCCTCAGAGTATTTTCATGGTGCTCCTCTGGATACACCCCCACAGATCCGTGTCCTTCTTACGTTGTAGGAAGAGGGAAAAAGGAGAGTTAAATACAAAATACTTATTTCTCAATAATATTTTTTCAGGTTTCTGTTAATGTAAGGATCAGGATGGAGAAAGGAAGAGAGACAATAAATATAAGGTGATGGAGCTGTCAGACAGCCAACCATCCATTCGGTGTTGAGGAATAACACTCAAAGTGTGCGCAGTTCTTACTGAAGAAGTGTGGCAGGGATGTAAAGGATACAAAATTCCACAAAAACTACATGCCAGAATACCTGCAGCAACATATTTAACCATAAGGGTGAACAGCTGCATGTCAGTGCTGATATCAAGCCACAGTCAAATGCAGCAGACTATTAACCACTGTCAAAACACACCTGGGCAAGCACTGCTTGGAAAAGACAAAGATTTATTTCAATTTCTGATACAGGATTTGACAAGTTTACAAAACCTGACTGAGGAAAATCCCTGACTGACATCTGGGAATAGTTCAAGAAGTGACACAGCGTTTAAATTCTAAATGTAAATTTGCCTTTTAACATCTTTTCTGCTTGAGATTAGCTGTTCTTTATTTCAGAATAGCTGAGAGCAGAAGCTTGAGGCATTCATAGGATGGTTGCAACAGTGCATTGCCAAGTCACTTCAGCCATTCCAGGGAAAACTGTGCCTCAGATCCAGCTCTAATATACAGGGACAGCAACCTTTAACATGTTACACAAACATACTGAAAAATGAGACATCGGGGTCATTCAGATATTGAAAATGCAAAAGAAAAGCCAAACAAGTTTTATCCCAGCTTGGAAAGAACAGCATCAGTAAAGGAAGTTACCACAGCAGTCAGAGCTGCCAACAAATCCAGGCCAAGGTGAAAAAAAAACCCGCTGGCAATACCAGGAAAACTGAGTGCCTGGAAGAACAGCCACACTGGTTCACAGGAGCTCATCAGCCCTGTTCTGGGAAGCTGTTTTTAACCACAACTCGTAATTGCACATCTCCAACTCTCCACATCCTACAGCAACAACGGAGACCCTGCAATGACTGCCCCCCTCTCCCTGCCCAGGGATACAACTCCACACACAACCTGCACTGAGCTCTCCAAACCTGCCACACAAAACTGGGGTAAAAAGCTACAGCCCTAAAGTGCTTTTTAAAAAAGTCTGGTAATTTTTCTGAATATCTATTTTTTTATGCAGTTCAACAGGCTACCATAAACCTTGTGGCCTCGTTTTGGCATCACATCTTTGTTTCTTTTTTTTTTTGCCCTGAAATTAATTTTTAGGTAATGAAGCAGGTGGAGATTTTCAAGCAGAAAGCACTAGTTTTGGCTACAAGCTCAAAGAACCTGTTTCAAAGATAAAAGTCAACCAATTATATCTGAGTAGGTACTTGTCTCATATAGCATTGGTGAAATTCAAGATTTAGTTCAGTTAACTGTCTCCCAGTACTTAAACTACCCATAAACAATAATTCCTAACTAGCCTAAGTTAGCCTAATTTCTCATGCTGAAGTGAACTACAACAACTGCTAAAAAAAAAAAAAAAAAAAAAAAATGACCAACAATAGTTTTCTTACATGTCGTGGTTCTCAAAAATAAAGTATAACATAAGTGATAGCTGGTGCAAAGGGGACACAAGTAAAATCCAAAAATAGACAACTAAACATTGTGATTCCATTTGCATACATCTCTTATTGCCACAAAAATTTTTAAAGAAATTACGTAAAAATAAAAGATGTGCCATTTTTATATATAGATGTACCATTTCTATATTGCAGTAGTACTGGTCGAGACCAGACTGCTGAATTTTACTTCCTTTAAGAGGTGTTCTTAGCATTCCCCTGTTTTCTTCCAAAGCAGGAAGGGCCTGGGAATTACAACAGGGCTCTTAAAGACCCTATTCTGTCATGCATTATGAAAAAAAAGTGAAGCCAAAAAAAATTAGAAAAACGAGGAGGAAAAAAATTCAGGCCAGGAGACAAAACAGAACAGAGCTAGACAATGGATTTGGCAAGACAGGGCCGAGGAAGCAAAAGAAGAAAACAAAAGTGGGAGGGAGGCTGAAAAGAAGGAACAATAGAGAGGAAGACCAGAGTTAGCTGGTTGAGAATGGAGGGAAAGAGAGGGAAGAGGTAGGAAGTGAGATTCCAAGAGCAGCTGGTGGACTGGAGAACAAAGAGTGAGCTGGGAAAAGCCTGAAACTGGACTGGAGGGGATTACAACTGAGAGGAACGAGAACAAGGGGAGTGAGAGAACAGCCATAAAGGCAGAACCAGTCCATGGAACAGTGGGCTGCTGTCAAAACAGGCCCTGTCAGCATCAGCCCCATCTATTTACTGCCCCAGATTGGCAACAGACACTGTGACGTTGCAGGACAAGTCAAACAGGAAAACTGAAAGCTGAAGGTGTCGTGGGGGGACAAGGTTGGGTCACCCCCCACCCTCCAGCTCCTTTTTCAACCAAATGATCCCATGGCTTCAAGAGTTGACAGACACAAGGTCGAGGGATGGGACGTGCAAGGAGAGGCTCAGGAGAAAGCACTGCTTGATTTACTGACATCTTTCATCCCTCCTGGAAATTGTGTGCCCTCATGAATGCTGGTGCAGTGTGGAAAAGGACCAGGGTAGTGAAGAGACAGGGACAAGACAGCAGGGCTCCAACCAGGATGAAGTCAAGTCTGCCACCACTTCAACACATTCCTTCCCAGTGTGACTGTTAAGTTCCAATACACTCCTGCTGTCACAAAAAACTCATGAATAAAACAGGGCAATTTCCTCTTCTAAATCCCTGAGAGCAATCAGCTACTCTTCTCAGTTACACCACCACCTTTAGTAGGTTTATATGGAAATTTCCAAGCCTCTGAGTTAAAAAATATTCAGTTTTCAGAACAGACTACTGAAACCTGAGGTAACTCAACATCTTTTAGCCTTCCCTCTCCCTCCTCAAAAAATAACATAAACCAAAAGAAATCACTTAAAGAACAGGATTAAGTCAATTACCCAGTAATAACAGATTTGTTCCCAGAACAGCCTGCTAGCAGAATTCAGTGGAATATACTGCACACAAATAACTTGATCATTAATCACGTTACCACAAGAAGTTGATATACTCCAGAATAAAAAAATAACATTCATTCATAAACCTAAGTTTTAGTGTGTCAATTTTCTTTAGTCATTGCACAAATAATCTATTCCAGGTTTTTAAACTACATTCTATTGTTTTCAAACATCAGCGAAATAAATCCTGATACAAAGAGAAATGGAATGGGGAGCTGAGAGAACCAGAAACAGGCAAATACTAGAGAGGGGTTCTGGATGGGCACTTTATTACTCACCCACACTGCACACCTGCAGCTCACATGCATTAAAATGCAATAGCTGAGATTACCTTGTTGTACCTTTCCCTGAACCAAAGAATTTCAAACAGCTATAAAACACATTATAACCCAAGAACTCTTTCTGTTTAATATGAATTTAAAATCCTTTCAGGTCTTAAAAATGACATGGATTTCATCTTCTCTCCAGGATACAGACAAAGGACTGGAAGGGTTCAGGTTGGGCTAAGGGTGCCCAGCACAGCAAAGACACAAATTTACAGGAAAACTCAATACTGCATTTAATATCCCACATCCCACACAAGGACTTCCCTTGAGCAAACAATTCCAGCTTACCTTGACACAAACTTGCTCACACCAGAATCTTCTCCACATTCCATTATAATGTTGAGATCGGTGACAACAGAAGACACCTTCTCTTTGCTCTAGATTGGAGAAGTGACAATGCACTATTTTAGAAATTCCTCTAGCAAGGAGTAAAATATAGATGTCTAGTTGGATATAAAATTTTTTCTTTTTTCTAAGTGCTATAATTCTTAAAATAGCATTTTTTTAACTACAGCTTGCATGTGTGGACAGTTTCCTTCACGTCAACAGTAGTATTATCCACACAACAATGCTTTTGGAATAACATCTTAACTTGCCAGCATAGACAAAATAAAGGTATATAAAACAACGTTCATCTACTTCCTTTAATGTCAAGTCCACTTCTTTAAGATTCTTCTCATTTTCCAACACAGTCCCTAGTTGCCACATATAACAGAAAAATCAAATATAAGATTTGATCTATTATTTTTCCTTTTTTTTTCATTATTTTATTTTAAAGCCTATAGTTTTGCCTCAAATTCCTGTCCCTTTTTACAATAATAACTGCTGCTCAGGAATGTGTGCATGATAATAAAAACAAAATTATTCTAAATTAAAAATATCTAACAACCTGTTAAAAAGGAGAAAAGAAGGTCAGAGAGTAGAAAGAAAGCCACAAATTAAGTCAGTGCTGTTTTTCTGTGCATCCTTGAACACACCAAAGTAATGGATTAGGTAACAGTGAATGAAAAAGCTTAAAAATCAGGGTTTGAAGAACACAAGAAATGCTTCATTTGAAATTGGAGACTTGGTACTTGATTTTTCTTGTACCCAGTCACTACGAGCAAATGGGAATGGCAACAGGGGGAGCCAGCCACGCTGGAGTTAAACGCACACACAGCTCAGCAATCTGCACTGGCTGGACAGCAGCTGCCAACACTGCCAGCACTAAAGAGGGGAAAACCAAACCAGGGCACTACAGAGATTAGTGGATTGACTCAGTGACACCAGGGAAAATCATTTTAGGGTCAGAGCAGAAGGTTCACCACGTGCCTGGAGCGGCAGAGGAGCTGCCAGCACCACCAGCTGAGGCGCTGCCTGCGGGAGGAACTGGTTTCTCAAGGAGTGGGTCACTAACACACCCCAAAACGCCACCTCGAGGCCAAACAAAAAGATTTAAAAGGAAAGCTCTTGCCAGGAAAGCGACTCTTCCTGAAGGATTGCTTTCTCAAGAGGCTTAGACTTGTTCTGGCACGTTTTCAAGCTCGTTGTATATCTCTTCTCCTAATCCTATGGAGCTGAGTTAACTGTATTGTAACTTCACTACCAGAACAAACAGCTACAGGTAACAGTGTGAAAAAACAAAAAACTGTTCATGACTTTCTGCTGCAAACCAAGGTACCTGATACCTGCTGGGCATTTCCCAAAAACAGCTGCCACCAGCTGTTTGAAACAGCAAGTGCACTTCTTGACTTGGCTATGTAACACCAAAAATAAACCCCAAAACTTGTGTATTATGGTCCAGTTAAAAACTGTACTCTTCACTGGTGTCTGCTCAAACAATTTACCATTTTCCACCACATCTCCATCACCCACACCACACAAATGCACAAAAACAGTGGCAATCCAAACTTCAGGTGAACTGACACGGTTTAACATGCAACGCAGATGGTGTAAATTAGAGCTGGCCACGTACTTGTACAAGAGAAAAATAATTCATCAAGAAAATGATCTTAAAATTACACTTTTTCAAGTGGGTTTTAAAAAAATTTCTGTTGACCGGGTGTTCCTTATCTCCCTGTGGTGACCTCAGCGCTCGTGCAGCCCAAACTGCGGCCATCAGGCAGCCAAGTGGTGCCACACAGCGGTGCAATGGTTTTAAACATCACATAACAAGGCAGTTTATTGTCAGTCCAACCAAATTCAAATGACATTTGTCCATTTGAAGTTTTGTTTGTTTGGTAGTTACCCTTTTTTTTTTTTTTTTCAAACATACATTCATCCTTACCTGCATTTCTTGAAGCTGGAATTCCAGTTGAAAAGACAGGGAGTGACAATTCCCGGACAACCTGTGCTTCTGCACTGTTCTGTCTCTAGCTGTTACGAAACAGAAGTTAACAAAATATTCCATTAAAATTCTACTCAACTATTACTGCATTTCTTCCCTCAGTCATATTTAAAGTACCAACTGATACCAGCCATCATTTAAGAATTAAACCTGTTTAAAGAAACACAACAGGTTTCCCAGTTGTCTGTCACTTTCCCACTATGCAAAGCACAATATTTACTCAAACTGTTTTGTGAATAAAGAAAATCTCATTGTATTTCAAAATAATTGTCTCTCTGCTAACACTGGAAGTAGAATTACAACACAGGTTTGCAGATGTAATGAACTGCACCAATGCTCTCAGTACAGAAAAGGGCACCAAACTCCTTACTTTTTTCCACTGTTTTCTTGGAATGACTTGTGAACTGCAAACCAGTAAGTTTCATCAAAAAGGACAGATCTGCTTCTAGACTTTCAAGCTGAGCTTTCAGGTCTGATGGAGATCGAAGTCCCTGGGATTCTCCCTGTGTTTCTCTTTGGAATGATTTCCTAGAATGGAAAAAGGAAAAAAACAAATCAAAAGGGCAAAAGAGCTGGACATGAGAACATGTTTTGTCACATCAGTACAAGCAATATAATAAAATAATATAATAAATATAATAAAAATAAGAGGCAACTGAAATGTGATCTGATGGTGTCCAGACCACGATCAGTTTTCAAGGAGTCAAATCTCAGTTGGATTATATTGCTGGGAACAGCAAACTATTCAGATTTACATAAACACTTCCTCTGCCCTGCCAGGTAGGCACAGCCTTTATTACAAATCTGGAGGTGCAAGTGTCCCTTTCAAGGAACATCCAACAAAAATGAGCTGAGATGCCTTTACTCATCTAAATGACTTATTTTATCCATGGATTATACATTTACTATTTAAATATCAGTTAAGTAATGGAATTTAAAAGCCACAAGTGGCACTTCTTTAGCACGTAACGAGTCACACCTCTATCTTTCCCCCCCACCCTTTTTCCCAAATAAACACACCCTGAGCTGGTTCACAGGGCACAATGGAAATGTGGCCTTTGCAGTCAACAGCTCTGCAGGGCCCACACAGTAACATCCCTGACATCGTGCTCTGACTGCTTTTTAAAGGACAAAGAAAGCAAAAACCTAGAAATCCGCAAACCACCAACAGAAGGCAGCAAAAATAGATAAAATATTTATTATTTGCTTTTTTTTCCCCTATATAGCCCGTTTTCTAAACAAAATCAGCGCTGTAAAAATAAGGGAAGTCCTAACACAGAGGCAAAAGCTTATCCCAAACGATTCTGGCAAAGAAGCACTATTAATGCAATGTGTGAAAAAAGGCATACATTGACTTCAATATCTCCTCCTCAGAAAAAAAGGTGGATTCTTGCTGGATATCTTCATACTTTTCTGTCAGTAGTTTTATTTCTTCTTCCAGTGCCTGGATTTCATCTTCATAACCCTGACAAACGTTGTCGTCCATTTCTCAGAATCAGCGTTACTCCACAAAACAAAATAACTATCCTTCTCAGGAACAAACATACAAACAAACACAGAATTAATTTTTTTAAAACTCAAATGTAACATTAGGCGATTGTTCCTCCTACCCCTCTACTTAAAATGAGACAAATTAATTAGACATCATAATTTCTGAAAACTGCAAAACTGGTCCATGCAGGTTTTAAAGATGCCAGGTAGCTCTGACACCTACAGTAATTTATACCTCCAGAAAGAACTCTGTTTGCTATGGAAGATTAAACTAATATTTGAACCTTGATCCTTAGGAACCAACTCAGCTAAAAGCATCAGCAACAGGAAAAATCGTCCCTTTGGCTCCCAGGAATCGGCAGGGACGTGACAAAGAATACATCTCTGACTTTACACAGGTAAAAAAAAAAAAAAAAAAAAAAAAAAAGAGAGTTTTCTTCAAAACAGATGTTAGTTTTGAAAAAAAAAATTGTGATTCTGTTGCATTGATTCCTCAAAGAATTAATGAATTGAATACAATCAAAGCCAAAATAATTTTAAGGCACAGATCACTGCACAGCCTGCGAAGACAAAGTTAAATTAGGAAGCTAACGAGGTGAAAGGCTTTAAGGATCTTTTTAACTAACCATGACTTGATCCAGGAGCAGATGCAGCTGGTTTATTTTTGCTGCTCTACAGGTAAAACCCAGTCCTAATCAGATCTAAAAACGGGATGCAGCTGTGACCGAGTCACCCAACACTGAAGAGTGAGACGAGGCACAGCTGTCCCTGACACGGCAGCACCACCTGCCTTTGATTAAACACCGGCAAAGAGGCACAAACTGCAACCACGTTTCACAAATAATTCAAAATAAATAAACCTCAATTTCCAGGGAAAATAATAACAATAATAACAATAATAATAATCTGACATCGAGCCCAGACCTGACACGTTCAGAGGACTGCAGAGGATATTATGCAGCTCAACACTGATGTATTAATATTTTCAACCAGGAAAAAAACCCACAAGTTGACTTCGTGTGTTTTTATACCATCCCTAATGTACCTGCAAGATCCACACTAAAGTTGTTCAATAAAAAGGGACGAGGGGGGAACAGGACTTTGTTTGTTTGTTTATTTCGTAAGATACACCATCTGAGTAAGACTTAAGAGAAAATAACATTAAAAAATGTTTTGCACTAAAAACTCAGTGAGTAAAGAAAAATGGAATTAAAGAATTGCCAAGACTGTACCTAATCACGACTGACTCTGACATTTTGAAGCAACTTTATGCATTAAATGACAACATACAAGAAACAGAAGTTCTCAACTTTTAACGCACCCTGCTCCTTTTGAGGATTTTTTTTTTTTTTAAACTGGATAGAGTGAGGAAAGTTCTGGTGGTAATAAAGAGCATGGTAGGAAAAAAGAAAAACCTTCCAGCAGCCAGAACTGTGCCCCAGGTTTGCCGACCCCTCTTTCGCAGCAGTAACGGGACACACAAAGTGCCTTCCAGCTCCTTCGACCCGAGGCTTTCTCCGCACTGCAGAAGACTCAAAGCCTTGCTAGGACCTCAAAGAGCGCTAACTCCAAAAAACAAACACCCGTGAATCAATTATTCTTAATTAAACAAAGACTTCTACAAGCAGGCAAGCGCCTCTCCTCGCCCTAAACGTGCGGATATATCGCATACGCGCGTGTATTTCTGCGTGCTCATGCACTGACAGCGCGTGTTCCACATTCCCACGTACCTGCCCGGCTCCGGGCGGGGCCAGCGGGACCCGGCACTCCGGGAGAGGAGGGAGGAGGAGTCGGGATCGGATGGGATCGGATGGGATCGGATGGGATCGGGATCGGATCGGACCCGAGCCCGGCCGTGAGGGAGGGCGGAGCGCTCGGACCCGCCGCGCCTTTCGAACCGCGCGCCCGGGGCGCTACCACAGCTGCTGCCCCAGCGGGGGGGGAGCGCGAGCACTGGCCGCGCCTTCCTCCCTGCTCCTTCTGAAAGGACAGAGCAGCTGGAGAGCCAGTTCCAGAGTTCCGTGTTAGAGACGAAAGGGAAAAGCGTTACTCTGAGGGCAGCTCGCTGGTTTGTGTTAATTTCCGCTCGCGTGTTTGCGGAAAGCACCCCCCGGCTTTCCCTCCCGCTTGGTTACGCCCCAAGCGCTCGCTGTTAAAGGGCCCAGCCCACGTGTCCCCAGCACAAGGCGGCCGGCCGGGAACGTGAACCGCTCGGAGCGCGGCTGCACAAGGAGGCGGAACCCTTTTGTGCCGCGTGAGGGCCGGGAAGGGGAGCCGGGGGGAAGGAGAATGGCGCGGCGCCGCGGGGAGCGCACATGGCGGCGGTGAGGGCAGAGCGGGGGAGCCGGAGGGACCTTGCCGGGACCGGGACCTCGTGGATTTCGGGGGGATGATTTGTCCCTAATTTGTCGCCCTGGTCGTGTTAACCTCGCAGTGTCGCTGAGCTGCTCTTGTCTCCCTGCAGGAAAGCAGAGCGTGCGGATACTCTGATTTCTCGGCATGGACGAGGAGCGGGTTTCCAAACGTTTGTACGTGGGGGGGCTCGGCCACACGGTGTCCAAGGCTGAGCTGGAAGAAAGGTTTGGAAAGTTCGGGCGTGTTTTGGATGCGGAGATTATTACCAGAAAAGATGATCAGGGTAATGGTTTTACTTCATCCTTTGTAAGTTCGTTGCTTTTCGCTTTGAAGCGTGAAGTAGAATATTTGCCCCAGAGGCACTTGAATATTCAGGAAATAGCGTCATTTTCAGTGTTAAAGGGAACAGTGAAATGACCTGAAATTAACTGGATGTTTCTCATTGATCAGGGAACCCCATGAAGACTTTTGCTTATGTCAGTGTCAGCATTTCTGATGCAGATCTTAGGAAGTGTGAGTACATCTTTTTATTTTTCACTTATTTATGTTTTGGAGCCAAGTTGCATTACTGATAACGCATCTACTGTTGTCACAGCAGGGCATGGTCAAGGCAGAGCTTGTTTCAGTCTGTTGTTTTACTAATTCCACTTTTAAGCTGCAGTTTCATGGATGCCTTTCAGGTACAACCTTTAACCAGGTGAGCAGTGAGGTGTAAGACCCCACTGAAGAAACCTCAGCCTGGCACAGAAGGAGGTGAAGTCTGGGCTGTGCTTTTTTTAATGTAGCAAATACTCATCTCCCATCTCTTTGCTTTGCAGGCATGTCAGTTCTAAATAAAACAAAATGGAAAGGGGGGACGCTGCAAATTGAGCTGGCCAAAGAGAGCTTTTTGCACAGGTAAAAAAATGCCAGGCTTTAAAAATATATATTATTGCTCAGCCTTTTGCTGTTTATCTGTTAATATCACGATAGCAACATTACATGTTATCTTCTGCACTCCTGTGCTTTCAGTTCTGATGGGCCCTGGTGGAGGTGTTGGTGCACATTTGGTGCTGGATCGTGATTTAGATCCTCGTTCCCTTCGAGGGAATGCCAATTCCTTGAGCAGTGAGGGGTTGCTGTGCTGTGGGAGGGGGTCCCTGCCAGCTCTAGTTTAGCCCGTGGGCTTTGGCACAGCCCTTCTTCTCAGGCAGGGTGCACTTTTTGGTGCAGGCTTGCCACGGAGAGGGAGGAAGCAAAGCTGCAGAAAGAAAAGCCACAGAGGAACAACCAGGCCTGTCTGCTGGAATCGCTGAAGAAGACTGGAGTTGTGGACTTCCACATGAAGGCAGTGCCAGGTACAGAGGTGCCAGAGCACAAGGTATGGTGGGGTAGAAGGGTAAGAGGGTTAAACCAGCAGAAAGCAAGCCCAGTGCATCTAAATTTATGCCAAATCTTTATGCCTTGTGTAAAGAAAATTATTAAGGGTGACAGTCCAAGCTGTGAAAAAAATAGGCTGAAGAAATACCTCATGTGGAGACAAGGAGAAGGCTCCTGTCCTTCTTTGTAATGGCTGGAAATAATCCTGATCCCACTCTCCTCTCTTCTCATGTTAAATTAGGAAGTGCTTTGTTCCTCAGGTATCTGTGGAATTTACATAAGTAGATAACATAATATACATTCATGTCACCCTTAAAAGCTTGTAAAGAGAATATGTGATTTATTTTTCTACAGCATTTAATTATTTTGATGGCAGGGCTGTCAGGAACTACTCTCTGTGCTTCAGCACGTTCAGGGTCAGGGTCTGCACATGCTTGCAAGAGTAAGAATAAAACCACTGAATGTGCAAATTAAGGCAAGAAAAACTACATTTACTACAAAGTTTTCAAAATTATTTGCTAAGCACAGAGTTGTTTTGGAGGGATTTTGGGGTTTTAGTGGGAAAGGGGAAGAGAGCAAAATAATAGTGATTCTGTCTGTGTAGTTACCACTGTTAATTCTTAAACCAGAAGCCATATGTTAGAAATAGTAGCTGTAAAGAAAGTTACTTCTTTATTATCACTCTCTATTTGCAGGTTGTAGAAATTTGGTTTTTTGGTAGGTTTTGGTTTTTCTTTTTGAGAAGGAAGCTGGCTGAGGTGCACAGTATGATTATATCTCACTTAGCAGAGTAGACAGAAGAGAATTGGTCACAGGTCTTTCTATATTAGTGGTTTTGTTATCCGAGAATAAACATCTTATTCTATTGCAGGGTTACTTCCACTCTTTTTTTGTTTAACACTGATTATTTTTCTTTATTTTCAGAAGTGGGTTGTTGGTAAATTCGGCAGAGTCTTGCCTGTTCTGCACCTCAGGAATCAGCAAAAAAATAAAATATCCTTTTGCTATTGTTTGGGCCCAGGCACAATTCCCTTCCTTCTTTTGTCATATGGAGAAACAGTTGCTGAACAGTCTGAATTTTGACTGCTATGTCAGACTTCATTTACTGAATCCCCCAAGTAACTCTTGCAGTAATCTGTGTGGTTTGGATGAGTTTCTTTCACTGCGAGTCAGTTGCTTAAAGGCATCAGATAAAAAAAAAGACTCCTTGTTGTCCTTTCACACAGAATTCCACCCGTTCCTAAAGACTTGACTCTGCTTGCTGGAGGGATCCTGTTGTTTTGCTGCCTTAACTCAGCCCCACATTGTGAAATACGACCCCTCCAAGTACTGCCATAACCTGAGGAAGCTGGAGCCAGACCTGGCACAGGCAGCTCCCGTGTCCGAGCTCACCTGGCACTTGGAAGGGAGAGGTGACAATGCCCACGGGAAGCGACCAGCACAGTCCCCTGGGATAAAGAAACCCCCTAAAAAACTGAGGCAGCTGGGCAGGGAGGCCCCGAGTGGAGCAGCAGTTGTGTCCTCTGGGTGCCACCCAAACCACGCCAGCTCAGCACAGCTCGGTCCAAGAGCAAAGCCCAAAGCCAGTGATGAGCCTAAACTGCCCCCATCGAGGAGTCTGCACAGTAAAACACCAGGGAGAGGTTTATTGTCAGATCAAAGCAGTGTTAATGGAGTTGCAGCTCAGAGCAACACCAGTGGTTCTGACAGTGAGGTTGATTCTGAGGAGGAGATCAGAGCAATGGTGAAGAAAGAGACGGAAAAACAGCAAGCTAGGAATGTTGAGATGGAAAGTGACCCCTTGGAGGTTGTTGGGGATGATTTTGGATTAAAATACAACAGTCACTGGTCCTTATGCAATCCAGATGCCGTGAAGAAAGCTATCAAAGGAAGTTACAAAGAGACTATGGAACATGATAATGGTTACGATTCAGCAGATACAGATGAAATTATTGCTGAAAGTAAAACTCCAGATCCAAACGGTAGCAAAACTACAACTTCAGAAGATTCTAAACAGCTGGAGGTGAAAAATAAAGAAATATTATCTAACAAAAAAAGCAGTTTGGTAAATGACTCCTCACTGAAAACTCAAAATGTAAAAGAACAACACATTGAAAGACAGGGGAAAATTAAAAAATCCAAAACTGCTGCCTCACAGAGTTCAGCAGAGACAAGTGATAGTGAGAGCTCTTACTCAGAATCTGAGCAAGGGGAGTCTGAAATCAGTTCTGATTATGAGTCCATGATGCGAAACTGTTACCGCTTAGACCTTTCCTTAGATGACCTGAAAGCGTTGGCTGCCAAAAGCACTGGGACACCTGCAGAGGAATCAGGTGGTGCACGGAGTTCTGGTCTGTCCAGTGCTGAAGAAAATCCTAAGGGAAATGTAAATAAACCTAAACTTTCTAATTTTCACCCTGCAGTTAAAAAAAAAGGCATCTGTCCTGAAGATGTGCTGGCTGATATTTTAGCAGGGGAGGAGAACGACGGGAGCTCCAAGGGAGAAAATAATTCACGCTTGAAGTATCGGCCCTTCAGGGGAATGGGGTCCCTTTGTGTAAAAGAGGCAACTAAGGACAGCACTGGGTTAAAGAAGGGGTCTGTGGGAAGTTTAGGACTAGGAGCTTGTGCATCTTATTTTGGGGAGGAGTCATCTGAAAGACAGCCCAGGAACCATCCACTGTGTTCACCTGAAGTCAGCAGTAAAGAGAGACAAAACGTGCCTTGTGAGCAGCACGAGGCACTGTCAGGTGCTGCCTCCTTGGCAGAGCAGAGGCACCAGCCTGTTCCCAGGCCACGTTTACAAGGGAAGAACAAAGGTGGGAACTCTCTCCAAGGCCAGAGTTCAGAGCAGGGAGCTGCCCGTGCCAGCCCTGCTCAGAGTGACAGCGGGAGCAGTGACAAGGACGCCAACGCTGCAGGGGCCCAGAAACACTTGAAACGGCAACAGAAGAGCCCAAAACTGCTTTCCAAAAAACTGAAGAGGAATGCAAGCAATAAAAATGCAGAATGTGAAGCTAATGAATGTGGGAAGGGGAAGGCTAGCCTGGAAGAGAAGGAGCTTTGTCCTCGTGCTGCTGCCTCAAAGGAACCTGCGACAGATAAACAGGTGCAGGACAACCAGAGGAGGCTGGCAGCTCTGGAGGAGAGGCACAGGGAGAGAGAACTGCAGAAGAAACTCATTCAAGGAGCTCTTTCAAATCTGGTAATTACACTCAGAGCTTCTATCTGAATAGCCCCCAGTACAAGGGAAAGGGTAAATACTACCTGTGGATTAAGATTTTTACAAAATCATGTTCTAAATTTTCTGAGACACTGCCAGTTTTGAGTTGTACAGAGCAGTGCAATGCCTAATCCCTGGAATGCCTGTAGAGCTGCAAGAGGAATAGCAGATGTCATGGAAAAGCCTTTTAGATACTTCTGTGTGACTGCAGTATTTGCTGTGTTTGACTTGCCATTTCCCCTTTCCTAGGATAGCCAGGCAGCAGGGAGGCACAAACACATCATATTCAATTCAGATGTGGAAGATGAGGCTGAAGTGGGTGAGATGTTGAAAAAAGATGGAAGTTTGGGAAATACACATGGACAAGTAAGTGTTATTAGGAAAAAAACCTGTATGACTGTGCCTTTTATTCTGAAAACTGTTTTATCATAGTGAAGGCTCAGAAAAAATTAGGTAAGTTTTGAATTAACATGAATGATTCCTCTTTTTGTAACATCAGACAGGTTTGAAAGAACTGTCCAACTGATAAAGCTTGAGAGCTTGGGGAATTTGTGAGGAGATTGAGATTTGTATAAAAGATGTTCTGACTTTAGAAGAAAAAGAATGCTTGTGTAATTAGTTTTGAAATTGCTCAGCTTTTAGTCAAAGGAAGGTGAAGAGTTTTGGCTTGAGCAGAACTACTTTGCTCTTTCCAGCACTGGACAAACAATCTGTGCTAATGCAGTACCTTGTTTTTAAAGTGATGTTGAGCTCCAAAGAAACTCTGTGGGGCTTCTTCTTTACTCTTATTTAGCAAATTCTTCAGGGTTTTACTGCCATGGTTTCAGTACAATTAAATACTTACTTTTTTTCTGGAATAGAACTTCTTGTATATCACACTTTTTAGTCACATCTCTGCTAAAACTTTAAACCACTGGGTTTGCTTTTGCTGGGTTTTTTCCTCATAAAGGTAATAAGATTGGGGCCATTCTCATTATTGAATTAACCACTGATATTTTTAAATTGATCTCCCTTGTCATAATCAGGGAGATTTTTATACTTAACTATCTCATATTGTAAAACCTGAGTTACCCTTTAGATGGGAATTCTGCCTGTGGTAAAACTTCATAGTCATGATTATAAACTAGAATGGCACAAGGTGTGTATGCAAGAAAAGATTTGAAGCACGTGGATCAGGGAGTTGGTCGTGCAGGAAATCCACTTTCTCAGGTAAACTGGAAAGCACACGAACAAAGTTGGTACTGCTTTGTACTCTGAGCTACGTAAACAGCTCATTTCTGTTGTTTTTTGTTTTTTCTTTTTGTTTAATAAAGGATAAATCTGCTCCCAGACCTTCAGGCAAACTGTTTGACAGCAGTGAGGACGAGCAGGACGAGACGGACGAGGAGCGATTCAAAATTAAGCCCCAGTTTGAAGGCAAAGCTGGGGAAAAAGTGAGTGAACCCATTGCTGGAACTGAATTCTTCTTCCTCTAAGTCTCTGTGAATTCTGTTCTTCAGAAGAACATAACTTTTAGGCTTGGATTACTGCCGATTATGATTTTTATGAAACAACAGAGTTCCCTTAAACAGAGGAAACAGCAGCCATGGAGGAAATAACGTGTGGTGTCATCTTTGTATACAAAGAAATTTCTGAAAAAGACCTCAAGAGCTAAAGGTCATTAGCATGTTACCATTAATTACAGTAAAAAAAAAAAAAAGGTTACAGAATGTTGCTGATTTCCTCCTCCAGTGCTTAAGAGCATCTCTCTCTTTTGTTCAGCTGCTGAGGCTGCAGTCCAGATTTGGCACCGACGAAAGGTTCCGCATGGACGCTCGATTCCTGGAGAGTGACAGTGAGGAGGAAGGTAAACCTGTCCAGATTTCCTGGGGGTAATAGAACCACGTCACGGAGCTTCAGCTTTTGAAGCAGCTTATGGAGTACTTTTGCTTCTCTGGTGATTCTGTAAAGGAAACAACCCAGCTCTGCTGTGGCTCTGCCTGGTAAATACCAGTGGATGGTCTTCTTAAAGGAATGTGTTGCAAAAGTATTTGTGACAGCTGAATGAGGGGTATGTGGCTGATCAATCAACTTTTGAAAATAGCTCTTAGTACAGCGTTATATCAGTTTTATGCACATGGAAAAACAGGGTAAGTGGTGACTTAGTCAAATCACCTTTTTGACCATTACATTCATTTGAACTGCTTTGTAGCCATCCTGCAGTCCATGGCAGATTTGGCAGCCTTAGAAAGGTTTATTTTTTTTCTTTAACAGCAGAAAGTAGAAATGCTGATAAAGGAAAAATTTTAACCCAGTTTTCGAGATTCACAATTTCTTTCCGAAACTTAAATTTTTGCCTGGTCTGCTACTCCCTTTATTGCTTTAATGTGATTTTTTCTAGAGCATCAGTCAGGGGCAGAGTAGTTGCACAGTTATGTGATATAAGCAGGGAACAAGTCAAATAACTGATCCAAGTTCCACATGAAATAGATACCAATGACTGTTCTAATCAAAGATTTTCTACAGTGCAAGAGACAAGGTCTCTTAGTAGCTTTAAGATAAACAAAGTGGTGTGTTGATAGATGTGAGCTCTTCTAGTCCTGTAGTGATATTATGCATCAAATATTACAGGCTTAGCAGGGAAAATATAATGTATTTATTGTTCTCTTGCAGAGACCAAGAGCTTGAAGGCAGATGAGGAAGAGGAGCTTGCTGCAGAGAAAAAGAAAAATCTGCAAATACTGGGAAGCCTCTTGAACATCAACCTGGAACAGCCTAAGCCAAATAAAACAGCCACAAGTGCCAAGAAATTCAAGTATGAATCGTCCACCATTAGCAAAGGAGTTTTAGGGAGGCTTCATTTTTGCCACTGCTTCCTAACTTAAAATTTTCCCCCAAATGGCTGAGAAAAATAATTCCTTCCCTGTGTGTATCTGAAGTCGAGATTTAATGCACTTTCTCAGTCACTGACTGGCAGGTATTTTTTAAGTGCCAGTTACATTTTGGAGGTTTTTTGGTAAAGAAGTCAATGTGAATTTGGATCCTACTGTGAAGGTTTGGGGTAGCTTTCAGTTGAGCCTTCAGGATGTCTCATGGCTTTTCCTTTCCCTTCTGTTTTCGCAGAGATATTAATGCTCTCCGTTACGATCCCACGAGAGAGGACCACGCAGTTTTTGAAAAGAAGCCAAGTGCTGCAGAAAAGGAGAGGTAATTGTGCAGCTTGGTAACTACAGTTGTGATGTTTCTCCTGTTGGAGAGATGGTTTTAGCAGCAGACTGAGTTTGAAACTATGCACACTGCTCTTGTTTTTTCTTTAGTTCTCTCTGTGATTGCTAAAATCAAGATGCAATAGGAATTGTGAGCACTAAACTCAGCATGTAATGTCATCTTTTCTCTGCATGCCATTTACTGTCCTCACTGAAGGTGAGAAAGGTCAAGTCATGGACTTGAAGATTTACGAATCTGTGAGAGAAGCATATTAGCTCTTAACATTTCTCTTGCCAGAAAAAAACTGTCCTAAACGTCATCATTTAGTATCCTACTAAGTGAAAAGCCACTTAAGGATGTGGGTCATTAAAAAGGAGGCTTGTTCCTGCCTTTAGAATCAAACCTCAGATCTTTCCCTCCCCACTGCTTACCCCTAAAAGTGATCTCCTCATCAATGTGCTTGGAGAAGTTTAGGAAAACATTAAGAGCAAGGCAGGCTCTTAGGGAATCTTTCTTTTAAAAACAGATGTGTTGTGTTGCCACCTTTGAACTATCTCATTTCAGTAAAGTTAAAAGGAAGAAGAAGAAGGAGGAGAGTGAGAAACCACCTCAAGTGTCTGAGAAAATCTATTATGACATTGCTGCTGATTTAAAAGACTTGTTTGGATTCTCAAAGAACAAATCAGAAAAAAAGGAGGAAATACCCTGGGACAAAGATGATGCAGAGGACTCTGCCTCACCTGACCATTTGGGACCTGCATGTGGGAGTGATGCAGCTGAGGAGCTGGGTGGCTTCAAGTTTTCCTTCTTTGGAGACACAGAGAAGTCGAGCGTCAAGGAAGGTAAGAGCGGAACAGACCCAACAGCACCACTTGCAGTGGATCAGTTTTGTCAGGCACTGCAGAGGAATATGGGGCACAGAAATTCCAAATCTGGGGGGTTTTCAGAGGCACAAGTCAGTAATGAGGCAGAATCAGTATGATCCCCTCTTACACTTGCCAAACTGCACGTTGAGCTTTCATCCTGGGAATCCTGAAAGGAGTGTTTGGAGAAAAAACACGATGATTTTATTGGTTCTTTGAACAGTGAGGGAAGAGCTTGTTGTCATCCACTAAAGTTTTCAAACAGGGGAAAAGGTAATCTACAAGTCAAATAAAGCTCTGTGTAACCCAACAAGATTTTAAATGCCACGTGTGTTAATGTAGCATTAGGAGCAAAAGGCAGTCTTAGGGTTGACCCCGAGAACATTCCAGAACAGTTTATTGTTTACTTAATGTTATTATTGTACCTTTAGAAAGTTGAAACTGAGTGAGATGTGATTATTGGGGTGTCCTAAACTAAGATCAAATTGTTATGCAATCAAGATTAAATCAAGTGAGTTAGTAAGGTAGGAAATATATTAAACACCCCGCCCCCCCAAAAAAAACCAAGCCCGTCACATTTCTGCTGCCTTCAGTGTCTTCAGAATGCAGTAGAAAGGTTTCAGAATACATAAGAGATCCCTAGAACAAAGTAGAAAATACCTGAGCAGAGATGTAGTTCAAAAAACCTGGGAGGGGAGGTTTCTGTCCTCCTTAAATCTGCCTTTTCCTTCTTGGAAGTAGGAATTTTTACTGGCAAGTAGAGGAATAATCTGATTTTTTTTTTTTAAATTGTAATATTATTGCAGAGCCCTACGTACTTGAAACAATAAAACCTGTAAAAGTCACATGGCAAGAAGATCCACGTTTCCAGGACAGCAGTTCTGAGGGTGATGATGAACCAGAGGCATCAGAAGTCGAAAAGGACCAAGAAATGCAAGTTATAGTTGTATTTGTTGTCTACTTGGTTTTAGTACTTGGATGCTGTGAGAATGTTAATAGCAGCAGTCAGGTTATGGGAAACTGAGATGTTCATTTCACACCTCTGAGCAGTGGAAGTTGTCTTGGGACAAATTCCTTGCTGCACAGAGTACAATGGTCAAAAATCCCACCAGCCCATCTGATGTGACATTGAGTTTCTGGTTGAACACTTCAGGAATTAACTGGTTGATTTTGGTTTGACCCAGACCAATTTTGGTTTGGCTAAAACTCAAAGATGTACTAAGTTTTGTTTTAAAAAATGTGTGTGTTTTTTTTTGTTTTGTTTTGTTTGTTTGTGTGTGTTTGGTTGGTTGGTTGGTTTTTTGGTGTGGTTTTTTTTGGTTTTTTTGGTTTTTTGGTTTTTTTTTGTTAATAGCCTTATTTGGTTACTGTGGAGTAATGCTCTTCCATGCATTCTCTTTCTCTGAAGCTTTAACTTGTGTTAATGGAATTTGACAGTAACTTTTGTGATGGTAAAATTCCCCTGTGTTTGTCCAGGTTTATTTCTTTACCGCACAGAGAAAGTACAAGATTTTTCTTCTTCTCCAAAGATGATGAACGACTGAGAGGTACAACAGAACTTACTCACTTTCACTCCTCTTCTTTTTTTTTTTTTTTTTTTTTAACTCATACTGAATATCAGTGAGGAAAAAATACTGCCTGGTTATTTGTTTTGTAACACAGATCAGAGGTTTAAGAAAAAAAAAAAAATGCAGATTTCCACCATTACTTGTGGTCTGAACTGTGGTAGAATGCCATGAGAAAGTCCTGGTAGAATAAATGCTGAATATCTGTCTTGCTTTCCCTTTTTTTCAGATAATTGCCTAATATGTGGCTGGTCTTTCAGGGCTTACCAAAAAAAAAAAAAAAAAAAAAAAAATCACTTGACAAGTTATCTGGACATTTTGGATCCTTTCAGGCACATATATGATCTTTAACTTTCTTCTGTCTTTCTGGTGTTACTGTTAGGAATGCTGAATATTCTCATTAGCCTCATATGCCCACGTGGTTCTCAAGGCTAATTAATCTGGTTTTTTTTTTTTCGTATGGTTATAGTGAGTTTTTTATTTAAAACCAAACACAACATCACACCCCCCAAAAAAATTCCATGGACCACAAAAACAATTGCTTGTGATGTTTTATGCACTAAATTATCAGGACAGCCTTCAATAATATTTGTTTCTTGAGATTATGAATGATATGAAGAACATGGAGAATAGACCTTCTGACTTCCCTGCTGTGTTGCTCATGAGTTTTACAAATAGCAGCATATTCCGAAGTGTTTAACCACATTAATTTGTTCTTTGTGCAGAGGGCCCCAAGTTATTTTGTAGATCAGTAGATCTCAGTGAAGAAAAAGATGGTTGGGAAGACAGACGTAGATTATTGCTTGAGGTGAGTATTTAACAGCTGTGGCTGAAAGCTGAGCATGAAGAGGGAATAAGGCTCCTTATTTTGCATGAAAAATTAATTCAGAACCTCTAGAAAGGCTTGACATTTTGTAATTACAAAGGAACTAAACTTTTTCAGTATAGAAGTGTGTATAACACCATGTTAGGATGTCCAGTCAGGTAAATTACTGAATCTTTGTTGTACAGGACCAGTTACTTAACTGTATGTTAAAAATGTGTGTGAGACAAATAGGTGAATTCAGAGACTTATATTATTCATTATTATTTTATTCATAATATTGTATTTTAAACATTTTCAGGAATGTCGGAAGAAGCACAAGGATGCCAAAAGGAAAGTGAAAGCGAAACAATAAATATTTTTTACTTTACTGATCAGAAATGTTGCATCTTTGTTTCATCTTTGAAGAAGCTACAAAACAGTGTTACTTTCAAAATACTTTCAGAAATCTAATAGAAAATAATAATTTTGGCAAAAAACTACTCAGACTTTGTTTCTACATAGGAACATGTTTATTCTGTCAGTTCAGTGTTTATACCAAGGTCTGGGGTTTTGTATATGTGTGTACATGTATATATAAAAATATAAATATGGTTTAAATGTGACTTGCTGCTTTCTAGGATTTTTGATAATTAGATCATGTAACAAAGGCATTCTGCTGTGTCCTGTGGCCCCAGTGCTGAACAGGGATGAGAGAGAGCAGATAGCTCTGTGTCTGTAAGACTGTATAAATTGTATTCTTCCTAATACAACAGAGATTATATTTCAGATTCCTTTACAAATATTCAGAATGTGGTATTTGCAGGGTCAAAGTGTCTCAGAAGTTAATGAAAAGACATACATAACAGGGCAGACTTATGAAATGGATAATTTGTTTACAGAGCTGATTTTTTACTTTTTTACTGAGTTTGTATATTAATAAATAGAGAGGACAGGTGTTGTATTCTTGGTATTGAATGAATATTTATATGTTATGTCCACCTAGACCCTATGCTGCATGGGGTCTGCTGGAGCAGGCAGGCTCTGCCAAACCCACTCTGGGCACCCCTGCCAGGCTGAGGGGCACCAGGGTGCTTTACCTCTTAACCTATGCCCAGACCAGAAATTTTAAGAGATACTAATGTGTTTAAATATAATATTAGTAATACTGTCCACACAGCAA